>NC_143138.1:102098186-102802561 GCF_059928025.1 Delphinapterus leucas
AGCAAAGGTTGTCCACTTCCCAGACTCTAGGAGCTTGTGGGCTATGGACAATGCATTCCTCCAAGCATCAGCTCCCCTTCTACTGGGTCTCCAGGGGCAGAGACAGGACTTAGGTCCACAGCGATGGAGAGCCAGTGAAGGTGTGATACGGGAGCATATCATGCTTAGAAGTCTGTGTTGGAAAGATCCTTTTGACAGCATGGGTGGGAGGCTGTCTCAGGGCTGACACTGGAGGTGGGAGGGCCTGACGCTTGTGCCAGGGAAAGAGCAGCAGGTGGTGGCAGGTGGGCTGGAGAAAGCAGATGTAGGGTCCGAGTGGGGCCTTCCATACCTTTTAGGAAGCTGATCACTTTGCCCCATTTTCCTGCATCAAAGGGGTGCAGCTTCTCCAGGCCCAGGAAGGTTATGTTGTAGCGCGGTGAGTACACGATGGGCCAGCGTGACTCCGGCACATGCTGGTACAGCTGGGTTGGGTGTGGCCTTCCATGGGCACAGAGACAGACATGCACAGACAGGAACAGTCTCACTGTGGGAAGCAGCTTCCCATTCAGCGCCAGCAGGCTGGGATTGAGCAGACAGCCCTGACCCAGTACCACCAGCTCCCTCGGTGGCAGAAAAAGGGCCACTTACCAACAGCAACAACAGTAATAATAGCGGTTCCTTACTGAGCTCCCTGAACCATTCAACCCAATCCTCACAGCAGCCCTGGGGGGTAGGCACCACCATCCCACCGGAGGCTCGGGGAGGGAACCAGGTGTGCCCAAGGTCACACGGGTCTGTGGAACAGCAGATGTGAACCCAGGTGTGTCTGGCTGTAAGGCCTCAGCACCTCACCTCCACATGATAACAATTACATCAACAGCCCTGTGGCCGTAGGCCTCGCTTTCCTCAACTGTAAAATGTGTGGCTGTTGAGAGGAATGAGATAACGCATTTAACAACTGAGCACAGAAAGCGCCCTTTCCCTGAGAGCTGAGGTGACAGTTCCCAGAAACAGCAGGTCGGGGCTCACGCAGGCTGCGGCCCAACCCGGAGCCAGGAATGGGGTCACCTCGGGCCCCGCCGCGCAGCTGACCCCCATAACACCTCCGCAGCTGCCGCACAGGGAACAGAAACCCGGCTGCCACTGCGGGGGCCTCCGCTTAGCTGGTGGGGCCCGAGGGCAGACGTCAGAGCTGCGCTTGTAGCGAGCCCCCGCCGGGACGGCGCCCCGCGCCGGTGCCCGTCCCGTGGGCCGCAGATTAGCGGCGCTGGGCTGGTCCGAAACGCGGGGCCGGCCTGGCCACAAGAGGCCCGAGCGCCCCTCACCCGCCATACCTGGGCCCGCACCTGGCGGGCTCGCCCGGCCGCCCGCACACTGGTGCTCCCGCCCACCGGGACCCCCGGGACCCCCCCGGGCTTGGCCCGGCGCCCCATCCCGCGCCCCCATCCCCGCCCCCGCCGCACTCACATGCCGGGGCCGGGCCCTCCCAGCGCTGCCACCACTCCGCGACCGGGCGGGCCGGGGAGCGGCCCCGCCCAGGACACGCCCCCGGCCTCTGTCGTCTCCACTGGGGGCGGTGCTCCGAAGATTCGGCTCCGCCCCGCCTCCACTCGCGCCTGCGTCACAGCACAGAGGTCTGGAGTCCCGCACAGAGCGCCTCTGCGGGAGGGAGGCCACGCCACCCAACGCCCTTCAAGCGCGAAGTCCCCCCTTCCTCAGACCAACACCCAGTGAGATCTCGCCCGGCTCGGAAGCCGCGCCCCTTATGGGGAGGACCACTCGTCCCAGAGTTGGAACGGGAGGCA
Organism: Delphinapterus leucas; assembly: GCF_059928025.1. Taxonomy (NCBI): domain Eukaryota; kingdom Metazoa; phylum Chordata; class Mammalia; order Artiodactyla; family Monodontidae; genus Delphinapterus; species Delphinapterus leucas. Next base: position 102,099,974 of record NC_143138.1, read on the forward strand.
TAGCCCCGCCCCATGGGAGGGGCCAGTCTATGCCCCGCCCCCGGCCGCCAGGCCTTCCTGCGCGGTCTCAAGGCTTGGGCGTCCTGGATGTTAGGGACGACGGGCTTCCCGGCGGACTCCGAGGCGGAGCCGCTGTGTGGCCTTGGGCAAGCGTCCGGGCTCTGTGGTCTCTGTTTCCACGAGTAAAATGGAAGAGTGGGGGCCGTGCGTTCTGGCCCTGACATCTCCGACCTAATGGGATGCATGACCACACTGACCTGAGGCCACCCACTCCCCCCCACTGCCCAGCCCCATCTGGCGGCTCTGACGTGAGACGAGCGCTCTCCACACAGTTCTTTAGGCTCTCTGAGCCTCAGTGACCTTACCAGTAGAATCAGACTGGTGATCCAGTCTTCAGGGTACAGTTGCTTATCTGCACACTCACCCCTGCCCCGCCCCGGGAAGCCAAGAGGAGCCCGGCGACAGCTGAGAGTGTCTTGGGGCTGGATCCTGGGAGGAGGCCCCAACAATAGAGCCCCAGAGGACAGAGACAATGGGCTTCTCTGTAGGCCCAGCTGCCCCGCCCACCAAACAGAAGCAGCTGACCCCAGGGCTGCCAGGAGCAGGGCAGCTGAGATCGCTGTGTCGGTGTGACGGGGGTGGAGGTGAGGGGGCACCATGAAGAGGAAGGGCACAGACGTTTGAACAGTGCCCTGCACGTGCCCATCACCTGATTGCACGATGACCCTGGATTCTCACAACCTAATCCTATGAGGGTTACCATCATCACCCCAATTTTATCATGAGGTAACTGAGGTTCAGGTCTGGATTAAACCCAGACCGCCGCCTGCCTGCAGCGCTGTGGCCTTGGGTAACTGGCTTCGGCTCTCTGGTCCTTCATTTCTGTGTCTGAAAATGAAGTGATGCCTGCCCCTCCACCCATGGGGAGGCTGAGAGAATCCAAAGAGATAATCATGCTAATTATTATTTAAATAGCACATAGCTTGTGTTAGGTTCAATTCTAAAAGCTTTATGCTCATTTGATCCTTACAGCACCACTAGGAGTGGAACTATGGTTACCCCATTTTACAGATGAGGAAACTGGGGCACAGAATGAAGTAATTTGCCAAAAGGTCAGGGATGTGGACAGATAAAATATAGCCACAGAAAGAAAAAATTAATATTTAATAACAACAAGGGAGAAAGTGCACACAGTGGTCCTGTGTCATTGAGAGAGGCTGACTTCATCTCAGGAGCTTGCTCTGTGGTTTGGGAAGTCACATGGATGAACCTCTTGTTGAGAGAACAAAGATCTGGGGCAGACTGGATAGGAGAGCTGAGGCCAAAAAGAGTGGGATTGCTCTGGGGAAGAGGGTTTTTTAAGTTGTGTCCTGTGTGGCTGAGGAGAGAGGCGCTCTGAGGAGCCCTGGGGCTTGAGAACAACTTCAAACCTCCATGCCAGCCTGGACCACCTACACACGCTATTACTTCTGGGAGAAATAAACTATGTTATTCGTGCTGAGTGTTTGGGGGCCTCTTTGTTACAGAATCCTAGTCTATCTGCTCACCAACACACCACACTGGGACAAAGCAGCGAACCCAGCAGGCAAGATCTAAAAGGCTTTGTCAAGCTCACAGGTTAGGGGGAGAGACAAATCTTAACCTACCCAGGAAACAAATAATCATGATTACAAAGTGTCGAGAAGTGTTATGAAAGGGACAAGGTGTGATGGTGAGAGAGAACGAGGGAGCCCCTGATTTAGACAGTGATTAGGAAGGCCCCTTGGAAGAGATTATTATCTTTCACTTTTTAACCATGTATATCTTATTTTAAATGTCAGTGCGACAAAACGAGACCCTGAATTATCGAACATGTATATTCTTTCCCCCCTTTCATGAAGTCTTGGAATATATTTCAACTGAAAGTCAATAAGGAGCCCCCAAAACATAACACTTCTTTTGAACAATACAGTTATACAAAGGACAACATGAACTGTAGAAATGTACCAAAGGTGAGTAATAATTGGCACAGACCCAATATTTCAGTATTAGTTAATACTAGTTAAGTTGACATGGTTTTAAAACCATGTCCTTTAAGTTCACGTAAGCACCCCTCTTTCCATTCCACTGCTGTACCTTGGCAATTTTGTCCATATTTAACACCACAGCAACAATAACAATTATATTAGCTAGTATTCGTTAAACCCTGAATCAGGGCCAAAGCACTGCCAAGTATGTAAAATGTGTTTTGCTATTTGTTTATTGATGAAGAGACGATTTTTTAAACAAGCAAAGAAAACTGCAAGTGCAGAGGCATGGATGCCAGAAGGAGCTTGTATTCAAGAAACAGAAAAAGGGGAGTGTATATTTTATTCCTGCCACAATGTGAAACTGTAAGTAATAGGCAGGGTCTCAGGAGAAAAGAGAGGACCCACTCAGTGGTTTATTGAAAACAGTTTAATGAAGGGGTAATTTATCTGAAGTGTGTGTTTGGAGAAGGTGTTCAGGGTGTGTAGGAGAATCAACAGGGGATGGTACAGTACTTGCGCTGGCAACAGTGGGAAGCCTTCATCCCCTAAACCTGAAGAGAGTGGGGGAGGAGTGGTTTTCTGGAAGAAGTGAGAGCTGCAGGTATGAGTCAAGGATCCTCTGAGAAGAGCAGCGTTTAGAGAGATTCGGCCACTGCCAAAACTGGGGGTTGGTAGGGAAAATACCCCAACTTTTCTCTCCTCCCACCCTCGGATGCCCACTGATGCTTCCCATTGGCTGTCTCCCACTGGTGCCTCCCATTGGCTAGGTCCCATTGGCTATCTTCCTTTGGTGCCTCCCATTGGTTGAAGCCAACTTGGAGCCTAGCCAAGGAAGCCCAGGTGATGATGTCCACAGAGGTGAGCTTCATGAGGGGACACAAAGCAGAGTGGAAAGCTGTAGCAAGTGCATCTGGGGGATGGGGATAAGCGGAGAATAACCACTGGTGTTCTAGGTGACCTTGGAGTTTTCTGCAGACCTTTCTGAGCCAACTCTATAACAGGAGTGAGTTAGACTTGAAAATCGACCCTGTCCCCAGTACTGTTGACCCAGAGCACTCACAGGGCCTGTCACCATGGAAACCTGAAACTCGGCTTGGCCACCTCTGCCTACCATCCAAACAATACCCCAAATCAAAGAGCTGGTCCAAGAGCTGACCAGGTGGGGCATCTGTAGAGCCTCGGGCCTTAGCCTCAGACAGACAGGTTGGCAGGGCCTATCGAGACCAGCAGGGATGTTTGGACGTCCTGGGTGGGATGAAATCATCGCTCCCATCTGTGGGTTCCTAGCGGCAGTTTGCTCCGCCAGGGAGGACTGGCCCTGAGGGAACTCACTCCACAGCCACGGCATCTCAGCCCACAGCTGCCTGGTCTCTGTCACTTGAGGGCCCGGGAGGCCAGCAACAAACAGCGCACAGGCACTCAGGGTGTCCCTCAGCTGCACACAAGGAGGGACACACACCCCACAGCCACAGGCAAACACCCACCGCATCACACCCAGATACACACAACAACGCATACGCGCCCACAGCGCGGTCCACCACGCCCAGCCCGTGACCCTCCACCCCGGCCAATTCTTCCGTTCTTCCAGTACCAGTTTTCCGGATTGTCCCGGGATGAAGGTAGGATGCCCCTCAGTCTGCCCCTGTGGATCCCTGATGTCTGCTTCATCGAGGTGCCTCTGCCCCCGAGGGGGATGTTCCTGGAACACAGATCTTGAAGGAGGAAAGGAAGGATGGAGGGCAGGAGGGAGGGAGGGAGGGAGACAGAGACACAGATGTGTGAGAGCACGATATAAATATGTCAGGGGCAGATTCAGGTTTTGTTGGGCCCGGTGTTTATTCATTGGGAGAGGGAGAAGTTTTTCCAAAAAAGGAGACTCAAACTTTGAAAACAGATTAGAGACAGACCTTGGAAGGGGCCTGTGTCAGTGAGGGCCCTGGAGTTTGACAGCAAAGCGACTTCTAACACATGCGTCAAACACAGACGTGTAAGCCCATCAACACATGTGGGAGCATAGACACAGGTGCCCGGACTCCAGACCCGCTCCAGGTGGCTAGCAGGGGCTGGGCCCCTGTGGGCACCAGCTTCAGAGACCCCTGCAGCCCTCGCTTGGAAAGCGGACTTCGGCCCAGCTGCTTCACGCCAAGAGAGCATCCTCTCCGAGCCATCCCCATCTGTGTTCTTGCTGTTTCCGAGGAGTTGGACCCTGCTCCTGCCTCCTCACCTGGACCCCAACTTCAAGCTCACCTCCCCCATATGAGCTGGCTTCACACCAGATGGGCAGGACGAGGAGGGGATGGCAGCTGCCTCTGGAGAGAGGTTCCTGCTCTCAGTGAAGTGGACCCCTCCCCCAACCCACCTGTCCCAGCCCTTCCCCTGAGGATGGTAAACAGGCCCGGAGAGGGAGGGCATGAGTTCTGTGCCGATCCTTACGGGAAACAGCTGTACATCTCTCACATATACACACACACACACACACACACACACACACACACACACACACACAGAACCATCACACATTTGTCTGGAATGCAAGAGATTTTACAAGGTTTTCTTTTTCAATATAGAAAAAAATAATGAAAATGGCTTGTAATGCCACCGCACAGATAATCCCAGTGGCCTTTAAAAAATAAAGTTAATGTACACGCACATGTAGAAAATGTAAACAGTTCCAAAAAGATAATGAAATAAAAACTAAAAGGTTTTCTATCACGGTCCCTCTCCCTGGAGATGATCGCTCTTTGCATTTCCTTCCTGAATACTTTGGTATAGCAGCGTTTTTACTGATTAACAAAGGATCACACTCTGCCCACTATTTTGTACCTTGCAAGTTTTGCACCTAAACGATATCTCTGCTGAGCTCTCCAGATCAACACGGCCTGATCTCTACCTTCTTTTTTTTTTTTTTTGGCGGTACGCGGGCCTCTCACCGCTGTGGCCTCTCCCGCTGCGGAGCACAGGCTCCGGACGCGCAGGCCCAGCGGCCATGGCTCACGGGCCCAGCCGCTCCACGGCATGTGGGATCTTCCCGGACCGGGGCACGAACCCGTGTCCCCCGCATCGGCAGGCAGACTCTCAACCACTGCGCCACCAGGGAAGCCCCTCTACCTTCTTTTTAATGCTTGTACTCTATTCCCATTGTAGGATTGCATTCTCTGTCTCTGCGTGTTTATTTACAGTTTCTTTGCTGTTACAAAGCCCCGACAGCAGCTCCTTGGTATACCCGGATGTACGGAATTTCCACAGGGTCAGTTAGAAGTAGAAACGCTGGGCAGAAAGGTCTGTGCGTTTCTAATTCTGACGGAGATTTGCCAAAATGCTCTTCAAAAAGGTGGTACCGATTTCCACTTTTATCAACAATGTAAGAGAGAGTCTGTCTCCCTACACTCATTAATTTTGCCAATCTGGAGAGTGAAAAGTCATCTCTCAGTGTTTTCTTAACAGCTTTATTGAGATATAATTCACATGCTAAACAATTCACCCATTTCAGGTGCACAATTTAATCATTTTAGTATATTCAGTGTTGTGCAACCATCAGCATCTTCAATTTTAGAACATTTTTGTCCCCCCACCAAAAAAAACCCTCTGTAACCACTAAGAGACACTGCCCCATTTCCCCATTTCCCCCAGCCCCAGGCAACCATTAATCCACTTTCTGCATCTATAGATGGGCCTATTCTGGACGTTTCACAAAAATGAAATCATATAATAAATGGATTTTTGTGTCCGACTCATTTCACCCGGCATAATGTTGTCAAGGTTCATCCATGTGGTAGCAGGTCTCAGTATCTCATTCCTTTTTATGACAGGATAATATTCCACTATATGGATAGACCACATTTTGTTTATCCATTGAGTAGATGATAGACATTTGGGTTGTTTCCACCTCTTGGCTATTGGAATAATGTTGCTAGGCACATTAGGGTTCATTTACTGTTGGGTTGTTTGTATGTTTCCTATTTGTGATATTGTGATTTATAATATAGTTGGTCTTGGCACAGAGCTCCAAAAACCCTTGGAATTTCTGGACTTGAGCCTTAAAGGTGTCTTTTGTTATGTTAATGACGTGCCTCTGGGAAAGTTCCTAAGGGGGCGGGGGCTGGTTGCCAGGGGAGCCAACCCCTTGATTAGAGGGTTGGAACTTCCAGTCCCAGCCCCCTACCACCTCCAGGGAGGGGAGAGGGGCTGGAGGTTGAGTTCAATCACCAATGGCCAATGATTTAATTATTCATGCCTGTGTAATGAAGCCTCCATAAAAACACAAAAGGATGGGCTTCAGGGAACTTCCTGGTTGGTGAACTTGGGGAGATTCGGGAAGAGTGGACGCCTGGAGAGGGAAGCTCCGCCCCTTCCCACATACCTTGCCCCGTGCATCTCCTCCACCTTGCTGTTCCCGAATTATATCCTTTTATAATAAACTGGTGATCTAGTAAGAAAACTTTTCCTGAGTTCCATGAGCCAAATTAATCAAACCCAAAGAGGCAGATGTGGAACCTCAGACTTACAGCCTTGTTGGTCAGAAGTACGGAGGTGGGGGGCACCTGAACATGTGACTGGCCTCTGAAGTGGGGTGAGGGGACAGCCTTGTAGGACTGAGCCCTTAACCTGTGGGATCTGACACTACCTCTGGGTAGTGTCAAATGTTTTTATGTTTTTAAACTTACTAACTTTTTCTCTTTAGGCTTATAACCAGCTTTGGAAGGTCTTTCCCACCATGATTATAAACTTATTCATAACTTCTTCAAGAACCTTCATGGTTTTTCCTTCCCCTCCCTCTTATTTTGTAACATTTAAGGCTTTGATCCATATGGGATTTATTTTGGTGCCAGGAGTAAAGATCCAATGGTCTTCCCAAACGATCAAGTAATTATCTCAGCATTTCTAACTGAAGAAGCTTTCTTGTTGCCACCAATTTGAAATGCCACTTTACCAAAAATTACATGTTCCTGTGGGCCAAACCCGCTACGGGACTTGCCAACCCAGTTGTTCTCAATCCTGGCTACATAACAGAATCCTCTGGAGGCATTTAAGAAAATACAAAATTAAAAATTTGTAGATCTAAAACTTTTTTAAAGGAAGAAAAGACCAATATCCAGTTGCCACCCTGTTGGATCAGAATCTCTGGGAATAGGGCCCAAGTATTGTTTTTTTTTTTTCATTTGTTTTTTAGAAGCACTTTAGGCAATTCTAACGGGAAGCCAGGGCTGAGAACCACCACTCAGTAGCGCTCCACTGAGCTATCTAGCTACTTCTTTTCTACCAGAGTGTGTCTTTTTAGGGTTGGCCCCTGCCACTACTCTTCTTTTTCAGAATTATTTTGGCCATTCTTCACAGATGTAGTTTTCCAGGTGAACTTTATTATCATTTTGTCAATTCGGGGTGGGAAAAAAGCCTGTTACCCTCATTTGAGCCACACTGATCTAATCTTCAGCCAACAGATATTTACTGAGCACCTACTATGTGCCAGGCACTGTTGTAGGCAGTGAGGATACAGCAGTGAATGAGAAAGATAAGAATCCCCACCTTCAAAGACCTTACCTCCTAGGGGAAGGGACAGACAATAAACACGTTAGTGGAGTCCAGGAAAGCTTCTTGGAGGAGGTGGCATTTGAGCTGAGGCTGCAGGAGGAAGAGGGAGTGAGGTGGGAAAGCTGGAACGGACGTGGAGAGGGGCAGTGGTGGCACAGAAGCCTGGAGAAGAGAATTCCTCCTGAAGCAGGAACGGGTGTCACTGAGGATGAGGCCCAGGCAGTAGCCACTGGTGTTGAGAGCCTTTTGGTTATGGAGACAATAAGAGCGCAATTGGAGAGGGCTGAGAGGAGAATGGTAGGTGAGGCAGTGGGAACGGTCAGTGCAGATCACTGTTTGAAGGAATTTGCTGTGAGACGGAGAAGTAGGTGGGGGAGTTACGGGGCCAAGGGGAAGGCTTTGCGAGATGAAACTGTTAAAGCAAAGGGATGCTCAGGAGAGAGGGGGAAGCTGCTGATGCATCGGGTGCCAGAGGGCAGGGGTGGAAGCCTGCGTGGAGGAGGCGGTACGGCTGGGGAGCCCAGTATGCGGGCAGCGGGAGGACACGGGCAGTGCTGGCCTCTGTGTCCTCTGAGCAGTGTGGACACGGCATCCGCCAGGGGGCATGTGGAGCAGGAGGAAGAGGCCATCTGGGGACAGGCGAGAAGATGTAAAACTATTTCCTGGGCCCGTGGGAAGGTGAGTCTCCTGGGGGAGGGTGGGGGGCTCGGGGAGAGCACTGTGCACCCATCTTCGTCTGTGCTGGAGGTGAGAATGGACACCGTCTCCATGGAGCGTCTCCTTGTGGCTCCTGTCACGCCCCCACGGAGTCTTACTGCAAAGGTCTGTCCTGTACACTCCTCACGCCATCGACTCCTAAGCGTTTTGTGAGCAGAACCTTTTCTTCTATTATCCTTTCTGCTGACAATCTACTTATAGGGAAAGTAATGACTTTTTTTTTTTTTAAGCCTTTCTTATTTATTTATTTATTTATGGCTGTGTTGGGTCTTCGTTTCTGTGCGAGGGCTTTCTCTAGTTGCGGCGAGCGGGGGCCACTCTTCATCGCGGTACGCGGGCCTCTCACTATCGCGGCCTCTCTTGCTGCGGAGCACAGGCTCCAGACGCGCAGGTTCAGTAGTTGTGACGCACGGGCTTAGGTGCTCCGCGGCATGTGGGATCTTCCCAGACCGGGGCACGAACCCGTGTCCCCTGCATTGGCAGGCAGATTCTCAACCACTGTGCCACCAGGGAAGCCCCAAGTATTGACTTTTTATACCTTAATTTTGTGAACTTACTGAGTTTCCTTATAGTTTCAAGGCATTTTCCTCTCATTATCTTGGGCTTCCTCTCCAGTATGTATGCTGTCTTCTTACTCCTGCTCTTAGCTCATCTTTATGCTGGCTTTAATGGAGATTAAAAGAGACTCTGGCTTTAATGGGGAGATATCTAGCTAACCAGTCCCACTCCTACAAGTGCATACACGTCACAGCTAACGCCCCTCTGGCAGCCTGAAAGCAAGCGGGGACCACGTGGCACAGGCTCCTGCCGAAGTTGGGGAACCTGCCACCTGGCTGGTCCACACGCAGCCGGGGCTGCTGGGCGCGGAGCTTTATGGATCGGAATGTGATGTGTATCCTGTATTTCCGGCTCATCGCTCCTGGTTAAATGCAGGCCCTAAGCTTGCCACCAAGGGGCTGAGTTTGTCACTCAGCGTGTGTCATCTTCCCGAGCCCAAGCTGGATGCCAGCAGCAGGGGTGGGCACGACTTCGTGGTCCCACAGGGTTAGCAGGACTTGAAGGGACTTTTTCCCGATTGGAAAATTTCACACATTTACAAACGTGGAGAGAATAGCACAAAACAGCCCCAAGTCCCCAATATCTGGCCTCAACAACGATCAACTCGTGACAAACTTGTTTCAACTGTACCTTTGCCTCCATTTGAAGCAAATCCCAGATAACATATCCCGAGATTCTTTTTTTTTTTTTTTGCAGTACGCGGGCCTCTCACTGTTGTGGCCTCTCCCATTGCGGAGCACAGGCTCCGGACGCGCAGGCTCAGCGGCCATGGCTCACGGGCCCAGCGGCTCCGCGGCACGTGGTATCTTCCCGGACCGGGGCACGAGCCCGTGTCCCCTGCATCAGCAGGGGGACTCTCAACCACTGCGCCACCAGGGAGGCCCTGACCCTTGTTTGAGCAGGAGGCAAGAGCGGCCCACGGGTCTCTCTGCTGCACTGGCTGGGGCGGGGGTTTGCTGCAAACACTCAAATTGCTTCTTTTTTTTTTTTTTTATGTTTTTTTTTTTAACGTCTTTATTGGGGTATAATTGCTTTACAATGGTGTGTTAGTTTCTGCTTTATAACAAAGTGAATCAGTTATACATATACATATGTTCCCATATCTCTTCCCTCTTGCGTCTCCCTCCCTCCCACCCTCCCTATCCCACCCCTCTCGGTGGTCACAAAGCACCGAGCTGATCTCCCTGTGCTATGCGCTGCTTCCCACTAGCTCTCTGCCTTACGTTTGGTCCAGGCCATTGGAGTCTCCTGCTTAACTGGCTGCTTCCTGAGCAGACTGTGCTCCCTGTCTGGAAATCTCAGTCAACACCATCTTCTCTAAACTGGTGCGACCTCGCTCTTCTCATCTCATCTCATCTCTCTGCACTGGGATTTGCTTCCTGGTTTTGCCTGGTGGGTAGGACAGCTGGGTAGGTGATGGGTCGTGCAGGCATCTTTCACAGAGGGAGGAGCTCTTCTCACCATCACCCCTGCTCCCGGGACTTGAGAGCACTTGGCAACCTCACCACGAGGGGCAGGACCTGAGAACAGGCTGACTGGCCTCAATCCTGGATTTGCCACTAACCCCCGTGTGCTCTTGAGCAAATCTCTGTCCCTCTCTGGGCCTCAGGGGCCACTTAAGGTGTCTCCCAAATTAGGGTTACCAGGTTTAGCAAATAAAAATGCAAGATGCTCATTTACATTTGAATTTCAGTAAACAGCAAAGAGTTTTTTTAAGTACATCCATGCAATATGGGACATACTTATACAAAAATTTTTTTGATGTTTATCTAAAATTCAAATTTAACTAGGCATCTTGTATTTTATCTGAGAACTCTACTCCAGACGAAAAATTCTATTCCATTCCGCTCTCTGGAGGCAGCCTGATGCAGCGCTCAGAGCAGAGACTGGGGGTAATATAGGCCTGCGTGTAAAGCCCATATCTGCCACCCATTCCTGTGTGATCTTGGACAAGTCACTTCACTTCTCTGAGTCTCGGTTTTCTGAATTATAAAATGGACAGGTTAATCCCTGGTTGGTTCTCTCTCAGGACTGATGTCAGCACATAAATTAAAGAACATTAATTAAACCCCCTTTACAGACTATAAAATGTGCTGCAATCTTGAACATTTATTAAGAAGTTACTCTTTCAATTTAAAAAAAAAAAAAGCTACTCTATGTAATACACTCTACCAAATATGAGAAACAGAGACATTTGGGAAGACATTTGTGTAAAAAAAGGAAAGCCTGACACTATCTATTTTTCACAGAATCCTTCCATAAAGGGAAATTCCATCATGAATCTGAATTATGACTGCTATGAACTGATAAGGAATTAGACACTTTAGGAAAAAAATAATCTGTGCAGTCTCGGGAAAGAGTCACACCTGGGCTTGATTCCAGAAAGAGTGGGAATAATTCCTTGGACACACTGGGCTTTCAAATTCCCATTTGGGACAGGATCTGATTAATCCAAAATGATCGAATTAATCAATTTGGGTGGAATCTTTCCCATATTTCCCTTGGGCCTTGGATGTGCCTCTGCTGTGACGGAGCAGACTAATTCCCACCTTCCAGAAACCTAGACCAATAGGGTGGATGTCAGTGGAATTGCCTGCCCAGCACCCCCTCTTGTTAAAAGGACCCATCTCAGCCACCCAGAGTATGGGAGAAAATATTTGCAAATTACATATTGGTAATGGATTCCTGTCCAGAATATATAAAGAACTCCTATAACCCAATAACAAAAAACCAAACAATGCTATTCAAAAATGGCAAAGGACTTGAATAGATATTTCTGCAAAGAAGATATGCAGATGGCCAATAAACACATGAAAAGATGTTCAACATCACTAATCATTAGAAAAATGGAAATCAAAACTACAATGAGTTACAATTTCACACTCATTAGGATGGCTATGAAACACACACACAGAGAGAAAATGACGAGTGTTGGTGAGGATATGGAGACGTTGGAAGCCTTATGTACTGTTTGTTGGTGGGAATGTAAGGTGGTGCAGCCACTGTGGAAAACATTTGGGCAATTCCTCAAAATATTAAACCAGTTCCACTTCTGGGTGTACACCCTAAAGAATTAGAAGCAGGGTCTCAAAGAGATATTTGGACGCCCATGTTTCTAGCAGCATTGCTCACCATAGCCAAAAGGTGGAAGCAATCCAAATGTCCAAAGATGGGCTAGTGGATACACAAAATGTGGTCCATCCATACAACGGAATATTGATCAGTCTTGAAAGGGAAGGAGGGCTTCCCTAGTGGCACAGTGGTTAAGAATCTGCCTGCCGGGCTCCCCTGGTGGCGCAGTGGTTGAGAGTCCACCTGCCGATGCAGGGGACATGGGTTTGTGCCCTGGTCTGGGAGGATCCCACATGCCGCGGAGCGGCTGGGCCCATGAGCCATGGCCGCTGAGCCTGCGCTCCAGAGCCTGTGCTCCGCAATGGGAGAGGCCACAACAGTGAGAGGCCCGTGTACTGCAAAAAAAAAAAAAAAAAAAAAAAGAATCCGTCTGCCAATGCAGGGGACACGGGTTCGATCCCTGGTCTGGGAAGATCCCACATGCCACAGAGCAACTAAGCCCATGCGCCACAACTACTGAGCCTGTGCTCTAGAGCCCATGAGCCACAACTACTGAAGCCCGCATGCCTAGAGCCCGTGCTCTGCAACAAGATAAGCCACCGCAATGAGAAGCCCGCGCACCACAACGAAGAGTAGCCGCGGCTCGCCACAACTAGAGAAAGCCCGCGTACAGCAATGAAGACCCAATGCAGCCCAAAATAAATATATAAATTTATAAAAAAAAAAAGGGAAGGAGATTCTGACTCATGCTACAACGTGGATGAACCTTGAAGTCATTGTACGAAGTGAAATAAACCGGACACGAGAGGACAAATACTGTAAGATCCCACCTATATGAGGTCCCGAGAGCACTAAAATTCATAGAGACAGAAGATAGAATGGTGGTTACCAGGGGCTGGGGGGAGGGAGAATGAAGAATTATTATTTAACGGGTACAGGGTTTTAGGTTGGCGTGATGAGAAACTTCTGGAGCTAGTAGTATGGTTGCACAACAATGTAAATATTCATAATACCACTGAATTGTATACTTCAAAATGGTTAAAATGGTAAGTTGTGTTATGTGTATTTTACCACAATAAAAAAATGAGGGGTAAGGAAGTGGCCTTTATAAAAAAAGGGCTCATCTCTTCTATTTGGGGAACCAGTCCTCCCCACTTCTCCCCCATCCAATGGGCTCTCCAGGGGTGGGCATTTAATTCATGTGGTCAAGGACATGTGACTTGAGCTGGACCAATGAAAATCCTTCCTGAGATTGTTCCTGGAACTCTCGGAAAAGGCAGCTTCTCCCCTGAGGCTGCTAAGTTAATGGAAAAAGAATCTACAACAGGAGCGCTGGGGACCATCTTTGGGGCAACTCGGGAGAGGCTGGCTGAGAGGGAGGCCAAGTCATCCTCATCGGGCAGCTGCGGGGACGAGGCCCAGAGGGTTTGAGCCGGGCCCAGAGCCAGGTCAGTGCGACCAGCTCCCCTAAGCTCCCTTTGTGCCAGTGTGAGCTGGATTTTCTGTCTCTGCCACGCACAGACACACGGCCCCAGTCTGCTAAGATGCATGGAGAGAGGCTTCACATGAAGACGAAATCCACCCAGTGGCTCAGCGAGGTGTTTCTGGTAGGCTCATGTGGGGTTCATATACATCAAGCACCCACTGCACTGATGTCTCGTGTGGTGGCACCTTCTCCCTGTGTTTGGGATCCAGCAGCCACGATCTCTGGGCATCCTGAGCAGGGCTTTTGGGGGTGGGCCATCTTCCAGGCCCCCCACCCCCCAAGCTCACCCCTCACGGCGGCACTCAAGGCTGCCCCTGACTTGGCGCCCCCAGCTCTCTAGCCCGGAACACCCCACCCGCTTGACACTGCGGCCACACTCTCTAATCCCCAGGAAGCAGGCTCTGCTTCCCAGCCTCAGCCTCTTCCTCTGCCGGACATGCCTTTCTGCTCTGTTCACCCCCATCTTTCACAGGTGGAATATCGACAGGAGCAAAGCAAAGCGCTACCCCTCAGAGACATGTCCCCGATTTCCATCCACTTAACTGGCACTTACCTCACTCTGACAGCCTGCCACAGCCCTCAGTTTGAACCAGGAGCAAAGAGTATTCTGTGATGTTTTGGGCAACAGGGCTCCAGCCTGAGCCTGTGCTGAGCTTGCTCTGGGGTTACAGCCATCCAGGCATATCTGATGAGCCAACGGGACTGAGGAGGGGTCACTAAGTGGCCATTTTCAAGCCCTGAGGCTACACATGGGCCATTTCTGACTTTCAGTTTCCACATCTATAAAGAGTGGATGGAAAGTAATACTATCCACCTCATAGAGCTATTGTGAGGTTAAATGACACACTACATCCTGGACCACTATACCCCATGTTACCATTTACACTCAGGAGCTATATCATAGGCACACTGAACTTACAACAAATCCAACCTGAGAGAGACAGCTCTTTTAACCCCTAAGCCTTCTGTAGTTTCCACCCCATTCAAATTAGACCTTGGTCTCCACTGTCCCAAGGCAAGCCAGGCCAAATTGAAAAGAGAAAAAAGTTAATTATGAGCTTTGGAACTTCCCAAGGCCTTAACTTCTGTTAATTTCAGGCGTTTTAAGGAATTTTCAAGTGTAAATTGACTATAATGCATTTGAGTCTTGTATGCGGGCTCTAGAACCTGGTGTCCACAGAAGGCCCTTTATCTTCTTTGTCTCCTCCTCCAAACCAGTGGATCTAGGGCCCTGGGGGCTGACTTAATCCAAGGGGCCCCGTCCTGCAGGCTAACACCAGGCAGAGAGAGGATGAGCTGGCAAGTCCCATCTGCAGCCTTGTTGCTGTAGCCGCTGCTTCAGGATTCGCTCTGGAACGTCAGCACAGTGGAATCTCGCTTTCTGCCTTGCTGGTTCTCTCCTGGCCCAGATACCTGAGCAGCTCTGTAAAGATAAGTCCGCGTGTGGCGTCAAGAAAGAGAGCACACAGACATCACTTTTGCCGGTTGTGATGGGCGCTGTGATGATGGGTGGTCATTTACTTGGTGCCGCAGGTGTCCAACTACAGGAACTTAGGGTGAGGTTCTGTTTTGAAGTGAGAGAAGTTGCTTTTTACAAGTTATATTTCATTTCTTTGTCTAGATGAACTCAAAAAGTCACTTTAGAATAAATTATTATTTAGAGAAGAATTATAAGTGGCTCCTCTTAGTTTACCTCAGTCTACTTAACTAAGTTATTGACTTAGTTTATCCAAAAAAGCAAGTGTGGAGGGGCACCCAAGACCTTGGGAGAAGGAGATTATAATGGGCTCCACTAGCTGTCAAAGCTGGTGGCTGGGGAAAAGTTAAGAAATTTTGCATTGGGACCAAATTACCTCTTGGGCACAAAGTAAGCAATATCCCAGCCCATTCTCTTTTGAGATTCCACTATAGTAAACCTGTCTGACAGACTGGGGTGTTCCTGAATGAAGACACCTTGCAAGAACGGACATGTAGAGCCACCCACGGAGAAATCACCACTGGGGCATTCTGACTGGGGCTCAACACCAGGCCTAGTTGTGTAGGGGGAGGGGAGCATATATTGTACCCAAACTAGGAACCCTGGCATGGTGGGCGTGATTTGGGGACAATGGCTGAATGTGAGATTGTGAATCCAAGCCTTAAACAGTGTGGGACAGCACTGTGCCAGAACAGTGAGAACGCTGGCCCACGGCCAGGCTGCACAGGCCAGGTGCTCCACAGAAGCAGCGTGTGGCAGCACGGAAGTGATCCCAACCAAATCGCGCCCCGCTAGAGGCTGGATCCAGCTCTCTTTCAAGAGTTCCTTTGAATTGCTGGACTAATTCCTCAAAGTTTTCCAAAAATTCAGGAAGATAAACAACTTACCTAGTATGTGCACACTCAAATCTGTTTTAATTTGAAAAATTAGACGTGGACTTTATTTGTACCCCCAAGCTGCTAAATAAAGCACAAGTTACCCTTAATTTTGTTGTTAAATTGTCTTTTCAACGAACTTTCCTCACTTTAGGCACAGTCCCTTCCTGAGGTTTCTTTTCTGCTTTTCTTGTTTGCTCCTAGGTCTGCAGTTATGACTGCAAAATCCTGGGCTTGATTATTGGATAAGGCTTAATGACCTCCCACTTAAAATGGAAAGGGGAAACTAGGCCAGGTGCATCTAAGACAATTAATTCCAATTTGTTTCCCAGCCTCGGCATTCGTCCAGGACCGCCAAGCTGATCAATACTCCTGAATTCCGTCTAATCAGGGGTCAGTTTCCCAGGAAGCCTTGGTTATGCTGGAACTTTGTGCAGGGGGAGGAAAACTTGAGACTTGGGGCTGGCAAAGAGATGATGCCCTCTAAGGACCCCATCTGTGTTGTCAGTGTATTAGAGCCCTCCCTTTTATTTACTGTCCTTTCAATACCCATTCTTCCTTTTATAGAATCCTTTGAATTGATTGCGTTAAAAGCTTGGCTGCTAAAACTAGAAATAACAGCAAGCTTAAATCAGCTAGAATTTTATTTCTCTCTCATAAAAGTCAGTGTGGGTGACCCAGGACAGGTAATCCAACTCTGGAATAATCCAGGATGTTGCTCTGCCGTCTCCTGTGCATGGCTTCTTGGGTCTAAAACGACTGCCCGAGCTTCCACCGGCCTGCCCTCTGTGCCCTTTCCATAAGCAGCTAAATAGGAAGCGAAGGGCAAGCACGTTCCGCCTGAGTCCTCACCCCAGGAGCTGCTCCTGTGACTCTGCTTTTATACTACTGGACAAGAGCCGCTCATAGGACTGCTTACATCCTATTGGCCAGGAGTGACTCACATGACTCTGCTTACATCCTATTGGCCACAACTTAGTCACATGACTGCGGCTGCAAGAGAGTGGGGAATGTGTTTAGCTGGCCGTCCGGGGCGCTGCTAAAGTGCATGGCTTCTGTTAGGAGGGCAGGGAGAGCTGAGTGGCCCAGGAGCCCCTGTGGAGTGGACCTTTGGTGGCAGAATATAGAGCAGCCAAGGGCAGAGGACGGAGAGCCACCCTCTCCGTTGCAGGTTGGGTTCCCAGGGAGCCAATCTCAACAGGGGGGAGGGGGTCTTGGACTAAGGGAAGCACGACTGGGCAAAGCAAGCAACTTAACTGCCACACAGTTGCAGAAAGGCCTCAGGGGATGCGGGGGTGGAGGAGCTCGTGATGGAAGGAGCTCTGGAGCGGAGCTGGCCCTTCACAGAGATGAGCGAAGTTGAAGCGGCTGGTGGGAAAGGGCACAGGGCGGGCCTTTGTAAACACCCTGCCGTCCCTGTCACTGGGTGTGGTCATTGGATGTGCTGCATTCGCTTTGGGTGAAGCAACCCCCCACTTCCACCCAGGACATGCTATGAGGGAGGAGCGCAGATGAGCTGCCAGTGGGCAAGCGTTCTGACAGCCAGAGAAACAGCGCCTCAGCCCAGAGGGAGCCTCAACCTACAGCGTCCACTAATTACATCCTCCTTCACCAGCCCAGCCAGGGGAGTGTGGAGAGGCTTGTGAGGTACGTTTGGCCGACCCACTGCTGTTACCCAGGGTTGGATCCTTCAGCGGGGAGCCACGGTCATGAATGATCGTGCTACTGAAGCAAATGTGGGTCCGCTGGCCTGAGCGCAGTAAAGCCGATCTGCTGACACCGGGTTGTCGTGAAGGAAATCACAGCGTTTATTGCAGGCGCCGAGCAAGTAGGCAAGGTAGCCAATGCTTAAAGGGCCCAAACTTCTCGAAGGCTTTCAGGAAAAGGTTGTTTTTTGTTTGTTTGTTTTTGTTTTTTGCGGTATGCGGACCTCTCACTGTTGTGGCCTCTCCCGTCGCGGAGCACAGGCTCCGGACGCGCAGGCTCAGCAGCCATGGCTCACGGGCCCAGCCGCTCCGCGGCATGTGGGATCTTCCCGGACCGGGGCACGAACCCGTGTCCCCCGCATCGGTAGGCGGACTCCCAACCACTGCGCCACCAGGGAAGCCCAGGAGAAGGTTTTTAAAGATGAAGTGAGGGAGGTATGTTGTGGGGTGTGTGATCAGCTCATGGACATTCTTCTGATTGGTTGGTGGTGAGGTAACCAAGAGTCAACATCATCGATCTTCTGATTCCAGCCCGTCTGGGGTCTGTGGGCTTGCAGGGAGCATACGGTTAATTTCTTCCACCTGGTGGGGGTCTCAGTGTCCGCAAAACAGCTCAAAGGACATGATTCAGGACATTATCTATAGCCCTTGAGGAGGAACTAAAGGTCCTTGACTTTGTCTAATGGCTAAACTGTTATTATTTTGTCTTGCTTGACTGTTTTCCTTTCTTTGTGCATGTTGTCACTTCTCCGATTAAATGTACTCTTTGGAACTTGGGGAACGCCTAGGAGACTGAAGTTTTCCTACAGAAAAGAGGCAGGCAGAGGACACGGTTGGGGGCCTGTTTCGGGAAGGTCCCTTAGGGTCCTTCTCGGTTACAGTTGGAGGCCATACTGACTGTCCTGAAGTGGGGACATGCAGAGTGGCCCATTCCTGCTCCTGTAGCAGGACCTCTGGTAAAGATGCTGCTGCCCGACCCCCTACCACTAGCACCCTGGGTTCTGGCCCATATTGCCAGCCTTTTTCTCCAGGCTCCCTGTCATCCTGGAGCCCCTAGTACCCTTCAGTAAGCCCCACTTTTGGATTAAGTGAGCCAGAGTAGGTATTGCCAGACTCAAGAAGGGCAGGCCCTCTCGGCCAGACTGGTCTCTTTGCACTGCCCTCACCCCCAGCCCCTGGTCAGAGTGATCAATCCTTCACCCCTCTGCTTTAGACTTTACAAGGGTGAATAGGAAGGGACCAGTTCCCTTCAGGGTAGAGTTTGCCCCAAATCCTCAGGACACATCCTGCTTCTACTCTCTGAGGCCCAGGGAGCCACTGGGTGCAGCCTTGCCTTGGGATCAAGGAGGCGAGCTTCCAGACAGGAAGTGACTCGTACCCTAGGTATTGCTCACTCACAGGTAAGCAGGCCACCAGGAAAGGCAAAAGAACATGGGGCATCTGAAATGGACCTAGCACAGCATTTCCAGACACTGTCCCCTCCTTCCCTTGGCTCCTCATTGTACAGGTAGAGGAACTGAGGCCCAGAGAAGGGCAGTGACTTACCGGGTGTAACACAGCACAGGAGGAGGGAACAAGAGGAAGCCCTACAGGTCTCTGAGGGTCAGGGCATGCTCCTGTGCAGTGTTCCACCAGCTGTTGCGTGGCTGCAAGTGAATCACACCCTTCCCACTCATCTGGATTTGTGGGACTGGCTTATCGGTAATGTATCCCCTCCCCACGAGGAGCCAGACTGAAATTCCTGCACCATGGTCGTCACAAGATGGGGTATCGTGTGGTCTGTCTTTCAGCCCCAGTTCAGCTGCCTGTTGTGTGATTCTTGGAAGTTACTTGGACTCAGTTTTCTCGTCTATTAAATGAAGATGATTGTCCCTATCTCATAGGACTTTAAGGATCAAATTCCCTCACTCCAGAAATACTCTGTGAGCGAATCCTAGCTACTGGGATACAGAAATGAGCAATACCAACAACAAAGCAGACTGCTTCCTGCCCTCAAGGAACGTATATTCTAGGTGGGAGAGGCACACAAAAGACACTAAGAAAATATGTAAATAAGCCATTTCTGCTGTGGGAAAGATGAGATGGGGTGACGGGTGAAGACCGAGTTAGGGGGGCCGCTTTGTCTGGAGTGGGCAGGGAGGAGGTGATGTCTGAGCTGGGACCAGGGTGATGAGCAGGACACAGGCAAGGTGAGGGCTGGTGAAGAGAATTCTCAAAATGCCGGGGAGAAAGTCCCCTGCCGACTGTGAGAGGTGGCCCCAGATTCCCATAGCTGCCGTTCCGAGGCAGCTGAAGGACCATGTGACCAAGAGAAAGACCAAGGCCAGCTTTCTATCTTGGAGCAAGACCTTCAGCTGTCTCATGTGCGCCTCTGTGAAATGGAAATAAAGATCACCGAAGGAAGTTTGTCGGGGAGGGGGAATTTCTCCTCTATCCTTCTTGAGTTCTTGTGGCTGGACTAATAATAACATAGGCACATGGCAGATGAAAAGGAGGAGAAGAAAGAAGTTTCATTTGTACGTCCGGAGGTCTCATAGAAATGGACCTCCATAAAAGCAGGCAGCCTTTATACTTTTTAGACAAAGAAACAATACATTTGAGAGGAATTGACAGGACAAAGAAACACGTTTGGGTGCTTAACTAGTCAGGAATGTAAGCTAAGTTTGGGCTTGGGTAGTAAATTAGTAAAGAAGTAATGAGGTTTGTTCATACAGACTTCTCGGCCCTGAATTCCCTGCGTCTGGCAATAAGGATGTTTCTCCTGGTATAGGGAAGGCACCTTCCACATGGAAGATTTACTTCCTGCTTTCGGGGAGACAGAGAGGAGGGTCAAAGTGTCCCTCCTGCATCGACCATTTCTTAAGTAACTTTAATTTAAAATAATCAGTATGCCTTTGAGGTATATTTGGGGGCAGCCTGCCCTGGGCCCCAGCAAGTTCAGCCTCACAGGTAACCTCAGAGAGGTAACCTGGCAAGGTCCGACAGCTTAGAACCCAAGTGTGGTGGGTGTTTTACAAGATTAGTCCCAATCGTCTACTAGTCTCAATGTCTATACCTCTTTTGTTTTCATTTTGGTAAAATACACATAACATAAAGTTGACCATCTTAACTATTTTTAATTGTACAGTTTAGTGGTGTTACGTACCTTCGTATCGTTGAGTAACCAACCTCCAGAACTCTTCACCTTGCAAAACCGAAACTGTCCTCAGTAAACGACACCTCCCCCTCCCCCTCCCCCCGCCCCTGGCCCCCACCCTCCTACTGCCTGTCCCTAGGGACCTGACTACTCCAGAGACCTCATATGAGTGCAATCATACAATGTTTGCCCTTTGGCGACTGGCTTCTTTCGCTTAGCATAGGGCCCTCGAGGTTCATCTGTGGTGTTACGTGTGTCAGGAAGAAATTCTTCCCTTTTTAAGGTTGAATGATATTCCACTGTATGTACAGGCTACGTTTTGCTTATCCATTAATCCGTCCATGGACACTTTTTGGCTTTTGGGAAGAGTGCTGCTGTGAACATGACTCTACAGGTAGCTCTCTAAGACACTGCTTTCAGTTGTTTTCTGTATATTCCCAGAAGTGGAATTGCTGGATCGTGTTGACTCTATGTTTAACTTTTTGAGGAACCACCGTCCTGTTGTCCTTAGCAGCTGTGCCATTTCACTGTCCCACCAGCAGTGCACAAGGGTTCAGATGTCTCCACGTCCTGGCCAACACTTGTTGTTTTCTGTTGCTTTGATTGCAGCCGTCCTGGTGGGTGTGAGGTGGTATCTCGTGGTGGTTTTGATGTGCGTTTCTCTAATATCCCTGCCCGTTGCTAGGTGATGTGGCAGATCTTCCCATTGAGAGGCAGCATCTGTGGTTTACCCCTTGCCTTGATGGTTTACCGCCACTGGAGCAAGGCTGCACCAGTAACGAACCTTGGCCCGAGAGGCCCCTCATGCTTCCCCTCTGTCCCTGAAAGAAGCCCAGCTGCCGTGTGAAGGACCCCAGGCAGTTCTGCTGGAGGGTGACAGACCCGTGGCCCAGTGACTCCTGTCGTCGTCCCAGCCAACAGCTGGCCAGCTGCCAGGCATATGTGAGGCCATCCTAGACCTGCCAGCCCAGCTGAGCTGCCCGTGGACTACGGCTAGGATCCGCCAGGCCTGGCTCAGCTCAGAACCACCACACTGACCCACAGAGCCATGAGCAGTAAGTGATGGTTTTCTGAGCCACGAAGTTTGGCGGTGGCTAGGTGTGAAACAACTGCTCACAGGTACATCAGGCCCCAGCGCCTGCCCTAGGGTTTCATTCCCAACGTTCCATGGACTCTCCTGATCTGGGACAGAGCAGGTGAAGCTCTCACCTAATTCCTGGAAGAAAGCAGAACTACTCTTATCTGGCATCTAGGACATAGATGTGGAATGACTCTCTTGGAATCCCAATCTCTTCTCCCCCCCCCCCCCGCCCCCAGTTTTATTGGGATATAATTGACGTGTGTCACTGATGAGTTTCAGGTGTGCAGCATAAAGGTTTGACTTACATGGATTGTGACATGATTAGCACAAGAAGTTTAGCCAACATCCATCATCTCATATACATACAGTAAAAAGAAATGGAAAAAATGTTTTCTTCTTATAAAAAGGACTCATGTTTTATTCTCCTAATAACTTTCCTATACACCATAGAGCTGTGGTCGCTGTAGCGATCGTGCTGTACGTTACGTCCCTAATATTTATTTATCTTATAACCAGAAGTTTGTATCTTTTGACCACCTTCCTCCAATTTCACCTCCCCCACACCACAACCTGTGATAACCACAAATCTGATCTCTTTTTCTGTAAGTTTTTGTTTTGTTGTAGATTCCACATATAAGTGAGATCATGTGGTATTTATCTTTCTGACTTATTTCACTTAGCATAATGCCCTCAAGGTCCATCCATGTTGTCACAGATGGCAGGATTTCCTCTTCTATATGGGTGAACAATATTCCATCATTTACATATATGCATATACCACATTTTCTTTATCCATTCATCCATCTATGGACACTTAGGTTGCTTTCATATCTTGGCTACTGGAAATAATGCTGCTATGAATGTGCGGGTACAGGTATATTTTCAAGTCAGTGTTCTCATTTCCTTTGGATATATTCCCAGAAGAGGAATGACTGGATCATATGGCAGTTCTATTTTTAATTATTTTAGGAACCTCCATACTGTTTTTCATAGTGGCTGCACCACTTTTCACTCTCACCAGCAGTACACAGGGCTCCGTTTCCTCCACATCCTGGTCATTGCTTCTCATCCCTTGTCTTTTTGTTGATGGCCATCCTAACATGTGTGAGGTGGTATCTTGTGGTTTTGCTTTGCGTTTCCCTAATGACCAGTAAAGTTGAGCATTTTTCATGTACTTACTGGCCATTCATATATCTTCTCTGGAAAAATGTCTTAGGTATTTTGCTCCTTTTTAAGTTGGATTAGTTGGGGGGGGTTGCTATTGAGTTGTATGAGTTCTTTCTATATTTTGGATATTGTTTTTGTCTCTGGCTTCATTCATTCAACACTATGCCTATAGCATTTGTTTCCATCTTCGTGTGAAGCGCGAGTTTGCTCTATTTTACTGCTGACTGGTACCCACTTTATGAATACACTACAATTTAGCTATGAGTCCTACTGCTGTTGGGCATTTAGGTTACTTCCAGTCTGAAGCAGTGATAAGTATGGCTCCTAAGAACATCTGCATACAAACTTTGTGTGTGTGTGTGTGTGGACATATAACTTTAATTGGGTAAATATCTAGCTGGAATTGCTGGATCATAGAGTTAGTTTCATTTTATAACTGCCGAACAACTCTTGGAAGCCATTGTACCGTTTAAAACTCCCACCAGCAACAGGTGAGACTTCTGTAGATCCACAGCCCTGGGAACACTGGGATTGTCACTTTCCTTTGGTACAGCTGTTCTAGTGGGTGGGAAGTGCGGTCTCACTGTGGTATTACCTTGTATTTCCTGATGACTAATGACAGTGGACTCTTTTTCATATACTTATTGGCCATTTGTGTATCTTTTATAAAATGTCTGATTTTCTTTTTTTCTTGCGGTACGTGGGCCTCTCACTGTTGTGGCCTCTCCCGTTGCGGAGCACAGGCTCCGGACGCGCAGGCTCAGCGGCCATGGCTCACGGGCCCAGCCGCTCCGCGGCATGTGGGATCTTCCCGGACCGGGGCACGAACCCGTGTCCCCTGCATGCACAGGCGGACTCTCAACCACTGCGCCACCAGGGAAGCCCCTCTTTTCACTTTTAAAAATGGCTTTCGGGTACAAGTGACTTAAAATAACTGCACATATTCCAAGTGTATAATTTAATAAAATTTTAATTATGTACATCAGGAAAACCAAGACTACAATCAAGGTACTAAGGTATCCATCACCGGCAAAGCTTTCCTGATGCCCCTTTGTGATTCCTCCCTATTGCACCCTTAGCCCTTCTCCTGAAACCCACACCCAGACACCCATTGATGGGTTTTCTATTATGATAGATGAGTTTTCATTGTCTACATGTTTCTATATATTTGCAATCATGCAGCATACCTCCCTTTGTGTCTGGCTTCTTCTATTCAGGTGTTCTTTTTTTTAATTTTTCGTTTCTTTCATTGTTTTGCATTGTTTTTTCTTTTTACACCTCCCTCAATCAGGTTCCCTCAAACCTATCTCACTCAGCCTCCCTCTCTCCCTCCCTCACGCAGGCTCCCTCTCTCCATCCCTCACACAGGCTCCCTCGCTCCCTCCCTCACGAAGCCTCCCTCTGTCCCTCCCTCACTGAGGCTCCCTCGCTCCCTCCCTCACTCAGGCTCCCTCTCTCCTTCCCTCACGCAGGCTCCCTCTGTCCCTCCCTCACGCAGGCTCCCTCTGTCCCTCCCTCACGAAGGCTCCCTCTCTCCCTCCCTCACTGAGGCTCCCTCGCTCCCTCCCTCACGCAGGCTCCCTCTCACCCTCCCTCACGCAGGCTCCCTCTCTCCTTCCCTCACTCAGGCTCCCTCGCTCCCTCCCTCACGCAGGCTCCCTCTCACCCTCCCTCACGCAGGCTCCCTCTGTCCCTCCCTCCCTCAGGCCCCCTCTCTCCCTCCCTCACGCAGGCTCCCTCCTCCCTCCCTCACTCGCTCTCCCTTTTACCTTCCTTACTCAGCCTCCTTTTCAGGCTCCCTCACTTGGAGTTCCTTCACACCCTCCCTGCCACCCTCCTCACTCAGCATAGTTATGTTTAAATTCATCCATGTTTCTATAAGTCTTAATACCTTGTTCTATTATTATTGTGACGTATTCCATTCTATGAGAAACCACAGGGTTTTTTTCCCCCACTCTGCTGGTGGTAATTTGGGAGTTTTCAGTTTTTTGATAAAGCAACGGGAGCCAATATGTATATCTGTATTCAAATCTTTTTGAGACATATGCTGTCATTTCACTGGGTAAATACCTAGGAGTGAGATTCGTGTGTCATATAGTATGTATATGTTTAACTTATGAAAAACTTCCAAGCTGATCTCCAAAGGGTCTGTAGCATTTCACATTCCCACTAGCTTTCCGTAAGGATTCCAATTCCAACACAATCTCATCAGCATTGGGTTTGATACATCTTTTTCATTCTAGCCATTTTAATAGCTATGTAAGTGTATCTCACTGTGCTTTTAATTTGCATTTCTTTTATGAGTAAGGATGTTGTGTGTATCTTCTTTTACTTATTTGCCATCCATATGTCTTTGGTGGAGTGTTTGCTCTAATCTGTTGTGTATTTTTTTTTATTGGATTTTTGGTCTTATTTAGTTCTGAGCATTCTTGTTCTGAGTACAATTCCTTTATCAGATACGTGATTTGCAAATATTTTCTCCAAGTCTGTGGCTGTCTTTTCATTCTCTTATCGGTGTCTTCAAAGAGGAGAAATTTAAAATTTTGATGAAATCCAGTTTACCACTTTTTTTCTTGTATGGTTTTGTTACTTAGAAATCTCTGTCTGCCCCTAGGTCACAAACGTATTTTTCCATGTTTTCTTCTAGGAGATTTATGGTTCTGCCTGTATCTCAAATTATTTTTTTATGTTTTTGTGTACTCTTCCGAAAAGCTTGCATTTCCCAGCTGAAATACTTTAGGATCTTTGTCAATATTCAGTTGCCTATGTATGTGAGGGTCTATTTCTGACTCCATTTTGTTCCACAAATATATTTGTCTATTCTTATGTCAATACCATGAAAGCTTGTTGAAATAAAAAAGTAGAAGTCCTCCAAATTTGTTCTTTTCCAGAATCATTTTGGCTCTTCTAGATCATTTTCATTTTCATGTAAATTTTAGGATCAGCTTGTCAGCTCCTACTAAGCAGCCTACTGAGCTTTTTTCTTGGATTTGTGTTAAGTTGTAGGTGAATTTGGGGATGGTGGACAGCTTACGAATTTTTAATCCTCCAATCTATGAACACGGTGTATCCACCCTCTCCGCGTTGTTTCATAGTTTTCAATGTAGAAATCATGCATTTATTTTATCAAATTAATTTCTAAATATGTGATACTTTTATGGTATTACAAATGATGTCTTTTTACATTTTTGTTCCCAATTTCTTGCAGCTACTGTATGTAAACTCAAATTTTGTATGTTGATCTCGTATCCTGTGTAGAGGAGCAAAATTTGCCATGTCATATGTATCTGTTTGGCATGGGATTATTTCAAGTTGAAAATAATCAAGGCCCAAAAGATTCTGGAAGAATCTTTGACATCTCCCTAACGGCCTAAAAAGAATGTAGATAGAGGACCTGCTCCAGGAAGGGAGCTATCTCCACAGATTACTATAGATAACGTGAACTAGGTGTGTACACAAGGAGGAACCCAGCAAAGTCTGTTGGTTAAAATTCCTCTCTGTGTCCCATTGTCTCTGCCTGGCCCAGCAACAGCTTGTTTACCAAACATGTGCTTTTCTATCTCTGTGTGAATTGCCTTCCTCCCCTTTGAAGTCCCAAACTGCTTCTCCCAGCATCCTCTTTGTCTTTAGCTGAAGATGGTATTTAAGGTGATGGATTCGGCCACTTTATTGAATTCCTGCATTTTCCTTGGTCTCTCCCATATATACATGTTATTAAATTTTGTTTGATTTTCTCCTGTTCATCTGTCTCATGGCAATTTAATTCTTAGACCAGCCAGAAGAACCTAGAAGGGCAGAGGAAAAATTCCTCCTCCGTATCACCTGCCACATTGTTAAATTCACTTACTAGTTTTTGTAGTTTTTTGGTTTTGTTTTTATGATTCTTTGGGTTTTCTGTATACAGGATCATGTTGCCTGCAAATAGAAACAGCTGTATTTCTTCCTCCAATGTATTTTTTTTCTTTTTAAAAAATTTGTTTACTGATTTTATTTATTTGGTTTTACTGGACCGTAGTTGTGGCATGCATGTGGGATCTAGTTCCCTGACCAGGGATTGAACCCGGGCCCCCTGCATTGGGAGCATAGAGTCTTATCCACTGCACCACGAAGGACGTCCCCAATATGTTCTTTTTTTTCCCCTTACTTTGCTGCACTGGCTAGAACTTCCAATACAGTGTTGAATCGACGTGGTGAGATTAGACATCCTTGCCTGGTTGCTGATATGAAGGAAAGCTTTCCACGTTTCACTATTAAGCAGGTTGGTAACTATGTGTATTTCATAGATGCATTTTATTAGTTTTCTTCCTACTTCATTGAAAGCTGTTAGCATGAGTGGGTGTTGAATGTTCTCAAATGCTTTTTCTGCCTTAATGAGTTGGTCATATGATTTTTCCATTTTAATTCCTTAATGTGATGATATATACTGATTGAGTTTTACTGTTGTGGCCTCTCCCACTGCGGAGCACAGGCTCCGGACGCGCAGGCTCAGCGGCCATGGCTCACGGGCCCAGCCGCTCCGCGGCATGTGGGATCTTCCCGGACCGGGGCACGAACCCGTGTCCCCTGCATCGGCAGGCGGACTCTCAACCACTGCGCCACCAGGGAAGCCCCCTGATTGAGTTTTGAATGCTAAACCAAACTCACATTCCTGGGATAAGTACTTCTTGGTCATGATGTGTTATATTTTTATATATTTCTGGATTCTATATTCCAATATATTTTTTAAACATCTTTATTGGAGTATAATTGCTTTACAATGGTGTGTTGGTTTCTGCTTTATAACTATCGTCCAATATTTTGTTAATAATTTTTGTGTTTAAAAGGGATATTGATGTGTACTTTTCTCTGCTTGTAATATCTTTGTCAGAGTTTGGTATCAGGGTTATGCTGGCCCACTAAAAGGAGTAGGGAACATCTTCGCCTCCTCTATGTTCTGGAAGAGATGGTGTAAATTAGAATTATTTCTTCTATAAATGTTTGATCTACTGTCCCTAGAGAAGCCATTTGACCTGGATTTTTCTTTGTGGGAAAGTTCTTTATTACAATTTAATTTTTTTTAACAGTTAAGGGATCATTCAGATTTTTTATTTCTTTTTGTATCCATTTCACTGAGTTGTGATTTTCAAGGAATTTGTTACTTTCATCTAGGTTGTCAAACTTATTAGCATATAATATTGAATATTTTAACAGCTCCTTTCAGTAGACAAAAAAGTACATGAAACATGAGTAAGGATATAGAATATTTAAGCAACACTGTCAACAAACTGTCCTAGTTGATATTTATAGACTGAACGCTTGCAGAATACACATTCTATTCAAGTAGTCATGAAATATACATTGCATATAGTCCACATGCTGGACCATAAAATAACTCTCAAAAATCATGTTAAATTAGGTATTAATAAAGATAAGCTATTTTTCACACCCATTAGGGTGGATACTATTTTTAAAACCCCAGAAAACAACAAGTGTTGGCAAGGATGTAGAGAAATTGGACCCTCACACACCGCTGGTGGGAATGTAAAATGATGCAGCTCTGGGGAAAACAGTATGACAGTTCCTCAAAAAATTTAACATAGAATTACTGTATCCAGCAATTTCACTTCTGAGTATACGTCCAAAACAACTGAAAGCAGGGTTTCAAGAGATATTTTTACACCTGTGTGCCAGTAGTACTATTGGCAATAGCTAAAAGGTAGAAGTAACCCAGGTGTCCAGCAACAGATGATAGATACACAAAATGTCGTCTCTGCAGACAACGGAATATTGTTCAGCCTTAAAAAGGAAGGAAATTCTGATGCATGCGACAACATGGATGAACCTCGAGGACATTATGCTCAGTGAGATAGCCAGTCACAAAAAGACACATACTGTATAATTCCACCTATATGTGGTCCCTAGAGCGGTCAAATTCATAGAGACAGAAAGTAGAAAGGTGGTTGCCAGGTGCTCAGGGAGAGAGGAATGGGGAGTTAGTGTTTACTGGGGACAGAGTTTCAGTTTTGCAAGATGAAAAGAGTTCTGGAGATGGATGGGGGTGATTGTTACCCAACAACGTGAATGTACTTATGCCACTGAACTGTGCACTTAAAGATGGTTGAGAAGATAATGTTTGTTATGTGTATTTACTACGATGAAAAAGGAAATGAAAAAGCTATCCAGAAAATCTCAAAAGTATTTGAAAATCAAACCACCTACTTTTCAATAAGCAATGAATGAAAAGCAAAGTAACAAGGGAAGTTTCATAATTTGTGGGAAGCCCAGAAACCAGTGCTTCTGGAAAATTGGTAGCTCTTACGTTGGTTAATTTTTATGTGTCTGCTTGACTGGGTCCCGGGGGCGCCGAGACATTTGGTCAAACAACATCCTGGGTCTCTGCGTGAGGGTGTTTGTGGATGAGATTAACGCCTGAATCGCTAGACTGAGTAAGGTGAATTGCCCTCCCTAATGCGGTCCAGTCAGCTGAAGACCCGAATAGAACAAAAAGGCTGAGTAAGAGGGAATTTCCTCGGCCTGAGTGCTGAGCTGAGACTTGGGTCCTCTCCTGCCCCTGGGCTGGAACTTACCCCATTGGTTCTGCCGGTTCTCAGACCTTTGGACTTGGGCTGAACCACAGCATTGGCCCTCCTGGGTCTCCGGCTTGCAGACCACAGATGTTGGGATTTGTAAGCCTCATTAACCATGTGAATCATTCCTTATAATAAATCTCTTGAGGGACTTCCCGGGCGGTCCAGTGGTTAAGACTTTGCCTTCCAATGCAGGGGGTGTGGGTTCGATCCCTGATCCAATATGCCCCGTGGCCAGAAAACCAAAACATAAGACAGAAGCAATATTGTAACAAATTCAATAAAGACTTAAAAAAAAGGTCCACATCAAAAAAAATCTTTAAAAATAAATACATAAATACGTAAATAAATAAATAAATGTCTTGAAACGTACACACGCATGAACATCCTATTCTGGTTCTCTGGAGAACCCTGATTAATGCAACTCTGAGCAGTTGTTTCAGGAAAGAATAAAGGTGCGCAGTCAGCTCTCTCAGGACAGAAAGGAAGTCGAGGTGACCTGGCCAAGGCCCCGCCATCAGTAGTGGAGGATCCAGGACTGGGGTGCAGACCTCCAGGCTTGGAGTGGCATCGGGGCCTCACCCTCAAGCTGAGCTGTGTCTCGGAGTCCCCTTCTCCCGCGGGCCTGTGTCAGGAGTGTAGAGGACAAGCAGTGGGGCGAGGGCCGTGTCAGGTTCATCCTCAGCGGTGCTCCCGAGGGGAGAGTTTAGGCCGACGGACGGAAGGAAGCTGTGGGAAGGCAGATCCTGGATTGAGCGGGGCAGAAGAGCAAGCAGCCGGCTTCGGTGGTGATGAATCCTTCATCCCTGGCGGAGCTATAGCTTGTCTGTGCTCACAGTCACAGCCTATCGTTCATGTTCGAACAAGGATTCCATGGACACTCTTCGAGAAGCTAGCATGTTCTGCCTAATCTATCATGTTTCTTTAAAAAATTATTATTCACAGTTTTCCGGTCATTGGTCTAAAGACCATGAAGCTATTTTAAGCAGGAACATGGTCCATTTCCCTGACCGAAAAGAAATAATTGCTATGTATAAAATAGATAACCAACAAGGTCCTACTGTATAGCACAGGGAACTATATTCAATATCTTATAAAACCTATAATGGAAAAGAACCTGAAGATAGTTATATATGTATCTAGCTGAGCCACTTTGCTATACACCTGAAACACTGTAAATCAACTATACTTCAATAAAAAATATAAATACATGAATAAACAAGATCAGATTTTTTAAAAAGAGAAATAATTAAACCAACTAACAAAATGCTCTTGTCCTGGGGTGTGTGGAGTGTTCTAACCTCACCTCAATCGCAGCCCCCAAATACAGGAACATGCCCTGGGGCCAAGGTCTCAGTCAGACACAGTGGTGTCATGGGCACCTCACTCCACGTCTCTGGGTCTCAGTGTCCTCGCCTGTAAGATGACAGTGGGCATAAAAGTGTGCATTTGCTGGGTCTCTTGAAAACACTTTCCCAATTCCTGTGTCTTGTGCTTTGATATTTAGTGAGGATGGAAAGATCACAGGTGACAATGGCATCTGGAAAGTTAAAGCTGAGGTGCAGGCAGGGTGTCATTTTCTTCTGCCCAGGAGGAAAAGAACGTGATATTTGAAGCGCACGTTTCTCAGGACGTCAACTCTTTAGCATCCACATGCA
Organism: Delphinapterus leucas; assembly: GCF_059928025.1. Classification (NCBI taxonomy): domain Eukaryota; kingdom Metazoa; phylum Chordata; class Mammalia; order Artiodactyla; family Monodontidae; genus Delphinapterus; species Delphinapterus leucas. The sequence goes on from NC_143138.1 coordinate 102,131,011, forward strand.
GCCCATTTTTGCTGAAAGACACACAGAGTTCTGTGACAGGCAAACGTCTCATCCCACCTCAGGGATGAAAACTGGCATTGGAAAACAACAGAGCTCTTCACAGCAGCTCCTTTTAAATCTCTTTTAATGACTAATATCCTCATTTCGGTGTGTCCCTGAACTGACCCGAGCAAAATCAAACTGAGACTAATTAGTGTGGAAGAGATAACATACATGGGTCCAGTTCCTGTTCTCATGGACACCTCACACTCAAAGTAAGAATGAAACAGGAAAAGAATTCTCATTTTTAAAAAAACATGTCGGGACTTTCCTGGTGGTCCAGTGGTTAAGACTCCGCGCTCCCAATGCAGAGGGCCCGGGTTCGATCCCTGGTCAGGGAACTAGATCCCACACACCACAACTAAGAGCCCACATGCTGCAACTAAAAAAAAAAAAAAAAAGATCCCACAGGCCACAGCTAAAGATCCCGCATGCCTCAATGAATATCTCGCATGCCACAACTAAGACCCAGTGCAGCCAAAATAAATAAATAAATATTTTTCAAAAAACAACAAAAAAACCCCACATGTCATTGGAAATATGCTTAGCACTGGCCTGGATATCAGGAGAACTGGGTTTTAAGTGTTATTCTACCAACCAAGTGATCATGTGACCTTTTAGAAGCCACTGGCCTTGCTCAGTTTCCAGATCTGTGAAATGGGGTTGGTTTTACTTGCCTACTATGAAATAATAGGAAATGTGTAATTGGTCTCCGCCCCTAGTTCGTGGCACAGAGCTCCTAAAGCCCTTCTAATTTCCTAAATTATAAAAGTACTAGGAGCATCATTTATTCTAATATTTGGTCCTTAACCCTGGATCCTTACACAGAGCTCTTAAATCCCTTGGGATTCCCTGGCTGATAGGAGGGTCTTTTTTTTTTTTTTTGGCGGTGCGCGGGCCTCTCACTGCTGTGGCCTCTCCTGTTGCGGAGCACAGGCTCCCGACGCGCAGGCTCAGCGGCCATGGCTCACGGGCCCAGCCGCTCCGCGGCATGTGGGATCTTCCCGGACCGGGGCCCGAACCCGCGTCCCCTGCATCGGCAGGCGGACTCTCAACCACTGCGCCACCAGGGAAGCCCTAGGAGGGTCTTTTGTTCTCATGAAGTGAAGAGAAGTTGGATTTAGTCTCACAAACTTATCTTTTTTCCATGAGATAATAATGGTAGGAGAGAAAGTAAGAAATCTCAAATAAAGATGATTTCTGCTGTTGGGACCCAGGGCAGGCCACCCCCAAATATGCCTTAATGGCATAGTGACTATCTTGAATTAAAGTTACTTAAGACATAGCTGATACAAGAGGGGCACTGTGACCCTCCTCTCTGTCTTCCTGAAAGCAAGAAATAAATTTCCCATGTGAAAGGTCCACTCTCTGCACTTGGAGGTAGAAGGACACCCTTATTGCCAGAAATAGGGAATTCAGGGCCGCGAGTCTATACAAACAACCTGTTACTTCTTTAATTTACCACCCCAAACCCAAACCCTGTTTAGAGTCTTCCCTAATTAAGTACCCAAAGCCTAAGTTTCTTTTTCCTGTCAATTCCTCTCAAATTTGTTTCTTTTGTCTAAAAAATATAAAAGCTGCTTGCTTTGGCCACTTCTTAGGTCCCATTTCTATGAAACCTCTATGAGCACAAATTAAAATTTATTTCTTTTTCTCCTGTTCATGTGTCTTGTGTCAATTTTATTATTAGTTTCCCTCCGGACACTGCCTTTCTCAATCATACAAGAAGCATTCAGGGCCCACGTGGTAAAAATGGCAGGAAAGACACCTTCCCCCCAGTTAATTAAACCTTGAGCTCATTTAAGTTTCTTATGGTTGCAAAACCACAAAACCTAAATTATCCAGTCAAGTCAGGTTATGACTTAAGGACATTATAGTTCGTCACAGTCTAATGTGTACCTTCGTAATGTAAAGGTTGTGATATTGTCAACGGTTTAGCTAAACTTACCTGGCTGATCTGTTCAATGATTAAGTAAGCCTGCTCCGTGGGCAGGGAGACTGGAGCATCACACGGAAAGTCGCCCTCCCTCTGATAGGTGTCTCAGGTGGAGGGCAGACAATCTGAGGGCTGCTGCAAGGTTGACAGAAAAACTGTGGCTCCCCCTTCAGTGAACATATGGGAAGTTATGGGAAAAACAAAATTCCTCTTGATCACTGCGTTGGCGAAGCTGTACGTGAAATGATGAGGAGCTACCGTGAGGAGCTCAATGAAGGTGTAACTAACTAACTTCTCAGGGCCACGCAGCCAGTAGGGAGCAGAGCCAGCATCTGACCAGCATTTGCAAAGGCCTCAAAGCCAGCCGTGCCCAAGGTGGGCAGGAGGGCCGCCTGCAACATGAGGGTGCATTGTCCACAGAGATTTTGAAAACAGTAACAAGATGGACTGAAGCTTGTCTGGTTTTTATGACCATCACACACAGGCAATATTAAATAATGTCAGTGATAAAATACACACTGTGTATTTATTATTTAGCACACAGGGATAAAATACACAAATCCCCGCAAACTTCTGTAGGTTTAAGTTCTAAAGAATTGCTGTGGCTACTGTTAAGGGGTTTAAAAAAAAATTTTTTTTTTTAACTGTGGTAAAATTCACATAACATAAAGTTTACCATCTTAATCATTTTTTTTTGCGGTACGCGGGACCCTCGCTGTTGTGGCCTCTCCCGCTGCGCAGCACAGGCTCCGGATGCGCAGGCTCAGCAGCCATGGCTCACGGGCCCAGCCGCTCCGCTGCACGTGGGATCCTCCCGGACCGGGGCACGAACCCGCGTCCCCTGCATCGGCAGGCGGACTCCCAGCTACTGTGCCACCAGGGAAGCCGCATCTTAATCATTTTTAAGTGTGCAGTTCATTAGCGTTAAGTATGTGTGTGTGTATATATATATATATATATATATATATTTAAATTGGAGTATAGCTGCTTTACAATGTTGTGTTAGTTTCTGCTGTACAGCAAAGTGAATCAGCCACACACATACATATATCCCCTCTTTCTTGGATTTCCTTCCCATTTAGGTCACCACAGAGCATTGAGTAGACTTCCCTGTCATTAGCGTTACACATATTAACATCATTTTGCAATCAATCTCCAGGCATTTCATCCTGCAAAACAGAAACCCCATACCCATTAAATACCACCTCTCATTCCCCCTCCCCTAGCCCTTGGCAACTGTAGGGGAGGAATATTTTTCCTCTACCCTTCTAGGTTCTTTTGGCTGGTCTGTTCATTAAATTGGCATATGACAGGTTAACAGGAGAAAAACAAATTTATTGTCATACTTATGGGAGCCTCACATAGACATGAGAGGTTCCAAGACAGGCAATGGAGGCTTGTGTGCCGGCTGAACTAAGGTGAAGGGCTAGGGCTCTGGGGCTCCAGGGGAGGAAGACAAGTCACAGGAAGCTGGGAAGAGCAAGTGCTCGGTGAACACAGGTTTGTCAGGCCCTGCAGGATGACAGGGTCAGGCCCTGCCAAACGCCCAGCTCATCACGCCAGCCCACACTCTGTGGTTATCTCTGGTGGCAGCTCCGTTCCATGACCATGCCTTCTAATTCTTTTAGGCAGTTAAGGGAGGTACACAGCTCTTCCTGAGTCTTTTGGGCCACGACTGTCTCCAGTTCAGAATGATCCACATGTGAGAGTGGCACGTTTTGGGGTGGCATATTCTGCTCCCCTTCCCAGCTACCGTCCGACTGTCTCTATGAATCTGACTGCTCTAGGGACCTCATATAAGTGGAATTTTTTTTTCTTTTTCTTTTTGTGACTGGCTTATTTCACTGAGCATAATATCCTCAAGTTTCATCCATATCGTATCATGTGTCAGTACTCCCTTCTTCAAGGCTGGATAATATTCCATCGTGTGTGTGCATCATATTTGGTTTGTCCATCCATCTATTGATGGATGCTTGGGTTGCTTCTATCTTTTGCCTGTTGTGAACAGTGCTGCTATGAACATATCTCTTTGAGACCCTGCTTTCAATTGTTTGGGTTCCATAAGCGGAATTACTGGATCATATGGTAACTATATTTTTTTTTTGAGGAGCCTCCATACTGTTTTCCATAGTGGCTGCACCATTTTGCATTCCCACCAACAGTGCACAAGGGATCCCTATTTCTCCACATCTTCATCAACATGTTTTCCGGTTTTGCCTTTTTTTAAAAAAAATAGTAGCCATCATGATGGGTGTGAGATGAGATCTCATGCAAAAGTCATTTGCATTTCCCTAATGGCTATGATGTTGAGCATCTTTTCATGTACCTATTGGCCATTTGTATATCTTCTTTAGAGAAATCTATTCAAGTCCTTTGCCCATTTTTTTTTTAAATCGGGTTATTTATATTGGTGTCGTGGAGTTGTAGGAGTTCTTTCTATATTTGGATATTAGCCCCTTATCAGATATGTGACTTGCAAATGTTTTCTCCCGTTCTACAGGTGGCCTTCTAACTCTATTTATTGCATCCTTTGATGCACAGAAGTTTTGAAGTTTGATGTGGTCCTATTTATCTCTTTTTACTTTGGTTGCCTGTGCACTGTTGAATTTTAATAACATATAAACATTAAAATTACACACTTTAAAAATGTATGCTTTAACACACAATGTACTCTACATGGATGTTAATTCTGAAAACTCTTAGTTACACAGTAGGCCCCATACGTATGGATTTGTGTTTGTCTCCAGAGTAACTTTTGGAATCCTGTGAATTTGCCTCAGACACAGTTCTTGTCTCCAGCCCCCACCACGGTACACATTTCTGTGCCTAAACAGTAGATCCGAAATGATCAATGATGGCACCGTGATTGTCAAGACAGAGAAAACAACTCGTGTTATTGTTATTCAGCCATCCTATGAGCCCACTTATGATTCTTACCTGGTTTAAATTTTAAGACAGTGAAACAGAGTGCAAACTGTAAGGGGTAATATTTTTGTTGCTTAAGTGCAAATCTTACCTTCTACTTGAACTATTTTACTGAATTTTCATATTAGATTAAGAATAAAGATTTCTTCTTTGTTGCTATTCTCATTTATTAAATGGACCAGTACACTCTGGTATTATTTATTATTGCAACAGGCCAATATGTCAGTATATGTTTTTAAAAAATACATTAATGTCATTAAAAATTATTAATCTATTACCTTTCCCTTTTTGGCTATTAAGTAATATTTATTTTATTTTTTTAATTAAAAACTTGCTTTTGCTGGCTTGCTTGTATATACAAAGCTCAATCAAACAAGTTTTAAAAAGTTATTTTTGGGGCTTCCCTGGTGGCGCAGTGGTTGGGAGTCCGCCTGCCGATGCGGGGGACGCGGGTTCGTGCCCCGGTCCGGGAGGTATCCCGCATGCCGCGGAGTGGCTGGGCCTGTGAGCCATGGCCGCTGGGCCTGCGCGTCCGGAGCCTGTGCTCCGCAACGGGAGAGGCCACAGCAGTGAGAGGCCCGCGTACCGCAAAAAAAAAAAAAAAAAAGTTATTTTTTCCCAGCCATTATTATGTTGCATTTAATGCTTTTTTTGTTTTTGTTTTTTGTTTTGCCACATCACATGGCTTGTGGGATCTTAGTTCCCCCACCAGGGATTGAACATTGAACCCAGGCCCATGGCAGTGAAAGCACCCCAGTCCTGACCACTGGACCACCAGGGAACTCCCTCATTTAATGTTTATTACAGAAAATAATTTTTTCTTATAAAGGAGTATTAAAAGAAATCTTCCTTCCTAAGAGGTTTGATGAGCTAGGTACGACACTGGAGGCATGAAATAGCCATTTGGGGAGCCAGGGGTAGGACGTACCCTCCTCCAGTTCTGGTGGCCTAGTGATGTCTAAGGACTCCTGTGTGTCCCTCCAGGGCTGCTGGTGTCAGACTTAGCCGGCTGGGGTAACGCACGTGCCAGAACTTCTAAGGGGGCCTGACGGTATGAAGCTGCAATCAGCTTATCCTCCTGCCACTGTCCCATAGCGATGCCTTTGGGGACGAAGGGAGTAGGTGGGCGAGGATGAGGTGTTCAGTGGTCCAGGGGCAGCTAACTGGCCGAAGCAGTCCCTGACTCCGGCAGAGAACGGATGTGGCAAGTGGAAGAAAACCGTCCTGAGTGAGAGTAAAAGCACAGATAGAAACTAGATCCTGTGAGCAGGCAGCATGTCTGCGCATTGATAAAAAGCAGCGATTTCTGTAATTAAATGGCGCCATTATCTTACACAAGATGAAGTTTGGGAAAGCATTCTGCCAAGGCTGAAACTGTTCCAATGCTCCCAGACTTTTTCTTATTTTTTATTTCCCCAAACGTCGAGGTTTCCAGCCCAGAGACAGTGCTGAAGGCCTACAGTGGGACCCCTTTCCTCAGTCCCCAGGGACCGTGACCAGAAGGTAGCTGCGGCCTTGTGCGGCAGGGAAACCACTGCCGCTGGGCTGGGTCCTGCATATGGGGGTGTGCTGGGTGTGAGTGAGGGTGCTCTAAAGAAAAACTTTTACTCCAGCAGAAAGGGGCAACACAGACAATGCCAGGAGGGAAAGAGCGCTGAAGGGGGAACCTGGACATTAAAAGCTCATTTCAAGCCATTGCAGTGTGAGCCTTACGTGGATCCTGATTCTGAAAATACAAACTGTGAAAAAGAAGCTACGATGTTTATGAGACACTTGGAAGTTTGAACTCTGCATATTTTATGACTGAGGAATTATTGTTCATATTTTAGATGTGATAATAGTATTGTGGTTAGAGTGTACATCTAAAACGGTCCTTATCTTTTAGAGATAGGATGCCTCAGATTTGTTGCAAAATGATACGGGTGAGGGCTGGGGTTGGCTGCAGGCGCATGGTCACGGGACTGGACGGTCATGCCTGGGGCTTCAGTATACTATTCTATCAACTCTTGGGAATGCTTGAGCTTCTCCACTGCACAATTTAAAAAATCTATTTGTTGCAAAAAGATGGTAGGGCTTCCCTGGTGGCGCAGTGGTTGAGAGTCCGCCTGCCGATGCAGGGGACGCGGGTTTGTGCCCCGGTCCGGGAAGATCCCACGTGCCGCGGAGCGGCTGGGCCCGTGAGCCATGGCCGCTGAGCCTGCGCATCCGGAGCCTGTGCTCCGCAACGGGAGAGGCCGCAACGGGAGAGGCCGCAGCGGTGAGAGGCCCGCGTACCGCAAAAAAAAAAAAAAAAAAAAGGTGGTAGATAGGTTCTAATATGACAACATGCCACTAGGAATAGTTCCTTGCCTTTGAAATTCCTTCTCAACCCTTATTCGCTCAAGAAGAAAGGCCCCTATCGTCCAGTGCTTGGTCCTCTCCCTCTGAATGGTGAGAACAGGCCTTGGGCTCTGAGCCTTTGGCAGGAAACAGTGTCTCCTTGTAACTTAACGGCATCCCTTTGTTTCGTTGTATTTATTTTATGGCTACTTCTATTTTGGCAACAGATACTGTTTTTCTCCTTACTGGAGTGACAAAGTTTCCTTTTTAAATATACGTAAACACTTTGATTTAAAGACAAATAGGAAATAACAGCACAGATGGTACTCAGATACTGTAAGGTTTTTCCGAGTGGTAGGAAATGCCGAGCGTGGAAGTCACCGATACAAGTCATTTTCCTATCTCATTTTATTTATCAGGTAGACAAATCTGGGGTCTCTTCATCCCTGAGGGTCTCTGTGCCTGGGGCAGCATGGCCTGCTCAGGCCATGCCCACTGTCTCCCTGACTCTCAGATAAAGCACTTGATATCCAGAGAAGGCGCCCAAAGGCAGAGAAGGAGGGTGCTGCATGGACCCCGGGGCCCCGACATGGTCCCTTACCAGGCTCACTGGCAAGTGAAAATGGGAGGGGGGACAGAGTTAAGGACAATATAAAGAAAGGGAAACATCTCAAATGGGAAAATGTTCTATCCATCATTTTGTTGCTTCCCATTCGTAGTGTTTTGCTGGGGAAATTTCCTGACCGCCTTAAATTAAAGCATACAGGTGGCCAGCAAGTTGTGTCCACCCGGATTATTTTGTTAGGCCTGTTTGTATGTTTGCTTTTTTGTTTGTGTAATTAAACTTTTTTCTTTTTAGATAACTGTAGATTCACATGCGGTTTTAAGACATAGAGAGAGGGCTTCCCTGGTGGCGCAGTGGTTAAGAATCGCCTGCCAGTGCAGGGGACGTGGGTTCGAGCCCTGGTCTGGGAAGACCCCACGCAACTAAGCCCGTGCACCACAACTACTGAGCCTGAGAAGCCCGCGCACCGCAACGAAGAGTAGTCCCCGCTCTCCGCAACTCGAGAAAGCCAGTGCGCTGCAACGAAGACCCGACGCAGCCAAATACAAATAAATAAATAAAATTGATTCTTTAAAAAAAAAAAAGACATAGAGACATATTTAAGACGTACAGAGAGACTCATGCACCCTTTTCCCAGTTTCCCCCAATGGTGACTGCTTGCAAAACTATAGGACACACAGGGAACTATATTCAATATCTTGTAATAACCTACAATGGAATAGAACCTGAAAAAAAAATATATATAAATGAACCACTTTGCCGTACACCTGAAATTAACACAACATTGTAAATCAACTATACGTCAATTAAACAACAATAAAAAAAACCCATAGGACATTGCAACCAGGATTTACCATAGACACAGGCAAGACAGAACATTTCCAGCCGCACAAAGATTTCACATGTTGTCCTTTTATGGCCACATCACCCCCCACCCCTACCCCGTCTGGCCCTCACCCACTGTCAGTCACTCACCTGTTCTCCAGTTCTATAACGTTGCTTTTCAAGAACGTTATATGAATGGAATTATGCCGTATGTAACCTTTTGCGATTGGCTTTTTTTCCACTCAGCATAATTTCCTGCAGATTTGAGTTGTCCAGTGTGTCAACAGTTTGTTCCTTTATTGCCAAGTAGCATTCCATGGTGTGGATGCACCCAGTCTGTTTAACCATCACCTGTGGAAGGACCTCTATGCTGTTTTCAGTTTCGGGTTATTAAGTTTGTTTGTTTTGCGGTACACGGGCCTCTCACCGCTGCGGCCTCTCCCGTCGCGGAGCACTGGCTCTGGACGCGCAGGCTCAGTGGCCATGGCCCACGGGCCCAGCCACTCTGCGGCATGTGGGATCCTCCCGGACCGGGGCACGAACCCGTGTCCCCTGCATGGGCAGGCGGACTCCCAACCACTGCGCCACCAGGGAAGCCCCAGTTTTGGGCTATTATGAATAAAGCTGCTTTGAACATTTTATGTATGGGCTTCTGTGTAAACATACGTTTTCATTTTCCTGGGATAAATGGCCAAGAGTGTGCATGTTTGTTTTTAATAAATCAGTTGCATTCATTTACAGTTGAGCTGTTTCATCTACAAATCCACATTACTGATTTCTTCTCAATAATCAGAAGATCTGGAAAGATGGGGCCATAGGGACTCATGATCCTAACAGGCCAGATGGGCTTAAGATCCCTGATACTCCGCCTAGTCCTTTGTATTTATTTACCTGCTGGGCAAGGCTCCTGGTTTGCCAATTTAAGTGGGCATAATTGGAACATGATAAGTTATATCATGAATTTTTTTTTATATATCATGAATTTTAACTGTATACACACAGGTATTTGCTTGTACATGCATAAAATCTGTCTGGAAGTATACACAAGCAGAAAATACTGGTTGCCTCTGGGAAGGGTACTGGGTGAGGGGCAGTAAGGGGGAGTCACTTTTACTATGAGCCCTTTTGAGTCTTTTTTAGCTTAAACTCACCTGTTATTTACTAAAAAATGAATCAATAAAACATGCAAACAAGAACACTAAAAATTCCTCACAGATACCTGCTCTGAGGCTGCTTTGTCCATACAACTCTTGTTTCTTTAGACAAGAGAACCCATTGGAATTTCCCCACCCAGGGAAGAGCCCAGCTCCAAGAGATCTCTGGTCTGGGGCCTTTAGGCTTTGAGGGTGATCTCCAAACAGCCCTCCTCACCATCCAAAATCTGGATGACCCCTGAGGGGCACGCTCAGACCATCTGGGCCTCTCTGAAGCCTAGTGAGGTGTCTATGCCCAGCCCAGGGGCCACCTCCTCCAAGAAGCCTTTCCCAGCCTGATTGAAATTCAGCTTCTCCCTCCCTCATCAGGCAGGGGCATCCATGTGCCTATCCGGTTACAATCCAGGGCACACTTCCTGGACCCTTCACACAGGCAGGGCCCAGTGCACTTACCCCGCCTCTTCCTGACCTCCCACTAGACTGGGCCCTCACCGCAGCAGGTGAACATCTTAAAGGCACTGGTGCACAGGGTACCTGCAGAGCTCTCCCGCTCCTGTAACTCGTGACAAAGACTACTACAAACCTAGGGCACAACCTGTAAAGTGAATTTAAGATTTAGGGTTTCTGCACGCACAATTCAGTGATGCTGAGCCCCTCCCCCTCCCTCCCTCCCTCTCCCTCCCTCCCTCCCTCCCTCCCTCCCTCCCTCCCTCCCTCCCTCTCTCTCTCTCTCTCTCTCTCTCTCTCTCTCTCTCTCTCTCTCTCTCGTGCGGGGGAGGGGTAGGATGTGCTCTGGCAGTGTTGGCGCCTTAAATCTGCCTTTTCGGTAACCTCCTCACGGCTTCAGGAAGACGGTGGGTGCAGCGCAAAGAAGGGCTTTGTGATCTGAAAGCTTCAGTGTTGCCCTTCGTAGCTGCGTGGTCTTCAGGCCAACTCACCCTGTTTCCTCCTGGAGAACTGGGGATCATGATGCCTCCCTGGCAAGGCCTGGAGGAGGTTGAAGGGGGAAGGAGCACCCACAGGGCCCCCAGGGCTTCAGCAGTTCATTTGCCGTTGCGGAACTGGGCCCCTCCACTGGATGCCTGAGCCAGGATGTGCTCCGCATTCCAGATTTCCTGGGGGCCTGTTCCTTTGTGTGTTGATGGTCTGAGCTCAAGGTCTCAGGGGCCTGGCGGACTTGTTTGTTGGGCCCTGGCCAGGGTCATTGGCCAGAGGCGCTGAACAGGCCCGAATGAATGGCTGCGGGACGGCTGAGAGGCTCCACATCCGCGTGCAGTGTCGCCCGAGAGTTTGAAACCAAGAGTTTGAAACCAGGGATACGAGTGTGGAGGCCAGAAAACCGTGCAGTGCTTCCCGCGTGGTCGAGGGGCGCCACCGCCGCAGGGCGCCTCATCCCTTCTCCCCCGCCCACGGTGACTCGGGCGCGCGCCCCATCCCACTCACCCAGGCCCGCGTGGCCTCGAGTGCGCTCCCCAGCCCCTCCCTCCGCCCCGTAGGGTCGGGGGCCGGGGGTGGGAGCCCGGTCCCCTCAGTTCCAGTGCTCAGGGCCCGCCGGGGCCCAGGAAGGGGCCCGAGGGCTCGGCCCTCGCCCCGCCCCCTCCCTCCTCCCTCCCGCGCTTATCACCTGCCGGCCGGGCGCGCGCGGCCGGGGACGGAGGGCACGAGAGGAGCGCGTGCGCGCGCGGCCGGGCTCCGGGTCCCGGGAGGTGAAGCGCGGCGAGGATGGTGGCGCGGGGCCGGCGGCTGTGGCCGCTTCTGCTCGCGCTCTCGGGGCTGCTGGCGCTGGGCCCCAGCGCGCCGGCGGCCAAGCTCAACATCCCCAAGGTGCTGCTGCCCTTCACGCGGGCCACGCGCGTGAACTTCACGCTGGAGGCCTCGGAGGGCTGCTACCGCTGGTGAGGCGCGGTCAAGCGCGGGGCCGGGGCGGGAGGCAGGCCTCGGGCGCGGGCGGCCGGGCGGGCGCGCTGCAGGTGCGCGGGCGCGGGGAGGAGGCCGCGGCCCCGGGCGGGTCTGGCGGGGCCTGCGGCGCGTGGCCTTCGGGCCCGGCCGGCGCCAGGAGGCCGGGAGCCGCGCGCCCCCAGCAGGCCCGCGCAGCAGGTGCGCCGGCGCGCGCTCCCGGGCGCCGGCTTGGCGGCCGGGCGGCCACTGGCCTGGCGGCTGGTCGTGCGTGATCCGGCGGCGTGCGCGTGGGTCGCCCCTACTGCGCATGGCGGCGCCGAGGCCTCCGCGCGCTCTGGCGGCAGGGGGCCCGCCCGGGAGGTGATGCGGACGGGAGCCCTGCTGTCGGCGGGACTCGCGGAGGGCGTGCGGCGGACGCGGCGAAGGGCCAGCGAAGCCCTGCCCGCCCCGGGGCTTCCGGAGGGACTTCCTGCCGGAGGGAGAGGGTCGCACCGGCGCTGCTGGTCCTGGGATGCGCGTCCACGTGGTCGCACGCCTTTCTCGTCCAGGCTCCGGGAGAGGTGGTCAGGGCCCTGCAGAGAGACCTAGACTGGGGACGCCGCTTTCCGGAGTTTGGTGACCGGGACTCATCCCTGGCGCCGGACTGGTGTGGGAATTGGGCTTGTGGAGAAGTGGGGAAGGTGTATGTGGGAGTCGAATCAGTCGTTCAGCGTCTTTGGGAGGAACGTAAACCTTTGATGAAAGGTCTTTCGGAGGAAGCCCTAGGTGTTTAACAGATGGTGCATCTGTTTTACAGATGAGAGATGCAAGGGAATGGTTGGTGGTTCACCCCAGGTTGCCCACAGAGCAGGGTTGCCTTGATCCCTAGCTTTCTGGGGGGACTCAGGAGTTCTGCACCTTTTATGGGGGATGTGATCTGGGAACCCCAGGAGCTAATGAAACTAGAGGTCCGCCCCACCTCACGGTAGCTGGGTGATGTGGTCCAGCCCTTCCATCCTTCAGATGGAGGAGCAGCAGCCTGAAGCGGCCTCGGGGCTCCACTCCGAGCAGGTTCATTCCTAGCAGGGTGCAGGCGGTGCTGGGTGTGACCAAGGCCCTACCACACCTCCCTGCCACCTTGCTGGAGATGAAAAGGAGGGGGTGATCCCCACGCGCTACACCCTTGCAACTCCCTTTGGTTCCCTGTTTCAAGGCTAGACAGTGTAACAGGGTGTGATCACAGTACAGAGAGTCCAACGTGTGTTAAGTCTGTTCGGATAGTCATCCGTGCACATCCGCGAGCCTGGTGCCGGAGCTCAGACTTTCTAGCTTATGTGCATTACTAGTACCTATTTGCGTTCTGAAGGTCACCTCCTGAAATAAGGACACGCCACATCAGACAAATGCATTTTGGGTTTAGTGCCTGCCTCCTCTGGAGGGTCGTATTTCTGGCTTGATATCACATCTCTTTAACTTTTCTTCATCCCTGTCCAGGGCCCTGTCTGGTGTGGGGAGATCACCTGTTAGTCCACACTTTGCAGGTGATCGTGCTCATTCTCTGGTTGAAGTTGTTCTCTTGATATGGGGGGCAAGAAAGAGGAAGCTGGCTATTAAAAACAGCTGGCTTCAAATGAATCCATTTCGGTGTATTTGTATGCTGCTTCCTCTGAGATTCTAGAGCTGTGTTTTTTGTTTCTAAAGTAACAACTTTTTTTTTTTTTTTTCCTAACTGCATTTTCTTTTCTGAGAAGAGCTGGTAGATTTTAATTTACTTGTATAGTTTCTGAGGAGGAAGGGAAAAAAACATTCCTAATCACTGATGCATCAGAGGGATGCTAAGTATCTTATAACTTGTTTTGAATCTGATCCATAGCTTTTATTGCAAATGTGTAACTGCTTACCTTAAGTGTCTTGGAGGTGTTTGGTGGTTGTGATTTTCCCCTTAACTTCACAGGAAAAGCTTCTGTCAGTCAAGCATTGGAAATGTTTCCCTTATTTTTAGTGTGCGCTTCCTAGTTCAGTCAGGTATTGCTTTAGGTTTTGAGGAGTCCCCTCTGGAGTTTTAAGCGTGGGCCTAAAGGCAAGCTTTCTATCTGCATTCATCTACACCTGGGAGGAGAATAGCCTCTTCACCCAAGGGGTTCACTGTGGAGTCTGTGAGGTGAAGAACAGAGAAAGTGAAAACCTTCCTGGACCTTGGGGGAGTTTTTGCTCATCCTTGGACTTTTCGGCCAAGCTCCCACTTTACTGGAATCACTGCGTATCTGAGCCCCAGGGGCTTTAAGTCTGCTTTTCCTGTTTCTTGATTTTACAGCATCAAATAATCAGGCAATTTTAAGGTCAGGGGAACTGTAGAGAGCATCAGGTTAAAACTGTTCACGTTTCAGTCGGAACCTCAGAGAGGGCAGTGCTCTGGGGGACGCGTATAAGTAGTGATGGTCTTGAGTTTGGGACCGTGCCCCCTGTTCCACCTCTTTCAGGGGTTTGCAGCCTCTGGCGAATTGGCCAGACCTGATTGAATCCCTCCAGTCACAACGAGGGATTGCTGGTTATGTGGCAAACTCCTGATTCTTTTTTGATATTTCATGTTATTGAAAGGGCTCCAAAGCATCTTTCATTAGCTTCTTTTTAAGGCATCCTTTATATAAATGACACGAGAGAGAAAGTTGGGAAAAGGGAGAAAAAGAGAAGTATCCCATAATCCTTTTTTTTTGGCCGAGTGGCATGTGGGATCTTAGTTCCCCAACCGGGGATCACACCCACGCCCCCTGCATTGGAAGCGCAGAATCTTGACCACTGGACCACCACGGAAGTCTCCCATAATCCTTTGACTGTAACACAGTCAGTCACCATTTTGTTTTCCTTTTGATCACTTATTCCACCCCCCCACCACCACCACAAACCTCAAACCTGGTTATTCAGGTCACTTGGGAACTTCCTTCTCTACCAACCACCAGCAAGTGTTAAAGCCCAGCTGTTTTTCTGTGTTGCTTCATGATCTTAAGTTTTCAGTGCCTGAGCACCATGCTGCTGGGTAGATGTTCCATCCTGCTTCCGTGGGTGGTTTTCTTCCTGCTTCCCTTGTGGGTCCCCCCCCTCACCAGCCCAAGCCTGCTCTGCCCCTTGAGGTGGCTTCCGCCCTGCAGGCCCTGCCTCTGTCATGGGGGGCAGGGAAGGGTGGACCGGCCGGTGGGTGGAGGGAGGGCTGTGTCTTCCTCTGCCCCCACTCACTGCTTCTTTGCACAACTGTCACTTCTCCTTTTTCCACTGTAGCTTTCTGGCCTGACCCTCCCTGTCCCCGGGTTCCCCTGTCCCGTTAGACACCCTCAAGATAAAAAATTCATTTCTGGTGCCAACATGTTGTTTCCATTTTTTCTTTTTTAAAAAAATTTGGTAACATATACATATCATAAAATTAACCATTTTTAAGTGTCCAGTTCAGTGGCATCAAGACATTCACACTGTTATATAACCATTACCACCATCATCTCCAGAACTTTTTCAGCTTCCCAAACTGAAACTCTGTCCCCATTAAATGCTAACCCCTCCCCGTCCCCCGGCCCCTACAACCACCTTCTGCTTTTCCTAATACCCTGTAATACCTGCCTGTTTCTTTTTTGGGGGTGACAGTGTCCCCCACCCCACCCCAAATGCAGTAACATTGTTTCGATTCTTGTTTGTTTTTATTGTTACCTCAGATGGATGGCAAATGGTATAGGCTTTCTATTTACACTAGTGATATAAAGTTTCCTTTTAAAGTATTGTTTCAGGACTTCCCTGGCGGGTCAGTGGTTAAGACGGGGCACTTCCACTGCAGGGGGCGCAGGTTCAATCCCGGGGAACCAAGATGCCACATGCCATGGGGCACGGCCAATAAATAAATAAATAAATAAAGTACGTTTTCAATAAAGAAGAATCAATTTAAAAGAAAAATGTAAGGGACTTCCCTGGTGGTCCAGTGGTTAAGGCTTCACCTTCCAATGCAGGGGGTGCGGGTTTGATCCCTGGTCAGGGAGCTGGCATCCCACGTGCCTTGCAGCCAAAAAACCCAAACGGAAAACAGAAAACAGCAGTATGGTAACAAATTCAGTAAAGACTTTAAAAAGGTCCACATAAAAAAAAAAATCTTAAAAAAAATTAAAAAAACAAATAAAAGAAAAAAGTAAGAAAAAGATACGAAGGTTACTTGGATGTAACTGGATGGGGGGCCGGGAAGGGCGGAAGGTGCAGGTGTCCAGGCAGCTGCTCCGGTGGGTGGCCAGAGACCCAAGTCCAGAGGCAGGGACTTTGAATGTTGCAGGTGGGGATGACAGAGGGAACCAAATAGCAGAACCAGTTTTTCCTCTAATTCCTTTGCATACTTTGCATGTTATTCCCCACTCACCGGCAGAACCACATTCAAAACCAGGTCACAGACTCAGCTCAGTCCTGGGATGCACGGGAAGTGTGCCAGACCGTCTCATCAATGGCTGTTTTACCCAGGCTCAGTAGCATTTAAGGGAAGTTGATGACACATTAAGAAGCAGTATTAAGGCTGCATGTGGGGTAAGGGGTGATTGAGGAGATGGAGCCATTTTTCACTGAGGTCTGGCAGCCTGGGCCCTCCCATGGGCAGCCCCAGGTAGGTGGAGGCCATTAGCTCTGTTTTGAACAATCTGGGTGCATTCACCACAAGGGGGGAGGTGGTGTCTGGACCAGGAGTCTAGAGCCAGGCCCGACTGAGGTGTTTTCCAGGAATGTAACCCTGGGCAGGTTACTTCACATCCGTGCAGGGGTTTCCTTGTGTATCAAATGGGGGGTTTCAATAGGACTGTTGGGAGGCAAATAAAACACTTGTGATATGTTTTATTTCGAGCCTGACACATAGTAGGCACATAATAAATGACAATTTTTTTTTCTTTTTAAAAAAATATAGTACCAGTAGTTTGAACGAAATAAGGCCACAAGTCTTGAAGAATTCAGTCAGGGGATTTCATTTGTCTCAACTCTCCTGACTTTCCTGCATGTGACAGGAAACTCAAACCAAAATAGTTTAAATAAAGCAGGGATGTTGTTTTGGCAGAGTTTGTTTCAGGCTGCACACAGGGCTCAGTGATTTCAGCAGGGCCTGGTCTCGGGCCTCAGCCGGGTGCCCCCTGGGGTAGCAAGAGGACGGGGTCCAGCCCTGCAGCCCTTGTCAAGCCTTGCACGCTGGGTCTGAACACCTCCATCCAGGCGGATGCACAGCCCATCGGCCAGGCCCCAGCCACCTGCCTCCCAGGGTCCAAGGAGCATGGGTGCCCTGGAGCCTCATGGTCTGAGGGTGGAGGAGAGCAGCACCCCCAAAAAAGCTGGGTGCTGTTACTGAGGAGGGGGAATGGAGTCTGGGCAGCCAAAACCCAACACGGGTCCCCTGCCGGAATGACACCCACGTGTGCACATTTGCCTTGCTTCCTGTTTGCCCAGCTCTGTGTGTGTGTGTGTGTGTGTGTGTGTGTGTGTGTGCGCGTGTGTGTGCGTGTGCGGGGGGGGCAGTATATATACCCTGGGTTTGCTCACCTGGGGCCCTTGTCGGGAGCTGCTGTGATCTGAGAGGGGGTCCCGCTGGGATGTGGGTGAGCAATTCGAGAGGAGAGGAAGCAACATGCCCCCCAGAACTGAACTGCAGGCTCCCCACCTCCTGTGCAGGACTTGGGGAAGGGTTCTCAGGCATAGAGAGCCCTTGGTGCCTCTCAGTCCACTTAGGACATTTGGTAAAATTAAGTTTATAATGACAGACCTTCTCATAAAGAAAACTCCAGGGCTTCCGTGGTGGTGCAGTGGTTGAGAGTCTGCCTGCCGTTGCGGGGGACACGGGTTCGTGCCCCGGTCGGGGAAGATCCCACATGCCGCGGGGCGGCTGGGCCCGTGAGCCATGGCCGCTGAGCCTGCGCGTCCAGAGCCTGTGCTCCACAACGGGAGAGGCCACAGCGGTGAGAGGCCCGCGTACCGCAAAAAAAAAAAAAATAGAAAACTCCAAGCCCAGGTGGCCTCACTTGTAATTTCTATGAAACGTTTAAGGAGGAAATAGTACAAATCCTTCTTAAACTCTTTCAGGAAAGGCAGGAAGAACAATCATTTCCTAGCTCCTTTTTATGAGGCCAACGTTACACTGATTGCAAACCAGCCTCAAACGTTATAAGCAAAAGAAATTCACAGACGCAGAGTACAAAATTCCTTAACAAAATTGCAGCACATCAAATCCAGAAACATATAAAAAGGGTGTTGTATTATGACCAAGTGGAGTGGATCTCAGGAATGCAGGGCTGGTTTAACACAAACCAATCAGTGTAATTGCTTGATCAACAATAAACAATTAATTCTTGTATCAACAAAATGAAGAAGAAAAGCCACATAATGGTCTCAGTAGGCGCAGAACATTCAACAGTCATTCATGATAGAAATTTGCAGCAAGTTCGGAGTAGGAGAGAATCCATAACCTGATAAGGGGCATCTACAAAAACTCGCACCAGAGTCTTATGCTGGGTTCTGTGAGGGCAAGAAATGAGCACGCACGGGTGCTGTCCTCACGCACAGTCTCCGAGGGGGTCAGACAGGGAGAAGGATCACGCCAGCCATGGTCTCGGGGCCTTTGCACTCGCCCATGCTTTTGCCCGAATGCCCTTCTCCTAGATATCCAGGGATCCTGTGTCTGCCCCTCCTCCTCACATGTCCCCTCTGAGGGAGGCTCCCTTCACCATCCAGTTGGAAACTACAGCCTTTCCCTCCCGTGCCTTCTATTTGTCCATAGCACTGTTGTCTGAGATCCCACCTTCACTCACTCATTTTGTCTATCCTTGTTCTCCTCCCACTAAAACGTAAACTCCGTGAAGGTGGGGATTAATGTGTATTTTGTACTTCGTTGTGTCCCCGGCACCTAGAACGGTACCTGGAATACTGCACATCACCCAATGAATATGGATTCAATGAACGAATGGGTGCATTAGGGACCCCAAGGAGGACCAGCTGTGAGAGCTGAGTGGAGGTTGAGGAGGGTCAGGGATGGGTCCGTGGAAGAGTTACCATTTCCCATGAGCCCTCAAGCCCGGGCCGCACAAGAGCTGGTGGGAGGGACGCGAGAAGTGGAGGGTCAGCATCAGTGGAGGGATGCGGGGGAAGCTGGGGGAGGGAGAACTTTGGAGCAGAGGTTAGATTCGAAGTCGGGAGCTTCAGGCTCTTGCCAGCGGTGAACCCTACTTCGGGCCTGAATCTTTGCCTGTGGCTCTGAGGATGTCTGCGGTTGGGGGTAGGGCCCCACCAGCAGGGATCAGGGTCAGGCTTCATTCAGGGAAGGGGATGGACAGGTCACACATGAACGATCACAATCTAGAAGGGCCCATGTTTTCTTACTTTCTTTAAAAAGCAAAGGTCTATGGTCAGAATCTCGCCAAACACCTCAGGGCCAGAAGCCCTTCATTTAGGCACCTCCTTCTGGTGCCTGAGTTGGAGAGCTTACTATGTGCGACGCCCTGCAGTAAGAGCTTTACATCTGTCATCCTATCTAATCCGCCCCAACCCTTTGCAGCAGGTACCACTTTTATTGCCATTGTACAGCTGAGGAAACAGGCACAGAGAATTGAGGTGGAATTGTTTGCTCAATGTCACACAGCTGGCGAGTGGCAGCACCCTGCTGCCCTAGGCGTTCACCTTCTCAACAGAGACTGAGGCCGTGTCACCATCACTGCCTGTGCCAGGGGCCTGGGGAGGCCCCTGAAGCTCCTCCCGTGGGCCTTAAGGCGAGTCCATGAGTGGGGAGGGTGGGCAGGCGTGCTGACCACCAGCTGAGATGCACAGAACGACCAGGTGGGCAAGCTGGAGCAGCTCTCATCCTTTCTGAGCAGCGGCCGTTCGTTTAAACTGGAGACAGAGGAAGGCTCTTCCGGCAGAAAAGCCATTGATCCCGGACCTGCTTCCTCGGCAGAACGTGATGCTGTGTCCAAGTGACCTGGCCTTCGGAGCCGGTTTCTGGGTGGGCCTCTCAGCTGTCAGCTCTGTGCAGACCCCGCCTTCTCTGAGCCCTGCTCCCTGGACCCGTCCTGCCGCCTGGGCCATGAGCCCAGAGCCCGCGAGGGTTAGGCTGAGGGAGCTGGTGCGGCCCACGTGCCTTCTCCCCCCTTCCCTCCGTGCCTCATGTGGGTCCTCCCCAGCCAGTGTGGGGACAGACTGGTTCTGAGAGCTCCAGCTATCAGTGTGAGAGGCCGCTCTGTCCTTGTTTTATAGAAACACTGGAGAATGGCAACTGATGGACAGACCCCGCCCCTCACAGCTGTCCTGGGAATGCCACTGTCAGAGTGCTGCCTTTTCAGTGTACCACGTATACGAAAACTTACTGTTTCCTTCAAAATGACTCCTTTTTTGAACATCGGACATCCTCTTCAGTATTAACATTTAGGAGCTCATAAGTTTGATACATTTGTTTTTCCTGAAACAATTAAAAATGAATGTGTAGTAATTAAATGACATAAAGAGTCAATTTAAAGATAGTTCATCAGTGCCTCACTGCTCTCTGGTGTTGTGTGCTCCGTACCCTGGGGAAAGCACTCGTGTGGTGGGAGGATTGTCTGATCTGGAGTCACACAGACCTGGCTGTGATCACTGGCCCTGCCACGCACAGCTTTGTGGCTTTGCAGAATTACTCAAGTCTCGGTTTGGTTTTCCCATATAGGCCTACTGGAGGGTTAAGTGATCTGATGGACAGAAGTATTTGGCTCTGGGCTTAACACATGGTAGATAGTTTCTTTCGTTATCTTCTTTGGCCTCCCTGTATTGGTCAGGGTTCTCCAGAGAAACAATATGTGTGTATGTTTGTGTGTGTGTGTGTGTGTGTATACACGCCTCTGAAGGCTTTCAGGCAGGAGGAACTCCCTCTCATTTGCAGATGGGTCAGCCTTTTTGTTCTATTCAGGCCTCAACTGATTGGGTGAGGCCCACCGACACTGGGGAAGGCAATCTCCTTTACCCAGTCTGCTGGTTTAAATGTTAATCTCATCCCAGAACACCCTCAGACACACCCAGAATAATGTCTGACCAGGTAGCTGGGCACCTCATGGCCTGGCCAGGTTGACACGTAAAATTAACCACCACACTCCCCCAGCACGCTTCTGTATTTTAATAACAGTCTCTGGGTGTCTCTGCGTTTGCCAGACATCTGCTTCTGCCTCTCATCCCCTCTCATGTCCGGCGCTCTCTGCCTGCCTCGGGGTGCAGGGTGATTAACCATCGCTTCTGTGAAGTATGACCCATCCTCCCTCCGTGGCGAAGGTGTTTACCTGCGCTTCCGCCCACCTTCCCTGTTACCTCGGCCCCGTGCGCTGGGCCTTGTGCCTGTTGCCAAGGTTCCCGTCGGTGAGCTCTGGGTTTGTAGGGCCTGTTGGGGATGGAGGTGACCATCTGGGAGGCTGCCGTGTGCCAGGTCCTGCCTAGAGGTCAGCAGGTACCTGGCCTCTCCTCCTCCCCAGGGACCGTAGGCGCTTTTCCCACCAATAGTTATTTCCAGTTCCTTGGAATAGTCCTGTCAGGTGACTGTTGAACATGGAGGTGTTTTCCAGTGTCCCGAGCAGTGACTCTCTGCCTGTGTGATATGTTCAGGGCTGGGGTAGGGGGGAGGTGGGGGGGAGGTCCTCGCCCTCAGGATGTCCTGCTCCTACTAGAGGGGCCTCGGCTGCCTGTCTCCACTGGGTTTGAAGCTGGTGGAGCCTGGCCTCTCTGTCCTGCGAGTCTGGGACAGATCGGGGCGGGGGGGGGCGCTGCGGCTCTGGCTTCTGGTCCCAGCCCTGCCTCTCCGGTGGCTCCAGAGGGTGACTTCTCTTCTTCTCGCCGCAGGTCATCGACCCGGCCGGAGGTGGCCAGCATCGAGCCGCTGGGCCTGGACGAGCAGCAGTGCTCCCAGAAGGCAGTGGTGCAGGCCCGCCTGTCCCAGCCCGCCCGCCTCACAAGCATAATCTTCGCGGAAGACATCAGTAAGGCCTGCCAGTGCGCCGCGTGGCCCCTGGTGGGGATGGGGGCTGAGCGGCTGGAAACACCCCGCTGAGGCCTCGGGCCACAGGGACGGAAGAGCCCATGGCCACGCTTTCCCTTCTCTTGTTGGGTCTGAGGACGCCCATGGAGCTGGGGCGACACTGAGCAGGCAACGTGAACCCTGGTCCCTCCTGCCACAACCTTGTCCTGCTTGCCCTCCCGTGGAGGCTGGCTTTCATTTCTAAGTTATTAGTTGTTACCAAAATAACTCTTAATGGGCGTTGATTCAAAATGAAGAAAGTTGTGCAATGTTTCACTTCCCCATATTTAATTTGCCATATTATGGTCGTAAGATGCTTAGAAAACAATGAATTTTCTGTCATGCTTTTCCCCCACCTAACATGGTATGAAAAGTTTCCCATTTTATTATAGAATTTTTTTTTGTACATCTTTATTGGAGTATAATTGCTTTACAATGGTGTGTTAGTTTCTGCTTTATAACAAAGTGAATCAATTATACATATACATATGTTCCCATATCTCTTCCCTCTTGCGTCTCCCTCCCTCCCACCCTCCCTATCCCACCCCTCTCGGTGGTCACAAAGCACCGAGCTGATCTCCCTGTGCTCTGCGGCTGCTTCCCACTAGCTATATCTACCTTACGTTTGGTAGTGTATATATGTCCATGCCACTCTCTCGCTTTGTCACAGCTTACCCTTCCCCCTCCCCATATCCTCAAGTCCATTCTCTAGTAGGTCTGTGTCTTTATTCCCGTCTTACCCCTAGGTTCTTCATGACATTTTTTCCCCTTAAATTCCATATATATGTGTTAGCATAAGGTATTTGTCTTTCTCTCTCTGACTTACTTCACTCTGTATTTTTAATGGCTGAAGAATATTCTTAACCAGAGGTTGTGCTATAAGCATTCCCTTATATGAGGCATTCAGATTGTTTTCAGATGTTTGTTTCAGTGTCATATAGGAAAATAAATAGTTTCATTCGGGGAACAATTTTGGGTTCTTTCAGGTTATTTCCTGCCAAGGATAGATTCGCAGCTTTACCGGGTCACAGCCTATGAATATTTTTAAGGTTTTTGATAAATGGGGTTGAATGGCTTTCTCACATAGTTAAGGGTGTACAAGTAGTTATATGGTGCCTGGAGAATGGTCGGAATGATTTCGTGTCACAAGCTGTTATTTTTTACGTTAGAGGATTCTCCAGGTAATGCCGTTTATGTGTCTTATTGATGGAGCAAGTAAGAAATCCGTGTCGACGTGCACACTCTTTTTTTGTACTATAGTGTAGTCGATAGTCTTATGCAAAAGCTGCAGTGTAAACACAGACACACACAAACGCACAAATTCCGGGTGTAATTGCTAATCTCAGGGTAGGGACAGGCGTTCAGAACAGCATCGTCCTTTTGGAGGCTAACTCATCGTACCAGAACCCTTGTCGTTTAGCTCAGTGGTTACACTGAGCAAAACTAGGAATTCTAGGAAGAGTGTTTTCACGCAGCTTTAAACGCTGGCGCTCGCGGTGGAAAACTACAAGATGGGCAGTGAAAGTGTCTGGAAGGCCCTTACTTCCTGGACGTCCGTGCTGATTCTCGGGCCTCGTGGAGCTCCTGAGGGTCGACTCGGTTCTTCCAGCCCCGTTTTTTGGGGGGGATTGTTGGTTTCCCTTGTCTTTGCCGAAGAATAAGACCGTCCAACCTACGAGGCGCTGGAGGTGGGGTGGCCGCCCTCCGGCTGACCCTGTGTTCCCTCCCCTGCAGCCACCGGCCAGGTCCTGCGCTGCGACGCCATCGTGGACCTCATCCACGGCATTCAGATCGTCTCCACCACCCGCGAGCTCTACCTGGAGGACTCCCCGCTGGAGCTTAAGATCCAGGCCCTGGACTCGGAAGGTGAGGCCACTGGCCTGGCGGGCTCTGTTTCTTCCTCTCCTCGTGTGCGGCCCGCTCTCCCCCAAGGCGGGCTGCTCCGGCCAGGGGGGCAACGTGGAAGAGGTCAGGACCACCTCTAAGTGGATGCCAGGCCCACGGTGGCAGCGAGGCCACGGCCACTTCTCCACAGGGCCTGGAGGCCAGCTCCGTGCCTGTGCACAGCTGGGAGGGGCTCACGGGGTCACTGCTGTGAACAACAGAGGCTCTGGGGTCTGGGGCTGGCTTCCTGATCCAGACTGCAGCCTACGCAGGCGCGCGTGCGCGTGTGTGTGTGTGTAAGAGAGCACGTCTATGCTGCCGGCCCCACGTACCATCCTTCACCTCATAGCAGAACATTGGCTTGTTCTGGGCTGGGATTCTTTGTGGAAGGTCTGTTCTGCTGGTTGGCAGACTATCTTGGCTGTAACCTGACCTCTTGGTCAAGGAGCAAAGGGAAAATTTGTAGGTTAAGGTTCTTGTTGAAGAAAGTAGGTCAGGCAAAAGGCATCTTCCAGATGAAGGATCTTCTAAAACTTCACGTCCAAGCCAGGACTCACCTTGTCTTTGAAATCTTCCCTGACCACTCTAGCCCCCCTGCCCTGGCTTTTTCAAAACATTGTTATAGATCAGGGTTTCTCAGTCTAGGCAGGATTGACATTTGGGGTAGATAATTCTTTGTGGTGGGGACTACCCAGTACATTTTAGGGTGTTTGGCAGCATCCCTGGCCTCTATGCACTGTATGCCAGTAGCACCCACTGAGTTGTGACAACCAGAAATCTCTCCAGCCATCGCCAGATGTCCCTTGGGGGCAGAATCAGTGTTTCGAAGCATCCGTCCGAGCCTTCCTTCCGCTCTGTATTCATTCATCGGCTAAGCTGCCCAGCTTCCCTGAACTCCCCTCTGATCTGTGAAGCTGACATAATGATGCTCACCTGGTCACGAGGACCTGTGAGTGTGAAGGGTCAGCCCCGCCTGGTGTGTGGTGGGTGCTCAGTGCGCTGGGTGGCCATGGAGTGTGTTCTGCCTTCTGGGTCTGCCAGGTCCTGGGGTACTGCTGTGGTGGGGCGGGCGCACTGGGCCTGTGCCCCTAGCATCTCGGGCCAGGGGGTCCACGGGTAGATCAGGCCCCACATGCATCCCGGCAGGTGCGGTTTGTAATCACGTTGGGTGCAGGGTGTGAAGGGACCACTGGGTGGGGGAGCAACTCCAGGGGGCTTGGAGGTGGGGCGTGGAGGGCAGGGGTCAGAACAGTTTCTTAGAAGGCAGCATGTTTGACTGAGCCTCGAGGGATGTGGGGTCTGCCAGGCGGGGACCCCATTTCGTCCTTGAGACTGAAATTGGAGAGGCCAAGGGACACAGGATATAAAGGGGCCTTGTGTCAGGTGTGGGATTTGTGCCTGGTCTTGAGGCAGAGGGCACCGAGGCGGAGTTTGTGCAGCGAGCTGATGGGAGCTCACCTGCCCGACGCGGTGGCGGGGGTCATATGCCGCTCACTGGAGCCGGGCGTCTCTGGGCGCCTCACCTGTCCTGACTCGTTTCACTTCCAGGAGCGGAGACTGAGAGAGAACACACAGTGCACATACAGACACACACAGACCAGGCACACACACATCCTAGTCCTTGGTTCGCAGCAGAGCCAGAATCTGAGCTCTGGCCTGGTTGGGTCCTGAGTTCCCTCTCAGCCAGGAGTCAGCACGTGTTTTCGGTGATGGGCTGGGTAATTGTTTTAGGCTTTGCCGGCCCGATCGTCTCTGCAGCAACCACTCAGTTGTGTCAGCGTGGCTCTAAAACGGCCACAGACAGTGTGGAATGAATGGGCGTAGCTGTTCTAATAAAATTTTATTCACAAGAACTGGTGGGCGCTAGATCTGGCCCAAGAGCCATAGTGTGCCAACCCCTGCTCTTAACCTCTCTGGTCTATTTCCTGTCTTGTCACTTAAAAAATAAAGTTTTGTTTATTTAAAAAATTTTTATTTTATATTGGAGTATAGTTGATTTACAATGCTGTGTTAGTTTCAGGTGTACAGCAAAGTGGTTCAGTTATACATGTATCTATTCTTTCTCAAATTCTTGCCCCATATAGGTTATTAGAGAGCATTGAGCAGAATTCCCTGTGCTCTACAGTAGGTCCTTGTTGATTACCTATTTTATATATAGTAGTGGGTACGTGTCATTCCCAAACTCCCAATCTATCCCTCCCCACGACCCAAGTTTTGTTTATTTTTATCGAGATTTATATACCATGAAATTTACCCATCTAAAGTGTACAGTTCAGTGGTTTATTTTAAAAGTATATTCACAAAGTTGTACAGCCGTCACCACTGTCTAATTTTAGAACATTTTCATCACTGCAGAATGCAACCCCACACCCATTAGCAGTCAGTTCTTGTGCTTTTCTCTTTCCGGCCCCTGGCAGCCACTCATCTACTCTCTGTGTGTATAGATTTGCCTCTTCTGGAGCTTTCATATGAATGAATCATACAGTGTGTGGTCTTTGGTGTCTGCCATCTTTCACTGAGCATGTTGTCAAGGTTCACCCATGTTGTGCCCTGTGGCGGTGCTTCGTTCCTTTTCACGGCTGAGTGATGTTCCGTTGTATGGATGGACCACATTTGTTTATCCGTCCGTCAGTTGGTGGACAGTTGGGTTGCTGCCCCCTTTGGGCTGTTGTGAGTAGTGCTGCTGTGAACATGGGTTCGAGTCTTTGTGTGGACATAGGCTTTCATTTCCCCTGGGTCTACACCCAGGAGTGGAATTGCTGCGTCAAAGGGCAACTCTATATGTACCTTTCTGAGGAACAGCCGGAGAGTGTTTCCACAGTGGCTGTGCTGTTTCACATCCCCACCAGTGATGCATGAGTGTTCCGGTTTCTCCAAATCCTCACCATCACTTGTTATGCTCCATCTTTTTTTTTTTTTTTTTTTTTATAGTTTATTCATTTTTAAGTCACTTTGGTTTTTCCCCTTGGGCAGCTGGTGGATGTGTCAGGAATGGAAGGTGGCTGCCTGGCCTTCCTGTGTGGGACAGGTGCCCCGTGGCCCTAGGGGATCACGTTTCACAGTCCTCCCACTCCTAAGGTTTTGGTGGTGCATGTGGCCAGTTGCGGGGGGAACCCTGGCTCACCCAAGCCTGCATACACTGGCCTTTCAGGAAGAGCCCAGGTCAAGGCCCACCTTTGTGGCACCAGGTGGTTCACTCCCTGCCTCCCTGTTCACTGTGAGGGTGTCCCCACCCAGAAGCACTTGGACTAGTTCCTTAGAAATCCCCTCTTCCTTTGTCCTGAGCCTGTATCCTCCCTACTGGTCAGTCTCCTTTGTAAAGACAAACTGGACCTTCATAACCTTGGAGGGCCCCCCAGTCTCAGAAGGGATGTACCTTATCTAGGTTGGTGCCTGTTTGCTTTTTAACCTGCTTGTGGCTCAGCAAACATTGTTAGGTGCCCAGCCCTAAGTGTAGTCTTTTACCCCACGAGGGTGGATGATAATTATACATTAGCCCATTGTACAGACAAGGAAGCTGAGGCCTAGAGAGCTTCAGTGACTCACCCAGGGTCATGCAGCTCGTGGGCGGCAGAGCAGGGGCTGGAACTCTTGTCCACTAGGCCACACTGCCTGTCTCCAGCTGCTGCATTTTTCCTGGGCACCGTGGTCTGCACCAGGGGCTGGGGTCTACTTTATTGGCCTGAGGCCATCTGCAGGGTTCCTGCCTCGAGTTAATGTTTTCAGAGTTCTCTCCCAGCCCGCATGTACCTGGTGCCCGGGCAGTGCTGGGCGGCTCCGGTCCCCCAAATGCCACGCCTCACCTCCCACTCAGAGCACCTTCCACTCCCACTTCCGGATCTCTGCTTTCTGAAACCCAGGCCCTCTGGGCATCCCCTCTAATATTTTCTCCTCCAGGGCTCTCGCAAGGTGGAGTTTGTCCCTCCTTGAAATCCCTCAGTGATTCGCAAGCCCAGCCTTGGGGGCACGGGGCACTTTTTACTCGTTGTCAGGCTCCGCACTTGGGCAGAATTGGGATCACTTCATTCTTTGTTTGACACTGGACTTTGGGCCCAGCGGGCATCCAGCAAATGTTTGTTAAGTTGAATTGCTTAGTGTTTTCCGGCTGCCCTCCTGGGACCAGGACAGGGGGTGCAGCCTCCGGAGACTGGGCCCTGGGATTTCCTTGTTAATGTGAGCACTTGGCACATAGTAGGTCTATTATTTTATATTGGAGTATAGTTGATTAACAATGTTGTGTTAGTTTCAGGAGTACATAATAGCTGCTTTTCAAAGAGACGGCAAAACTCTAGGCAGAAGCTTCTTGAACCGCCCCTACCTCCAAGCGTGCAAATTCCTGCTGAATGTGTGGGTGGGTCTTGGAGCCTGTTTTGCTGGAAGGTGCCCTTGCCCACTGTCCACTCTGGGAAGTTGTAGTCAGGTCACGTGCCATCTCCTGTGGTTTTATTTTGTCACCCAGACGTCAGGGCCAGCTTTACACAGGCTCTCGTGCTACAAAGGTCCCCAGGCTTGGTTTAATGCTCCACTGTTGCCGTCTTGAAATTTTAATAAATTTATTTTTGTACTCGTGTTTTGTGAGTGGGGTCTGATGGGACTTGGAGCCTCAGTGATTTTGAGATCCTCCTTCCCTGCCACCTCCCTGCCTCCTGGGCTGGGTTCCTGGCCACCTGTGCCCTGTCCCCTGGTGTCCTGGGTCCTGCCTGTCCTCTCCCTCCCCAGCCTTGTCCTGTGACTACGGCCACCTTCCATCCCCAGCGGGGGCCTGGGATAGGCGTGTGTCCCCAGGGTATGCGGGGTGGAGCGTGGCAGAGGCCATCCCTGTCCCAGGGCACGTCCGTTCTAGAGGCTGCATTTTGGCCGGAGTGAGCCTCTCACCCACCCTCATCTGGTTTCCTAGCATATCCATACACAGGCTACCGGGGCTTAGCGTGGGGATCAGCAGAGCGGGAAGGAGAGATGCCTGACTCAGTTTCCACAGAGCCTGCTCAGCTAGGACACAGTGTGTTGGTCCAGTGGCTGGCAGGAGGGGACCCCTGTAACTGGCACATCCATGTGTACCCCAAATTGCAGGGCAGGGCCTCTGGGTACCTCTAAGGGTCTGCACTCACCCTAGAGTGTCCCTACCCGCCCAAGGGAGCACCCCCTCAGCCAGCCCCGTGCCTGGGGCTTTCTCTGTCTCCTTCCAACTCTCCCAAGTCTGACTTGCCTCCTTCTGGTGCTTTCCCTGCCTTTGGAATGAGGAGCCCCAAGTTTTCATTTGCATACAGCCCTGCAAATTAGGCAGCTGGTCCTGCATGCGCACCTGCCCATGTGGGTGAAACTTCTGGAAGCCCCAGGATGCTTTCTGCTCCAGGAATGATCCCACATTCATCCCTCCCCTCACATCTGAACATGACAGAGATGCGGGGATTCTGACTCTGAAAAACAGAGCTCCAAGCGTAACCACTGAAATGGATGAACACAGGGTTTCCTGTCTCCATTTTCCAGGTTAAGAGACCCAAGGAGGCCTCCCCCAGCCTCGGTCTTCTCGTCCTCAGAAGGCCGTGCTGAACCGTACTTGCCCCTGAGCTGGCTGGCACCCCCCAGGCACCTCGCTGGGGGCACTTTCTCCTGTCGATCTCAACAGCCCTGAGACGTCAGAGGTGGGGTGGGGCCTGACTGTAAATGCTCTGTGCTTTGCAGTGAAGAAAGAGCTTTCCTGGGCCCCAGATGCTCTGTTTTGGGGGCTGGCCAGACAGGAATGTAGATGATGGAGATGGAGTGGGTGTGGGTGGTAGGGTGTGGTGTGGGGAGTGGGACAGACCAGCTGGAGAGGCTGAGCCAGCCTCTCATCACCAGAGGAAGCAGGGCCCAGGCAGCGGGGTCTTCAGACTTTTGAACTTGCAAGTTGGATATACAGTATACTGCATTTCTTAATTTGAAATGATGGGAGCCAATTAAAAAATGTAAAATCAACCTCACCTGGGGAAAAAGCAAACCATAGTTCCCAGCAGATCAGGCCTTTGAGCCCCCAGTTTTCATCCCCCGCCCTGTTCCCGGGTGTCTGCGTAGAACCAGGTCTTGCAGTTACCGTGACAAGGTGTTTACGGAGGGCTTCAGACCCTCCCTGAGTCCTGCTCCTCCGGCAGCGGTCGCCCAGTCACGTGCCAGCCTCCGCGTGTTCTGGCGTCTGGTCCAAGGCACGCGGACGGCAGCCAGGGCTTCAGAGCCGAGGCCGGCTGTGCGAGCGTCCACCTCCTCTACCCGGGACTTGGGGTCTCAGCATCTCGGCCGAGGGGCAAGGATGGGCACGTGAAAGCACACGGCCTGGGTTCCTTTCCCAGCACAGGGAGGTGGTGAGGGGGGAGTGAGTGACAGTCTCAGGAACCACCATCTAAACCGTAAAGCACTTCCCCGCGTGAGGGGTGATGGGTGCGCACAGGCAGGAGGTACAGCGGCTCCCCCGGGAGGCCAGGGCTCACTCCTCACGGTCACGTGACCCCGATCCTTTCAGCCTCGTTTCCCCTCCCTCCCTCCCTCCCTGCTGAATGGAGGCCGGAGGCTGCAGGCAGTGCTGCCTGCTCTGCAGGGGCTCGTGCATGTCCCCTGCCCCTGGCCCCGGGGGATAACTAGGGTGCGCCCCTCTGCTCCTACAGGAAACACGTTCAGCACCCTGGCCGGGCTGGTCTTTGACTGGATGATCGTGAAGGACACAGAGGCCGACGGGTACTCGGACACCCACAACGCGCTCCGGTAAGAGGCGCCTGCCTTGGAAGGGAGGCGGGACGGGGGTTGTCGCCGGCTCCACGTGGGCTGGGGGCTTCCGTCATCATCACCCCTCTGGGCTCACACGGCTGTGCAGGAACCTTGCTGCTTGTGAAGCCCACGGGGGCGTGTTCTGTGGGACATCGTCGAGGAGGCTGGGCTGTCCAGCTGCCGAAGAGAAAGCTCGTCCCAGACACTGGGAGCTGTCCCGGGGTGCAGACGAGGGGCGGGGTGCGGCCCCGCTGGGGGTGAGCTAACGGGGAGACAGTTCCGGCTGGGGTCACCTTCCTGCAGTGACCTCTTCCAGGCGCAGGAGGCTGCCTTCCCCCGCACGGGGGTGGAAGTGGGCCTGCAGGCGGACTCCTTGTGAGACAGACTCATTACCCATCTTGACTCAGCCAGTCCCCCCAACAGCCGTGTGGCTTCCGTACCACTGTCCACGTGCCTTAGGTTGGTAAGGGGGGGAGCTACAACTTGAACTCAGGTGTGTATAGATTCTCACAGTGCTGTGTGGTAGCCGTGTACCCTATCCTGGCTGTTTAAATTTAAACTAGGTACAGTGGAAAATTCAGATCCTTGATGCACTGGCCACATATCAAGGGCTCGTTAGCTGTGTGGCTGGTGTTACCACACACTGGACAGGGCAGACGTGGAGCATTTCCATCCCAGAAGGTTCTGCTGGCCGGTGCTGGTGCAGACCCAAGGTCTGGGCTAATGTCCCCTGCTCTGCTGCATTGCCTCGTGCTGTATTATAAAAATGTTAGAGTATAGTCCCTTTTGGGGGAGGAAGACTTATTCTTTTTAAAGACTTTGCAGCAATTTTTAGCCTACAGAAAAGTTGCAAGTGTAGTACAGAAAGTGGATTCCCCGAACCATCTGAGAGCAAGCTGCCACCCTGGTGCCCGTAGCCCCCAATTATTTTAATGTGCATTTACTACCTCTGAGGACGTTTTCCTGCACATCGACAAGACGGTCATCACAATTAGGGAATTAACACTGATGCCCGCAGTCACAAGACCTTGTTCAAGTTTTGCCGGTTTATCCTAATTGTATCCTTTGTAGCAGAACATGACCCCCAGGGTCACCTGCCGCATGTCGTCCTGTCTCTCCTAGTCTCCGTCAGCGTGGAAGAGTTTCTCGGTCCTTCTTCGACGTTTGGGACGTTGCACTCATGAAGACTGTAGTCCAGTTATCTTACAGACCCTCCCCCGTTTCGGGTTTATCTGACGTCCCTCCTGATTATACCCAGAGTCCTGCATCTCTGCAGGAACGTCACAGAGGCGAGGTTCCGTATTCTCGTTGCGTCGTATCCTGATTTTGCTGGTCCATCCATGATTTTGTTCGCTGTCCTCACTTGGGTAGGGTGGGGTCTGCCAGGTGCCCTGCTCTGAAGTCACTTTCTTACTCCCTTGCAATTGATAAGTATTTTGTGGGGAGTTACAAGTCTGGCCTTTTGTTTACACCTTCAGAAGTCCAGCTCAGGGTTCCAGGACACAACCAGGCTCAGCTCACGGCCATTTCCACGGCGGGCACCCTCATGCCCTGACGCTGTGCAAGCCAGGTTGCCCTCTTGGGTCAGAGCTCTTTGGGGGCTGGGCTGTCAGCCTCTGTCTCTGGTTGAGCTCTGGAATTTCTGGAGTCTCAGTAAGCCAGGAATGTGGGCTTTAGGTCCAAGAGACCTGCATTCCGGTCCCGGCCTTGTGATGTCCTGCCTGTGGCCGTCATCAAGGACTGTGACCGCCTGAGCACCAGCTTCCTCCTGCAGCAGATGGAGGTGTCACTGTGCCCACCTCTGAGGGTGGCAGGGTGGGCGAGCACGCTGACGGGGGTGAGAGCCCCTCTCTGGGCCCGGCACATACTAGATGTTCAGGGGATGCTGGTTACCTGCCCCGCTCGCACCACCAAGCTTGTTTCCCGCCCTGACAGCCCCTGGAGCTTCCAAGCACCCGGCATGTAAGTCGAATGCCGACTGAAGTCCAAGGTGCTAAGGGGTGCTGGAACCAGAGTGTCCTGGATTTTCATTAAATTCAGTGTGTGACACCTCGTAAAACTGGGCAAGGAAATAAATCACTGCGTAGTATAGCGCCCGGCAGATCTTGGGGAGAATGAAAGCGTGTCCGACTGACTGCTCTCATTCGGGTGGAACTGGGGGGCTTATCTGTAAATCGCAGGCTGCCAGGGAGAGACTCAGGCTGGCCTCGCTTACCAGCCTGTGCTCTGGGGGTTCCACCCCATCCTGAATTCTCCCTCCCTTCTCCCCACAGCCTAACCCCAGGGAAGGTAGGATTCGATGTGATTCCCTATTTCTAACACTGGAGGGCGTGGTCGTTGAACCATTTCCCAGATGCAGGAGCTGGCCAAGAAAGGGGGCTGGGACTCCTGGGGAGCCCTGAAGGGCTCTGGCTGGACCTGTGGTCCTGGGCCTGTTCTCAGCTTCCGTGAGCCTCACCTTTCACGTCTGTGAGACCAAAACATTTCGACTGAGCGGGCGGTCTTCAAATTTCAGTGCCTGCCTTTTATCATAATCACATTGGGATTTTTATAAAATGCAGATCCCCAGGCTTCGTGCAGACCAAGGGCCGGGCCGGGGCCGAGAATCTGCATGTTTCACAGGGACGTTGACAATTCTGAGGTAGGACATTCCAGGGACAGGTTTCCAGGCAGCACCGACTAGGTCAGCACCACTTACCTGGGGTCTGGCACCACGCACAGGAGCTTGGAGAGTGAGTGCGTGAGGTTCCTGGGTTCCAGGCGTCAGGTCTGACCGCACGTTCCTTTTCCAGCATCCTGACTTTTTTGGAGTCCACGTACATCCCTCCCTCCTACATCTCAGAGATGGAGAAGGCGGCCAAGCAGGGGGACACCATCCTGGTGTCCGGGATGAAGACGGGGAGCTCCAAGCTGAAGGCGCGCATCCAGGAGGCCGTGTACAAGGTGGGCGCAGGCGGGCACCTGCGCTCCGGGGCGGGATCTGGACGACTGGTTCCCTCACATATTTAGTAGCAGAGAGGAGATGCCCTACCGGGAACGGTGTCTGGTGTGAGCCACGGCTTAGGAACAGGTGGCCGGGGCACCAGAGCCGCCACCTCTACAGTCACAAGGCATCTTCTCTCCTCAATTTCCAGGGAGGTCCGGGAGCAGTGGGGTTGACATCAACTAGCTTATCTTCAGTGAGCTCCCCTGTCCTGCTGTAGAGACACATCCGAGCCTTTGGAACACCCAGGGTGCACCAGCCATTTCACCCTGTGCCCCACCTTCAGCCCTGACACTGGTTGCCTGGTCCCACGTGTGGAGGGCTCGGACTCTGGACCCCCCCTCCCCCCATCGTCTGGCCTCACCAGCACCTGCTTCTCCATCAAAGCCCCATTTTGGGAGTGGAGGTGGGGCAGGGGCAGAAAGGACAGCGAGAAGTGGGTTTAGCCAAGGCCTGGTTCCTTCCTGGTTCTTGTGGGCTCAGGCCTGCCCTGCCTGGGCCTCCTTTTGAGCTGCAGACCTGGGGTCTTCCTCTTGTTTGCCTGGTTCCTGCAGCCCAAGCAGGAAGTTTGCGGTACACCTGCTGATCAATTTCTAAAGTGACAGATGAGAATTGACTCTCTTCAGCGGTTTGGCCGTAGTTTGGGAATCCTGGAGGGTTTTGGAAACGTGAGGCAGCCGCGTTCGGCACCGTCCTGCAGCGCGCCTGGGATTGCTGTTAGTGTTTGGGGAGTTTGTCTTCTTGTGTCCTGGGCCCCGTGGGGGCACAGGGCTGGGCTGGGACCGGGCTCCCGCTGAGCTGCAAAGGCGGCCTTGTCCTGCCTGTGGAAAGCACCCACCTCAGAGCCCGGCCCAAGGTGGGTGCTCTGTGTGGTGGTTTTTTCTTTTTAACGTATCAAAGATATTATTTAACTTATTGGTTTTGTCTATTGAGGTGTAGCTGACATACGACATTATAGTAGTTTCAGGTGTACAGCATGATGAGTCGATATTTGTATGTACTGCAAAATGGTCATAATAAGTCTAGTTAACATTTGTCGCTATATGTAGTTACGGAGAATATTTTTCTTGTGATAGCAACTTTGAAGATCTATGCAGTGAGCAACTTTCAGATATGCAGTACAGTATTGTTAATTATAGTCGGCATGCTATACACGACATCCCAGGGCTTATTTATTTTATAACTGGAAGTTGGTACTTGTTGACCCTCTTCACCCATTTTGCCCACCCCCTTTTTGCCGACCACTAATCTGTTCTCTGTGTCTGTGAGCTTGGGTGTTTTGTTGTGTTTTAGATTCCACATGTAAGTGAGACCATATGTTATTTGTCTTTCTCTGTCCCGAAGGGGAGGATCTCAGTCAGCACCTAGATCCAGACCCAGACTGGTTAGAAGCCAGGCCCTCAGACAACAGCTTTTTTTTCTTCTAATTAATTTTTTTTTTTTTTTAGATTTTAACTTATTATTTATTTATTTATTTTGGGGCCGCTGTCGGGTCTTAGTTGCAGCGCACAGGCTTCTCACTCGTTGTGGCGTGCGGGTTTTCTCTTCTCTAGTTGTGGCGCGTGGGTTCCAGAGCACGTGGGCTCTGTACTTTGGGCACATAGGCTCTCTAGTTGAGGCGCACGGGCTTCGTTGCCCTGCGGCACGTGGGATGTTAGTTCCCTGACCAGGGATCGAACCCGCGTCCCCTGCATTGGAAGGCGGATTCTTTACCACTGGACCACCAGGGAAGTCCCCAGACAACAGCTTTTAAAGGACGCACATATGTACAGTCCTCTGGGGTTGTGAGCAGAGCCTCCCTGGCCCCCAGAGCCAGGGGATCTGGAGGTGTCTCCTGGGCGGCAGTCACAAGAATTGGGGCTCCAGACAAGGGTGCAGGCTCCTGTCTGGGAGATGCCACGAGCTGTAGTGAGGCAATGGGGGTACAAAGATAATGTACCCAGCCGTTCCCCGAGAGCCCCTCTGTAGACCCTACATGTGACAACCCTGAAGCCTGCCCTCCAGGCCAAAGCCTCTTTCCAGCAGGTAGGCCTCTTCCACCTAATGGCTGGGGGGTGTCAGTCAGCTGTGTGTGCAGTGTCGGGGGTCGTAGCCCAAGCACTGTCTCTGATTGATGGTCCTGTGGGGCCCAGGGGCCCCCAGGGCCAGGTGATCCAGGGGCATCCCCTGGGCGGCAGCCGCAAAACCCAGGGCACTAGGTGTAAGAGCTGGGGTCCTAGACATGTAAAAGAGCCCCCCTCCTAGAGATGCCGGTGCTCTGGAGTGGGGCAGAGGGAGGGCATGAAGGTATGTCCCTCCAACCCCCAAGGCCTCAGGAAGGGTTTACTGTCAGCCCTTAGATGTGTGTTTAATTAGAAGCCACCCCTCAGGTGCAGCTGTGATGATTAGCTAATGGGCCTCTTTCCAGAAAGATCGGGTTTCTCTGCTGTGCCCTGGGGCTGGTAGCTGATTAAGAACTCTTTCTCCGTTGGTTCCGGTCCTGCGGGACCCAAGAGCCCACGGCTGGGCACCAGAGACGGGCATGGAGACACGTTCTCTGGCAGCAGCTTCCAGAGTCAGGGCACCAGAGGCGGGTATATACTCCTTTCTGTAAGAAACAGGCGCGCTCAAGTGAGGAGAGGGGCTGTGACGGTGTCCTCCCCGCCCCCGCTTCCTGAGAGCCCTCTGTGGGCCCCTCTGCGCAGGCAGATAAGCCTCTTTCTCAGAAAGCCCTGCGTGTGTCGGTCTGCTATCTGTGCAGTGCCCTAGGGGCGGTGTCCCGCCAGGAATAGGAGTACGGCCCCCAGCACGGACCTTTGGGGCTTTTGTGGGTGGAGCCCCTGGGCCCCTAGTGGCCTCTGTATCCGTAGCCATCACTCCTGGCTTGGTGTACTTTGGCAGTGACCTCTAAATGGCTGCCTGCTGTAACACAGGGCTCCCCTGGGGTTCTGGGGTGTCCAAAGGTGCTGCCTTGTGCTCTCACCCTAACCTCCCTGTGCCCACATGAGCAGACTGAAAAGTTCTAAACACCCTTTCTCTTGCTCACACTGACCCCTACTCCGGGCTCACCTCACCTTTCCTCTCTTCCTCACGCTAAGAACGTCCGCCCCGCGGAGGTTAGGCTCCTGATTTTGGAGAACATCCTTCTGAACCCAGCTTATGACGTCTACCTCATGGTGGGGACATCCATCCGCTACAAGGTGCAGAAGATCAGGCAAGGAAAGATTACAGGTGGGTCACCAGCTCAGCTCGGTACTCATGGCAACGCCTCCCCTTTTTTATCATGGTGAAATAGGCATAACCTAAAATTTACCATTTTAACTATTCTTAAGTGTTAATTTTAGTGACGTTGAGTACATTCACATTTTGTGCAACCATTACCACCATCCATCGCCAGAATTTTCTCATGTTCCCAGACTGAAACCCTGTGCCCATCAAACACTGAACTCCCCATCCCCCTTCCCCAGACCCTGACAACCACCCTTGTACTTTCTGTTCTGTGAATCTGACTGTTCTCAGGACCTCGTATAAGTGGAATCATGTAGTATTTGTCCTTCTGTGTCTGGCTTATTTCACTGAGCTGAATGTCCTCAAGGTCCCTCCATGTTGTAGCAGGTGTCAGAATCTCCTTCCTTTTCATGGCCAAATAACATTCCATTGTCTGTATAGACCACGTTTTAGACACTCAGCCATTGATGGACGCTCGGTTTGCTTCCACCTCTTGGCTGTTGTAAATAGTGCTACTATGAACATAGGTGTACAAATATCTCTTCGAGACCCTGCTTTCCATCTTTTTGGGTTTATATCCCTTTGTTTTAAGAATGTCCGAAGCCATGAGCTTCACGTTGGACTGGGTTTTGCCAGTGGGTCTGCCACTGACTGCTGGGCAGCCTTGGCAAGACGCCGCTCCCTTTTGGGCCTCAGTTTCTCTCTTGGAGCCCTCAAAGCCTTTCTGCCTGTGCTGAGGGCAGAATGAATTAATGGACGTGGATTTTTTCTGGAAGTTCTAAAGTGCCATGTACATGTGATGCATTTTCAGTGGTGAGTGTTCTTAATGCAGCACCAAGCCTTCTAAGAATTACTATCGTTATCATCTTTTTGTTTAGTTTACACACATTTCTTGGTCAGAGCACAGGTCATCTAGTGTCTCGGGTATAAGAGTGTCCCATTCTAGGCCCGAGCGCTTGGACGCATGTCTGGGCAGGTGCTTCCCCCAGGTTGCTGGCTGCTCTGTCTGTAATACAGGGCATCAGTTAAGAAGCGTGTCGATGCTTCAGCATCCGAGCAGCCTGGGCTTCGTCCATAGTTGGGTCTGAAAGTCTGAGGGCAGTGGGTCTGGTCAGTCATTACTGTGTGGCAGGGCGCTGCAGCCCTGGGGAGGCCTCAGAACCGAGGACAGGCCCCTCCTGCCCCGAGGCCTGGTTCTCTCCCACACGGGGCGCCCTGCTGAAGGGCAGTAGACTGGGGGTTCCAAGTGTCTCCGTGTGCTGGGCGTGCAGCGTCCAGCTCTTTAGCCCCTGTCACCATGCAGGCGGGTTGTGTACGTAGCTGGGCTGGGGGTCCTGGCCAGAGCCTGGCGTGCACCGCAGACTTTAGGGAAGCGAGTCTAAAAGCAAAGGGACGAACCTGGGTGTGGCTTTCTGAGACCCTTAAAGGGGAGATGGCTCTGAGGTGGAGCTCTCAGGACCCTGCCACTGCGTCCTCAGGAGGAACGCAGTGGAGACAAGTTGAAAGGCCAGAGGGCACCCACAGGGGCTTCTCAGAAACACCGTCTCGAACACATTGTGGCCTGATGGAGACAGTCTGGAACATCTGACCATCATGAGAGTTTCCTAGGTGTTGTGCTTTTCACATTACGACCCAGCAACTCTGTGAGGTGGGTTGTATTAATACCCTGTTTACGGACGAAGAAACCAAGGCACAGATTGCCTGATAGTCACAAAGCCGTCGGGTCCTTGGCCTTAATCAGTCCTGCAGGGTCGTGTGGTGCTGGGCCCCAGAGGAGCACAGGAAGGGCTTTCTGTTCTCCCAGGGCAGGGCCGGTGGCCCCTTCGTGAGGGCAGATGAGGGCGGGGAGCTGTGCCCCCACCAGGGAGGTTAGAGGGGATTTAATAAAGAGGGATTCTGAGCTTACCCTTTGGTGCATGGCCCAGATGGACAGCACATCCCAAGACACCCAGAGAACTTTGGGGTTTGCTCACTGACCTACGGTAGAAGTCAAAGAACGGGGCACATGAAAGATACCCCCGGACAGGAAGTAGTTAAGCTGCCTCTCTTGCATCTGTGTGGTAATGAGATGGAAAACGCCTCCAGAAATAAACACACCTACGTGACTCATGGTAACGGGTGCCACAGGGCTGGAGTGGATTCCAGACAGATGCTCTAGGGGAACAGATGGGGGAGGAGCCTGCAAAGGTCCACCGAGAACAAGACATCAGGTGGAAGCTCACTGTCCTTTGTTTTGATGGGTTGTGTTGTTTTGTTTTGTTTTTTAATTGAGATACAGTTCCCATCACTGTCATTTTTAACTGGCTGCTAGACAGGAAAGTCAGGGCATGACATCATTACAGGGAACATGAATTTTGGCAAGCCCCTGTCTTGCACGGCATCCCGCAGAAGGTTCAGAGAATTACAGGTGAGAGGGCAGTTACCCCAAATTAGTTCTTCACATTTTCTTTCAGTCTTTCTTCCTTAAACATGTAATGTTCCTTCTTGCCTTCCATATTTTTATTTCCCGACGTCTGCCTGCCTTCCGTTAAGTAGGGGCTTCCTTTCTCTCGGGCCCGTTTACAGAGCCCCTACTCTGTACTGCGGGCACTGCTGGGGGGCTGCAGTGGTCAGGGGGCTGCCCGGGTTCCTCCCGCCTGGAGCTCCAGTGATGACCTGCAGACACCCCCGCCAGTGGGGCAGGCGAGGGAAGAGAGGGGCCTGGAGGAGGGGTGTCTGTGAAGCCATGGGCAGCGTTCCCAGCACAGAGAGGGGGCACAGCCTTCTCCCCTTGCTGCTCAGTGCCTGGTGCTGGTGCTGTAGATGTGCCCGGCCCAGTAACCAACCTATTAGACCAAACAAGATGTGGGGAGGACGAGCTGGCTGAGGGAGTCGATGTCTGAAAAGAACTCGGGTGACAGGAATGCTGGAAATTACTGGGATAAATTGTGCTGAGGTTGGAAAAAGGACGGGTGTGGGACAGGGGTTCCTGCGTCCAA
Organism: Delphinapterus leucas; assembly: GCF_059928025.1. NCBI lineage: Eukaryota > Metazoa > Chordata > Mammalia > Artiodactyla > Monodontidae > Delphinapterus > Delphinapterus leucas. The sequence continues at coordinate 102,170,454 of NC_143138.1, forward strand.
GACTCAGCTGGTAAAGGACCCATCGCCTCCTGAGCCGTGGTCTCCCAGGGCGAGTGCATGCTGGGCCGCCTGATGGGCTGGGCTCGGAGGCAGGGCAGTGGGCTCCTTGTCATTCTGGGTTCGGACCCACCGCCCCCGGAGCTCCATGGTCCTCCCCGGACCCTGCATGGGGTGGGAGTGGGGGGCTCTGACAATCAGAAGCACATCTGGGGGGTCAGCCAGGGTCGGGAGGGGTCAGAGACCGGGTCTCCTAGGAGAACGTGGGCCTCCTGGCCATGGAAGGGCAGCCTACAGGATGACCCGTTACTCTCAGCGGGTGATAGCAGGGCTGGATTGGGGCCCCAGGAGCTGTCTTCCTCTGCCTGTGGACAGACGGGGACCTTTCACATCCACAAAGCCTTCCTTGTTCAGTGCCTCTGAGAAGTAGTGAGGTCCTGCAATACAAGAGGTGTTGAAGGGCTTCCCTGGTGGCGCAGTGGTTGAGAGTCCGCCTGCCGATGCAGGGCACACGGGTTCGTGCCCCGGTCCGGGAAGATCCCACATGCCGCGGAGCGGCTGGGCCCGTGAGCCATGGCCGCTGAGCCTGCGCGTCCGGAGCCTGTGCTCCGCAACGGGAGAGGCCACAATGGTGAGAGGCCCGCGTACCGCAAAAAACAAAAAAGAGGTGTTGAAGGGGTCCGCCAGACAGGCCCTTCTCTTCATCGCCTTCGGGCTTTGTAAATAGGGTTACATCATGTGGTGCAAGATGCGTCCAGAGTCGGTCTATTTATTTCCTGAAAGGGCCTTTTTCATTTGCAGAATGTTAAACAAGGGAGGACACTAGTGCTTCCTGAAGCAACACCGGGTAATGCTGCTCTCTGAGCAGTGGCGTTACCTTATTATTTTATTACGACGTGTGTCCTTGATGCACTGCTGCTGTGTTCTGATCACTGGGTACATCGTCTACAAGAGTCTTAACCCAGCATGGCTGGGCTTCCCCATTAGAGACCAGGAAGTGGGTTGTGTGGACTGGAAGGGCTTCTCAGTTCCAGCAAGTGCCTGTGGAAATGCAGAGTGCTGGCTGCCCCCCCCGACACCCCTCCTCCCCCATCCCCCGAGTTTGGTTCAGCAGGTCTGGCATGGGGCCAGTTATTTGCAGTTTCCCAGGTGATGCTGGTGGCCCAGGGAACACACTTTGAGAACCCTCTGTTCCAGGGCACATTCTTGGGGACTTATTGGAACACACAGATACCCTGGGACAAGAGGTGGGCAAGTTGCCCCCCTTTCAGAATTCCTGGGAGTTTTGAAGGATGTTCTAGCTGAAACTCCTCCAGGATCCTTGTCCTGGGCGCCTCCCATGGCAGCCCCTGCCTGGGACCCCAGTGGTGAGCAGGGAAGCTGTCTGTGGTCCCTGCATCCTGTCCCTGTCTCATGCAAGAGGGCTGGAACGGGGCCACATACGCAGGCACAGCGAGTGGGTTATTTGGAAACCCCCAAAGGACGCCTAGGTCCAGTGAGCCCCACCCTGGGCCCCTCGATGCAGAAGCCGACTTCACTTGCTTCCGTGATGAACAGGAAAGGGTCTGATGTCGGTATCCTGCCAGCAGCGGCAGTTTGAGTCACAGGCTGTGCTTAATTTTAAAAAAGAAAGCTGCTCATGGCATCCACAAAAAAGTGATTGCCTCTGAAAAATTCATGGAGAGTGTCAGCTTTGTCCACAGCCATGGAGAATAATATTAAAATTTAAAGCACTGAAAAAAAATGAAGCGAAAAAATCAAGCAGCTGTACTGACAGCGGGGTCCAGGGATTGGGGTGGGGGAAGGAGGCGACACTGACTTTTAACATTTCCTGTTTTTGCTCTCTCTCCCCTCTCTGTTCTGCTTTGTTTCTGGGTGACCAGAACTCTCAATGCCCTCCGATCAGTACGAGCTACAGCTTCAGAACAACATCTGGGGCCCCGAGGGAGACCCGGGCCGGCCCGTGGCGGTCTTGGCCCAGGACACATCGTTGGTCACCGCAGTGCAGCTGGGACAGAGCAACCTGGTCCTCGGCCACAGGAGTATCCTTTTCCCGGGCAGCGCGCACGCATCTGCGTGTCTTGCACAGGAGATGTGCTGTTTGGAAGTCAAGTCACTTTTCTCCCTGAAAGCTTGCCGAGGCTAAAAATAGCCCCGTTTTCCCTCAAGGTCTGAAAATCAGAAAGGACCAAAATCCCACCCCAGCTGAGCGGAATCGCTCACCTCTGGGGAGACTTGCTGGAGAGGTTTTGAGGTGAGGGGTGGTGGCCGGAGAGGAGCCCCAACCCCGCCTCCGGAACCTTCTCTGGTCTCATCTGAGGGGCCTGGCCGAGGCTGTTTCCACACCAGCGTGTGGGTTGTCATGTGTCCCCAACTTGTTCGCATGCCCCGGGTGGTCTCCAGGGTCCTTGCAGAGGGCCCCCTTTTGGAGTGGAGGAAGTGCCCTGTGGTCGCTGATTATGGAAACGACCAGTGCTGTGCATGGCCTCAGGCCGGGACCTTCCCATCCCCTCTTCTCCCCACGTGATGTTGATGATAACGAAGCTGCGGGAGCCAAGCCGACGCCTGCCAGCTGGTTTATTTGTTCCTTAATTCAGAATCCAGGTATCCGCATGCAGGGCGCTTCCCGGTTACCCAATAGCACCATCTACGTGGTGGAACCCGGGTACCTGGGTGAGTGTGGGCATCCTGGGTCGTTTGTGATCACTGGAGTTAAAAAGTCAAATAAAAGTAACAGCCCCCCAGGAAATGCTTCACTCTGGCCAGCTCTGCCAGCGGGGAGGCCGGGGACATCAGTGCCACCCTGCCCTTCCTGGGACTGCCCCCCCCCAGCCCTTCCCCTGTCTGTGCACAGAATAAGCAGAGGGTAGACCAAGGTCAGCTGGTGGCCAGCTCTGCAGGGAGAGAAACAGGATAGGGTAGAGTGGGGGAGGGCTGTGTCTTCTGGTTTTATACCAGGGCTCTGCCCAGACCTCACCATGGCTATGGACGTTTGGAAGATGCCTTGGTGGAAAAGAGGGCGAGGCTCGAGGCCGAGACAGGAGGGGAGGAGTCCACAGCCCTGGAGGACCCGGACGGGCACAGCCAGGGCCCAGGAACTGCCGTAGAAACAACCCCTGGAAAGATGTCTGGACACACGTGTTACCTGGGCCTGAGCCGCCTCTCCTGTTGGGCGCCCTGAGGTGGTTCGGGTGAGAGAGCTGTTGGCTGATGCCCAGCAGCCCCCTGGTCCTCTTGTTGGCTGCTGAGTGAGGCTGCTGTTGGGTGAGACCCACGCTGACATGTAGTGACCTCGGGCAGGGTGGCCCTGTGTGTCTTGGGAGCGCCATCTGCTCAGAACCCTTGGTACCTTCCGTCTGTCTGGCACGTGCGGGGCACTGGAGTCTGGAGGAGGGAAGTGGGGGCCTTGTGCTTGGTTTTGCAGCGAGAGACCACTGCAAACAGATGGTGACAGGACAGTGGTAAAGAGCAAGTAAACGTGAGTGCAGCAGAAGGGCTTCTGGGAGATGGTGCTCGAGGCAGGCGTTCTCTCAGAAGCTGCTCTTGTGCGGGTTCGCTATCCTGGCAGAGGCACAGCTCAGGCGATGGTGTGGAGGTGGGCAGCACGTGGCGTTGCAGGGGTCAGCCAGCAGCTGGCGGCATCGTGTGTGGGAACAGAGCTGGAGGCCTGGGAGGGCAGGGCCGGCTCACAGGGAGAGCGCTCAGAGTATAGACCTACGGTGGATTCAGGGTGTAGACTCACGGTGGATTCAGGGTGTAGACTCTGTGGATTCAGCGTGTGTGCCTGCTGTGGATTCAGAGTGTAGACTCACAGTGGATTCAGGGTGTAGGCTCTCTGTGGATTCAGGCTGTAGACTCACTATGGATTCAGGGTGTAGACCTACTGTGCACTCAGAGCGTAGACCTACTGTGGGTTCAGAGTGCAGACTCACTGTGGATTCAGAGCATAGATCTACTATAGATTCAGAGCACAGACTCACAATGGACTCAGAGTGTAGACCTACTGTGGATTCAGAGTGTCGTCTCACTGTGGGTCAGAGCCACCGTGGATAGGGTCAAGTGTGAATGGGCCCTGGGGCAGCCGGTGGGGAATGTTTGGTCCTGGTGCATCTGAGGTCAGCTCAGGTTCTGAGGGCTCAGGCCTGATATGGGCATTAGATCTCACCGTCACGCACAGCTGGTTCCTCCCCGGAGGAGTGCAGAGGAGCGGCCTTGGGGCCTCGGTGCTGACCAGGCCTGGTGCCATCCTCTCCCTCAGCCACAGGCCCCTGTGGCTTCAGCACTGAGGCTCTGTGTCTGCCTGTTTTGTAGGGTTCACAGTCCACCCTGGTGGCAGGTGGGTGTTCGAGACCGGCCGCCTGTACGAAATCACCGTCGAAGTGCTTGACAAGTCCGGCAACAAGGTCTACCTGTCGGATGTGAGTCTCCCTTCGGGCCTGATGGGGTTGGGGGGTGGGGTGCCTCTCCTGGAGCAGCTGCCCAATGAGCAGCCCCCAAACACAGGGGGCCCTGAGCAGGCAGGCTGAGTTGCGGTGCTTCCTAACGGTGCGGCTGGGTCCATGGAAGACAGTGTCGTGGGACCCCTCGGGCGTCTCAAGGGCCTGTCAGCCTGTGCGTCTGCACCAGGGGCCCCGCCTCCTACAGGGCTGGAGCTGGGAGAGGAGGCCCCTGGCAGCAGGGTCACAAAGGCAGTGCTGCGGAGGTGGCGTCTGCCCGCTGCCCTCCTGCCCCTCCTCATTAGCCTGGGGACCTCACAGCACTGCAGAGCCTCAGGGCCAGGAATACCTGCAACCTGTCCGGAAGGCCCCTTGACTGAGGCCAAGCTCAGTAGCTTCCTGGCTCTGGAAAGAGCATCACAAATGGGCAGGTGGAAAGAAGTCTCGGCCGTGTTTGGTCCTTTGTGAGAAATTCCCAGGATCATGAGAATCTCTGGACCTTCCTTGTGGGGTCTGAGGTTTCAAGGAGCGGGCGAGGTTCCCCTTCAGCCTCTCTGCTGAAGCCACTGCCTTCCTTGCGTTACTAGACAAAGACTCGGTCGATCACCATTTTGGGAGAAATTAGCTCTAAGGGCTTTTGATGTCCTTTTTTGTATTTGGTGGTTTCCTTGTTGGGACCGCAGGGTCTGAGAGCCAACAGTAGCCTTCGGGCTCACGAGTGCCAGGTCCTCGGGTCACAAGGGGAGGGCAGCCTGGGAGGGGTCAGAGGTCAGAGGCCAGAGCACTCAGAGCTCAGATCCAGGGCCTGGCTGCTGTTTGGGGGCCACATGGCTTCTTTCCTGCGTCCCAACGTCCCTGAGTTGTCCTGGAAGCTCCTCTCACCTTCCTGCCTCACCTTCCAGAACATCCACATCGAAACCACGCTCCCTGCGGAGTTCTTTGAGGTTCTGGCTTCTTCCCAGAACGGGTCGTACCATCACGTCAGGGCGACAAAGAGGGGCCAGACGGCCATCGAGGCCGCCCTCACCTCCGTGGTGGACCAGGCAAGTTGGCGCCTCCCTCGGCCCCCCCAGCCCCCCCGGGACTTTCGCAGATGGAAATGTCAAACCAGGCTGGACATGAGCCCGGGGGAGTCGGGACCCCAAGAGTGCACTGCTGTCGTGGGCACGACGGGGGTCCCTCCTGCTCTGGGCTCACAGTGGTGTCTGGGGGTGGGGGGTTTGGCCTTTGCCTGTCCCCTGTCCCTGTGCTGGGCCAGAGCCCCTCTCCCTCTGCCCTTTGCTGGCCCCTGTAAAAGTGAGCCTGCACCTCTGGGACTGGAGGTAGAATCCCTTGCCGGGAGCAGTGTCGGGCCCGTGTGTCCAGCCGTGCACTGACCAGGACCCACGAGCATCTCTTCGGCTGTTTTGGGTGCTTGGATTCTTCAAAGTTTTAAAATTTCCCCGTGTATTTAAAAGGCCAGTCGGTTTCGGTGGGAGCAGATTTTACCGATTGGAAGCTTGGCGTGGGTGTTCTTATCTTGCTACCCCACACAAACCTCTCCCGGACCTGGCAGCGGCAGAAACGGCCTGTGAACCAGGCAGAGATTCCTACCAAAGGGAGACTCCTTTGGGCGAGTTGCTGTCACGCCCCATGACTAGGTTTCCCCTTCCGTAAACTGGGGATAACCACGTCCATCCCGTCAGGGGTGCTGTGAGGATGCAGTGAAGCAGCATTTATTGGAGTGGCTGTTGCAGAGCCACCAAAAGCCGTCTCCATGGAGATGGAGAAGGCCACAGGGTACCTGGCATCTTCCTTCCCACTCCCCCACAACTGAAAAATCTACCCTGGGGACCAGTCCCCAGGGAGGGGCGGGGGCCTGCTTGAGTGCTGACCTGGTTGTCATGGTGGCATATGGCACCCTCCCCCCCTTGCAGGATGGAGGTGTCCACACGTTGCGGGTGCCTGTGTGGAACCAGCAGGAGGTGGAAATCCATGTCCCCATCACCCTCTATCCAAGCATCTTGACGTTTCCCTGGCAACCAAAGACGGGCGCCTATCAGTACACGATAAAGGTAACCGTGAGACCCCATCTGGGTGCATTCCTTTGGGTGTCTCCATGGGGTTGGGGTTCTACGTCCATTCTGTTTCTACTATAATTACCTTCTAGTGGTCAGGAGAGAATTCAAAATCAGAGTCTTTATGCTTTCTGTATTGTCTGAGGTTTCTGTCACAGCAGTGTATTTTGGTAATTAGGAAAAAACCTTGAAAAATAGTAAAGAAAGCATGATAAAGAAAGTCCTGAACATGGATTTAACTTCCACACGTTTCTTTTTGTAAAAAATTTTTGTTTTCTGGAAACAGTGTAAAGATCTTTAGAGAAAAATTTGGAATTCGAGGGGAAGGCATCTCCAACTCTGTCACATCTAAGGTGTTCTTGGTCTTTGTTGTTCACGTGCCCACCTGGCGTTAGTGGCAGGGCCCGATGCCCGTCGGGGCTAGAGCCCATGTGGCCTGCCCCGTCCCATCAGTTTTTGCTGTCTCACGGCAGTGAGGACAGGTGTCCTGTGTGGGTACTGGGACCCACTGCCTCTTCACTCAGGTGTGTCACCGTCTTGGCCCCTCTAGGGTCCTGGGATGGTGGCCCCTGGTCTGGAAGCCTCTGGGCTGTCCTTGACTTCACGGCAGATGACTCGAAGCGGGCAGGGGTCTATGTCAGGAGTGGGCAGGGAAGCCGAGTCCCACACCCGGCTCTGGGGCGCGGGTCTTCCCATTCCAGCCTGAGCTCGGGAGGTGCCCCTGGGTCCTGGGGCCGCTGTCATGGGCATTTGCATACGCGCCTGTAAGCCACAAGGTCCCCAGAATATGAGGACCAGAAAGAGACAGGGTGGGGAGAGCGAGGGGCAGAGGCAGTGCCAGCCACACGTTGGCTGATGCCACATGTCACCACGTGGTGGCGCGATGCCGACTGCGTGTGAGAGAGAGAGGGACCAAGGGACGGGCAGGTGGGCTGACCTGATGATGGTTTCCCTCCCTAGGCCCACGGTGGGAGTGGGAACTTCAGCTGGTCTTCCTCGAGCTCTGTGGTTGCCACGGTCACCGTCAAGGGCGTGATGACCACAGGCAGTGACACTGGACTCAGTGTGATCCAGGCACATGATGTGCAGAACCCGCTACATTTCGGTGAGATGAAGGTAAGACCTTGGGCTAGGTCGGCCGCGGGGAGGCTCGGGTGGTGGTCTGCGGCCACCGTCTTAACCAGCCTCAGGCTTAATTCAGAAACACCCTTTCGCCCTTGGCCTTGCACTTGGCTTTGGTGGTGGTGGTGAGGGCATCGGGTGTCAGGTCCAGCCCTGCCCCTGAGCTCATGGCCAATTCAGGGACATGGTCGTCCCATCCCACACCAGGCAGGGATGGAACCAGCCGGGTTTCTGGAAGGGAGACCAGAGGACACAGAGACACGAGGTATTCAAAGGAGTCATTCTAGAAGATACCCCCAACCTGAAAGCTATGAATCTCCAAGTTGGAGGGGCCACTGGGCGTTGGGTTGTAAATTCACAGTGAAGGGAAAGCTCCCAGACTCCAAGAGACTGGCCCCATTCCTTTCCTCTGACTCCTGTTCAGGTCCAAGTCGGGAGTCCCTGCATGGGGCCCCTACACCTGGTGTTCGTCCCAAGTGACGTGGGACCAACTCAGCAAAGGCCGAAGGTGGGAGTGGCCACCTGCAGCCGAGCCTCTGCCAGCCCCACCTGGTGGCCTCCGGACCCCAACTCTTTCCTGACCGACTGACCCTGATCTCAGCCTGTTTTATTACCTCATTTAGGGCTGACATGAAAGCTCCATATACAGTGCGTCCATCCCCAACCGTCTCCTACACTGTTTGGGACATTGACGTACAGGTTTTTCTCCTCTTTTTATTTCGATCCACACGCACCTACCTAAAGATCCATCTAACTCGTGTAAGGAGGGTTGTAACTGAGACCCCTTAACTGCAGCACAATTGTCAAGTATTTGGATAATCTGTGACCAGGTTGCCCCCAAGCTTCTTTATCGCAGTAAATGTGCCCCTCTCACCTGGCTGCTCAGCCCAGAGCCTGAGGACAGTTCCTGAGCATGTGTAGTGGTCAGAACCTGGCTTCCAGGGCCGCCTGCCTGGTCCAGACACCACCGTGCTCCAGCCGGGCAGGCTCTTAACCTCCCGTGCCAGGTTCCTCATCAGGCAGACAGGTTGATAATAGAACCTTCTTAACAAGGAGGCTGAGAGGATGGGATGAGTTCATTCTGTTCCTGGAACAGAGCCTGGCGTGTGAGAAGTTTGTGTGGTGTAAGTATTAGTGTTGTTTTTGGTGGTGCCCCTCTCACCCTGCACACTCACCTTCTTTATGTTCCTCCAATGCGCTGAGCCGTATGTGCCTCAGGACCTTTGCACGGACCGTCTCGTCTTCCCAGACCTTTGTCTGGCTGCCTCTGACATGGCTCCCGGATCTGAGCTTCTACAGCACCCTCCCAGGGAGGCCTTCCCTGACGGCTCTGTCCTGAAGGTCTCCCTGCCCCCAGTACACACCACCGTGTCCCCCAAGCTCAGGCTTCTCACCGATGGGTCCTCAGTGCTCATACACAGGGTCTAAGGAATGCTGAGCAGTGGCTGTTCCTCCTCCGAGGAGCCTGCCAACCATGCACGCCCCTGTCCTCCAGGTGTACGTGATTGAGCCCAGCGGCATGGAGTTCGCCCCGTGCCCAGTGGAGGCCAGCATGGGCCAGAGCCTGGAGCTGCCCCTGAGGATCCACGGCCTCATGCCTGGTGGGGCTGACGAGGTGGTCACGCTGAGCGACTGCTCCCACTTTGACTTGGCGGTGGAGATGGAGAACCAGGGCGTGTTCCAGCCGCTCCCAGGTAAAGCAGCGCTGTGAGCGGCCGCCGGACGGCAGGGTCGGGGCCGACGGCCTGGGTTCTCAGCGTGGGCTGCCCCATATTCCTAATTCAGGGGCTGAACCAGCAGCACGGTCATAGCCTGAGAAATGGCATTTGTCCCCTTGTCCACCATCAGCAGTGGTCTGGTCTGGATCTTACTGCCATGTGGTTGCATGTCACTCGGCTTTCTGAGCCTCAGTTTCCACATCTCTAAAACGGGTGTCATCCGAAGTAGAGGCGCATGTCACCATGCCCGTCGCGGTGCCTGGAATGTTACAGGTGCTCAGGATACACTGTCAATAGGGGTTCTGACGGGTTACAGAATTATAACACCTTAGTGACTGCACGGTCCCTCCCTCCAGGGCCCTCGAAGCCAAGCACCCCCTGCAGGGCTGGGCAGTGATATCGGTGGTGATGGTGGCAGCTATGCTCAGCCACCGTCTTATAGGGTGTCAACCCTTCCGGGCGTGGTGTGTGCACTTGGCGTGCGTGACCTCACCAGGCGTCACAGCGACCGTGGTAGGAGGGGCTGTGGTTGGGTCACGTGTCAGACGAAGAGACTGAGGCTGCGTCGCGCTGCCCAAGGTCCCGTGAGGTTCCCGGGCCACGAGGCATATGGAGCTGGGTGTGTCTGACACTGACCCTGGATCCTTAGTCCCCCGGGAAGCAGGGCCTCCCAGGGGAGCCAACCCAGGGAGTGCCCTCCGATTGCAGGTGACGAAAACCAAGGACCGATGGTGAGTACGCTCTGGGCAGGGTTAGAGTGGGCGGGGAGCAGCGTTCGCAGGCACACCCGTGGGGTGTGTGTGCACACAGTGGCCTGGCGTGGCGGAACCTGTCGAATCCGGAATCACGGGGGGCTTGGGGGGGCGTGGACCTCAGGGGCCAGAAGTGGGGGCCACCGCTGGTTTCGGAGCAGAGGAGTGACCACGTGATGCTGGCAGAGTTCAGGAAGCTTGACAGCAGAGGTGTTTGTAGGCTCGCCTGTGGGACCGAGCGGCTTTCCACGCCGCCACCGTGCTTGTCGGCACTCACAGAGCCGTTTGAGCGTGAAGCTGCTTGGACGTCACAGAACGTCCCTGGACATCATCGCATTCACATCCTTCCCTGGAGGTGCTGCTGCATCCTCTCTGACTGTCCAGGAGAAACTGGGCTTTATGGACTGTGTCCCCAGTGAGGCCACTGTTTAGGGTGGAAGCGAACATCAGTGTGGGAGAGGCAGGCCCACCAATGGCAGGAGAGGAGCCTGCTGCTTGCACCATCACCCCACGGGCGTCCTGGAGGGGCGTCCACAGGCTGCAGCCAGGAGGTCCCCGGAATAAAGAACAGTGGACAGGGTTTGGGTTCCACAGTCCTAGGTCCCAGCTCTGCATTTGTCAGAATTCCTGGCGTGCTGTGCTCCAGATCTGTGCGTTTCACCTGTGTGAATTTGACCTTAAGAGAAAAAGAACCCTAAAGAAATACTGACCTGCAGATAATTATGTGTGTGCGAAAGCGTTTAGGATGAAGTGTACTGATGCCTGCGGCTCATTTTTTTTTCTTTAAGATATTTTTGATGTGGACCATTTTTTAAAGTCTTTATTCAATTTGTTACAATATTGCTTCTGTTTTGTGTTTTGTTTTTTTTGCCCATGAGGCATGTGGGATCTTAGCTCCCCGACCAAGGATTGAACCCGCACCCCCTGAATTGGAAGGCGAAGTCTCAACCACTGGACTGCCGGGGAAGCCCCACGGCTCACTTTTCGAAGCATAAGAAAGTGGAATGGACTGATGGATGGGGAGGTGGTGGATAGATATGCAGCAGAGAAACAGAAACAAATGTTAGCTGCAGAATCTAGGGGACAGGTCTGCGGAGCTTCACAGCATGATTTCTTTCTAAATGTTTGGAAAGAAAACTAAAATTCCACCAGAATGGCATTTTTTAAACAGGTGGAAAATACCAAGTATTGGCAGGGATGCGGTGCAGCTGTGAGTAGCAGTGTGACTCGACACAGCATTTTGGGAAGGATAGTTGGCAAAAGTGACGAAAGCTGAACATAGGTGCTAAGGACCGGAGGTGAAATCCTGCACTCCTTGGGACACACCTGACAGAAATGCTGAAATACGCCCCCCAGAGAAACGCCAAACGTGCTCAGAGCAGCACGATGCATCCCTCATGGCCCCATATGGCCCTGGGAGCCTCGCCAGGCTCCTGGCTCCCCGTCCTCTTGCTCTGCATTTAAATGCGGTCTGCCCTTCCTCCGCCGTCCAAAAGGGGTCACGCTGGGATCGCTTTGCTGTGACGCTTCTTGCCCGGCAGCCTGAAACGTAGATGCTTTCTGATAAAGTTCGAGAATCTCCCAGCCACCCGCTGCCGGTTCTGGCTGCCAGAGGGCGAGGCGGGGGTCCCAGCGTCAGGGTGCCCAGGAGGGTCCCGCCCTGGGGGCGTGCGGCTTTCTCTGAGGCTCCAGTGTGGCAGCTGGTGCTGTGGGGGGAGGGGAGGCCCCAGGCCCCGCCGCAGGGCTGGGCTGGAGGTGGTGGTCCTCGCCTCCAAGCTGGCTGGGGGACCGGCGGGCTCTCTGGCCTCTGCCCTGACTCCTGGCACTCCTCAGGCCGCCCACTTTGTCCCCGTACGGCTGCGTGGGGACGCGAGGCTCCTCTGCCCGTGAACTCACGCTGGGGCCCAAGTCTGCAGCTGTCGTGTCCGTCTCATCCTCAGAGAGGAGATATCCTGGCTCAGGTCCCAGGCTCGATCCCCTCCTGGTGGCCGTGCTGCAGGGCAGAGACCAGCTGCCCATGTGCCCCGGGCCTCCGTGTGTCCTGCGGCCTGTAAATGGTCCAACAGGTCTCCTCCGGTCAGTCACCTCAGATGACTTTATGATGTTGGGTGATTTAAAACCTTCATGCTGTGCACTTCACGGAAAAGTGCCGGGAGGCTGGAGGAGCTCTGCTGAGTTTCCTTAACGACCCTGATGGGCATCTGGGCCAATGTCACCTTGGCGAAGCTACCTCGGCCAGTGGTCCTGAGGAGCCTGGAACAGTCCACACGAGCCTCCTTGTCAGCAGGGAGGCCTCAGTGAGGCCCTGCACCACGGTGACCTGCTAGCTACACTAACTGACAATATTAACTAACAATGCTAACTATGCTTACTGTGCTAATAAATACTACCTACACTACCTATACCAACAATTCTAACGATACTAACTGTAGTAAAAATACAAAAAAAATTCAGATAAAATGAGAAAAAGAACAAAGAAAATAAAGAAAAATGAAAGAGTAGAGAAAAAAGAACAAATAAACAAAACGGGTAAAAAGCAAAAAACAAGCCAGCTGTGGGTCCAATGCCATCAGGTCACCAAAGGCAGCTTCCTGGGCTATAAAGACCCAAAACCTGGGCCCAGCAGGGACTTCTATAGGTTTTCTGTGAATACATCACAGTGGCACCTATGAGGTCAGAGCAAGAAACGGACCAGTCACAGCTGGGGATAAACCACAGTGGTTTTCTCACTAATCGGTCTCAAGACCCCTTTACTCTTTAACAAACAAACAAACAACCAAAAAAACAAACAAAAACAAACAAAAAAAGGACCAAAGAGCTTTCTGTTTATGTGGGTTATTCAAGATTGATATTTACTTTATTCGAAATGAAAACTGTCGGATAATCCAGTGGCCTTTTCATTTCTAGCTTGAAAATCTGTAATAATTTTTGGCTTCTAAAGACCTCATAACATAGACACTTGAAATATTAAATTCTGTTTCCTTAAACTCTGGCCTCAAAATAATACTACAACTCAACTGACATCACGACACTACAGGAAAATATTCTGTTGCATAAGACATGGTAAGGTAAGTATCTTTATTAAATTTTTGTTATTATGTCGAATACATAGTATTTGAAAACCTGGGATGTTGAGAGGTGATTCCAGACTTCCCCTTGTGGAACTCACAATCCAGCTAACCCACACAGAGGAAACAATGAGAATAGAATTTAAATAGGAATTCATTGGCCCCAAATTTTCCTTTGTGCTCTGTATTTTTTTTGAAAAAGCCTTACTGGCACAAGGATAGAGGCAAGAAAATAACAGGAGGAATATTTAGTCTCTTTGGGAGTTAAAGGAAACTACTATTAAAGGGCTTTTAAAACAACCCAAAGACTTACCTACAAAGAATTGATGTTCTAATTACAAATGATTATTATCTGTTCCAGCGGCTCACCGAGCAGTCCAATAAGACAAAGTGAACAATTTTGCTGGTCTGGAAAATACTGGAGTCTGGAAACAATTGATCTAGGGACTAAAAGAGGAAAACACAAATGCCTTCTGTTTGCCTAGCTCTCTGTGATGATTCCTATAACAAGTAACTCAGCAAGGACCGCTTGGCTTGAGCAAAGCTAGACCTGGAATCCAGGTGTCCTCTGTGTGGTCCTTCCTGCTACACCTGTGGGCCATCCCTGCGCAATTAAAGAGCGCTTCTTCACACACACACACACAAAAAGGGAATTGATTTACTATCAATTCTAAGAACTGTCGGCTCCAGGAAGTAATGCATATGAAGAAACTGCATGGAAGACGAGTAGAGACCTGGCCTGGGTGTGAAGGTACATTGTTAGCATCTGTAGAGCTGAGAGAAAGTTAGTTTTTTGTTTGTTTGTTTTGTTTTTTTTGTGGTATGCGGACCTCTCACTGTTGTGGCCTCTCCCGTTGCAAAGCGCAGGCTCCGGACGCGCAGGCTCAGCGGCCATGGCTCACGGGCCCAGCCGCTCTGCGGCACGTGGGATCTTCCCGGACCGGGGCACGAACCTGTGTCCCCTGCATCGGCAGGCGGACTCTCAACCACTGCGCCACCAGGGAAGCCCGAGAAAGTTAGCTTCCATCTGATTTTCTCCAGTAAGATCAGGAGATTTCTCATCAGAAACCTTGGAGGCCGGATGGCGTGGGCTTGATGTATTCAAAGTGTTGAAGGAAAAAAGCTGTCAACGAAGAATCCTATATCTGGCAAAACTGTCCTTCAAAAGTGAGGGAGAAATTTAGACCTTCCCAGATCAACCAAAGCTGAGCGACCTTTACCACCAGACCTGGCTGCAGCGAGGGGCATCCTTCAGGTTGAAATGAAGGACAAAGCCCTGTGAAGAAATTAAGTAAATACACAGGTGATTAGAAAAGCTGGTGCTATTGTAACTTCAGTTGGTAGCTCCACTTTTTGTTTTTTGATTTAAGAGACTAATGTATTTTTAAAAAACACAGTCTGTTTTTGGACACACAATGCATAAAGGTATAATTCTGTGACATCAGTAACTGAAAGGGGGTGGGGTCAGAGCTGTACAGGAGCAGAGTTTTTATATGTTATTGAAGTTAAGCTGGTGTAAATTGGCATTAGACCATTATAACTTTAGGATGTTAAATGTAATCCTAAGGTAACCAGAAAGAAAATAGCCATAGAATATACACAATAGGAAATGAGAAGGGCAGTAAAGTGATTCACTACAAGAAATCAGCTAAGAGCAAAAGAAGATGGCCAAGCAGGAAATGAGGGACAAAAGAGCCAGAAGGCATATAGAAAACAAACAGCAGAGTAAAAGAAATGTCTTTAGTAATTATTTTAACTGTAAATGGATTAAATTCTCCAAACAGAAGGCAGATTAGTAGAATGGATAAAAATGTATGATCCCGCCATGCCACCTATAAGAGACTCATTTTAGTTCCAAAGACACAAAAAAGTTGGGACTTCCCTGGTGGCGCAGTGGTTAAGAATCCGCCTGCCAATGCAGGGGACACAGGTTCGTGCCCCGGTCCGGGAAGATCCCACATGCCGCAGAGCAACTAAGCCTGTGTGCCACAACTAGTGAGCCTGTGCTCTAGAGCCCGCGAGCCACAACTACTGAAGCCTGTGCGCCTAGAGCCTGTGCTCCTCAACAAGAGAAGCCACCGCAATGAGAAGCCCATGCACCACAACGAAGAGTAGCCCCGTTCGCCACAGCTAGAGAAAGCCCGCACACAGCAACGAACACCCAATGCAGCCAAAAATAAAAAATAAATTTAAAAAAAGACACAAAATTTGAACATGAAAGGATTGAAAAAGACAGTCCATGCCATGCAAACAGTAACCATAAGAGAGCATGGTGGTTATACTAACATCAGACAAATAGACTTTAAATCAGAAATTGTTACAAGAGACAACGAAAACACTGTATATTCAGTACAGCTGGAAGATAAAACTGTAAACATTTTCACCCCTAATGACAGATCATCAAGATATATGAAGCAAAAATGGGCATAACTGAGGGAGAAATAGTCGGTTCTAAATAATAGTTGGAGCTTTCAATACCCCACTCTCAGGGATGGATAGAACAACCAGACAGAAGATGAGCGAGGAAGTAGAGGACTTGAACAACACAGTGAACCAACCAGATCTAAGACACATGCGACCCCACCCACCAACACAACACACAAGTGCACGTGGGGCCTTCTCCAGGACAGACCACGTGTTAGAGTACAACTTATGTCTTAGTAGATTTTAAAAGGTAGATATCATACAAGGTATCTTCTCCAACCACAGTGGGAGGACGTTAGAAATCAGTAACAGAGGAAAAGTGGAAAATTCACAAATTTGTGGAAATTACATAACATACTCATAAAGAACAATTTTGTCAAAGAAATCACAAGGGGAATTAGAAATTACTTAGAGATGAAGGAAAACGAAACAGGATGTACCAAACTTAGGGACACAGCAAAACAGTGCTAAGAGGGTAATTTATAGCTACAAGCGCTTGAGCTGCAAAACAGGATCTCAAATCAATAACCTGACTTTGTGCAGCTTAGAAAACTAGAACAAGAACGAATTAAACCCAAAGCCAGCAGAAGCAGCTGACAATAACGATTAGAGCAGAGGTAAAACAGAGAATAGGAACGCAATAGAGAAAATCAACAAAACCCAAAGTTGGTGCTTTGGAAAGATTAGCAAAGTTGGCAGACTGTTAACTAGACTGACTAAGAAAGAAAGAGGAGACAAACTATTAAAATAGAAGCGAACGTGGAGACATTATCAGTGACTGTGGAGAAATAAAAAGGATTATGAACAATTGTACCCTAACGAATTGGATAACCTGGGTAATACGACAGATTCCTAGAAATACAAAACCTGCCTAGACCGAGTCACAAAGAAATAGAAAATCTGGATAGACTCATTACTAGCAAGGTGACTGGATCGGTAATCAAAAGCTTCCTGACAAAGAAAGTCCATGGACCTGATGGCTTCACAGGTGAATTAAAGAACTAACACTTATCCTTCTTCTAAAAAATTAGAGGGAGCACTTCCTAACTCATTCTGTGAAGCTAGCATGATCCTGATACCAAAGCCAGACAAAGATACTACAAGAAAAGTACAGACCAATATCCCTTATGCACGTGGATGGACAAATCCTCAACAAAATACTAGCAAACTGCATTCAGTTAAAAGGATTAAACACCATGAACAGGTGGGATTTATTCCTGGAATGCACTGTTTCAGTAGTCTAAAACTGATGTGATACATCACATTAACAGAATGTAGGAAGAAAACCGCATGATTCTCTCAATTGATGCAGAAAAATCAGCTGACAAGTCTCAAAACCTTTTTATGGCAAAATCAGCCTACAAACTGGGAATAGAAGGAAACTACATGAACGTAATAAAAGCCATATAAGAAAAACCCACAGCTAACATCATGCTCCATGGTGAATGGCTGAAAGCCTTTATTTACCCTGAGATCAGGAACAAGACAAGGTTGCCTGCTGTCACCACTTTAGCATAATACTGGAAGTCTAGCCAGAGCTATTAAGCAAGAAAAGGAAATGAAAGACCCAAAATTGGAAAGGAAGATGTAAACTTATCTGTTTGCAAATAACATGATGTTATATGTGAAAACCCTCAAGATTCCACCAGAAGAACTCTTAGGTGTAAAATGAATTCAGAAAAATAGCATTCATGGTGGAATCTCAAAGGATCCGGAATAGCAAAAACAATGCTGAGAAAAGAACAGACTTGGAGATCTCATTCTTCCCATTTTCAGGACTTATTACAAGTTACAGTAATCAAAACAGAGTGGCATTTGCACAGACTTACAGTCCGATGGAATAGAATAGAGAGCCCAGAAAATACTCTGTGTGATACTATAATGACGGATACATGTCGTTACACATTTGTGAAAACCCATAGTATGCACAACACCAAGAGGGAGCCCTAATGTGAACTGTGGCTTCCGGTGATTGTGGTGTGTCAGTGTAGGAGCATCAGTTGTAACAAGTGTACCACTTTGGGAGAGGATGTTGATAATGGGGGAGGCTGTGTATATATGAGGGTAGGGAGTACGTAGGACATCTCTGTGCCTTTCTCTTAATTTTTCTGTGAACCTAAAAGTGCTCTAAAAAAGTCTTAAAAATAAAAGGCAACCTATGGAATGGAGAAAATATTTGCAAATCATATGTCTGATATGGGGTTCATACCTAGAATATATGGGACTTCCCTGGTGGCTCAGTGGTTAACAATCCGCCTGCCAATGCCGGGAACATGGGTTCGATCCCTGGTCCGGGAAGATCCCACATGCCGCGGAGCAGCTAAGCCCGTGCGTCACAACTACTGAGCCTGCGCTCTAGAGCCCACGAGCCACAACTACCGAGCCCGTGCGCCACAACTACTGAAGCCCAGGTGTCTAGAGCCGGTGCTTCGCAACAAGAGAAGCCACTGCAAGGAGAAGCCCGCACACCACAACGAAGAGTAGCCCCCACTCGCCACAACTAGAGAAAGCCCGTGCGCAGCAATGAAGACCCAATGCAGCCATAAATAAATAAATAAATAAATTTATAGAATATATAAAGAACTCCTACAAGTTGACAATAATAAAACAAATAACCTAATGAAAAAAATGGATGAAGGATGTGAATAGACATTGCTCTAAAGCTGATACACAAATGGCCAACCAGTATATGAAAAGATCATCTCTAATCATGATATAAATTCAAATTAAGACCACAGTGAGATACCACGTAAACCCCTTTAGGATGGCTCCTAGCAAAAAGACAGAAAAAAACAAGTGTTGCTGAGGATGTGTAGATACTAAAACCCTTGTGCTCTGTTGGTGGGAATGTAAAATGGTGCAGCCACTGTGGAAAACAGTATGGAGGGTCTTGAAAAAATTAAACGTGGGGGACTTCCCTGGTGGTCCAGTGGTAAAGAATCCACCTTCCAACGCAGGCGACGCGAGTTCGATCCCTGGTCGGTGAACTAAGATCCCACATGCCCTGGGGCAACTAAGCCCGCGTGCCATGACTACTGAGCTCGCGGGCCTCAGTGAGAGAGCCCGCATGCCACAAACTACAGAGCCCATGTGCCCTGGAGCCCGGTGCCACAGCTAGAGAGAGAAAACCCACGTGCCACAACTAGAGAGAGAAGCCCGCACACCACAACTAGAGAGAAGCCTGCGTGCCGCAATGAAAGATCCCGTGTGCCAAAACTAAGACCCGATGCGGCCAAAAAAAATAAAAAGACAGTAAACATGGAACTGCTATATGATCCAGCAATCCCATTTCTGGGTATATACCCAAAATAATTGCAAGCAGAATCTTGATGAAATACTTGTATGTCCATGTTTATAGCAGCATTAATTCATATAGACAGAGAGTAGAATGGTGGTTGCCAGGGGCTGGAGGGGGTGAGCGTTGGGAAGTTATATTTGATGGGTTCAGAGTTTCAGTTTTGCGAGATGAGGAGTGGTCTGGAGATGGGTGGTGGTTCACAACAGTGTGAGTGTACCTAATGCCACTGAACTGGAAACGTTGTTACCGTGGTAAAAGTTTATGTTAATGTGTATTTTACCAGAATTTTTTTTAATTTGTAAAAGATGGAAAATATTTACCAAGGATTGGCAGGGATGTTTCACAGCCACTAGAGGCAGCGTAAGTCCATCAGCCACTTTGGGAAAGGTAATTGGCGATAATGAGGGAAGCTGAGCACACACTCCCACTACCTGCACTCCCACTCCTCGGGGTGCACCCCTCCGAAGAGGCGAATACGTCCGCAAAGAAACACGCACACACGCGCACAGCAGCGCGACTCGTCGCAGCCCCGCGTGGCACCTGTAGCGTGGAGAAAACGCTGTCTGTTCACACGGCAGCATAACGCACACATGTGAATGGAAGATCTACAGCGTGCGAAACGTAAGGTGGAATCTCACCGCCAGTGTTGAGTTGAAGGGGGCAGGTACCAAGGCGGTTCCCTTCGTATGGAGTCCAGAGCCAGCAGAATTCAGCTGTGCTCTTAGAAGTCAGTGAACAGTGGTTTTCCTCTGGGGCGGGGCTCCTGACCAGAAGGGTCCACAGGAGATCCCAGGGGTAGTGTGCAGGTCGTACTGCTTCTTGATCCTGGTCCTGGAAACAGAGTGTGTTCAGCTTGTGGGGGAAAAATTGTGAGTTGTGTGCTTACAATGTGTCATGTGCTCTTTGGTATGGGAATTATACTCTAAAATGGTAAGTTAAAAAGATTCGTTTCAAGCCCAGAATGGAAGAGGGCGGTCAGCCTGTCCTGTCTTTCCCGGCAGAGGCAAGGTCTCAGTGACCTTGTGGTTCTCTTCTTGCAGGGAGGCTGCGGCCGGGGCCTGAGCACTGCAGTGGTGTCACGGTGAGGGCAGAGGCCCAGGGCTACACCGCGCTCCTCGTGAGCTACAAGCACGGCCACATCCACCTGAGCGCCCGCATCACCATTGCCGCCTACCTGCCCCTCAAGGTGAGCCCCAGGCCCTGCCCTCCCCCCGTTCCCTGGTGCAAATGATCCATCTGCTCTGGTGAATGTGTGTCAAAACACTGATTGTTCAGAATAGCTTTGGGGACAGCTACAGAGGTGATTGTCAAGCTGAAATTAGGAGTATGGAGCAGGGGCAGGGCCTCCCTGGTGGCAGACAGTGAGCGCCGACATCCTTGTGGATGAAATGATTCCCACACGGATCGGGACAGAGGGGCTCCTGGTCCAGTAGAGACTCACCCTGCAGGGTCTCCACAGAACCCTGGCGTTGCGGGGGACAATGGCCCTGGCACGTGGTGCAGATTCTGGGGCCTCGGGGCCTGGGTCAGGTCTGGATGTGCCCCTCACCTGATGCCAGGCAACCGTCAGCGTCTGGGTCCCCCGTGCGTCTTCGTGCAGAAGGCATTTAGAGTGTTCCTACTCAGAGCATGCTGCCTTTGTTTGACACCAACTCCCGAGCTTCAATCCAGGTCCAGCACCAACTCTGTGACTTTGGCTGATGTAATTTCCCTGGGCCTCAGTTTCCCTGCCTGTAAATGGGGCTAATACAGCACCTGCCTCCCAGGGTTGTGGTGACGATGAGCTGAGCTCACGAACCAAGTGGGCTGAGAACCGTCCCTAGGAGGTGCTGAGCGCTCGGTAAGGGTTAGCTGTTACTGTGTGAACAAGGAAGACCTGGCCCTTCCTCCAGGGTGCGGCCAGGCAGCCTCGCTCGGGCGGCCCGGGGAGCGTGGGCCTGCCCCTCCTGTGGGGCGGGCCTCCCAGGCTGGGCCAGTCAGCACTTGCATTTCCCGGGCACCAGTCCCAGCCGCTAGGATAGCTCTGGTCCCCTTGATTTGGGATGCATTTTCTTCTCCCCCTCAGCCATTAGAAGCTAGCTCAGTGACATAAGAATTCTTCATCGCTGCACCCCTAGCCCTGGGCACACTGCCTGATACAGAGCGGACGACAACCAAGGGTTGTTGTGGATTTCTTATTGAGATATAATTGACATATAACCTTGTGTTAGTTTCCTTAGGACAACAGAGTGATTCAATATTTGTATCTATCGTGAAATGGTCACCACAATAAGTCTAGTTAACATCCATCACCACGCATTGTTACAAGTTTTGTGTGTGTGTGATGAGAACTTTTAAGATCTACCCTCTTAGCAGCTTTCACGTATGCAGCAGAGCCTTATTAGCTAGAGTCACCATGCTGTACCTCACACCCCCAGGACTCGCTTATTTTGTAATTGGAAGTTCGTACTTTCACCCATTTTGCCCCCAATTCCTGCCTCTGGCAGCCACCAGTCTGTTCTCTGTTTCTATGAGTTTGTGGTTTTTGTTTTTTTGTTTCTAGATTCCATTTATATAAGTGAGATCATAAGGTATTTGTCTTTGTCTGTCTTGGTTTATTTCACTTAGTGTGATACCCTCAAGGTCCATCCATGTTGTTGCAAATGGCAGAATTTCCTTCTTTTTATGGGTGAATAATATTCTATTATATCTATATACTTATATCTATATCTATATATCTATGTCACATCTTCTTTATTCATTCATCCATTAATGGGCATTTAAGTTGTTTCCATATCTTGGCTATTGTAAATCACACTGCTATGAACATGGGTTACAGGTTTCCTTTAAAGTAAGTGTTTTTCTTTCCTTTGGATAAATGCCCATAAGTATTTATGGGAATTGCTGGGTCATGTGGTAGTTCTGTTTTTAATTTTTTGAGAAGAGTTGTTTAATTTAGAAGGAGTGAGTGGGGAAATGTGTCCAGGGTTACCTAGCTAGGGCTGAATCCAAGGTCTCCTGATCCCCCAAACCAAAATATATATGAATACCTACTTATAGGTGCCGGTCCCTGCGCTAAACGTTAGGGGTACAACAGTGCAAAAAACCACACAGAAATCCTTTTCCTCATGAGCTGACATTGTAGCAGAGGCAGAGGGAGAGACAGACAGGAAATAAACTAGTAAGTAAGGTATTTTGTATATGCATGCCATGGAAAAAGTAAAGCGTTGAAAGGGTGATAGGGAGGGCAGAGGAAGGAAAGATGGCAGCATAAAATTGAAAGGTCAAGATCCTCTCACTGATCAGGACCCTGGAGGTGAGAGGGCTCAGGGAGCAGGGCTGAGAGAAAACTAAAATCCCTAAGATGGCAGCGGTCATCCTGGGGAGGCCCTGCCACAGCCAGCCGTGTGACGGAGCCTGGGTAGGAGGTTCTTCAGGATCCCTCCTGGGTGCTTGTCCAGATGACCACATGGTCTGATTATCTGGGTGTTTGGTGGAGCATCAGGGGCCAACCCCTGAGCTCACTGTCCCAAGCTGGGATGTAAGGATGAAGATAAGGAGGACATGTCCCCAATAAAGGTGGCTTCCTGACTGGAGAAATTATAGGGAAAAGAACAGGATATGTGTCTCTTCTCTCATCTTTCTTGTGCCTTGATATCTGTTAAGATTAGGTGTATATACGAGTAACAAAACGCAAAATAACAGTGGCTTAGTGAATAGAGAGTTTATTCCTCTTTCACATGAGAGGTTTCACACAGGTCTAGTGTGGCAGCTCTGTAGTCATCAGGGACCCAGGTTTCTGTCTTTCTACTTCATCGTCCTAATATGTGGATTTCATCCTCAAAGTTGCCTCATGCCCTAAGGTGGCTGCTGGAGCTGCAGCTATCACATCTGCATTCCATATAGCCAGAAGGGGAAAGAGCTCATCTCTGAGCCGAGTTAGTTTCCTGTAGTAGCCTTGTCAGAAGTTTAAAAGAGCAGCTTCCACCTGCACCTCATTGGCCGGAACTTCATCTGCTGGCCACAGCTAGCTGTAAGAGACTGGGGAATCATTTCAGCTGGGCAGTTTACCACCCTAATAAAATGGAAGTTCTTTCTCTGAGGAAGAGAGGAGTGTGGAAACTGGAAAGGCAGCTACCAGTTCTTGTCCAGCCTGTGCTTGCCAGTTCACTCTGCAGACAGTCCCTGGTGCTTTGTTAGTACAAGGCTCAGGGTGGGGAGACAGATCTAGGGAAATATCTCACCCTCTGTGCCCTGGGAGGCTGCCCATCTGTGAGGAATGCAGACGTGCAGACAAACACAGTGAGTGTAGTAGAGGTAAGGAAGAGTCCCGTGGGCACAGGTCACCTATGAACGCAGAAGCAGAAGGAGAGTGTGAAGGCATGAAGCTCGGCTGGTGGGGCACCAGAAGGAGTGTGTGTATCTCGGGGTGAGGCATGAGACTGCGGAGGCTCCCTGGGTCAGGTCGAGCGAGGGTTAGATGCGTTAGGAGCTGGACGTTCTCATGCAGCAGTGGGCAGCAGGTGAGGTCAGGGAAGGACAGTCACACCCATGAGACCCCTGCTGCTAGCGGGGAGGGTGAGTGGCCGTGTCTTGGAAGCACATTGTAAGGACGCCCCCCACTGGCAGAAGAAAGACCCTCCCCAGATCTAACAGGTGCCACTCGCCAGCACCCCACCCCACCCCCCGGCCCGACTTACCTGTAACCTCTTCTGTCTAATTGGCCCGCAGACAGAGGGAGGCTGTCTTGCCAGTTCCCTAACTCCCTTCACGGCCAACACACCACTTCCTCTTCAGCCTGGTTGGCTGCAGCAGTTTGGGGTACATTGTCGCCCCACCTGCGGGTTACTCTTTGGGAGCTTGGAGTGCCAGGGTTTGGGTCCCCGCCTGGCTCCTTCACCCCGGTGATATCAGCGTGGGCTGTGCACCCTGGAGCCTCTGGGTCAGCCAGGTGCCGGGGCGGCAGGGGGGGACTGTCACCTCTGACTGCCCCTCCCCTCCCCTCCCCTCTCCTTTTCTCTGGATCCTGGACTGAGGCGGGTAGTCCATCTCCTGGAAACGCGGACTGCTGGTGCTAAGGGCCTCTTGATGACCAGACGCCCTCCTGTTTTGCAAACCAGGAAATTGAGTCCCTGAGAGAGAAGGTCTCGACTGCGATACAGGGCCCCTCCTCTCCTGCTTGGCCTGTTCTGGTATCTGCGTGTTGACGCCCCCAGTACGATTTATCAGTGTCCTTCATTAGCCAGGCTGATTATTAACCTATCTCCCTGCACACGGTTCGGTGACGCTTTTATGCCTGGATGGGAAGAGAATTACACGGCAAGGTGATAATTGATCATTCTCCAGCTTTAATTATAGGACGTGTGGTACTTTTGCACAGTCTTTCTATTGGGCTGGTCAGGAAGAAATCCTCCTGCAAGGTTTACAGTGACCTGCTTTGTCCATAGCAGAGCTGTTCTGGTTGTGGTGATGAGACGGGTGAGAGCAGGGCATCTGGAGTCGGAACAGACCCGGGCCCGCCAGCTGGGTGAACTTGGACGAGTTGCTTCTGCTTGCTGGGCCTCACTCTTTCCATCTGCAAAATGGGGGTGACAGTTGACAGTAGTGGGGGCCATTTACTGAGCATATGCTACATGTGTGTTGAGGGCTCCCATCCATGCCCCCTTGAATCTGCGATAACCCATGAGGCAGGGTTCTCATTGTACCCATTTTATAGGACGGGAGACTGAGCCGTATAGACATTAACCCGCTTAAGGTCACACAGCTGAGTGACAGCTTCATTCTAGCTTTGGGGACAGAGAAGCAAATGCACTTAAGAACACACAGGAAGTGATGGCAGGTGGTGAGAAGGGCGGTCCAGCTGGGAAGGGAGGTAACAGGTGACAGGAGGTCCTGCCTTGGACGGGGGATCCAAGAAGGCCTCCCTGAGGAGGAGGTTTGTGCAGAGGCCTCAGTGAAGCACGGGAGCAGGCTGTGCAGCTGTCTGGAGGAGGGACGGGTGGTCCAGGGAGGAAGGGCCAAAGGCCCTCATCACGTGCAGGAAAAGGCCCCTGTTGATGGTTTCTTTGGTGGGCACGTAGCAAGATAGAGTCTGTGGGAGGCTCCTCGGAATTGTGTGTGTGTACACACCTGTGCACACGTGTTCAGGGAGGGATGCCTGGAGAGCTAACTGACAGCAAATTCAGAAAATTACTCATATTGCAAAAAAAAAAAGTCAAAAGGACAGAATTCTCACTGACAAGTGATACCCTTTCTTTACTAAGGGTTTAGCACCCAACCAAGGGGACCTGAGCCCCACAGGCCTCGGCAGATCATCACCTTGCCCCGACCTGCCTCCATCCTCAAGGGTATGTGACATCTTAAGGCTGTCATGCAGTGACATTCCCTCTCCATACGGAGGTGCATCTGGCTGGGGCACTGCTCCAGGTCCAGGACTGCGGTGACAGCTGAGTGGTTATCAGTCTGTACCTGCGAGGGCTTCAGGCTGTTGGCAGTTGTGGGAAGCAGCCCCCGTGGGGGTGAGAGCATGGAAAGAGCTGAGCGGAGCATCAGGGGTCTGATGAGCAGGTCAGCAGAGATGACCGCAGCAGCGGGCTGGCAAACACCGTGGGCCAAAATGGAGGGAACAGGGGAGGCTGGCACTGGCTGGGTAGGGGAGGCTTTGGCTCAGCCCAGGCTCATGACATCCCCACAGGGTCTCCGCTGCAGAGGGTCTGAGATGGGTCGTTGTGCCCTGATCTGCACGAGCACTCACAGGGCTTTAAGGGGTCCAGGTGAGTAGGGCTTGGGGGAGCCGGGCCTGGAGGTAACTGTCAAGTATTCTGTGTGTTCTGGGCATTAAGCTGTCAAGGACTCACTGGATGTGGGTTCCTGGTAACCTCCACGTGCCTAGGACACTGGCGATTCTGAACGAGAAGTCACTCTGCCTTTGTGGACTCTGCTCTAATGTAGGCACAGCTTCTGTGTGTGCCCGTCTGTGCCCACCGCAGACATTGCTAATCAATCCTGGCTGCCTTTATTGCCAAGCACTGATTCAGCCTCAGGAGCACAGATCCCCACCCCCATAGCCATTACCAGCCAATCAGAGTTGGACCTTGGGGCTAACAGGTGTTTGCAACTCTTGGCCTAAAAGATATTGGGAAGCACAAGAGGTTAAGGTCAATTAGTCCAAGAAGAGGGGATTGATGCAGGTTTGGTCTTCTCAGCATTGAGATGATCAACCTGTCACAGGTAGAATCATTTGTTTCCATTTCTTCTCAGTTTTAGGGTTTGCTTTTTTTTTTTTTTTTTTTTTTTGTCTCTCACTGTTGTGGCCTCTCCTGTTTTGGAGCACAGGCTCCGGACGCGCAGGCTCAGTGGCCATGGCTCACGGGCCCAGCCGCTTCGCGGCATGTGGGATTTTCCCGGACCGGGGCACGAACCCGTGTCCCCTGCATCGGCAGGCGGACTCTCAACTACTGCGCCACCAGGGAAGCCCTAGGGTTTGCTTTTTTTAACCTTATTTTTTGTCTAAGTTGTTTATGTGGTTCCCAAGTTAAACCTGTATTCAGAGTACACCCAGAAGCCTCACTTCCATCTCTTCCCTGCCTCTTGTCAAAAACTATTTTGATTAGTTTCTATTTTACAGTTTCAGTGTCTCTTTTTGCAAAAGTCAGCAAGAATGATTATATGTTTTTTTTTTTGTTTTTTTTTTTTGCGGTACGCGGGCCTCTCACCATTGCGGCCTCTCCCATTGCGGAGCACAGGCCCCGGACGCTCAGGCTCAGTGGCCATGGCTCACGGGCCCAGCCACTCCGCGGCACGCGGGATCCTCCCGGACCGCGGCACGAACCCGCGTCCCCTGCATCGGCAGGCGGACTCTCAACCACTGCACCACCAGGGAAGCCCCGATTATATTTTCTTATGCCCTGCCCGTTCCTCTCTTACTCAAAGGTAGTATGCTAGATATCCTGTTCTGCACTTTGCTTCTTTGCTTGGAAAATAAAGGAAATAACCTGCAAATCTCTCCACATCCGCACGGGAAGATCTTTGTTTGACATTCCATCGTATGGATAGACCACAGTTTACCTAACTAGGCCCCTGCTGGTGGGTGTTTGTGCTGTTTCCAAGCTTTTACTCTTTAAGATAATACTGTAATGCGTAGCTCTGTGTGTATATTTTATATATTCATGGAGGCATATCTTCGGAGTCCATTCCTAGATGGAATGTTGCTTGGACAAGGGGTAAATATGACTGTCATTTTAGTAGATATTGCCAACTTTCCCTCTGTTGGGGTTGTGCCATTTTCCTGTCTCCCCAGCGGGATAGAACACGTTTCTCGATATACTGTTTTTGAAAATTGCTGAGAGAATAGATCTTAAAAGTTCTCATCACAAGAAGAAAAAATTGTAACTTTGTGTGGTGATAGATGTTAACCAGACTTATTGTGGTGACCATTTTGCAACATATACCAATATCAAAACACTATGTTGTACTAATGAAATGAATATAATGGTCATGTCAATTATATCTCAAAAAACAAGTTAATTAATTTTATAAAAGAGTATGTGTTTCCCTACGGACTCACCAGCAGTGTGTGTGCTCAGACTTTTGGATTTTTGCTAATCAGATGGCAGAGAGATAGTATCACAGCGTAGTTGTAATTTACTCTTTTAAAAATACTTCAGTTTGTCTGTAAGGCCTTTCATTTCTCATGTGGTTGAGATCGCGCTGCAGATACGAGAGGAAACAGACACACCTTTCCTTTAATGAGCCTATAGGCCAGCTGGGGAGACAGACGCCCAAACAGATCATTTCCTGGCGGGACAACCAGCACCAAGTAAAGCAAGGACCAGAGAGTGAGCCACCCCAGCCCTGGCAGGCTCGCCTCTCCCAGGGAGACGTTGACGCTTCCCCTCTTTTCTCCCACAGGCTGTGGACCCCTCCTCTGTCGCCTTGGTGACCCTCGGCTCCTCAAAAGAGATGCTTTTCGAGGAGGGCCCCAGGCCCTGGGTCCTGGAGCCTTCCAAGTTCTTCCGCAACGTCACCTCTGAGGACATGGACAGCGTCAGTCTGGCTCTCTTTGGGCCCCCTGCCGCCCGGAATCACCAGCAACACTGGATCCTCGTGACCTGCCAGGTCTTGGGCGAGCAGGTGAGCGGGCGGCCACCCCCAGACCCGCCTTGCCCAGAGCGAGGGATGGAAAGTCACGTCCCCCAAGCACCCCGCTGTGCCTCGCAGCATTATCTTATCTAACTGCTCGAGGCAACCCTGAGAGACAGCCGTGGCTGTTGTACCCACTTCACAGACAGGCAGACTGAGGATCAGGGTGGTGGGCGATTGAGTGAGCACGTGAGCACCATCTGGGCCTAGCGGGGTGCGGCACTTGGGACCGCGCTACACGCTGGCCAGTCCTGCCTCTCTTTCCACACCCGGGGCGATCTCTTGGTCCAGGGCGTCAGCACTCCCCACTGTCAAGTCCGGGTGGGATGAGATCGGGCTTGCAAAGTCGGAGGCCTCCAGGGTCAGGCAAGTATCAGTATTATAAATGAGTGAGACTGCAGACCCAGCGTGGGCAGATCTTTTCGGTGTTTCAGGATGAACCGAGAATCCCAATATTTTTTTCTCTGAAATCTTTTTTTTAGATTGAAATATAGTTGATTTACAATATTATATTAACTTCAGGTGTATGAAGTGTCTTGATTTTTTTTTTTAATGCTGAAAACCAAAAAAATTAGCCTGGGTGGACTGAGCACAATGCACCTGTGATCCCTGCAGGGCCGGCATCGGCTGGATAGAGCAGCAGCTCGCTCCTCCGTTCCCCTGTGCCTGGCCGTCCCAGGCTCAGGGCTGCACACTTGTCTGGTTATAGTAGGGGTGTAACCCTCCATTCCCAGGGTGCCGGGAAACAGAAAGCAAGGGGTGAGGAGGCCAGCGTGAATCAAGAACATAGGAGAGAGCCCCTTTCTTGGGGGAAGTGAACACCTTTCTGTGTTTATTTACTAGTACAAAGCATGTCCGTTGATGTTAAAACACACACACACACACACACCGGCCCCCAGGCACCCTCATGAAGACCGCCACACTGAGACCGGCTGGGTGTGAGCGGAAAAGATGCACAGTGAGAGGCCCACTTCCACTGGCTTCATTGTTTTTTTTACAAAATCAATTGAAGAATAAGAAAAATAAAGACATAATAATAAATACCACAACAAGAATAAACTTAGTCAAAAATGAACGTAGAGAACTTTCTTATCCCTGGCTTGGCTCAGTCATCTGTGTCCCCCTCGGACGGTAGGGGTTGGACCCTCAGCAAGGTCGCCCTGAGGGCCCCCTACCCTGCTGCTCTGGGGTCGCTTCCTGGGGTGTTGGGGGTCACCCAGGACACTGCCCTCTGTCCTGCCTCGTGGTCAGGAAGGTTGAGGGGCTTCTGGGCCGACTGTTCTGGCGTGTGAAAGTGAGTGTCACTGAGGGGCCGGGGGCCGCTCCCTCAGGACCGGCCGTGAGCCGTGTTGCTCGTAAAACGCGGGCCGGGCTTGATTTCTGAGGTCCCAGCTCTGAAAGCAAACATAAATCTCCGTGTCTTTTCTTGCACCTTTAATTTCCGTCTTTGCAGCCTCCAGCTGAGCTTGTCTAAGAGGCGAAAGGAGGGCAGGGCTGTGGCTTCAGCACCTGCTCGCCTGCCCCGCCCTCCGTAGCCCTCAGCTGGTCCCTCCCCAAGGGGCTCAGTCCATCAGACACACCCTGCGGCGCCTACACCTCGTTGTGATGGGTGTCTTCAAGTCACTCTGGATTCCTCATTCAAAACGCACAAGCTTGTCAGTTTGCTCATCAGCCTTGGGGTCTTCATAGGGTCCCGGGAAGCTGCACGGTATTCCCCCGACCCACCTCTTCCTCGGGCCCAGGAGCAGGCAGTGGTTCTGTTCTGTTAGTAGAGGGTGCCAGGGCCCCTGTCGGAAGGTCTCTTGCACGTTGAGGGAGCTCTCTCCTGGGCGTGTGTCGCTGGACCACTGTAACCCGCTTGGGATGCGGGCATCACCACCATCCCAGTCGTGCAGAAGAGCACATTTGAGTCCCGGGGGCTCTCAGCAGAGCAGGGACTCAGGCGTGGGGTGTCTGACGGCTGTTTCTGCTCCGCCAGGTCGTCGCCCTCACGGTGGGCAACAGGCCCAGCATCACGAACCCCTTCCCGGCGCTGGAGCCCGCTGTGGTGAAGTTCGTGTGTGCGCCGCCCTCCAGGCTCACCCTGGCGCCCGTCTACGCCAGCCCCCAGCTGGACCTGTCCTGCCCGCTGCTGCAGCAGAGCAAGCAGGTGGTGAGTGGCCTTCTGGGGAGGCGGCGTGGGTAGGCCAGGCGACGCCCGGTGCTGCCCCCTCAGCCCTACGCTCGCCTTGTCCGGTGGGCACTTGTCTGCGTGTGACAAGTGGGGCCTGGGACCTGGAGGGGTGGGGCATCCCCTGCGTCACAGCTGCTGGTGGCAGTGCCCGGACTCTGCCGCCTCTCTGCGCGGGCTCTTGGCGGTCTGTACAGATCTCGTCGCTTTCCTGTGTGGCTCGAGGCTGTTAAGGTGGGGTTCTTGTCTCAAGGCAGGAGTTGCAGAGGGAGTGGCTGGCTGTAGTCTTCTCCATGGTGCGGGGGATGGCGCTGTGTTTCCAAGGTCACTGCGAGCAGAGGGAAGAAAGTCACTGGGGTCCCTGACAGCAGGGATGTGAGGTGACAGCAGTCCAGCCTCCACCCCTGAGACCCTCGAGACCGGACGGCTGGACGTGGAGGATTTGGAAGCCCCCTGGTCAGGGTCAGGCATGCACACGCCCTGCTGGCCGGCTGCGGCCCTTCTTGGAAGGGAACCAGGCTTCTTTCGTCTCATCCCTCAGCATACGTTTGTTGGATCTCACCCCCTGTGCCGGGCACACGTCAGGTTCTGGAACGCAGAGTACCCAGGGCAGGCGAGGCTCGGGCCTCGGAGCCGACAGGAGGCCCACAGCAGACATGGTGGATGGGCGGGTGGGAAGCCCTGTGGAGACAGGGGACCTCAGACTACAGGGAAAGGCCCCTGTGAGGAGGGCACATAGGCTCACGCCCGTGCTCGGGGTGCCAGCCAAGAGGGGCCAAGCTCAGGGTGCCCCAGGCAGGTGGAACAGCAAGTGCAAAGGCCCCGGGGCCAGCCCAGGGTCTCTGCATCCCTGCTGCCCACACAGTGATCAGAACCGCTGTGTGTGTTTTGTTCCTCGTCCCTGAGGGCTGGACCCGCAGGCAGAACTCTGTACGTCTGTCCAGCTCCAAGTCCGGTGCCTCCTCGGCAGCCCTGCAGTTGCTTCTCTCCCAGCCCCAGCCTGCAGTCAGCCCCGGGGCGTGTCCAGCTGCCTGCCTGGGGCAGCGAGATTGGGAGTCGGCTCCTGCTGCTGTTTGGTCAAGTTGCATCCCTTTGAAGCTCTAGGGGAGGCGCCAGACTCCAGGGCCTGGGACTTGGGGACAAGCCCACCATCTGGCCCGTGCCTCTGGGCCTCCTGTCCTTGTGAGCTTAGTTCAGCTTTTTCTCCCGCTGCTCTGGCGATCGTGGGGGGCTTCACTGACCCCTCAGCTCTGAGGCATGTGAGCCCCTCCGCTGGTCCCGTGAGGACTGGGGCCTCGATGGCACTGGTTAAAGTGAGGAGTCTGTGTGTGCGGCTCAGGGCCCTCTCCTCTGCCCCGCGGGCCTGCAGAGAGCATCCTCCTGCGGGAGGAGACCCGGGCTCAGAGCCCAGGGCCCCTCTGCAGGCTCGTTGCCATGGTGCCGCATCCTCCCCGTCCCAGGCCTGGGTGTGCATGTCATGGAGCGGCTGACCGTCTTCCCTAAGGTGAAAATATGTGCGTGTTCAGGAAAAGACTTTGGGGGCTATTGAGATGAATGTCCTGAAAGTTTTACATTTTAAATCACTTTTATGTGCTCAGCAAATTATCCCTTGTGGAAAGAAAGACGTCATATAAGTCTGGGCGCTTGGAAGACCCGGCTTGCTGGGCCCGCCGCGTGTGTGCCGGGGAGCCGGCTCAGGCCCGGCCTGAGTCCCACCGGCTGCGCAGCTGCCTCCTTTGAGTGATGACAATGACACCCAGAGTTCCTGCGGGGGACAAGCGGGACCGGACGGACATAGGGAGTCAGGGGGGACCTGCAGGCCCCGAGACCGCCCGTCACCTTCCCCCCGCGATCAGTGCTCGGATGCTGGGGCAGCCCCGTGTTCTGGCTTGCTGTCCCCTGGCTGGAATTGTTTCCCTCCCGAACCCGCAGCTCTTTATTCACACGTTACTTTCTCGGGGGCGGGGAGGGGCCTTCCTCAGCTTTAGACCTTATCTGAAGGTCCCCACTCAGCATTTCCTATGCGGTTCCCTTCTCCCCCTCCCCACCCCCAAGCACCCAACATCAACTAATGCTGTAGAATTTACGCACAGGCAGATCTCAGAGACAGTGTGGGTTCGGTTCCAGACCCTGCAGTACAGTGCGAATATCGCAATAAAACAAGTCTCAGGAACTTTTTGGTTTCCCAGGGCATATAAAAGCTACCTTTATATTATCCTATAGTCTGTTAAGTGTGCAATAGTGTTATGGCTAAAGAAACAATGTACAGACCTTAATTAAAAAGGACTTTATAGCTAAAATATGCTAACCGACCTCTGAGCCTTCAGTGAGTCATGGCAGTAACGTCAAAGGTCCCTGGTCACAGACACCCTAACAAGTACATATAATTAATGATGAAAAAGTCTGAACTATTGCGAGAATTACCAGAACGTGACCCAGAGACATGAAGTGAACAAATGCTGTTGGGAAAATGGCAGTGACAGAATCTCTCAGCACATGGTTGCCACGAACCTTCAGGTTGTAAAAACGAGGGATCTGCGAAGCGCAGCATCTCCGAGCTGTGCCGGTACTCATTTTCATCTTTGTGAGTCTCTCTCTCAGGGCCCAGCTCATGGTGGGAGCTCAGTGAATGGTGGATGGATGAGTGATCCAGGGACCCCTCCCCAACCCCCCCCCCCGCCCCCTGCCCTTATTCTGTAGGCTCACGTGCCTGGTGCCAAGGACAGGGCCGGGAGGATGGTCAGCCCTGAACAGCGGGTGCTCCTCCAAAGCCCCCTCAGCTCCAGCCTGTTCAACCCCAGGCTGGCCAAACCTTCTAAATTTCAAAGGAAAAAACAGATCCACGTGCCTCTCCTGTACTTAAACATTGGCTACTCGTTAAAGGAGCCGAGTCTGGCCGTCTGTCGGCTGTGACCTCGGGGTCAGCCCGGGGTTGTCTCTTGGCTGAAAGATGCCGGTCAGGCAGCGAGTGCAGCTCTGAATTGGCTCTCGTGTGTTGTAGATCTTTGCTCAGACACAGAATTGCCTTGTGATCCATCCGTGCTGGGATTCCAGAGCCGCAAGCCAGTCAGGTGTGGCCCCTGAGATTTGTGGTCTCACCAGGGGACCCTGAGGAAGATATATCCTTGCCACACATCCTGGTGCAAATCAGTTTCACTTTATACGTCTCCAAAGCCAGAGGCTGCCCAGGACGTGTTTGCAGAGTCGGTCACTGGCGAGGCCAGGCACTAAAACGGGGCTGACCTGTCGGAGTGACAAAATGGGACTGCACTCCGGCCTGACCCCAGTCCTCTGAGCTGGGCATCAGCCGTGCAGCTCACTGCCAGGAGGTGACAGGCTGGGGCTTGAATGGAGCTGCCTCCTGACTCGTGTGCTGGGGAGAGGCTGCACAGCGTCTGGCGAGGCCGGTGGGCTTTAAAATCAGACCAGAGAGTCCCACCCCTAAACCTGTGTGACCTTGGGCAAGCAACATAACATCTCTGAGCCTCAGCCTCCCCGTTTGGGGATGATGCTCTTGCCATTGGCAGGACCAGTGAACCTGCGAGCGTGATTGATGCTTCGTTCATTCCCCCCCACCCCCCACCCCCGCGCCGCCCCGCCCTGCCCTGGGGAGGAAGAGGAAGGGAAGGACGTTAGTTTTCCACCCCGGGTCGCATCTGGGGGACAGAGTGGGGCCTCTAGAATACGCACTTTGTTCTCCCCGCCCACAGTCACAGCTCCCGACTCGTGTCCACAATGGTTGTAAACTCCTTTGCATTCCCAGGTGATTATGCTGACCTGCATTTAGAATTTGGGACCTGCTTTGGTCCAGAGTTCTCTGGGGGCGAGGGAGGTGGGAGTTTGCTGACTGCATCAGGCGGGCCAGGTGGGCTCGGCGGCAGTACCGACACCCCTGCACAGTAAGGGCTCACTTCTCGCTCACGCAGTGTGTGCATCGCAGTGGGCTGGGGGCCCCACTTCATCGTTATCTTCCTTCCAAGACTTGGGTGGTGGAGCGGCCCCCAAGTTGAACGTGGGCAGAGAAGCAGAGCTGGCAGATCACGTTCTAACCATTCAAGCTTCTGCCCCCAGAACTGTCACGAGTCACTTGTCACATTTCACTGGCCAAAGCAAGTGATGCCCTCACTCCTGACTGCAAGGGCCAGAGAAGCTCAGTCCTTCCTCCTGGACCCGTGCCTGGTGAAGTATGGATACTGCTGAGCTCAGGTTCCTGCCTGAGTGACACGAGCCAGGCCCCTTAAAATGCTCTCATGCGACCCTTATTTAAAACAGAGCCCTGGAAGGAGGATCTCGTGCAATTCCCACTTCACGTGGAGAAACTCCAGAAAGTGGGTGACTTGCCTGGGCGGAGGTGGGTTTGAGTACAGGCTGTGGGAGCCGGGCATCCATTCGGGCCGGGAGGGCGGGGTGAACCTCGGTCTGGGGGAATGAGGCCGCTCCCCCACGGGCCCTGGGGAGCAGAGATGCTCAGGTGCGCGCAGCAGGAGGTGGGCTTTTGGAGTGGAATCCTAGGGGCCTGCCACTCAGCCACCGAGGACCTCTGTCCCTTCCTTCCCCCGGGACCCGTCCTCACCCTCAGTGGGTGGATGGCAGCCCCCATCACTGGGGTGGTCAAGGCCAGCTGAGAGCTTTGCCCTCCCAGTGGCTCTGGGACACTTTGGGGTGTAATTGGCGTTCCTGTTGAACCACGAGGCGGGGCATCCTGGAGGGGCTGAGGTGGGCATGGGGCGGGGGGAGGTGGCAGGATTTGGAGAGGGGAGGGCTGAGTGGAGGAGAGCAGCCTGGCTTGGGTGGGGAGGCCGAGGGCAGGGCCCCCCAGCCTCGGCACTGCTGACATTTGGGGCCAGATCGCCCCTTCTTGGGGGGCTGCCCAGTGCACCCTGGGGTGTTCGGCAGCACCCCAACCTCTACACACTAGACGCCAGTTGTGCCCCCTGCAGTGTGACAACCAAAAATGCTTCCAGACCCCGCCAAGGCCCCCGTTGAGGACCACGGACTGGAGCAGGAGGCCAGGTTGCATAGGGCTGGGGGCACCTTGCTGGCTGGCAGTAGTGACCATCCGTTTGAGACTTGCCCCCCACTGGCTCACCGGGACCCCTACGAGCTTACAAGGCAGCTGGCAGGTCTGCTGCACCGTGTGGTCAGGGGCGACCCCGCCCAGTCTGGGGTGCAGCCATAGCGGGTAACCTCGGCTTCTTGCAGGTTCCAGTCTCCAGCCATCGCAACCCCCTGCTGGACCTGGCCGCCTATGACCAGCAGGGCCGCAGGTTCGACAATTTCAGCTCGCTGAGCATCCAGTGGGAGTCCACCAGGCCGTCGCTGGCCAGCATCGAGCTGGACCCCCCCTTACAGCTGGTGTCCCGGGACGATGGGAGCGGCCAAAAGAAGTTGCACGGTGAGCCGGGTGGTGAGCGGTGGCCCCAGACAGACGAGCCGCGTGCCGAGAGGGGCCGGCAGCTGTGGGTGGAGGGCTGGGACCCCCTCTGTCCAGGACGAAAGCTCAGGGAGCTTCAGGACTCTCCTTTAATCCTCACACGTCTGTGACGTAGGAATGGCCTCTCTGTGTGGGAGATGGGGAAACAGCTCGGGGCACACGGCGGCTGAATCTCAAACCCCAGGTTGTACACAGACCGGCCTGGCGCCGACGCCCTGTGACGCTGCCATCACAGACTCCTCAACGGCCGGGAGCTGAGCTGTCTCCTCCAGCTCCTCTAAGCTGCCCCGGGAACCTTGCTCAGGGCCCGTTAACTCTTATGGTGCACACAGTGTAAACGAAGCCCATCACCTATTTTTAGGGCTGTGGGAGATTTAAAGCTACAAATTAGACAGAGGGAAGGAGGGGCCGCCTCACAGATACAGCAGCGGGGCCCAAACCCGACGCCGCTTTCTCTCCCGCACTCAGGTTTGCAGGCCATTTCAGTTCACCAGGCCTCGGGCACCACGGCCATCTCTGCCACTGCCACTGGCTACCAGCAGTCCCACCTGGACATGGCCAGAGTGAAGCAGCCGGTACTGACCAGAGCCCTTGGGCGCCGGGGAGCCCTGCTGCTTCTGCTTCTCCTGTGCTGTGCCCGGCGTCCCAGGGTCCTGAGCCCCTCGCTGGGCTGCACCCCGGTCACCCCCCGCTCCATGATCAGGGGTGCCTCCTTACCAGGCTCCCTGCCTCAGTCTCCACCGCTGCACACCCTGCACACAGGCAACGGGGGGATCCAGCTGAAAGGCAGAGGGGCCTCGCCACATGCCGTCTCTGGCGCACGCCTTGGGGGCCCTCAGGCCTTTCGGCCGCAGCCTCTTCCCTGCCGCGGCCCGACTTACGGCCCCAGCTGAGTGTGCCCAGCTGGTTCATTCCCATCCCCTAAGCCCGCAGCTCCCACTGCCTGCAACGCCGTCCCACTTTCCTGGGGTGCATGTGAGTTGTCCATCCCGGGAGCCTGGCAGGTGGGATGGGGCGCCCACCTGGGCAGGACTTTGGGGGGCCTCGCAGGGCTGTGGTCTCAAAGCACGATGGGTGTTACTGGGCTCGTGTCCCCGACATGACGAGGTCCCGGGGAGGGGGGGCGCCAGCCCCTGGGGCCACTCGTCCTGCTCTTCTGGGGGAGGCCATGGGCTGGCCTGAGGTGGCCCCCAGCCCCCCTGGATCTGACAGTGCTGGCTTTGCCCCTTCAGCACCATCCCCTCATGCCCGTGTCGGCCTCCATCGAACTCTTGCTGGTGGAAGACGTGAGGGTCAGTCCAGAAGAGGTGGCCATCTACAACCACCCGGGCGTGCAGGTACAGCCTCCCCCCTGCTCCAGTGCCTGGGTGTGACCCCTGGGGGACCCCAGGCCTCTGACACCAGCTGGCCCCTCCTAACAGGCAGAGCTGCACGTCCGAGAAGGCTCTGGCTACTTCTTCCTCAACACCAGCAGCGCAGATGTGGTCAGGGTGGCCTATCAGGAAGCCCGGGGCATCGCCACGGTGAGTGGGGCCCTGCCCCCGCCTTCCTCTTCATATTAGCGAGCAGACTGTTGCCGAAGCTGGCCCTTAGTCTCGGCTGGTGTGTTGAACAGTCTTCAGATTCCCTGATTCGCTGTTTGTGAAACTCACGAGCTACCTTTGTGGTTTGTATTCCATCTCCACAAACTACCCGCACTGTAGTTACGTAATAATAATAATTATTATTTAATTTAATAATTAATTAATTAATTGGATTTAATAATTATATATAATAATTATTACCTAGTAATAATATTTCCATCTTAAATGGTTTCCTTTCAATTAAGATGAAAATATTATTACATGAGTGCCAGTATAAGAACCATAAGGAAATTGCCTTTAAAGACATATCAGCTTTTTCTGTTTCTCCATGTTCCTTCCCTGACCCTCTCCCTAGCTGTGCCCATGGTGTGGGAGAATTGAGCATTCTGCTCTTTTCAGTGCTTTTATTCTAAGGGTTTTTTTCTCCGTGTTGCTATGTAGGCTGGCTGATTATTTTCTCACAGTCACTTGTACTCAGCCATTCTCTCCTTGTAGAGCATTTAGGTGGTTTAGTTTTTTTTATTTGTAAAGAATCGCCCTATAATTATAACAAAGAGTAAAGGCAAACAGACTCCAACGTCCTAAATGTCTGCATATTGGCACAGTGAGTTGTTATGCTGTCGTGAAAACTGAACTTTCTTTAAAAGGAAACTCTGACCGCTGAGTGTGTCAAACCACAGCTGTGAGTCGCAATTGCAGGCAGCCAAGAACCAAGAGACCGTGACACCCATGCGGTGTCCTGAAATTGCAGCTCTGCTCTGGCCTTTGGGTTGCTCAGAGCCTAAGACCTGCTTTCCCCTGGTGGAGCCTGGTTGCCAGGCGTTGGGGGAGTTTTCCAGTCATCCCAGCACCGAGCGAGACTTTGTCCTGGACTTGAGAGAGGCGGGGGCACTCCGTGCTTGACGCATGGTGGGGGTTCCTGTGGTGCAGCCAGGGAAGCCAGGGGAGAGCCATCCTGCCATCCTGCCGCCCGCACTTGCTTTCAGCATTGCCTGTCCGTGCGGGGGAGCCCTCACCACTGGCGAGAGCACAAAACACGCATTCCAGGGACTTAGCCTTCACAGAGACCTGGTCCCACGATCTCCTTTCAGAAATACAGCCCGGCTGCCTTGCCCGTGGTTGTGCAGTAAATGTGTGTCCTCGCCGGGAATTAGGAGTATGTCACTACACTCTCTGCAGGGTTCCCAGCCATGACTCCCCACTGGTCCCTTTCTCTGACTTTCTTTTTGCATCTGTTGACTGTCTTGATACAGTGGCCACAACATGAGTTGTCCCTGAAGTGGGACAGGTGTAGAGTAAGTGAGGCAAATGAGCAGGGTGTGAGGAACATGCGGGGAGGAGCTGGGCTAACCGTCACCAGATGCTTAGCTTCAGCGTTGGAGGTAATAGGGCGTGGTGGGGACTGCGGTAAACTAGACGGCAGAGACTGTAGCTAAGGGACAGCTGGCCCGCACCCTCGCCAACTTTTATTATTTTTAATATCAGTTTTATTGAGGTATCTTTCACATACCATACAATTCACCCACTTAATGTCACAATTCAGTGGTTTTTAGTGTACTCATAGATGCAGGCAACCATTACCACAGTTAGTTTTAGGTTTTTTATCGCCTCAAAAAACCCCCAAATACCTTAGTAATCACCTCCCTATTCTTACACACACACATAGGAAAGGGTGTTGGATTTTGTCAAATGCTTTTTCTGTGTCTCTTAAAATAATCTTTTTTTTGTTTGGTTTTTATTCTATTGATATCATGTGTTACGTTAATTGGCTTTCAGATATTAAACCAACCTTGCATTCTGGGATAAACCCTACTTGCTCATGGTGTATAATTCTTTTTACGTGTAACTGGCTAAAGTTCGCTGGTATTTTGTTGAGTTTATGTTCATACTCCTGAGAGATTTTGGTTTGAGATTTTCTTTTTTGTGATGTCTTTGTCTGGTTTGGGTATCAGGGTGATATCACCCTCATAGAATGACTTAGAAATGTTCCCTCTTCTAATTTTTGGAAGAGTCTGGGTAGAATTGGTAACAGTAACTCTTGAATGTTTGGTAGAGTTAACCAGTGGAGCCATCTGGTCACGGGCTTTCCTAATGGGTAGTTTTTGATATGAATTCAAACTCTTCACTTCTTACATGTCTATCCAGATTGTTTATTTCTTTTTGAGTCAGTTTTGGTAGCATGTGTCTTTCTAGGATGATCCAGTTTTTTTTGTTGTTTTGTTTTCCTAACATTTTCTTACCTTCCTCCAGTGGGTGACTTTGGTCTTTAGCTGTCTTGTTGGAAGGATGCTTTCTCACAGTGCAGCCCCTCGGTGAAGGGCGTGGAAGCACGTCATAACATTCCTGTTTTTCTCAGAGGCAGAATTACAGATGTTGGGACCTCTTGGGTTTATCACCATAGATCAGAGCAAGAAAAAGCCATCTCTCGGCACCTGTGGACAAATGTGTGTCGTTAGAGGGAGCTTGGGGGCAGCTGGATGCCTGAGATGGTAGGAAACTCTCCCCCATGCACTTATATTCCCTCTATAAAAGAAAGAATAATTCCCTGGCCATTCCTCTTCCATGCAAGTAAGTGTTCACTGTCAAATCCTTAACATTAAAGGGAAAGCCTCAAATTGTAAATGATTCCAACTGCTTGAAATATGCCGTTTTTTGCTTTACCTCTGGAGATTAAAAATAACTCCCCTGTTATATAAAAAAGGGAAATTTCAAGTTCAGAAAAATGTGTGCAGTGCCAACAAAACTTGGGCACCTTTTTACTCATATTTACCTTGCACCACACGTTTTGAGTGAGCCCTGAGGGCAGCCCTGTGGCCGGAGAGAGACCCTTCTTCCAAGAACAAGAGGTTCTGACAGTCTGTGATGGACTAGGCTGCTGCTTCAGGTAGTGAGCTCCCCGTCTCTGGAGGCATTCAAACAGAGGCTAGCATGCTTGTCTGACTCAAGATGGGATTCCAGCGTCAGAGTCAGTTTTCCCGAAACCTACGAACCCCTGCTTAGTCTAGCAACGTCCTACAATGCGCAGCCCCTGTCAGCAACAGACTCTAGGCTTCTCCCGGCCAAGACAAGCCTGACATCCCCAGTTTACAGACGGTCCCAAAGAGTTATAGCAGTTCCCTCTCCAGGTTGTAGGACTGGCCTTCGCCCACATGTGTCATCCTCCGTGGCTCTTGTTGAGTGGGGCTAAGTGCCCCACTGCAGACACGACCCCAGGACATGTCTGGCACCGAGTTCAGGACGTGCCAGCTGTGCCTGGCGTTCAGTGCCCGATCCACCAGGATCGTGTTTGCCCAGAAGGTATCCTGGAGGCGCCCTGGCCGCCAGGCTCTCTGCTCCCCCGCCTCAGGCCTGTACAGAGACCACTGCGGCCCCAGGTGGGATCGGGTTCTGGTTCCCTTTGCCTCTTCTGTAGAGCGTGGGAGGGATTTTTCATGGAGTGCTGACAGCCGATGACAGCTCCTTGCAGCTTCTCGGAGGGCTGTTTCTGAAGGACGTTTACACGTTTCTATGGCATTTTCCATCTGCTAATTAGCAGCATCCTCATCTCCTTTAATCACAGAGGTGAGGAAGCCCACAACATTTCTTCAATTAGCTCAGAGAGAATTGTTTCTTTCTTTCCTATTGATACCCATTTGGAGGCAAGAACGGCTGGTGGTGTGTGTTAGCTTCCAAGCGTCTCTGGAAGGGAGTCTGGCGCTCACGCACTGCACGGGGACTGTGGGGGGGGGTGATTATGCCCCCACCATGCACCCAGGGCTGTGCAGGCTCACACAGACCCAAACCCTCTGCAATGCACCTCTCTTTCCTTCTTGGCTAGTTTACATGGCTAGGAGCATTTACCTGATTTAAACTCAGGGTTTCTTTCTTCTCACCAGTTCTTTACATTTCAAAATAAGCCCTCCACGCAGAAGCTGTGTGATTATAAGATCGGCAGCTGGGAAGCAACCTAGCGTGTGCTGAGCCCTCACGCCTTTCATTAACGCATTCACCCTGCAAAGGTGGGTGCCCGTCACTTGCCAGGCCTGGTCCAGGCTCCAGAGATTCAGCGGGGAGCAGACAGGGCCTCTCTGGGTCCTGGGATATGCAGATGGTCACGGTGACGTTGTACCTCTGAGGAGGTGCATCAGAAGGGGGTCCTTCCTTGGGTTGGGGCAGGTGGTAAGTGGTAGCCGTGGGGTGTGAACTCAGGTGTGTCCCGCCTGCGGTGTGTTCACCTGCGGGAAGCCTCCGGGCTGGCTGGGACCCTTGGATGAAGTTTCTTATCTCAGTGTGACCCTGGTCATCCCCCACCAGCCTCAAGGGCGTCCATGTCTGCCGGGGGCATGGATCCCCACCCTCTCACATGGCACGGCCTGGCTACCATGAGACATTGACGGGCACGCATGGGAAATGGAAGCGGATGGTGCCAGTGATGTTCGGAAGTATCTTCAGGGTCCTTGCTCCTCTGTAGATGCCACCTGTCAGTGAACAAGTGTGAAGTGTGATGGGCCCTGGGAAGCGAGGGGCCGTGATGACGCAGCGGCCCCTCGGGGCCTGGTGGGTGCAGGTGGAGGGCGCTAGCAGAGCGGCCCCTGGCTCCACACATGGCATCTTAATGCACAATAATGCATTCCCGTCTCCAAAGAGATGACAGGACTTCTCCTGGGCTCTCAGTGGGCACCTTTACCCCTTGGGAACGAGAATTCATGCTGGGCATGGGTTTACCCACCTCCCCTCCTGCACGTGCGTCCCTCACACGTCCGTCAGGAAGCAGGTGGGTCTGGAGCCTGGAGAAGAGGGTGGTGACACATACACGGTCGGAGGGTGGACAGGATCCCTCCCCCGCCACCCCCACCCCTGTGCCACCTGCTGGCCGGCACGTCCCCTCGTTTCCTCCAGTGGTTTGTCTCTGGAGTGACGGGTGGGCACGCCCGTAAAGCACTGTTCATTGTCCAGTGGGCTGGCAGGAGCCGATGTGCGGACGGGCCACGTGGCCCTTTGGTGGGTGGCAGCCTGACGCCGTCTCCCGCTCCATCATCCGGAAGGCGCCTGGACGTCCAACTGCTGGGAAATCAAGCGGAAAAGGAATCGATTCCCCCACCGCCATTTATGTCTTTGTTTAAAATGCACAAAGTGGCTCTTTCGAAGGAGAGAAAAAGAAGAGGGAACGCCTCCATGCGCCCCCCACACGGGTCTGGCCCCGTCGGTACAGTGAGCGCGTCATTTCTCTGTGTTATGAAGGACGCGTCGCTCCTGACAGCGGCAACTTTTGCAGGAGGATCAGATTAGAGCTCTTGCTTCTCCCTGTGATTTTTAAATGGGTTCTCTCCGGGGGGTGTGTAATAAGCCAAGTGAATCGTCCTCCGCAAAACTGGAGCCCTGTGGCCTCCAGCCCCCAGTCCTCGGCGTATTTGATACCAGGCTGGCGTGGCCCTGGGTCAAACTACACAGCCGTTGTTCGGAGCGCCAGCGTGATTTCCACTCTGGAATCTTTATTAAGTGACTTGAGTCCTTGTGTGAAATACCCTGGGCCCCCTTCATCTGTGGATGTGCCTGTGAGCCCAGTGCTGCTGGCAAAGTTCTCAAGCCCCTGCCGCCTCCCCTGCCCAATGGTTCCTTTCTGGCTGCTGGTGGCATCCAGCTCTGGGAAGTGGCTGAGTGTGGGAGAAGAAGCCCTAAACTGGGGGCTCGGGCACCGTGTTCCCTCCCCAGTGCCGCCCCTTCAAGGCTGGGTTCCCACCCTGGGTGGGCCTGTCTCCCCATGTGTTCACTGAAGGATGTGGGCCAGAATCAGCACTTCCCAAGTAGATGACGGTACCTGGGGTTTGCAGACCCCTTTTTTACAAAAATTCCCAAGTGTCGACAAAGCCAGGACTGAAGCTGAGCTGGTGGAAGTGCAGGTCTCCTTACGTTAACCAGCGACTTGGAGCTGTGACCCTGGATCTCAGCGTGCTCAGCACGCTGGGCAGAGGCCGAGTCTCGGCCAGGTGTGAGGCTCGGTCCTGAGGCTGCCTTAGGGGAGAAGACAGCCTGGGGGGAGGGTGCACAGGGAGGTCTACGTCAAGTTGGAGGGAAGAGCGGTACAGCTGCAGCAGGAGAAGAGAGCAGAGAGGCGAAGGTCCCGACCTTCCGGATCAGGGGAGACTTTATCGAGGAGGGACACTTGAATGGGACTGAGGGTGGGAGCCAGCAGGTGGACACAGGGGGAGGACAAGCCCCCAGATCTCAAAGGTGGACTGTGTAGCCCTGAGGCAGGTAGACAGGCGCCAGCTGGCTGGAGTGTGATGGCCATGGGGGAGGGTGTTTTGCGGTGAAACCAGAGTCCTGGGCAAGGGCCAGATCGTGCCAGGTTCTTACAGGATGTGTTAAGGATGTGGGCTCACCCTGGGCAGCCTTTGAAGGCTTCTAACCTGGGCGCAATAGGATAGCATTTGGTTGTCTCCTGACGTTTATCCCCCACAGGTTCTTGACATTGAAACTGTAGCTTTGCCAACACTGAGCAGTTCACTGTACCCACCGCCCATCTCCCACCCCCAGTGAGTATAAGACCACAAATCTCAGGCAGCAAAGCCAGGGCCAGGTAGGGATGGGAGGCAGCCGCGGGGCCCACCCACTAGCTCCATGACATGCCTCCACCTGCCCAGCCCCCAAGACCACTCAGTTGAGATGCACGCCTAAGCAATATGACAAGTTACTGCGAGTCCATCCCCAACATGAGAGAGTGGTGATGATGCAGTTTGTCTGGGGAGAGACTCTTCTGAAGGTGGGATCCCTGGAAGGAGGTAGAGAGAGAAGAAAACTTAAAGGGGGCCTTTGGCAGTGAAAGCGTGGAAAACAGGAGCTTAGATGAATTCCTGCACTCCAAACATTTTATGAGGGCTCTACTGCAAACACAGCAGAGGTAGAGGTGA
This sequence comes from Delphinapterus leucas, assembly GCF_059928025.1. Taxonomy (NCBI): domain Eukaryota; kingdom Metazoa; phylum Chordata; class Mammalia; order Artiodactyla; family Monodontidae; genus Delphinapterus; species Delphinapterus leucas. The sequence goes on from NC_143138.1 coordinate 102,214,523, forward strand.
ATGTGGGGATGGGCAAGATTCAGAGAGCTCGCACTGAAGACTTGGTGGCCTCCTCGGCCCGTTCCCAGGTTCTGAGAGTCTGTGGGCACAGATTAGGGTTTCTCAGTGAGAGCTTCGTTTGGAAAGCAGTGGCCTCACACTCTACCAGCCCCCGACTTGCAGTTTCGCAGGAGACTCCATGGGATGCTCTTCTCTTATGGGAGCTGCAGGGGCAGGTGACCTGGACGGGAGATATGGAACCCTGGGTGTGAGTCCTCACTCTGCCAAGCTCTGACCACCCCCACCTTGAAGCAGCTTCCATTTTCTTCTCTGTAAATTGTGCAAAGTTGAAATAAATGCTCTCTGAAATCTATCCTGGCGCTAACATTTTACATCCCAAGCCCCTCCCCTGGCTGGCAGTGGGTGCTCGTGATGAGGGGTGGGCAGGGCAACATTAGGGTTTTCCAAGCCCTGGTCTGCAGTCTCTGGGAGACAGTGTCCCACGGGCGATAGGCTGCTGCCGTGAGCAGCTATGTAACCACACCCACCTCTGACCTTGCAGGTGCACCCTTTGCTCCCGGGCACCTCAACCATCATGATCCACGACTTGTGCTTAGCCTTCCCGGCCCCGGCAAAGGCTGACGTTTATGTCTCGGACATTCAGGAGCTGTACATCCGCGTGGTGGACAAGGTCAGTGTCAACTTCCCGATATGGCTCCCTCCCTGCGGAGGCCTGGAGAACGATGGGGGTTCAGGGGGTGTTTTCCTCCTGTCCACCTGCAGCTCGCAGTGCTGTTTCACCCAGCATTCTGGGCTCAGTGCAGAGCGGCCTCCGAGGGTATCCGTCTTCATCTCAGTTGACACCTGTAAAACCTGCCTGTAAATCCCGCTGGAAGTTGTCCCCACGTTAGCTGCAGCTTGGGAATTCCTGTCCTCTGACTGGTGCAAGTTACTAACCAGCCCGGTACATGCATTGCTGAATGTGAATTTTCTCCCCAGTATGTACGTTTTGGATTCTCAGAAATTTCAGTGGCAAATGAATAAGATGTACTAATGCCGAGTGCTTTTGCAAAATGAATACATAATAGATCTAGGCTTTTCTTTAATGTAAAGAGGGATTTTATAGTACTCCAAATACCTGAAGTAACTGCAGTGAGGCTTAAAGAGGGATGCTGTCAGAGTCCTGTCTTCCTGGGGGGAGGGAATAGTTGGTAATTAGAGGGGGACATTCAAGCAACTTGGACTCCTTAAAAGTCAATATTCTCTTAGCCTCAGGTAGTCCTCCTCTGAGCTCATTTCCTCTGGTGATTTGCTTCCAGACTTGAGTTCTTTCACTAAGCATTTCTGACTCATGTTTCCCAGAGTTTTCACTGTATATATTATGTGCCACGTATGAACTCTTGGGTCGCTGAGCACTTTTTTAACCCCCACTGTATGCCTGTTGCTATTCTAAGCTATGGATTATCTCTCTAAGGAGATTGTTAGTTCTCTCTTTTTATTGGAGTACAGTTGATTTACAATGTTGTGTTAGTTTCTGGTGTACAGCAAAGTGATTCAGTTATACATATATATATGCTTTTTCAGATTCTTTTCCATTATAGGTTATTATAAGATATTGAATGTAGCCCCTGTGTTATACAGTAAATCCAGTTGTTTATCTACTTTATACATAGTAGTGTGTATCTGTCAATCCCATACTTCTAATTTATTCCCCCCCCCGCAAGACTGTTAGTTCTCTCAGAGTGGGATGTGTCATTTACGCATCGACGTATCCCTGAGGCCTCTTGAATGCAGAAAGCACGTAACCGACCGATTTTCATTTGTTGATGGGCTGATAGCCTGAAGGCCAACTTGGGTCTGTGGGTTTGAGGTTGTTGATGCTTTTGCGGAGAGCCGTAGGGTACCACAGGTGGTGGCATTGGTCATTCGAAGGCCACCCCTGAGTCTCTGTCCCCCTTGATGTAGGTGGAGATTGGGAAGACGGTCAAGGCATATGTTCGCGTGCTGGACTTCCACAAGAAGCCCTTCCTGGCCAAGTACTTGGCCTTCATGGACCTGAAGCTCCGGGCAGCCTCCCAGATCGTCACGTTGGTGTGAGTCCTTGCAGGATCAGGGGTCAGAGGAGGGCATCTCAGGGCATTGCCGACAGGTCTGTCGGGGGAAGAAGTCCCAGCCCCTCCCTCTGTTCCAGGGCCCTCGACGAGGCCCCAGACGACTACACCGCCGTGTTCCGCGTCCACGGCGTGGCCATTGGCCAGACCAGTCTCACTGCAACCGTGACCGATAAGGCTGGACAGAGAATCAACTCAGCCCCACAGCAGATTGAGGTAAAGCTGTTCCTCTTCATGCTTCATGGCCTCGGCCCAGCCCCTGTTGCATGTTGGGGCTTTTTTGTGATAGGCTGGGCGTTTCAGGGGCAGCTCAGGAAGCCACGTGGAGGGGCCGTATTAAACTGCCCTACTGTGTCCTCTGATGAAAAGGGGGCCTTCGCTGGTCCCGGGGACCTGGGGCCACAGGAGGGAGGGGCCTGGGTTACTTCAGTCTCTCCGGGACGGAGGGGGTGTGGTGTGGCTCAGGGGAGGGGAGCTACTGCCGCACAGCAAGGGGGTGGCTGGGGAGGAGTGCGGACCGGTCTGGGCTCGTGTGCAGAGGTGCCCATTGACAGTCGGGGCCTTAGAGGCGGTGCGCTCCTCGAGGGAACTCCGGGAGCAGCCGTTCTGGGTGAGGGAGCTCCAGGGCCCCGACACCGTCTCAGCTGTGACGGGAGCCCCACAGCCGCCAGGGCCAGGAAGTCGTGTCCAAGTTTCTTCTTCGGCAGCACTAAACTGGTCCTGCCCCCTCCTCCACCATCTCGGCCACATAGGGCCGGTGGGCTTGGTGTTGGCGGATGTGGTTGGTGCTTCTAGATGGCAGTGCACCTTTCTCCTACTGCTGAGAAGAAAGTCCTGTCTGCCTATAAATGACGCAGCCATACGGAGACTACTCCTCACGCACAAAGCAGCCCCGGGCCGACTGGCACACCTTACGGCAAAGCAGGGGTTGTAGGGGTACAGGAGGAGGACCTGGGGGCTTTGCACTGCTGCAGAGACGGGGGCATCGTCGTCCCTGCCCCTCGAGTCCTGCTTTCCTCCTCTGGAAAACGTTGAGGCCGTCGAAGTAGAGGGCTCTTCTAAGGCAATTAGTCAGTAGGAATCTGGAGACATTTAGTGGAGAGACAACCCCTTCCAAAGAGGAGTTGGGGAAATCTCGAAAGCAGTGGGTTGGAAGCTTGGACATGTGTCAGATCTCGTGGGGACTTGTTGAAACACATTGCAGGACCCCACCTCCGACTGGCGGGGCTGGGGCAGGCCGGGGAGTGGGCATTTCTACAGTTCCCAGGTAGCTTCCACAGGAGCAGAACACGGCCCTGAGAACCGCAGATCCTCAGGCCCAGGGGTGGGATGAGGTCTCGTGGGGACTGCTCGGGCTCCCCCAGGCTTGGCCGGGACCCCAGGCGCTTGCCGGCGCCCCCTTCAGAGGAGTGATGTCTGCGCACCGTGCTTCTCTGGAATTGAATGTGACTGTGTCCGGCTACAGGAGCTTGGAACACAACGGACCCCTTTCTCCCTTGTGTCTCCACACCCAGGTCTTTCCCCCGTTTAGGTTGATACCCAGGAAGGTGACGCTGATTATCGGGGCCACGATGCAGGTAGGAACCAAAGGCCACGCCCCCACCCCACCCGCGGCCGTGTCCCCTGCCTGGGGCTTCAGAACGAGCTGTGGAGAGTGCTGGGGTGTTGGCACCCTTGCCCCCGAGGGTGAGGCGTGGGCCGGCCGGGGGACGGGCTGACGGGCGCTGCTCTTCTCCCTCCAGATCACCTCTGAGGGCGGCCCCCAGCCTCAGTCCAACATCCTCTTCTCCATCAGCAATGAGAGCGTGGCGCTGGTGGGCAGCACCGGGCTTGTGCGAGGCCTCTCCGTGGGCCACGGCGCCGTGTCGGGGGTCGTGCAGGCCGTGGATGCCGAAAGCGGCAGGCTCGTCGTCGTGTCACAGGTAAGGGCATGGGCTGCACTGCGGCGGGCACCTTCCGAATCTGCCCTGCACACAGCCTCGTGGGTGAGGCTCACCGCTCCCCAGGTAGCTGGTGGGGTTGGTGACCCGGGCTGGGAGGAAGCCCTGCCTGCTGGGCTGGGGCTCTTGCCAAGGGCCGCCCTCTCCCAGGGTCTTGCTTCTGCCCTCTGAGCCCAAGCCCCTGCCTGTCACCTACCCCCACCAGGGCCAGCCCTGCACTCGTACCCCCGAGGTTGCCCTCCTCCAGACTCAGGCTCCCCGGCTGTTCCTTAAGGGGCAGGGTCCCCAAGCCCCACGCCCTGGGGCCATTCCAGTGCAGGCTGACAGTAGCCGTTGTGACAGCAGACTCTGCTTTACGTGCCTCCCCGAGTCCTCTCCGGACCCTCTGCTCTGCCCGTGTGCAGGTGGTGGGCCCGAGGGACGGGCTAGTGACCCACGGCCACCACACGGCTGCTCTAGGACCCGACCTAGTATTGCCAGCATCAGAGCTCTCCCGCCTTCAGGTCTTCTTTTCCAGCTGGGCTTGGAGATGTTCTCCTAGCAGAGTTGGGCTGCTCTAGGCTCTGACACGCTTGCTGGGTTATGGTGTATGTTTTTGGAGGCATGTGCTGACTTGGCTGCTGTACACGAGGGTAACTGGACACCAGTAGTGTTTCGGACCTGGATTTATATTTCCAAGAGAAAAAGAAAGCCTGAGTCATCCGCCAGTATCTTTGCTCGGCTAGAAGTCAAGTCATCTCCCCCGCCTCCTCGCTGGAGTGGGGGACATTTCCTGACCAATTTCCTGGGTCAGCAGAGATGCTGGAGGCCGACTCAGGGGAAGCCTCACCCAGCAGGGTCCCCCTGTCCCATATCGGTGGCACTGACTCCAAGCAGGTGAAAGCAGGTGTCTCTAAGTCTGATCGTTTCTGCCTTTCCCAGGGGCAGGCACTTCCGTGGGCCTCTGGGAAGGACGGGGCAGAGCATGTCCCCCTCTTGAGAAGAGCTCAGGGTGCTTGGATTCTTCCCCGTGCCCTTGGCCTGCTGTGACCTGCGGGAGCGTCGGCTTGGTGATCAGGCCACGCTGGGACCCCGGCTCGAAGGGGGCGTTTTGTCCTGGGTGGTGTGGCTGTGGACAGGAACTGGGCTCCTGACAGCGGTCCGGGAGCACCGCCGAGTTAGGAGCACCTGAACACACAGCTCTGGGGCGCTGGGACCCTCTGGAGGGGGTGGGGCTGACCTTGACCCGACACTGAGTGCATCGATTTACTCCTTTCCCAGCAGTTCCACTCTCTCTCCAAGTATCCGGCTTACGCCACAAAGTCCTTTTGAATCACTGGGTGGATACTCCAAGTTTACCTATCTATTTTATAAAGACGAGAAACCACTGGGCATGTGAGAGTAAAATTAAGGAACAAGGAGGCCCTGCTTTGTTCCTCTCCAAAGAAAGGGTTGCAGCCTCAGGAATGGGCTTGTTTTTCTCCTCCTGGGGGCCCGCGTGGCTGACACAGCTGACACAGCAACTGGCTGGGGATTGGTCTAGAGGACACAAGGCCATGCAGTCCCTCCTGGCCACCCTCCTCTCTAGGCTGAGCTCACTGGGCCACCTCTCTGCGTCTCCCATCTGGCAGGCTGGGGGAGGGGCCGGGGGAAGGCCCCGGTGCCCCTTGGTAGATGGAAAGGCTGCACCGCCAGCTCCATCTGAAAGGCGTCTCCTTGAGCCCAGGCAGGTGGGGGCTCAGCCTGAGGCCCTGAGGTCCGCGTGTCCCAGAAGGGTATGCGACTCTGGTCAGAAGCTCACGGTTCCATCTGTGCGATTCGGGTCACCGTAAGAATCAGCTCCCAAAGCCGAGGAATAGTCCAGGACTAGCAAGGGAAGACAGCGGTGAGAAGGAGGAAGGGAAGGAAGGGAAGGGATGCTAGCTGGGCACCTACTGTGTGCCAGGAGTTAGCCCATATCACAAGGCACAGGAGATGGGCTCACATGAGTGTATGAAAAAGGGGCTTAAGGGTTTTAGTAGCCTGGGTTCAGCATGTGTCAGCAGCGCTACAAAGAAGCCAGTAAAGTTAGTCTTTGGCCAAATTAACAGGAGTATAGAATTCAGAATGAAGGAGGATATAGTCTATTCTAATCATACTGTACCTGGCTCCTGCATTTGTCCCAGTACTCTGCTCAGGGACAGACAGGCTGGATTTGGGGTTGGGAGGTCTGGAGACCTGTCCTGTGAGGGCTGCCTGGCCTAGAGAGGAACAGTCCCTGGTCAGCATCCCCAAGTCTCTGCAGTGCTGACCTGGAGCATCTGGATCGGACAGGTCTGTAGGCTCAGAGGACCAGTCTGGCACCCCCAGGGGCAGGGAAGAGGCAGCAGCCAGCTCCACGTGGGGCGAGCCACCCGCAAAGCCAGGCCTCCTAGGCAAGAGGAACATTATGGGTGCCTTCTGACCACGTGACTCTGAGCTGGCCTTGGCAGGAGCCTCCTTCCTGGGGGAGGGGTGGTGTCCCTTCCCGAAACTCCCGTCACTAGCACATAGCGCCTACCCACAGTCAGCCTGAGCCCCAAAGCCCTTTTCCTAGGACCTCGTGGAGGTGGAGGTGTTGCTGCTCCAGGCCGTGAGGATCCGTGCCCCCATCACTCGGATGAGGACGGAGACCCAGGTGAGGCGGGAACCTCTGCAGGCCCTCCTGTCTGAGCTCTCGGAGCAGCCTCTTGGCAGGGGTCAGGCCCTGAGTTCTGCTTCAGGATGAGCTGTTCCCTCTGCTGGGACAGTTCTCCATGCCCTTCACCTGCTGAACCCTGTTTACCTGGGGGTCCAGCTTCACTCCCCTGCCTTTCCTGCTGCAACCCAAAGGCTCCCTGCCATTCTCCCCAACGGCGCCATCTCCTCTTACGCACGGCGCTTACGCCTGTCGCCCCGTGTGGGTGCCGTCAGCAGGCGATGCCTGTGTCTCCACCAGTCTGTCGCCCTCCCGCACCTAGAATAGCACCTGGCACCTCGCAGGAGCCGGTGTGTGGACGGTGTGTAGCTTTCTCGGTGCTTTCTGTGTATTAGTCCACATGGTGCACATAACAGCCCCGAGAGGTAGCTCCGGGGTCACGTCCGTGTCACAGAAGAGGAGGCGTGCACGTGGCAGGCTTAGGGCGTCTGCACAGCTGGCAAGCGGCGGGACGGGGCGCCGACCCACAGCCTGGCTCAGGTCCGTCCCTGCCTTTCGCTGCGTCACCTCCACATGCTCCCTCTGGTCGGCGCTCGGTCAGTTCAGATTGTCGGAGACCGAGTCCACCCCTCGTGAGCAGGGACCCCCGCTAGACTGAGAAAGAGGGGAGCAGGGTAAGCTGTGTGGTGGGGGCTGGGGGCTCTGCAGGTGTCCCAGAGCTAGAGGCAGTTGTTTAGGAATGGGGTCTCCCAGCCGAGCTGCGACAGCCCGCGGCCCAAGAAGGACGGGAGGTGCGGGGCTGGTGCTGTGTTCCGCTCGGTCCTTTGCTGTTTCGTCAGGCCTCCTGGGACCTATGCTGCGCCTGCCGCTACTTAGGGAGGAATTGGGTGTGGCTCCCGTTGCCCCGCGGAGACGGGGAAGCACCCAGCAGCGGGCGGCAGCTCAGGCAGTGCCCCGGAGCGTCCGGGGGGTGGGGCTCTGGCCGCTGGACCCCGGCGGTCACGGGCCTGGCTTCTCCCTGCAGATGCCTGTCTACGTCACCGGGATCACCAACAACCAGAACCCTTTCTCCTTCGGCAATGCCGTGCCGGGCCTGACCTTCCACTGGTCTGTCACCAAGCGAGACATCTTGGACGTCCGGGGGCGGCACCACGAGGTACCCGCCCTCCCAGAGTCCCCCGACTCCATCCCAGACAGTGTTGGGGTGGGAGGGTTCTCACCACGTGTCTTGCGCTTCACGCCCTCTCGCGGCTCCCTGACTCCTTCTCCCAAGGCTGCGGCCACACTGTCCCTCCCCGGTATCCCTCCCGGCCTCTCAGTCTTGCTCGTGTCCAGGAACCCGGCCGCCCAGCTCCCCCATCGCGGTTCCCAGGACAGTCCGCAGCCTTTTCATTTTAAGCACATTCTTGCCGACCAGCTGTGCTGCACAGGGGCTTAGTGACCTGCTAGCGGAAGGCAGCAAAAACGACAGCCTGGTGGGGACGTCACAGAAGTTCCAGAACGTCTTGGGGTCCTGGTCGGGGTCCCCAGTCTGTAGCTTCTGACCCCCTTTCCGAGATGGCGCCTGGCAGCCCTGGGGTTTTCTCCAGGTTTATCCCAGGACCCCACCCCTGTCCCCTTAGGCCTCCCTAGGGGGTCCCCGGCCCCTCCCTAAGTCTCAGCTGGAGAGAACGTGCTGCCCCCGTTTGTATGAGCTGGAGCCCATGCGTGAGGAGGGGGGACGCGCCCGGGGTCGCCCAGCCAGTGGGCTATGGGCTGGGTGCCGGCCCTGGTGACTACCGGCTGCCACCCCGTGTGGGCCTTGGTCACGCAGGACCCGAGTGGGGTTGGTGCTGGGGGTTTCTTCTTGTCCTATCCATGGACGGGGGGGCGGGGGCCGGGCATGGGATGGGGGTCTCCTGGAGGCTGCCTGAAGCTCATCTAGTGCAGGACGAGGGCCTCCCCCCGACCCTATGGGACCAGAGTCCCGTCCCCAGACTGTCCCCGTGGTACCCGGACGTGTGACTTTTTCACAGATAGCCCACGACGGGGGCTCTGGGGGGGAACACCCCAAGTCTAACTTCTTGGTGATTCGCCTGACCCCCCGCCCGTCGAGGCTCGGAGAAGTCCTGTGTGAGGACGCTGGTTGGCCTAGCCTTTCACAGGCTACTGTGAACATGAATTGCAGCATGGGGCGCCCTGCGCTCGTGCTGAGGTGGCCACGGGCTGCAGCCCCCAGGTAGCAGGCCCTGACGGGGCGGGAAGGCAGCAGGATGAGAGCGTTCAGGCAGTGCAGGGGGTCTGGGGCTCCTGTCCGGCTCTGCCCTTTGGGGACACTTTTGACATCTGTCGCAGGCATCGCTCCGGCTGCCGTCGCAGTACAACTTCGCCATGAACGTGCACGGCCGGGTGAAGGGCCGCACCGGGCTGAGGGTGGTGGTCAAGGCCCAGGACCCCACAGCCGGGCAGCTGCTGGGCCTCGCCAAAGAACTCTCTGACGAGATCCAAATCCAGGTAAAGGACGGGTGGGCAGAAGCCACTGTTAGCGGGAGAGCAAAGGCCAACCCAGCAGCCCTGCTCCTCCCAGGGGCCTTGTGGGCACATGTCAGGGGGCTGGGGGTTGGGGCTGGGGGTATGAGGTGCTGTGGGAGCCCAGAGATGAGGTGACCCAGGGCTTCACGGAGGGGGTACGTTTCAGGATTGGGGGGCCTGGCATGTGCACAACAGGGCTGAAGGTCTGAAGTAGCTTAATGTGTTCCCAGAATAGCAGATAATTCTGAGCTCAGAGTCTGGGGTGCCTTCTTGGGCGAAAAGGCTGGAAAATTGTCTGAGCCGGGCATTCATTTAGTTGTCTGTATATTTCACAAACATGTGATGCACTTAGCAGAAGCAGACACACTCTCCCCACTTCCCAGGCCGGCTCCCACAAAGCCTGCAGGGCAGGGGCTGCTGGTGCAGCTGCCCTAGATGGGCCCGCAGCCCTGGGGGTGAAGTGCCCCTGCGGGTCCCAGGGAGTGGGCGGGAGAGGGTCCTGAAAGGCCTCGAGGGATGTGCCCTGGAAGACAGAGGGTGCGACCCATCGTTCACTGATGGAAACCGAGCCTTAGGACGGGAGGTGGCCTGCTCAGAGCCCCTCGAGGGGGCACCCAGCAGGACTCGGACCAGGCAGGACCCGAGCCCAGCCACCCCTGTCCATCCCAGGGCTCGACCCACGTCTCTCTCTACCACCCCTGCCCCCTCTGGGCCCCTCTGTAAAAACAACGAAGAGCATTTTTAGCTTCAGGGACCCCATTCTGCTAATCTGGGGCTCAGTAATGTCTGGGTTCCCCTAAATTGCAAAGAAAAACTGATAGCAGCCCCTAAGTATCATGAGAAAAGAAATGGGTTCAAGGCCCCTCTTCAGGAAGGAGCAAACCATTTCTAAACCAGGCACATACCTCACTAGGGGCAAAGAAACAAATTTCAAAGAGAAACGCCTGTCTGCCAACCCCCCTCACCCCTGCCTGCACAGGCACACAGGCACACACATACACACAAACATACACACATACAGACACGCACACAGACACACACACAAACCACACACACACATACAAACACACACACACACACAGACAAATACACACATAGAAACACAGAAATACATGCTCTTCCTAGCTGAAAACAAAGGAAGCAAGCTCTGACACCTATCCTGAAATTAAAGACAGGGCTTTGCAGCTGCCAAGTTCTGTGACCTCAGTCAGGTCGTCTAACCTCTGCACCGCGGTGTCCCTGGCTGACAGCAGATGGGTTTTGAGCACATCGGAAACTTAGAGGCGCTGGATCCAGCCCACAGAGGTGTTTTATTTGGCTCACTCAGGGCTTTGAAACAATTTTTATTTGTTGCCAACATTTAAAAATAGGAAGATTTTGTCTAAAAGCCCAGTATGAATGCATGGCATGATGCCACACGGCAAAACCAGCAAGAGATAAGGGCCAACCTCCCATTGATAGAGAGGTGCCCCCCAGTACCACAGGCCCCCCAACCCTGTCGTCTCCCTGGCACCGAGGCCGTTCACCATGGTGCTGGCAGTGGTGCTTTTCTGCCGGTCACATAACAGGAGAGGAAGGTCCCCCTTGTACCTTCATGTCCATCTCAAGAGGGACCACAGAGGTCCATGCCTAAGGAAAGTGGGAGGGGACCTGCCTGTGCGTGTATTTCCCGCGAGATATGTAATCAGTGAGGCAGCTTCACTCTGCGTGCCGCCTGCCTGGCAGAAGTGCTCACGCGACTCGAGAACCCGGTCTGGCTCCCAAGGCCGTGCTCCGTGCCCTGTGAGGAAGCACTGCCACTCCGTCGTGTCGCACGAATCCCCCAGCTCTGTGAGACAAGCGTGGCAAGGATGATTACTTCTAGACCCTTTTTACAGATGAGGAAATCGAGGTTGAGTGTACGGTCAGAACATGGCGGTGCGTGGAGGGAGGGGAGTCAGGCCAGTTTCCTCTTGGAAAATCATCCATCAGATCAGATGATTTTAGACACAGGCCCTTAGGAGCGTCCAGCTGGTCTGATCGGAGCAGAAGCCAGCGGGGAGCCAAAGCTGTGCTTGGCATCTAGGCTCAGATGCCAAGCACGCCAGCAACCCTGAGGGTCCCTGGAGATAGGTACCTGAAGGGTGCTGGGCGCGTCAGGCTGTGTGCAGAGAGGGGTCTGGAGCCCCAGGGAAGGGCTGCCTCCGTGGCAGGATTAGAGTCCATCCGACATCATCGGGTTTATCGGCTGCTGGCCTGAGGTCACCAGGCACCCCGTACCAGTTCTGTGCGGATCCTGCCGGAGCCTGGCAGGCTAGAGGGTGAGAGGCAGGGCCGAAGGGGTGGATCTGGGAGGGGCATGTAAGGAGCAGCATGTCTCTCTGAGAGGCGAATTGAGAGCTTTCTCCAGGCTCCGTCCTGGCAGCATCACCGAGCAGGACCCTGGGCCCCGTCACTCTGCCGCTTTCCACACACATATGTCCCGAGGGCTCAGGGGAGGCCCGTGCTTCTGTGAAGCAGCCCCAGGGGCTTCACCAGCGCACTGCTGTCCCTCCTCATCGTGCCTTCGGCCTCTTAAAGCTCAGCCCTCGCCACCACATCACCAGCTGCATGACGGGTGCTGGCACCGGCCCCTCTCACCCCTGGGAGACCCTGGGGTGACCCTGGACGTGGTTCCAGGGATCACAGGAAACAAAACTCCCCCTCTCTTCCAGGTGTTTGAAAAGCTGAGGCTGCTGAACCCTGAAATAGAAGCAGAACACGTGTTAATGTCGCCCAACTCATTTGTCAAGCTCCAGACAAACAGGTACGTGACTCAACGCAGCTTCATCCAGGTTGCGAAGCTGTGCTCACATCCGACGGCTCATCTGTCTAAGTCGTCAGGAGCCGTGGGTGCCTCGGGCGAGCCGCACCTCCCTCCTGGCGTCGCGCTGGAAGCGGGTGCGGCCTCTGCCCTCCTCCCGTCACTGTGGACGTCCCCTGCTCATCTGCGGCGTCTCCCCGTGGGTCCCTCTTCTCCCTGTGGCCCAGAACCTCTCATGCTTTCTGCGGACATCCACTGCTTCAGAGGGGGAAAAGTGCCAGCCTGGAGGTGTTCAATTTCTCGAATGCCCCTGTGTCTTCAAGACTTGCTGTTCCGTGTAGTCTAGGAGCTGGGGCGTCACCTGGGGGTTCGTGAAAATGTGGATCTCGGCCCCTGCTGGGTGGTGGGGACGTGCATGAACGCAGAGAAGCGGGGTTTTGAAGCCTGCCTGCAAACCTGCCTCCTGCCCGGCATTCTAAGACGATGCTTTGGGTAGTGGTGCCTTGTGTGTGAACTGCGGGTGCAAAGTTCGGCATTGTAAGGACCACTGGAGAGACACACACACGTGGGGGACGCACAGCCAAAAGTGTCAGCTCCCGGCTCCGTGCAGGGCTCTAGGTCAGAGGTGGGTGACAGCCGTGCCCTTGAGGATTCCGGTGGGGAAGAGGGCAGTGTAGAGAGAGAAGGGCTGTAATGAAACGAGGTAGTGTTGAAGCCACAGCCCAAAGGAAGGCCTTCCACGCGAGGATCCGGGGAGGCACGCCCCCAGTGGAGATGCTGGAGCTGGGACTTAAAGGATGCATAGGAGGTTAAGAGGCTGGGGTTGATGAGGGAGGAGAAACTTGAGGCAGAAGCAATGACATTTGCTTAAAGTCATCTGCAGAGCGTTTGTGGGGCTGCGGCACAGAGAGAGGGTGAGCGGGGCCAGGCCTGGGAGGCTTTTCCTTCCTTTCTTTCCTTATAACATCAATGAATATGTAAAAGAGCATAAAATACTGCATAATTTGTCTTCTCCCCAGTGCATATTATCAGTAGTTTTCCAAACCACATTCTTAGCAAGTGGCCCGTTTTTATCCAGTTACTGGCCCTTGGAAATAGGACAGGGCAAGGCCATAACTCCCATTTCACAGTTGAGGAAGCCGAGGCCGAGAGAGGGGACACATGTGTCTAAAGATGCACCGTTGTCAGCGGGCTGTCGGGCCTGCCTTTGGGCTCCATCCGGCTCAGAGCCCCATCCTCCTCCCGCTGCACCAGGCTGCCTTATTTCAGCAGACTGAAGCCAGTCTACCGTGGAAGGGTCTTTGACAGCAAGTGCCTGTGCTGCTGAGGGGACCCTCAGCTCCCGCATCCTTCCCTCCCACTGACCGGCTCGTGGCAGGTGCCGCTCTCCTTGGAACCCTTTGGTTTTACAAATTAGGTTTCCTGTTGGCAATTGATGAGCTGCAGCGGGCGGCGCACAGCGTCCTGGTGCACGGCGGGGCTGAGATTGGGCCTCTTCTCCCTGGAGCAGCGGGACTCCCAAACCCCGGGCCCCTTGCTGTGACACTCCTGCTGTCTGTGAACACGGGTCTGGTTTGTTTTCCGAAGGGATGGCGCCGCCTCTCTGAGCTATCATGTCCTGGATGGGCCTGAGAAGGTTCCCATCGTGCACGTTGATGAGAAAGGCTTCCTGGTGTCGGGGTCCATGATCGGGACATCCACGGTCGAAGTGACCGCCCAAGAGGCTTTTGGGGCCAACCAGACCATCATCGTGGCTGTCAAGGTAGGCTCACGTCGGCCTCCTTTTTGGAGTAATAAAATCAGCAGTACTGCTTTCCCCTCGCAGTTGTGTAAGTGAATATACTCACTTTCCAGCCAAGAGATTGTCTGCAAGAGTTTATTAAAGGTCCTAGGTGAGAAGCTGCATCTTCTGGATGTCGGAGCCGAAGATCCTTGGAGATGATTGATGGCAATGACCTCGTCTCATAGATGGGGAAACTGAGGCCCAGAGAGGTCCATGGTTTTCTGGGACTGGCACTCCAGTGTCCTGACCAGTCAGCATTGAATGTGTGTGCTGGCTCTTGACCCAGAAACCATTACATTACAGACGGCACCTCGTAGGATGAGGTGACCCGTCTTACAGGCAAGGAGACCAAGACTCAGAGTGTCACACGGTAATTGAGAGTCAGGCTCTGGGTTCTAGCCCACGTCGGCCTGGCCCGGGTTGGTGTCCTCCAGTCCCAGCCAGCACTCCCGTGTCCCCTTGCCATTCTGTGCTCCTCAGAGACAGGACTTTCTCCTTGGGCGTCCCTGGGTCGGGTCCTGGGGTTTATCCTGAGCAGAGTTTTCTTTGCACAACTGATCCTCAATGACAGAGAAAATACACGACCACTGTAATATTTAGATTTTGCTTGGGTCGTGGGCCTATTTCCTTCCTAACATCTTTTTGTTTCAAGATGGGTGTCTAGCAGGGAACCGTCCACCCTAGTTTTCGAGTAAGTGAAAGTGACTGACCACCCATCCTGTGTCAACAGATAGTACTGAGCACCAGCTGTGTGCCGGTCACTGCACCACTGATCTTCGTCAAAGAAACTGGGCTTTTTGGGGGCTGGCTTTTCGACCAGGATGGATTTTACCTGGAGTCAGAGAACCAAGTCTGCTGTCTAAAGAGCTTGCTGTCTAGGGTTCCCGAAACCCATCATCCCCTCCTTTTCCCGTCTCCCCTTTAACTGGGGCGTCTGTTCCTGGCAGCTTTGTAGCGTACGGAGGCCCCCAGGCAATGCTGCCCCTGAAGTCCGAGCGGGCATTGTTTCTAGTTTAAATGCCTGGAGCCAGGTCCTCCAAAGGAGCTGAGCAGTCAAAGCCCAGAGGATATTTTTGCAACATGAATAATGATGTAATTTGTCACAGCCATGGCTTTTGACTCTTGTGGGTTGGGTTTCCTGAGCGCGAGGCCGGCCGTCATGCAAGGAGGGGGCCACCATCGCGGGCTGAGCCGCTCTTTCCATGACCCCAAGTCGGTCCAGCCCCCATGCCTCCTGAGATGGGGACTGGCTAGGGGCAGGCGTCCGTTCTCGGGAGGGGGCTCTTCAGACAGGTGTTCCTGGCGCAGTTGTCACTGCATTTGCTCACTGTCCCCAGGTGTCCCCTGTTTCCTACCTGAGGATCTCCATGAGCCCCGCCCTGCACACCCAGAACAAGGAGGCTCTGGCAGCCCTGCCCCTGGGAGTGACCGTGACTTTCACCGTCCACTTCCACGACAACTCGGGAGACATCTTTCACGCCCACAACTCTGTCCTCAACTTTGCAACTAACAGGTAGGGGTGGGCCCCCCTCGTTCCCCACATGAAGTCACGTCTCGATCAGACCCAGATCTGATTCACGCAGGTGACTGATGGCCACGCGGAGAGGCCAGCGCCCCTGAGAGGAGAGTTTGTTACTCACGGTTCCCAAGAGCAGGGGGTGCGCCTTGCTCGCAGGGCCACGGGGGAAGCACCGGGCTCGGCCAGGCATCAGGAGCAAGGGGAGGCGTGGCCGAGAGTCTGTATTACCGGAAGGCACGCAGTCATTCAGCAGAGGTGCCCCAATGGGCAGGAGGCAAAACCCAGATGTTGGGGTTTGTGGTTGGAAGGTCTGTAGTAAGATTTTGTGCAGCCGTGAAGGCTGGGCTGCAGGGGAGATGCATACAGCCCTGGTCGCTGGGCTGGCCCTGTGGTCAGTGGATGCAGAGCACCAGTTATACCTGCTACAAAAGCTGGTCAGAGAAGACACACACCTTCCAACGCTCAGGCCCTTCTGCGTGCCGTCCCGCCAACTCCTCGCTGTCACCCATTTGTAGAGGCCCAGAGAGGTCAAGCCACTTGTCTAGGGCCACACAGCCAGGAAGTGGGGTTTGGATACCAGGTCCCATTGGGCTCCAAGGGCAGTTGTTTTTGGCTGGTGCTTCTTAAATACAAATGCAGCCTCAGGCCTAATGTGAGGAGAGAGGGGGTGGTCTCCAGGAAAGAGAGCTGTGGCCTCAGGCTAGACCTGCCCCCATGTCTGAGTCTACTGGAGCAGCGGTTCTCAAAGTGTGGTCCCCAGACCAGCATCATTACCACCGCCTGGGACACTCAGAAATGCACATTCTCAGGGCCCAACAATCTGGGCTGTAACGAGGCCTTCAGGTGATTCTAAAGGTTAGGAACCGTTGTCCTGGGGGACGCAGACCAAGCTAAGAGCAGGAGGGAGGAGCTCCAGACCTAGGAGGAAGGAGTAGCGCTCCAGAGAGTCCTCTCTGGGCGCAGAAGCTCATGTCCCGGTGTTGGTGACCATTGCAACGTGGGCTTCCCATGGGCCCTGGAGCAGACGTGTCCCCTGTGGCTGAACACACCCAGGGCCGGGCCCCGGGAGAGCAGGGTTTGGAGTTGGGCCCTGTTCAAGCCGGGCTCGGCCCTTTATGGGGCCCGTGAGCTTGGGCGGGTCACCCTTCCAGGCTGCTGTGTCCACACCTTTCACGTGGAGAACGTGGCCTAGTCCCCGGGGCCACCAACTGAGGCTGTGGTCGCCAGGGCCTCTGGCATGCCATGGCGCTCTCTGCACACAGCAGGGCATCTGCCGGTCTGGGGCGAAGGCTGCCCTGGAGGGAACGGCGCCCCATGTCCAGCTCCCCTGCAGAAGTCACTCGGGCCTTGTGTGGCGGGGAGCGTCCATCTCCGAGAGAGCGGTCAGGGCTCGGGGGTGTGGGCAGGGAGGCAATGGAGCAGAGACCTTGACCCTCCCCCTGCCCAGCCCAGCCGTCCCTCCGGCCCCGCGGGGGCTGCCGTCACTGAGTGCCCCCCGTGTGCCCATGTGCCGGCTGCTGGCCTAAGCCCTTTCCAGCTGCTGACTGGGTTTGCGGCTCACGTCAAGCCTGTGACGTGGGTACATTGTCAGCCCCACTCGGCAGATGAGGTAGCGAGCAGGGGCGATGTCACTGGTCCCAGTAACACGGCAGAAGGCAGCCTGTGCCTCCCCGAGTGTCCTGGTTCCCTACTGGGAAGGGACGAGAGCACAGGGTACATCACTTTCCTCTGGGGGGATGGTGACGCTGGCCATCCTGTCTGGGCTGTGGGTCCCCCCGCCCCACCCGGGTGGTGGGTGAATCAGGTCGGTGTGGCCTGTGGGTGCCTCACCCGGGTGACATCAGGGCACAGTGGGCGGGTGCGGGGGCCCTTCGCTGGCTCCTCCCTCAGAGCTGGGGCCTCTCCCGAGACTGAGAGCCACGTCTCCTGTGCCCAGGGACGAGTTTGTGCAGATCGGGAAGGGCGCCACCAACAACACCTGCGTGGTCCGCGCGGTCAGCGTGGGCCTGACACTGCTCAGAGCGTGGGACGCGGCGCACGGCGGCCTCTCTGACTTCGTCCCGCTGCCTGTCCTGCAGGCCATCTCCCCCGAGCTGTCCGGAGCAGTGGTGGTGGGGGACGTCCTCTGTCTGGCCACGGTTCTGGTCAGCCTGGAAGGTACGAGAGATTCTGGCCGAGGGAACCATCTCTGTGGTTGGGAGGTGGGACGGGGCTCTCGGCCCGCTGTGACAGGTGTGCACGTGGAGCTTGGTGATGTTCTAGAGCGGACGTCGGAAAACTGCTGTGCCGGCCAGAGCCAGCCTGCCGCCTCCTTCCACAGCAGGCTTTTGTTGGTGCTCGGCCACACCCCTGCGTCTCCGTGTCATCAGTGGCCGTTTTCACGCCGCATCTGCCGGCCCGGGTGGTGGCATCAGAGACCCTCGGGCCCACACAGCCCCAAAGACTTACAATCTGGCCCTCTACAGAGAAGCTTGCCCCCCCCCGCCCCCGCTGTAGGGGTTTTCCACCCTTATGGAAACCGTCTACCCCCATAGCCACGAGCCACGGGACCTTGGAAACGTGGCCGGTGCAGCTGAGGAGCTGACTGTTAGGTGTTTTGTTCGGTTGTGGTTTCGGCCGCGCCACACGGCACGTGGGATCATCGTTGCCCTGGTCCCTCGCCCCCTGCGCTGGAAGTGCGGTGTCTTAACTGCTGGCCCACCAGGGAAGTCCCTGACTGTTCGGTGTTGAGCTTCTTGGCGGGGCTGCTGCATGGGCAGGTGCCTCTAGGAGGGAACCTCAGCCAAGGAAGCCGCAAAGCGGTGGGGCGACTGTCCGCACCACCCGTGCATCCATGAGCCACACGTGCAATCATTTACTTAATTTTTTCCTAACTGGCTCCCTTGTTTTAAAGCTAATTAAACTCATTGTAAAAGGAAGTTACACGCTGCCTTTAAACAACAGCACGTATTATTTGCCACAAATAGAATGTGGTTGTTGAATCCTTTGTTTGCGTTTATCATGTGACGAGATTGGCTCTTCACTGAGGACCGCCGTCTAGTGACAGCTCAGAGTCTGCCACCGCCTTGTTTGTTCAAACGGGATTGCTGAACAGGGTGGGCGGGTGGGGGCGGTGCAGTGGGGAGGCATGCAGTGGGCCGGCCCTGGGGGGCCAGCGCCCGGGTTACCCCAGGGTGGGAAATGACCAAGAGATTCCCAGCAGGGAGGCACTGTGGTCGCAGACAGGAGCCGAGCGGTGGGACAGTGGAGCGTGGGGCTGGGGGTGGCGAGGACACTGCCCAGGTGACCCAGGTGAGACGCAGTGGCTGGAGTGTCAGTCATGGGAAAGAGGGGTCACGTGCAGCTTCCCCTCCCAGGCATCCCCGGGACCTGGAGCTCATCAGCCCGCAGCATCCTCCACGTCGACCCCAAGACGGGCGTGGCCGTGGCCCGGGAAGCGGGATCTGTGACCGTTTACTACGAGCTCGCCGGGCACCTGAAGACCTACAAGGAGGTGGGGCTTTGGGGCCCATGTGGCCGAGCCTTTTGGGGTGGAACTCTCAGATTCCGTACTGACTGATTCCCGTTTGTTAGGAAGAAGGAAGGTGCAGCACCTCAGGAGGCAGGCGGATGGGGATTCGTGAGCCTGGTGGGGGCAGGTTCCCCCTCCCAGGCTGCCGGCTCCCTAGTCCACAGTGGTGGGAGGACGGAGGCGGCCTCCTGGGGGGTGATCCCCGCGCCCACGTGCTTCGGCTGAGCCCTGGGGGCAGGATTGTCTGCGTGGGCGTCCCCCGGGAGTCGCGGCCTTAGGTGGTCCCGCTTAGCGATTTGGCATCACCGGCAAAGTTAAACTCCCCCAGCAAGTCACCTTTTGAGTCTTTCTGGAGGTGAACAGAACCGCTCTCTCTTCTGTTTATCTCCAGCCGAGAATGAATCGATGAGCAGTCTGGCTGCGTTCCACGCGTCTCATTTTTAGAGCAGCGTGTGCCCTGTGGAATCTAGCAGTTTAACTTAATAGCGGGTGTGTTTAGAGCTGCGACCCTGCAGTGCGGGCGAGCCCAGTGCAGATAGAGGCACCTTGAGACGAATAAAGCAGTTCCCCCCCCCCACCCCCAAGAAGCCCCGGAGGGTGGCCGGGCAGGGCTGGGGGAGCTGGCAGAGGAGGGCACCGCACGGGAAAGGTGGGCAGGGTTCGAGAGCCAGCCCTGGGGCTGGAACCCGGGGTGTGTGGGAGCGGAGGCTAGCTTTGCGATCAGATCACAACAGTGGTTAAGCTCTGGGGCCAGGCTGCCTGGGTTCAAATCCCAGCTGGGCCACTGAGAGGCTGTGTGACTTTGGGTAAGTTACTTGACCTCTCTGTGCCTCAGTTTTCTTACTGGTAAAAATGGGGCTAACATTGTTGTGTGGATTAAATGAATCATTAATGTGTGCGAAGCCCTTAGAATGGTACTCGGCACAGAGCACGTGCTCCGTGGGTATGAGCTGCTGCTGCTGTTCGGGGTAAAGATGTTGAAACCGATGCCAGACACAGTAGGGATTCATCAGAGATTTTTTAAAGGCAAGAGTGATATAGATCAGAAGTATGTTTGGAAAGATTGCCTGGTGCCTGGCTGAGTCTAAGAGCCTGAGGGAGGGGGCATAGCTGCAGGGTGGCAGCTGAGAGACAGAGGATGGGCCCTCACTGGCACCCCTGGGGAGGCCAAAACTAAGGGTGGGTTTGGAGAGACTCCGGAGGGAGGGTCATCAGAGCTTGGTGACCGTTTGGAGGCGGGGCCTGGGAGAGGGAGGCCTTGGGGATGAGTCTCCAGGTCTGGCTGGGGCGACAAGGGGGAGGATGGCCCTTTGCAGAGAGGGGAGCACAGAAGGAGGTGCCAGTGTGGGGGGAGGATGATGGGGAGTTTGAGGTGTTTGTAGCTCCTCCAGGTGGGGCTGGTGGTGACGCAACTGGGCCGGCGCGTCTGGAGCTCCGGGGCCCAAAGCCAGAGACAGCGGAGGGTGGGGTGCCTGCAGCACAGACGTGGGTCTGAAGCCCTGGGGGTGGCGGGAACACGCAGGGCCTACCGGAGCAGGAGGGAGCGGGACCAGGCCTGGGGCCCTCTGCCAGGTGTGGAGGAGGACAGGGCAGGAGACTGCAGAGCGGAAGTCAGGAGCAGAGAAGGCGAGGGGGGGCAGCGGGAAGGACCCGGGCAGGGGTGCAGGTGACTGCGGTCAGTCTGGAGGGTGATGGGCCGGCCCTCCAGCTCAGCATCAGCCACGGCTGCGGGGTCTGCGGGAGCTTGGGGAGGAGTGAGACCCCGTCCCTGCTCTCGAGGGACTCACGTGCTGGTGGAAGCAGGCCCGTGGGGGGCAGGAAGTGCTCGGCGCCTGCCCAGAGCCGGAGACGGCCTTCCACCGGGAGGCGGTGGCCCACAGCTGGGCATGCAGGGCGGAGTGTTGGCCCTGCAGGAGGGTGGAAGGGGTACCCGGCCTAGGAAGGCTCGTCCTGCCTCAGGAAGGTGCTCAGTGGTTAGATGGGAGGGGTGAGCCGGGAGATAACTTGGGGAGATGAGCCTCGGCCGCCACCACTGGGCCGTGTGGGTCTGCATTTTGGTCAGGCTGATTTATTGTGAATAAATGGCAGTGAAGTAAAATGGATCCTTCTCTCTTTGCTGAAAGATTAAGCAACCCAACTGATGTGCAGAGACGCGATCATAACTGACAGGGGAGCCAAAGTCTGCAGCCCGCCCCGACTGCTGCTTGCATTCAGGCCTGGTGTCGCCCTGCCCCGCTGCTGGGGCAGCCGGCTCCCGGGAGAGTCAGGCCAGCCTGGGTCTAGTCCAGCTCTGCCCCGTCTGAGCAGCTCACGTAGCCTCGGAGCCTCAGTCCTGTCCCCTGTACTGCGGGAAGGGCAGTACCTGCGTCCCAGGCGCTCGGCCTGCATGGTCAGCTCTCAAGGGCCTGCCTTGTCTTCCCCCCCAGATAGTGGTCAGCGTCCCTCAGAGGATCGTGGCCCGGTACACCCGCCCCGTCCAGACCAGCTTCCAGGAGGTTGCGGCCTCCAAAGTGATGGTCACTGTGGGAGACCGGAGCTCTAACCTGAGAGGTAAGGAGTGAGGGGTCGTGTGTCCCGCGTGGGCCCTGCCAGGCCAGGGGCCTCGGGCCCTTCTGATGGGGTTTTGCTGCTTTTCCTACTCAAACTCGCTGACTCCGAGGCGGGCATTTAACCCCCGCTGGCCCACCCCTTCCAGCTGTTTAGAAATTCGAGTCCTCCACAGGCAGTGAAGGGATCTTCCTGAAAGCCCAGTGCTGCGAAACTGCCTGTTTCTGGGTTGGAGGTGCAACGTCAGCCCGAGGGCACCCAAGTGGAGAAAGCCGCTATTCATCCCAGAAAATGTGGCTTAGCAGGCCTCGCCACCGATTTTGATTTTCATAATTACCTCTCCCAAGTCATGCATAGAACGTTCGACCTCATCCCCTGCCTGTGACAGCCCTGGACAGCAGCTGCCGGAAATAAATGCATCAATACAGGCTGTTTTTAAAAAACCACTTAACTGGTAGAATTCAATACCACTGTCGTGGTTCTGATGCACCTCTACTGCCTCGTGGTCACCTCTCTCCCTGCTCCAGTGCAAGTGGACAGCACTGTGCCATTGCCCAAACGATGCTCAGGGTATTAGTGGGGAACTAGTGCCCTCCTGATGTCCAGGGATAAATCGCCCGTTTTCCCTGCTGACAGGAGCAGACAACACGCACTAGCGGGCTCGACCCGCTGCCGTGCCCCTGGATGTGGGCTCTGAAAAAACGCTGAAATTGCCCATGCTACAGGATGCCCCCCATTCCCACATAATGAGTAATTTGTCCTCAGCTTTTATAAACTGCAGCATCATCAGGAGGAATGTGGGCACAGGTCCGGTCCTCGGGCCGGCCAGCCTCCACGTGGCCTGCTCTCATGTCCTCGTGCTGGGGCTCTGCAGGTGGGGGCCTCGGGGGCCTGGGTGCGCGGCCTTCTCACCCCCTCCCGTCTCCAGGTGAGTGCTCCCCCGGCCAGGTGGAAAGCATCGCAGCCCTGCACCCAGAATCCCTCCTCGGCTGCCAGCTACAGTTCAAACAAGACATCTTCGACTTCCCAGCCCGTGAGGTTTTCACCGTAGAACCAGAGTTCGATGCTGCCCTGGGTGAGTCTGCGGGGTTTGGTAGCGAACACTGACCTGCGTGGCAGGTTCGCCTGCGGTTCATTTGGCCCGCGATGGCCGTCTGTCCAGGGGGCGGTATCCGTCAGGAGCCCAGCCTGGGGACTGATGCCGTCACCCCGGCCTCTGGTTCCCTGCAGCCGCCGGGAGGGGCTGGCATTCCCAGCTGCTCTCAGTTCCCAGCTGCTTTCCGAGTCCTGGCGGAAAGGACTCGATTCAGAGTTGGGAACCTGGTTCCAGGCCTTTCCTGCTCTTCTTGCCTCAGAGCCTGCAGGCGAGGAGGCTGCTTCCCTCGTGACATGGGAAGGGTGGTGCCCTGCTCTGCTGGCATGACGGGGCTCTGAGAGGGATGCAAGGGACTTGATTCAACCGGTAGTTGAGGGCATGGGCGTCTGTGGAGTGTAACTGCTCCACGGAACTGGTAACCAGAGCCGTGGAACTGGCAGCCGGCACCACGGGCTGGAGCGGCGTGCTGGCCGAGTGGAGTGACCTGAGTGTCACCAGGTCACTCTAAGAGGAGGGCCACCCCTCACCGGATGCCGTTGAGTACTCAGGACAGGCCCTGGGATGAGCTTGCACAGTGCCCAGCTCGTGCACATGCCGAGACGCTGAGTCCCGTGCTCGTGCAACGAGACTGTCAGTGTTGTCGTGAGAGGGGCTGGGGATGACCATTTGACATGTTGCTCAGTTCTTTCTAAGAATCCGCTGCCACCGGCCTGCAGCTCCCAGGGGCCAGGCGAGGCCCTCCTCTCCCTGGTTCACTCTGCGTCTCTGTCCCTCTGGCAGCAGCGCAAGAGCATCCTCAGCGCCCCGGCTGCCGTGTGGGATACAGGCGGTGTATCCTGAGGGCACACTGTGTGCAAGACCTGAGCTTGGGGCTTAGCACACAGTAGGCACTTGGTGGTCCCGGGCCCCGTGGATTCACCAGCACAGCCCCACAAGGGGTGCGATGTTACCCCCGCTTGACAAGGGAAACAGAGTCAGCAAGGAAGCCGACTCACCTGGGGCCTCCTGGCTGGTGGTGGGGACAGAGGAGGAATGGAAGGGACTCACCTAGAGGCGCCTGGCTGGTGGGAGCACAGGAGGGACCCCAACCCAGGTATCCTGATTCCTGGATCTGGAGCTTTCCAAGGCACCACTCAACAGTGTTCATTCAGCTCTTTTACCCACTGTGGGTCAGGCATGGACCCTGAATAGTCCCAACCAGGCCTCCACAGAACTTCCTGCCGCACCTGGGGCGTCAGCGGTACTGGGGCTCAGCCCCACTCAACGTACGGCCAGTGTTGGGTCGTGGTATCTGTTCACCATTCCCTCAGCCCTGTTCTGAGCCAGACTGGCCGGGCCCTGAAATGCAGAGCTGGAGCAGGCATTCCTGCCCCAGGGGAATCCATGAACAGAGGATTCTGAGACAGAGAGGGGGAGAGCTGGTCACAGAAAGGGTGTCCAAAGGGAGGGGGGCACTGAAGAGGGACTTCCCAGGAGGCCCCGGGAGGAGGGCATGCCTCACCCGGGCTCTGCAGGGTGGGTAGGAGTCCTCCAGGGAGCAGGGTTAGCATCAGGGCCTAGGTGGAGAGGAGACGAGGTGGAATAACGCCCTTGTCTCCACAGGCCGGTACCTCTGCTCGGTGACTATGCTCAGGCTTACGGACAAGCAGCTGAAGCACCTGAGCCTGAAGAGGACAGCACTGCTGGTCACTCCCTCTCTCCCAGGCAGCCACTTCTCCGGAGAGCAGGTCGGGGCCGAGGTGCCCTTCAGCCCAGGGCTTTACACTGACCAGGCTGAAATCCTTTTGAGCAACCACTACACCAGCTCCGAGGTCAAGGTCTTTGGTGCCATGGAAGTTCTGGAGAACCTGGAGGTGAGTGGTGACCAGGCAGGAGCCAAGGCCTCAGAGGGACCAAGAGGCAGGGAGGACCAGCTGGGGTGTGGCAATCCTGGACCACCTCTCTTTAAAATTAAAAGTTGTAAGGGAATTCCCCGGTGGTCCAGTGGTCAGGACTCCGCACTTTCACTGCTGAGGGCACTCGTTCAGTCCCTGGTCAGGGAACTGAGGTCCTGCAAGTTGCGTGGCGCAAAATTAAAAAACTAAAAACATTTTAAAAATTAAGTCCCTTGACCCTTTTCCCCATAGCACTGCTGCTGTCTGTCGGCCCGTAGAATCGTGTGAATGGTTGTGATTGCCCCCGGTCTTCCCCGGCTGGAAGTGACTTACGCGGGGAGGCGCTGAGTGCAGGGCCCGCCTGACACACGGCATCTGCTCAGCGAACGTGTCACGTGTCCATGAATGAATCCAGGGCAGGAGGGCACGCTGACGAGGGGCAGGAAGAAAAGCTCTAACCTCTGACCTATCACTGATCCACTGATGCCGCACACCTGGGGACGATGATGTCCCCATCTCTGGGCCTGGGTATCCCCCTCCGTTGAGTGGTGGTGCAGGACACCGGTCCTGCGGCCCGGCAGGCCGGGAGGAGGTTGGGGTGATGTGCGAAGGGCTCGCTGGTGTCTCCGCCGGCTCCTTCTCTGGTCTCACTGCGGCAAACATAGCTGAATGTCCTCACAGTGACACAGGCATGAAGTTGCTATTGGTGGTGGAGCTCCTGCTGGGCCCCAGGCTGGGCTGCTGGCCACGGGCCATGGACAGAACTCCTGGCTGCTCCCTTGGGAAGCTGGAGTTTGGTGATCGCTCACGCAGTGCAGCATTTTTTTTAAGGAGCTCTTGATTAGAATTCCATGATACTGATTTGTCCTTTCCCTAAAAATGCCCCAGCATAGACAGCGTGCTCCCCTGAGTTTGCGGATTGCACGCCTGTCAGAAGTGCCCAGGCCTCCCCACCTGCCTGGGAAGCGGGAACTGGTAGGGTCCGCGCCATCGGCCCACGGGCCCAGGAGGGCAGCTCACGTGTGTCAGGCAGACGTGGGGTGTGCCCCTCAGCCCTGACGTCTCTCCCAGGTGAAGTCAGGGTCCCCGGCCGTGCTGGCCTTCGTGAAGGAGAAGTCTCTGGGGCTGCCCAGCTTCGTCACCTACACAGTCGGCATCTCGGACCCCACAGCCGGCAGCCAGGGGCCTCTGTCCACCACCCTGACCTTCTCCAGCCCCACCACTAACCAGGCCATCACCATCCCCGTCACCGTGGCCTTCGTGATGGATCGCCGGGGACCTGGTGCTCGTGAGTTACGGGACGGGACACCCGCTGGGAGGGACCTGGCAGAAGGGGCGGGCAGAGTGGTCCAGGTGGGAGTGGAACCGGGAGTCTGAAGGCTGCAGGAGCAGAAATGCAGAATGTGTCTCTCGCCCGGGGCCCCTCACCCTCTGAGCACGCACACGACGTGAGGGGCTCCGCACACGGTTTGGTAACTCTCTTTCCTTGGACCACAGACGGCGCCGGCCTCTTCCAGCACATCCTGGATTCCTACCAGGTCATGTTCTTCACGCTGTTTGCCCTGCTGGCCGCGACCGCGGTCACGATCATAGGTGAGGCGGGCGTGCCGTGTCCCCACCCCCCGATTGCTCCCCCATCCCCACCCCCACTCTAACCACCCGTGCGTCTCGCAGCCTACCACGCGGTCTGCACACCCCGGGAGCCCAGCACACCGCCGGCCCTCTCCCCGCGAGCCAGCCCTCGGCACAGCCCGCACTGTGAGTAGCCACCCCGAGGGGCGGGCGGCGGGGGAGGATCCCCAGGTCTCAGAAGGCCTGGCCCTGGGCATGAGCTGCAGCTGGGCTGTGAGGCCCAGAGGGCAGGCCTGCGAGCTGGTGGGGGAACGGGAGCTGGCGGATGCTGGTCCCGGAGGGGCTGGGGCCAGGGAGCCCTGTCTCTGCGGGTGGGCGTGTGGGGCCGGGGTCCCACCCGCTGGGGCTACCGCGAAGGGCTCTCAGCTGGGGCTGGACGGGCTGACTCAGAGGGGAGGGTTCTGGGGGTCCCGATGAGGTGTTTGTCGGATGGAGAAGAATCACTGGACTCATTCCTGTTAGCGGTGCCCCTGCCTCTGGTGGTCCTGAAGCGCTGGTGACCCCTGCACAACCCCAGGGTCTCCTCTCTCTGTGAGTGGTGTCCCCTGAGGCTGTGCAGTACCCAACCTGCACAGCTGTCCGTGGCATCCCTGTGTCTCCGGATTCCCATTCAAGGGTTCTCTCCCCTCCACAAGGAATCCTTGAGGGGGTGTCTACTGACCTATGGGGCCATGGCCTGGCTTCAAGGGCTCCGTGAGTTGTTTGAAAGAGGACACAACTGTGTATATAGGTTGGTGTTCCTGGGGTAACAAGATCCTACATGCATCCTGGACCCCTAGAATCACAGCCTTCTCTCAGGCCTGCGACCCCAGGGAAAGCCGTGGACTGCCCAGCAGCTCGCTTCCCCACGTCAACTCCGATTCATCATCCAGCTGTGTCTGCAGTGGGCGCTCGCCTTGCTAACTGCGTCCCCCAGCACACCCCTCCCCGGTTTGTTGGAGCCACGCTGGGGGCTTTGCGTTGCCTCCTGGGCACTCCGGACCCTTCGCACACGTTGGAGTCTGTTTGTGCAGCTTTCTCTGCCCAGATGGACGGGCCCGCTCCCCGTGTGTCCTGTGGATGGGACGTGACCGTGGGATCCTGGGACCTGGCAGGCTGTGCGCGCCAGGAGGTCAGGGTCACGGTCCAGGCCGCTGCGTGCGCAGCTCAGCAGGCCCCTGTGGGCCTCGTGCGCTGGCCCGGGAGCCGGGGGCGTAGCTTGGCAGCAGAGCAGCCCCTCGGAGCCGTTGTCTGGCGTAGGCCCTGCGGGGTGTGAGGAACGTAGAGGTCTCCCTTTGGCTCCTTGCTCACCGGGGCTCTCTTCCCACCCTAGATGTTCCTGCCTCATCGCCAACGCCTTTCAACGCGCTGCTTCCTGCTCGCAGAGCCAGCCCTCCCTCGGGGCTGTGGAGCCGTGTGTACCCCTCCCACTAGTCAGGAGGGCCAGGACCCCCGTGCCTCCACCACCCCAGGGCCGGGCCTGCTGGGTCCAGCCTGGAGCAAGCCCGGCCGCAGCCGCCGCCCCTCTTCCTGTAACTGTAGCTTAGGCCATGCTCACGAGCTTGTTCTTATAAGTAGGAGTTTAAGTTTGTTGTCTGGGGGTTTTTGTTGTCGTTTTCTACTGAGAGTCTTGCAAAGGCAAAGACCTTGGCTCATTCCTCAACCTGGTTGTCTGGGGTTTCGGGACGATGTACACTTCGGCTTTTAGTTTCTTGGTCTCTAAAATCGCTCCCTTCTCAGGACCTGGAGCCGGTGGGAGTCTGTGGAGTAGGGGTCTGTAGATGCTGTGATAGCAGTGGTCTCAGGGAAAGGATTTTCTATTGGATTTTTTACTTGTGTGGGTTCTTCTCTCTATGGAAACTGGACTTTTCCCCTCGTCGGGCTGCTGCTGGGAAATGATTGCAGCGAACAGACACGAGTGACAGGGGCCGCCCTGTCGCTGCACAAGGAGCCTCAGGACCGGGGCCAGGGCGCCCGGCTCAGCCTCGGGGGCGCCCGAGACGCCGGGGAGCTGGGAGCTGGGCCTCCTGCCCGCCTCGGGCCACTGTGAGTGGATGGCCATCCTTTGTGGTGCTTTGTTTCCCGAGCGGTGTACTTGGACTCGGCCCCGGGGGGTCCAGCTCATCCTCCCTGTCCTGGCTTCGCTATCAGCACAGGGACTTCGGAATCGGAGCTGGGAAATGTCCTTGGCCTGGAGACAGGGACTCTCCTTGTGTTCCACTGTTCCGCCCACGCACAGACCCATGTCCTCTGTCCCTCCCTCTGTACAAAGCACCTCGCGGATCTGAGCCTCTGCCGCCCCTCGGGACGACCTCCCTCCAGGCAGCTCCCAGGACGGGCCGGGGAGGGGGCGACTCAGAAAACGCCCTCCTTCCCAGCCCTCGTCCACACAGCAGCTGAGACCTCCAGGATGCGGCCCCTCCTGAGGCCGGGGTGCCGTGCCGCCCCCAGGAAGGCCCGGAGCCTGGCAGGCGTGGACCCCGAGCTGCACACGTGAATCCGCCTCAGCCCTTTGGGACTGGGCCATGCGATTTATTTTTTTAAAGCTGGAGACAGGAAGAATTGTGCCTTGCATATTACTTGAGCTCAGACTGGCAACTTGGATGTAAACAGGCGCGTTTCTACCTGGTTTATTTAATAAAGCTCTATAATTTCTTAAGATGAGCGTGATTATTGCCGGAATCACATGCGTCCTGCCCAGAAGTGACTCGGGCCTGGTGACATTGCTTGCCGTTGTGTGCATTTGGGGAGCAGGTCTGTGTCCTGCCAGCCTCTCTTCTCTAGCTGGGCAGCCCAGCCTCCCTCCCACCCCTGAGGGACCGGCAGGCACCAGGGCGGGGTGCCGTAGTGTCTGCCCACAGCTGCCTGCTCAAGGCCCCCAGACAGGCCTTCCCTGTCGGAGGACGTGGCAG
Source organism: Delphinapterus leucas (assembly GCF_059928025.1). Taxonomy (NCBI): domain Eukaryota; kingdom Metazoa; phylum Chordata; class Mammalia; order Artiodactyla; family Monodontidae; genus Delphinapterus; species Delphinapterus leucas. The sequence continues at coordinate 102,243,334 of NC_143138.1, forward strand.
CCCTGCCCACACATCACTGGGGTCACCTAGACGGCCTCTCGGCTCCCCTCCCTCTCCAGCCGTCCCCTTCTCTCTGCAGCTCTGGGTCCACCACCCCGCCCCTGAGACCATCTCCCCTGGTCACAGCCGGACACCGGCCCCATTAGTTAACTGGCCCTGCTTTGCTGGCAGCCCCTCCTCTGTGTCCCCCGGCCCCTCACCCTGTGCCCCTCAGGGTTGGCCCTCCCAGCCCCAGGCCCTGCCTGCGGCCTTCACGGGGCGCTCGTGCGGGGTCATCCTGAGTGCGCCGTGGGGCAGGGCCTGGCACCACGTGTCACAGGGGTGGGAATGGAGGCTTAGAGACAGGTAGCCACCCAAGGTCGCAGGCCACCCAGAGGTGCTGCTGGTGGAGACCAGCTGTCCCGGACATCACTTGCCGGCCTCCTCGGAGTCTGAGCCCCTAACGCGGAGCTGGGCAAAGAGCAGCCGGAATTTCAACGCAAAATTTGCATTTCGCAGCCCCTCGTGCTGCTAGAAGCCAACATGTGACTACATTTGGGGCCAGAACAGAGGGGCCATGTCCCAGGCAGCTGGTGAAACGGTGCCCTGAAGGGACGGGTGCCCTGTTTACCTCCCGTCCCATCAATGCCGGCTCAGCAGACCCGGTGGGGCTCTTCCCGGCAAGGACGGTCGGGCCACCAGAGTCACTGGGCTGTCCTCGTGTCCAGCCTGCACCCCAACCCGGGACGGCGTCCCCTGACGCCCAGGCATGCGAGCAAGAGTTTTGGGCTCTCTTCTCCCCAGACATCTCAGTCATCTTAAAGCATGTGCTGCTAGAAACAACCAGACCCAGCCAGAGGCGAGGGCGTTCACAAAACCCGGTGACGTGCTTCAGCTTTCTGTTCCCAAACTAACCAAGCAACTTTCACTCTCTAAAGGGTGCCAAAAAATGCTTTTAGCACCATTTAGCGCCAAAATTATAGTATTGCATATCGATTTTTTTTTCCTCCAGAATTCCTAAGTTTGGCCAGAAAATAACTCTGTGTGTCTCTCTCTGTCTCCCCCTGTTTTTCTGTGTGTGTGTTGGTGTGGGGGGCATACTGGAAATGTTACGTCTCGAGGTCTGAAATACCACCTATGAGACAGCCCGGAACCTGGGCATCCAGGTGGGTGGGAAAGACATGGAGTTTAGAGATGAGGTGGCCAGGGGTGAGGCCCCGCCTCTGGGGCTAGAGCGGAATTGTGTTCCCTCCCTGCGCTGCAGTGTTCCCCCGTCTGCATCTGGCCTGCCTGCCACCCCAAGTGGCTCCGGGGGAAGAGGTGGTAGGTGGGCTGCATGCTCATCCCAGCCCTCAGCCTCCCAGTGCCTCCCCCAGAGGCTGATTGCATTCCCCCCATGGAGGGGGCGCCATGGTCGCGTGACTTGCTTTGGCCAACGGAAAGTGGGTGGAAGTGACCGCATGTCAGTTCAGAGCCTGTGCTTAAAGAGGCCTCACCAGTTTCTGCTCACCCTCCTTGTCCTTCTGCAGTTGACAGAATAACAAGGAAACCCAGGTAGCTGCTGGCCCCAGGAGGAGGAGAGACATCTAAGAGGGACCTGAGACAAATCTGCCCATCCCAGACCAACTGACCTGCAGACTTGTGACCTTGAGAGTAAACGATGATAGTTACAAACCACTGACTTTGGGGACAGTTTGTTAGGCAGTGTTGTTGCAGCAGTAGGTGACTGATACAAAGCGTGGCATGGATTCCCTTCTGGCTGAGCCCTTCAGGGTAGGTTTCTGCCACTTGTCACAGAGTCTGATTGACACGGTTGCAGCCTTGTGGCCCCTTACCTTCAGTCTGTTTTCTCCTGGGCTCTGCCCAGGGCTGCCCCTTTGGCCCATCCCGCTGGACAGGGCTTTCCAGTGGCCCTGGCAGAGGCTGGAAGGGCGCCTGGTGCTCAGAGCCTGGGCCAGGCACTCAGGCAGGCACCTCAGAGGCCCCGGTTTCCTCCCTCTTGGGAGGGGCCCAGTCAACCTCACCCTCGGGCTGCTGCTCTCATCCTGTTGTCACCCCAGTGGGCTGGGTGAGACACGTCCTGCTTATGGTGACAACCCGGAGCGAGAGGGCAGGAGGGCACACACAGCCCCCCAGGGGCTGGGCTGGGACGGGCCTGCTAGCCTGTGCTCTCCAGTCCCTTGAACAAAACCAGTCACGAGTCTGAATCTAGAATCAAGGCTCAGGAATAGTCTACCTTGGCTGGGAGAAGCTGCAAAGCCACAGATGTGAACGGAGGGGTCAAGAGTCAAGGTCATTAAATAAATAAATAAATAAATGTAACAAAAGAGTCAAGGTCATTAACACAAAGCAATCATGGGTTGTCTTTTTTCTTATTGTTCAACTCCCTCATCATATATCATACAGATGGGGAAATTGAGGCCCAGAGACAGGAAGGGACTAGCAGGGGCCACCCCTGAGTAGCACATCAGGCCCCGGCCCTGGAAGTCAAGGTCGTCCCCCACCACCACCCCCGCCTCCCCAGAGCAGTGGCACAGGTCATGAGGACGCATTAGTCAAAGGCGTGGGCCTTTCACCCTATGATTAATTCTCAAGGATCCTGTCTAGATCCACAATTTCAACATCACATAAAGTGAGCAATCTCAGAGAGAGAGAGAGAAAGGAAGAAAACAAAGCCGGGAACCATGCGTTTGGTGGATTGTCTATTATTTTGTTTTATGTTGTATGTAATTAGCACATAAACTTCCGTGGAAGATTTCATTAGCAGACTCGTCAGGTGACCGCTTTTTCACGTGGGGAGTATTTACTGAAGGCAAATAAATTTATAAGAACCAGGAAAGTGGAATCCCATTTTCCCATTGCTCCACAGCTGCAAGGTGTAATGGCTCCAGGGCAGTGGCGGCTCCCTCTCTGGGTCCTTCTCCACAGAGGGGTACATCAGGAGGCCAAGGGCAGCAGCCCAGAGCCTGGTGGACAAGACCCAGGCACCGGGTAGATCTCCTGCCTGTGCCACTAACCAGCCAGGGGGACCTTGACCTTGAGTACTTCCTGTCACCTCTCTGAGCCTCAGTTTCCCCGTCTGCAGAGTGGTAATTATCACACTACCTCCTCCGTAGGTGTGCCGTGTGGACTGAATGAGCTCCTGTATTAAAACCCCCAGCATGGTGGTGAGCAGACATTTGGTGCTCAGTAAATATGAACTTCTCTGCCTTCTTCTCCCTGGTGACTAGACACAGTTGTCGTCACTCTCTTGGGGCCATGACACATTCCCCAGGAGTCCCTGTCACTGCTCACGTGGCCAACTGAAGCAAATCAACCATCAGGTCCAGGCTCACAAATGTGGATGATGGGCCAGGCAGGCGGCCCCCGAATGCAAGGGGCTGGGGCTGGGCGCTGGCGACCTGAGTGCATGGCCTCACCCACTGACCTCCAGCTGCCAGGTGGGGACAAAGCCCAGTGGGGCCCATTCTTCTAGTTTTCTAGAGACTCCAAAAATCCTTTGGGGGGGCAGTAAAACCTTCCACCTTATAAATAATGGTAATAAAATTAAAGTTTAAAAAATATTTTAAAAAAAGCTTGTGTGGGCCGAAGAAACCTGCCCTCAGGCCACCAGTTTTCAACCTCTGAATTTCTTCATGACTGGTAAAATGCGTGTGTTTCCCCAATCCCTTCCTGTGGCCCTGGCAGACATTACCAATCGCTCCCAGCACTCTTTCCTGCTCAAGCAGGACTCTGCCTCAGATTCCCTACAATCCAGCATCCCGGCAGCCACAGCCAGTCAGCTGGTGTTGACAGAGGAGAGGAGTCCCATCGTCCTCCTTAATCTACTCCAAGCCCCTCATTTTAGAGGCAGGAAAGGACTAGTTTTAGCTCACCTATAACCAAAGACGTGAAGGTATCATCTTTTCTCTGGCAACCGGACACAGAGGGAGTGGCTAAAAGATGCTGTGTATGTTAGAATGTATCTTTTTTTTTCCTTCAGAAGTATTGATTTGGGACTGAAGCATCTTAAAGTGCAGAAGTAGGCAAATGTTGCAGCCCCAGCTACCTGCCCCTACTGCCCACAGGGTCCAGGGGCCCAGGGTGAGGAGATTGATGGGCAGAGGTAAGAAGTTTAAGTGTGTAACTGTGATCAGTTTGTTAAGTTTTCAGGAACCACTGAAATGACATTCACCATCCGTGTGGGGAGGGGAATGGGCGCTCATGGTCTAAATCAAAGGAAAATGATCAAGGGCTGTTTCTTGGGCACCCCAGTTGGAGACAGATTCGTGTCGGCTGTCAAGTCGGTAATTTTGTTCCCTACGCCAGGAAGGTTGAGATGCTATTACCACCTCCAGGGGCTGTTGGCAGCCTTTATCAACGCCCTGCTTCCCAAGGAGCTGGCAGGGCAGAAGGCAGAGGGATGAGTCAGATGGGCCTTCTCTGTGGAGGGGCAGAGAGACAGACAAGGCTCAGAGCACCTTCTACAGGTGGGGAAAGGGACCTTGGTGGTTTGGAGGGTTGGAAGAGGCTCCAGGGAGGAGGCGAGTCAGAACCAGGCGGGAACAATGGATGTCTAGGCGGAGGGGCCAGTTTGAGCCTAAGGTCAGACACTTCTAGCCTCCTGTGGGGAGGAACAGATATGTGGCCTGGGTTCCAATCCTCACCCATCTGGGATGGAGTTATGGCATGTTGTTCTGGGTATAAAAAGCTCTTGGCTCCCAAGCTAGGGGATGTGGGGAAATACTGATTTGGGGTGACTGGGGTCAGTATATTCAAACCAGGCTTCCTGTCCACCCCCACCCCCACCCCCACCCCTGGTCCTGTAACATTCCCCAGGGGCACATGTGACTGGGTTGAGATGTTCTGAGTTCAGGACATCCAGAGAGGAGAAGTCAGCAAAGTTAATTCTTCCCAGTCTAACTGGACTTTCTTTTAGCTTTCTCACTTTTCGACCTACATTAAAACCCATTTTCAGTAAAATTTCACATAATTTCAGATTCGGAGTAGGTTATTTAATTTGATAATTAAAACCTATTTTATCAAGTCCTGTCATAAAATATTCTAATTATGGTTAATCCTCGTTGTATTTCATCCTGTAAATTGTTTCATATGTTCTACTTCCTACTGATAAAAGTATACAACAGGTGTCAACATAGAAAGGGGGGGGGATAGAATTTTTCCCAAATTCTATGAGGGAGCACACGAAAAGCTGTGAAACTTCCCCTGTAGGCAATGGGGAGCCATGGAGTGTGCCAGAGCAGGAGTGTGTCTGTGTGAGTGGAATCCCTTCAGGGCAGCCAATAGGATGACTGCTCATCCAAGGCGAGCTGACGGGCTCTATTTGGGGAAAACACGTGCACTCACCTCACCTCTGCCCCTTGGTCCTTTCACCAGGCTCCCCCAGGCTTCTGCTTCCGGCCCTGACTGTCCAGCCAGTCCCCTCCCCTCTCTGGGTCTCAGCTTCCCCTCGGTTCTGATCAGGTGCCCCAGCTCCAAAAGGCTGCGGGTCCAGGAAGGGAGCAGACCCAACACCCGGCCCCGCCTGCCCGCCTACCCGCGCGCTGGATCCACAGCCTCAGGGAGCACAGCTGCCGCCCCCGGGGGCTGCCCTGCTCTTGGCAGGAGAGAGGCTAAACCTCAGAGGCCACAGCTGAGTGGGGCTGGGCGGCCCGATTTAACCAGCATGCCGCTGTGAGGCTCTGAAGGGCAGTTCACTCAGGCCCCACTTTCCTGACTGATTCGGAACATCTGAGCCTCATTGGCTCCTCCCACCCCAGGTCCGCTGGGGCCTTGGGGATGCTCCCGTCAGCCCCTGGGCCGGTCTGCCCTTCTGTTTGTCTCTTCTCCCTTCTCCCCCTGCCCGGCTCCCCATTCAGGGCAGAAGTCTCACCTCTTCTGCGATTTCTCTTCTACCTCTTCACCTCCTGCACCCCTCCCCTCCCCCTCCTCCTTTCACTCCCCCCTCCCCCTCCCCCTCCGACTCCCTCTTCTAACACCCTACAGCCACGCTACTCAAACTCTGGTCCTCCTCGGATCAACAGTGTGGGCGCCACCCGGGAGCCTGTTAGAAATGCAGACTCTCAGGCCCCGCCCCAGACCTGCTGGATCAGGACCTGCATTTCAGCAAGACCCCCAGGTGACTTGTGTGCACTTTTCTAATTACAGAGTAATCTGAGTTAATTGAAGTAGAAAATATAGACAAGAAAAGAAACATCACCTGTAGCCCCTCTGCTGATTGCCAGCTCCGTTTTCAATTTGCTGTTCTTTCTTCCCAAGACTTTTTTCTTAATTTTTATTTTATATTGGAATATAGTTGATTTACAATGTTGTATAAGTTTCAGGTGTACAGCAAAGTGATTCAGTTATACATATCTATTCTTTTTCAGATTCTTTTCCCGTATAGGTTATTGCAGAATGTTGAGAAGAGTTCCTTGTGCTGTACAGCAGGTCCTTGTTGCTTTTCTATTTTATATATAGTAGTGTGTGTATGCTGATCCCAACCTCCTAATTTATCCCTCCCTCCCCATACTCCCCCTTTGGTAACCACAAGTTTGCTTTCTAACCCTGTGAGTCTGTTTCTGTTTTGTAAGTAAGTTCGTTTGTCTCATTTTTTTTAGATTCCACAGAAGTGACATCATATGATATCTGTCTTTCTCCATCTGACTTACTTCACTCAGTATGATTTCTAGATCCACCCATGTTGCTGCAAATGGCATTATGTGCTTTTCTCTGGGTGGGTTGTAAGAGTTGTTGAGCCAAAATCCCAACGGGGATTTAATTTCTGGAAGCCCCTCCCTGAACCAGCCGCCCTGACTGTGGCCATCTCTGTCCCAGGGGAGTCCACTCCAGTCGGCCTGGCACAGCCAGGGATGGGGACCAAAGTCCTGCTGAGGACAGAAATGACAAAAGCAGTTGAGGTTCCCTGCTGATGGGAGGGATGGTCCTCGCAATCCTGAACTTCACTCACCCTCTAAGCCCAGCCTGCACTGGCTGCAGAGCCCCAGGAGGCTTCCGACCCCTCCCTGCACTCCCGGACCTCATGTCCCATGCGGAGACAGCCCAGGCTTAGACCAGGGCCAGAGCGGGAGCAGTCCTGAGGGAGCTCGGAGGAGGCCTAGCCAAGTGTAGGGGAGGGGATGGTCAGGGAGGGCTGCCTGGAAGAGGGGACACTTGCTCAGGCATCTTGGTGGAATAGTAACAGCTTTTTCTGGTGGACAAGAGAAAGAGGGAAGGGTTCCCAAGAAGGGTGAACAGCGCTTGCAAAGATGACCAGGGAGAGGACAAGGAGTTGTGTGTGTGTGTGTGTGTGTGTGTGTGTGTGTGTGTGTGTGTGCTGGGCGGGCAGTGGCAGTAGCAGGGAAGTGTGTAGCAGAGGTCAGGAGAATGTTGAGGTTATGTGTCTGGGGCAGGGTTTCTGCAGGTCTGTTGTAAACACTTAAGCAAGTGAAGTTAAGGGCTGGACCAGGCCACTGTTTTCTATGTGCAGGCTCTGGAGCCAGGAGGCCTGGGTTCAAATTCTGACTCTGCTTCTCATGTGCTGTGTGACCGTGAGCTAGTTGATGAACCTCTCTGTGCCTCAGTTTCCTTACCTGGGAAATGGAGGCAATGATGGTGCTTCCATCATTTGGGCTGATGTGAGATTAAATGAGTTAATTAATGGAAAGTACTGGGAAGAGTTCTTGGCATATAAAGGGCCAGCCAGAGACCAAGGATGGGTAGTCCACTGCTCCGATCCTCAACTTCCTCAGTTGCACTGTGGGCAGTGTGAAACCTCTCCTGCAGGGGCGTTTGTAAATATTCAGCCATATCCAATAGACATGCATGTGCCTGGCCTTCTGCCTGGCAGGCTCGGCTTCTCTCATGGAGTTGGCACTGTAGTGGGGGACATGGAAAAAGTATAAATAGATAACCCGGTTGCGGAGATAGTGCTAAGTGCCATGAGAAGCCAGATGGTAGGAGAGAGGATGATGGCGTGGTGGGGGGGACCCTGAATCAGTTTGGTGGTCGGGGAAGACTCTTCTGCAGTGAGATTTGAGCTGAGATCTCAGAGCCAAGGAATCAAGAAAGATGGGGCAGGAGGAGCATGCCAGGCCAAAGGAACAGCGTATGCAAAGGCCCTGAGGTGGGAGTGCTTTTGGTCTGACTGTGGAACAGCACGGGGGCAATGTGGCTGGAGAAGGGTGGCCAGGTTTTAGCAAATAAAAATAATAGGGCACCCAGTTAAATGTCTGCAATTAGAATTTCAGGTAAACAGCAGAGGATTTTTTTAGTATAAGTATGTCCCAAATGGTGCCTGGGATATACTTATATTAAAAAAAATCGTTTGTTGTTTATTTGAAATTCCAGTTTAACTGGGAACCTCTACTGTATCTGGCAATCCTAGGCTGGAGGGGGGAAGTTGGGGGAGATGAGTCAGCAAGCAGGCGGGGCTTGGCCGACCTGGGGAGGTAGCTGGATTTCATTCTCAGGGTCATGGTTAACAGGGCCGTGGCCTCCAGCTTCCATCCTGCTCCAGGTGCTAAATGGGTCGGCGTTTTAGCTTAATGGGGGAAGTGTCTGTCAGGGACCCCGGAACAAGTGGTTCAAGCCACCCACGTCATGGAGAATTCTCCAAAAGATGACTCATCCCAAGTAACAGACAAGAGAGCTGGGGCTGCGTCGCGCTCCAGGGAGGTGAAAACCTCCCTCACAGGAATGACAGGGAGGGGAGGCGGTTGAGGTAGTAGGGAGTGATGTTAAAATTAGAACAACCCTGTTCTCCTAATCATAGATGCAGCCAGTGCCCCACGAATCTGTAATGGGCTTCCGTGCAGACTTCTGGAAGGGGGAGGCCAGGGTCAGCTGTGTAAACATTCATGGGGAGCCGGGAGAGGGTCCAGGGGGATGCGGGCCTGCCCCCTCCCCGCAGAGGCCCAGCGGGAGGTCTGGGTGCTTATCCTGCCCTGCGGCTAACAGGGTGAATTGTGACGTCAGGCCTGCCCTGCTCCCTCTGAGCCTGGGGGGACGGATGGAGAATCAAGTTCAGGACAGGATCCCAGAGGGAGAATCAGGGCCCCTCACTTGGCCTCTGCTGGCCCCGCAGACTCAGTGCTTGCTGAAAGAAAGAAAGAATGAATGAATGAACGAATGAGGGCTCTTTGGCAACCCCCTCCTTTTCCTGGCAGGGCTATTTTAAGCCTTCTGCTAGGACCTTTGTGGGCACATCCACACCGTGTCACGGCAGACAGATTAAAAAGCACCCACATGCCTCATTAAATAGAATTTATATATAACTATATGGCGCTGAGTCAAGATGCAATTGACTAGTTGACTGATGTTCTGTTCTGTGGACATTTAATTAAACATTTATTCATTCTGACGTGTCAGTGTGTCTTTTTCCTCCCTCCTCTACCCCGTCTCAAACATATTCCTGGGCCCCTGACAGGCTCCTGGCTGCCGAAGCTCTGCTCCAGCGGCTAAAGGGGCGGCCTTGTCTCAGGGTCGCAGGCGCCCCGTCTGTAAAAGGGGAAGGTTGGATGCGGTGACCCCCACTGGGCATGCTCCTCCCATGAGGAGGACTGTTAGAGCCCCCCATCCCCGTTCCTACAGAGACCGCGGAGTGATAATAACTGCAGCCCCTCAGAGGGATGTTGAATTCCACAGCCTCCAACATCAGCGGATGTTCTTATCCCCATTTTACAGATGAAAAGGCAGAGGCTGGGACGTTAGGACAACACATCTGGGGCCCTGGTACACCTGAGACAAAGTCCCCAAGGCTGTTTGAGGAGATGTGGGCCAAAGAGCATTAAACATCATGGGGTGGCAGGGCAGAGAGGGCCATTTCCCTTCAATCCTGATTGTAGGAAGGAGAAGCACTTGGCCACCTGCTGATGGGTCTTCAACACCCCTCCAGCACTTGCTAATCAAGAAAGAACAGGCCTCACACTCACAGTGTAAGATGACAATTTCTAGCTAGAAGTTAACAGGAGCACTGAGGTGAGGCAGGCAAGGCTTCCTCGGCAGTTACGTGGGGGCCCCAGCCAGTCAGGAGTTCCTGGGCGGGCTGCATGCTCACTTAGCCTGAAGAAGCTGGTTACCCAACTCCTCGCCTCCTACCCGCTTCAGATGAGCCCCAGTGGAGACATGGGAAGAATGGTCAGACTCCTTAATTGAAGCCATTCTAGCAGATATGGTGTGTGTATTTTCTTTCTTTGAATAGCTTCAGTGAGATATAATTAACATACTACACGATTCTCCCTTTAAAAGTGTACGATTCAATGATTTTCAGTACATTCACAGTGTTTTACAATCAATTTCAGAACATTTTCATTACCCCACAAAGAGATCTTCACCTACCTACTACTCACCCACCCCCCGGCCCTAGGCTACCACTAATCTACTTTCTGTCTCTATAGATTTGCCTATTCTGGACATCTCATGTAAATGGAATCCTACAATATGTGGTCTTTTGTGACTGACGTATTCCGCTTAGCATGTTTTCAGGTTTCATCCATGTTGTGGCAGGTGTCAGCATTTTATTCTTTTTTATTACCGAAGAATATTCATTGCGTGCATAGACCACATTGTATCTATCTACTGATCAACTGATGGACATTGGGTTGTTTCCTCTTGTTAGCTCTTATAAATAATGCTCTTACGACATCTGTGTACAAGTTTTTGTGAGGCTGTATGTTTTCAATTCTCTTGGCTATATACCTAGGGCTGGAATTTCTGGGTCATATGGTATAAATGCTTAAATGTTTGAGGTACTGCCAGACTCTTTTCCAAAGCAGCTGCACCACTTTAGATTCCCACCAGCAATGTATGAGTGTCCCATTTCTCTACATCCTTGCCAACACTTATTATTTTCTGTATTTTTAGCTAACCTAGTGGGTGTAAAGTGGTATCTCATTTTGGTTTTGATTTGTATTTCCCTGATCACTAATGGTGTCAAGCATCTTTTCATGTACTTATTATATTTTTTTGAGAAATGTCTATTCAGATCCTTTGCCCATTTTACATTGGGTTGTCATTTTTAATTATTGAGTTGTAAAAGTTCTTTATGTATTCTAGAAACAAGGATCTCATCAAATGTATGATTCAGAAAAATTTTCTCCTGAGGGTTGTCATTTCAGTTTCTTGATTGATGTCCTTTGAAGCACACAAATTTTTCGTTTCAACAGTGTCCAGTTTATCTCGTTTTTCTTTTGTTCCTTACGATTTTGGTTTCATGTGTAAATCATTGTGATTTTGACTTGCATTTCCCTAATGACTAATGATGTTGAGCATCTTTTTGTGTGCTTATTTGCCATTTATATATCTTCTTTGGTAAAATGTCTGTTCAAGTCTTTTGCCCATTTTTAATTGGGTTGTTTGTCTTGTTATTATTAAGTCATAAGAGTTCTTTATATAGTCTATACACAAGTTCTTTGTTGAATGCACATATTGCAAATATTTGCTCCCATACTGTGGCTTGTCTTTTCTTTTTCTTTCTTTTTTTTTTTTTTTTGCGGTACACGGGCCTCTCACTGTTGTGGCCTCTCCCGTTGCGGAGCACAGGCTCCAGACGCACAGGCTTAGCGGCCATGGCTCACGGGCCCAGCCGCTCCGCGGCATGTGGGATCTTCCTGGACTGGGGCACGAAACTGTGTCCCCCGCATCGGCAGGCGACTCTCAACCACTGCGCCACCAGGGAAGCGCATCTTTTTCTTAACAGTGACATTTGAAGAGCAAGGTTTTTTGTTATTGTTGCGATGAAGTCCAGTTTATTGATGTTTTTTTCTTTGAGAGTTCGTGCTTTTGGTTTCATACTTAAGAAATCTTTGCCAAACTCAAGGCCATTAAGATTTTCTCCTGTGGTTTTTTTCCCTAGAAGTTTTTATATATTTAGCTCTCACATTTAGGTATACACTGTATTCCAAGTTAATTTTTGTACATGCCGACAGGTATGAGTTTTCATTCTTTCACATTGTGCCAGCAACATTTGTTGAAAGACTATCCTTTCCCCCATTAGGCTGCCTTGGCATCTTTGTTAAAATCAATGGACCACGTACGTGTGGGTCTATTTCTGCACTCTATTCTATTGACCTTTTTGTGTAACTTTACACCAGGACCACTTGCTTTGATTACTCCTGCTTTATAATAAGTCTTGAAATCATGTAGTGTGAGCCCTCCAACTTTGTTCTTCTTTTGGCAATTTGAGCGGGGCAGCTTTTGTTAGATGGGACTTCCCTGCATTAAATACCAGGCCCCTGCCCATTGAATACCACACTGTCCCCAGTCATTGTGATGATCAAAAATGCTCCCCACCATATTTCCAAAAGTCCTGACTGGATGCAGTCCCCCTCCCCCCCCACAAGAGAATCTCTTCCTCAAAGGAAAGAGAATTAGATTAGTATCAGCAGCACTAGATGATAGAGGAAAATGGTGCAAACCCTTCCAGGTTCTGAGGAAATTGATTTTTAACCTAGAATTCTATACCCAGCAAAACTGTCAGTTGAGTGTAAGGGCAAAATAAATCATTTCAGACACACAAGGACTCAAAGACCTTCCCCCGGGCCATCTCTGGGACAATTGCTAGAGGATGTACACAGCAAAATAGAAAATGAATCCAAGAAAGAGAATACATAAGATCCAAGAGAGCATGGACCCATTCCAGAAGAGTAATGCCAGGAAATCGCCAATGACAGCTGCATAGCAGGCCAAGGAAGCGCCAAGCCAAATTACAACAGCGAGTCAGAGAGCTCTCAGAGGAAGGTTTTTAAGGAGAAAAATGAATATTCTTCAACAAATGGTGATATTAAAAAGATAGATGGTCTTCCTGAGCAGCTGAATGTGGATAACAATAGTAAAAATTAATAGATGGCCATAATATGCCTCCCCTTCCCCTCTCTCCTCCTCCAAATTTTTGTTACCTCTATTTTCTTTAGAGTACATAGTTACATCTTTTTTCCTGCAGTGCAGTGTAAACTCCTTGGCCTTGTATTCATGTAATGATAATATTGGAAAAGCCTATTACTGGTTTTTCAGGTTTAAAATCTCTCTCCATACAAAGCACGGAGATTTTCACTAGAGTTGCTGAACAGCATAGAAATCCCATAAATCATCACAAGGTCCAAGTAGTGGGTGACACAGTCGGGAGGGGAGGGGAAAGGAGGTTTGGTGCAGGAGGCTTGCTGGCGGAGCTCTCAGGACCAGCACAGCGTGGGCGTGAAGGAGCACTGCTGGGCAGGGGGAGGGCTGGCCTGGGTCTGATCCCAGCAGAGGCCTCAGAGGGTCCTATCAGGGGCTCTGGAGCTGGGATGACCCTGAATGGTTGCCCAAGTTTGGACAGGGCACCAAGCTCTTGTACCCCTGCATGGACCAGTCACTGTCCGGCCTCAGGGAAGTGGGGACATAACCTTGGGTGAGGCAGATTCCATGGGCACAGGGCAATTTCCCAAGAGGGATGTGGCTGTGAGCCGTTAGATGCCAACATGTCTGGCTGGTGGGGGATGAGAGCCTCGTCCTGAAATGGGGGTCCGGTTGGCCACCACAGTGTCCATTGCACGGTTCTCCTTTGTTGTACCCTGTGGGAATTAAGATGAGAGGCAGTGTCTGAACTGGACAGCCTGCAGGTGTTTTCACTGCTTCGTGTTGCAGGTGTGTTAAAGCACCCTGCATTACCCCTCCTTGTCCACTTCTGCCACCTTGCCCATCAATGCTCTTATGTCATGGGCTTACGTGGGGAGACTGTAAGGGACATCTGGGTGGCTGAGAGTCCAGAGTCTAGTCTTTCATTCGGGGGGTGGTGTCAATCAGCTCACTGCATCTGGGGGCTTGGGGGAGAGGCAGCGTGGAGATGGAAGTGTGAGGTCAGCTTCAACCCGGAACTGCTGGAAGCGGGTTGCAGGGTGAGGGTGGGGGACAGGCAAATGGGGTTGGGTGGGGGGAAGGGGAAGCTACTCCTCCCCCCAATCATCTTCTCCCCCCACAATCTTCACTCACATGCCCCAGGATTTAGATCTGAATTTCCTTCATTCCCAAACTCGCAGAGACCCCATGTGTGACCCCAGGGTCAGGGCTCCCAAATAAGTCAAGAGAAGCCGAGGCCATATCCCTTTTGGGAAGGCTCCTGTTATCTTTATAAAATGAGGAAATATTAAAACAGGATTGCAAAGATTTTCGTGTATTTTCAATGTGTAAACTGAAATGATAAACACGGTTGACACACACAAGCAGGATGTAATATAATTGTGCCCTTCACAAAATAATAACAGGATTTATAAAAATAATATTAATTTCTAGAACATCACAAGTAGCCTAGTGAAAGTGCTTGGTGAATTTGAGGACCTCTAAATAGCCCCACTGCCATTCTCTCCCTCTCCATAGGCCATGCCCAGCGGCCACCCAAGGAGGCCTTAGGGCCCTGGAGGGTCCAGGGTCTCTCCATGCAGGGCTTATCCTCTCCTGGAGATAAAGGGGTATCAACAAACATAGGTATAGGATACTAAGTTTTATCAAAGCCAGTGTGATGCCAGCCTTAACAAAGAGACACTGTATCATCAAAATGTACTTATTATAATATTTTAGAAACTTATGAGATGTAGCTAAAGCTTTACCCAGAGGTAAATTTATAGCCTTAAATGCATTTGCTATAAAACAGGAAACTATGGAAATAACCGAACTCTTCAAGAAGATAGAAAAATAATGTTTAGCCCTAAGGAAATTTAGACTATGAAAATGATAAAGGTTTTAAAAAGTCAAGAAATAGAAAATACTATTGCTGGGGAACCTGAGGCTCAGGGGCAAAATAAACTGCTTAAAGTCTCCGTGCCATTTTTGAAGTGGGTCTTTGGCCTGCAGGCCCATCACACCAGACCCTGGGTGTGAGTGGAAGGTGCCTGCCTGGGCCTTGGTGGCTGGTCCACATCCACATCGTGGAGGCCTCAGTGCCGCCAACCGCCTAGAACAGTCTAGGAAAGGAACAGTCTAGGAAACTTGTCTTGTTTGTACAACAAAATGAACCGCGCGTTTTATCAGACTTAGAAAAAATGTCAAAGTGTTTATGAGTTCCTTATTTTCCTATTCACAGCTCAGTCGTCGGCTGACAATACGTAGTAGGAAGGTCTGTTTGGCCGAATTCCTACTTTGTGAAATTTGTACATCTGAGCGGCCCAGGCGGCTATGCAGAGGCGCGAGTCGCACCCCGGCGGCAGGAGCGGGCGCGGGGCGTGGGGCGCGGGGCCGGCAGGCGGCGCCCTCCCTCCGCCGCCGCCCGCCCCTCCCGCCCGCTCCTCCCGCGCCGGCCGCCAGGTTCCGGCTCCCGCTCCCCTAGCGCTGCAGCCGGCACTTTGCAAACTCCTCGCACGCCCGCGGCGGCCGCAGCTCCACGCACTGTCCGGCCCGGCGCGTCCGCGGGGCCGCGGGCGGCGTGGAGGCGCCGGGGGCGGGCGCGGGCGGAGGCGGGAGCAGGGCGCCAAGGCGGGGCCGCGTCGGCCCCGCGCGCCGCGCCCCCCGGGCCGAGCCCCGCGCCGCGCCGCGCGGAGCCGCCGTCACCGCCGCGCAGCCATGGCCGCGCCGCCGCCGCCCCGCCGCCCGCGCGCCTGAGGCGGGTACCATGGCTAGCGCCGCCGAGCCCCCCGGCCAGGCGGCCGAGTACCTGCAGGAGCTGACCCGGATCGTCGCGGCGCAGCAGGAGCTGCTGGCGCGGCGGCGGCGGCGCATCGAGGAGCTGGAGCGCCAAGTGGCGCGGCTGAGCCGCGAGAACGCCGGCCTGCTGGAGCGGCACCGGCGGCACCTGGCCGCGTGCGCCCGCCGCCCCGACCCCGGCCCCGGCCCGCAGCCGCTCGGCGCCATCCCGGAGCTCGGAGGCCGCCGCGACAAGTAAGTGGGGACCGGGGGCGGCGAGCGTGTCGGGGGCGCGCGAACTTCTTGGGGGGCCCCGCTCCCCTCGGGGCCGGGCGTGGAGGATGTCGGCTGGGGGGAGCCGGGGTACCCCCGGCGGGGTCGCGGCCCGACCTGGGGCTCGGGCTCGGCGGGACCGAGCTCCCAGGGAAAGGGGCTCCGGGGCGCTGCCCGGCGCTCCCGCCCGCCCGGCTCTCCGCGGCCGGCCGGCTTGGGACTCGGGCTCCAGCGACCCAGGAGCTCGGGAGCTTGGATGTGGGGTCGGCCTCGCCACAGGGGGCCGTCCCGGCGCAGCCCTGGGCCTTTGGGTGGCTGGACCAGAACTCCTGACTCGGAGACTCTAGACCCGGAGAGCAGGGGCCGCGTCAGGCGCAGATCCCGCCCTCGAGCGGGCCTGGGTCACTTGCGGGTCGCACCCCTCCTGAAGGGACTCTGTGCTGCCTCCAGCCCGGGACGCGCCGAGCCCTCCTCCCTCTGGACTCCTCGGTCTCTTCCTTCGCGGTCTCCGGGTTAATACCCCGCCCGCCTCGCCCCGGGATTACCGGGGTTATGTCGGAGCGAGGATTAAGCAGAGGACGGGATGGGGCGGGACTGCCCGGCCGCGCTGGACAGAGCGTCCTGGCCGCGCGTTTGCCTCTCGTGGGGTCCGAAGTCGCGTGCGCGGCCCGGCTCCGCAGAAGTCCTGGCGCCCATCTCGGCGAGGCAGAGGAGAGAGAGAGAGAGAGAGAGAGAGAGAGTGTGTGTGTGTGTGTGTGTGTGTGTGTGTGTGTGTGTGTGTGTGTGTGTGTGTGTGTGTGTGTGTGTGTGTGTGTGTGTGTGTGTGTGTTGCGAGGGTGGAGTGGTGGTGGTCCGCAGCTTCAGGTCACGTTTCTGGGGAGGCTGGGGGTGGGCAGAAGTGATGGGGGAGGAGTTAACCCTGACTCTAAAATCCTGCGGGGGAGGGGCTCCTGATTCCCAGGACTCCAGGTATGGTTATCTGGTCCTCTGGTCACCGGAGACCCCGTGTCCCCCCTGCCCCAGGCCGGGCTGTGCAGGCTGTGTGCGCAGGGCTACCGCCCTGCTTCTTGCATGGTTCTGGGCGGTGCTTCTGGGCTCTGGGGGGCCCTGGAAGAGGAGCGTTGTAGGGTGGGGTCAGGGCGTGGGTGAGCCTGGTGGCTCTGTGGTGGCAGGCCATTGGCACACTTCAGCACTCTGTTTATGCTGGAAGGGAGGAGGGAGGCATGGAATCGCGCCTAGCTGGCGGCACTGAGAGAAAGAACAGCCCCCCCCGCCTCCGTAGCTCTGCCCCCGGCTCTCTGGTGTCTCCAAGACCCCTTTGTCACTTGGTCTCTTCAGCGGTCATCTGGTGCTAGTTGCAGAGCCTGAGCCCTCACCCCTCAGGCAAGGACTTAAGGAAGAGCCAGGGGCCCAGTGAAGTCGTCATTCGCTTGGGGAGGCAACGCACCAGGGCTGGGACACACGCCCCGCTTTCCTAGGGAACAGGGACACGCACTGTCGGCAGGTGCCTCACAGCACCGTCCTGGGGATGGATTCCTTCTTTGCCTTCAGAGTCGCCTCTGGTGACCAGGTATCGGTGGGAAGATGCTGAGAGGTCTGTGTGGGGACTCCCCCAGTGCTGGTCTGGGTGGCAGCCTTGGAGGGAGCTCGGGGTGCTGAGACAGGACTTGTTTCCTGAGTCCCCAGCTCTGTCAGCCTGGCTTCAGAGCCTATGATAGTATCCCTTTCCAGAGAAACGGTGGCAACACAGGCCTTGGCCCACGTTCTAGGTGGACAGGAGCTTCTCAAACTTGAATGTGCACACAGGTGCCTGGGGATCGTGCTGAAACGCAGATTCTGATCCGTGGGTCTGGGGCGGGCTGTGTTTCTAACAAGCTCCTGGAAGTGGAGGTGCTGCGGCTTTGGGGCCACACGAGAGGAGTGAGGAGTGGGGTTGGGAGGCTCCAGTGTATTGAACAGAACTGGGGGTCCCCCCTCAAGACAGCACTCCAGGCCCAATGTCCCTGCTCCACGTCTTTGCCCAGTCTTTGGGCAGGGAGGTTGCTGGAGCCACCCGCCTTCCACAGGGCCCCTGCATGGGGCCGGTGGGTCACATCCGTGGGTTTCCGGCCCCAGTAGTGTGAGGGGAGTGAGCTGGATTTGGGGGGGCCCTGCCCATCCATGGAGAAAATGATTTATGCCTAAGGAGCATGGGGTAACTAACCCCCTGAGAGCAACCAGCTTTTATTAAGCGCCTACTGTATGTGGAACCATTAGTGATGTGCTAGAGACCCAAAAGGGAGAGTGGGGAAGCCAGGCAGGGAATACACAGCCCCGCATGGGGAAGGGGACATGGGCAGGTGGATGGGCCCCAGGGCTGGCTCTGCGCTGGCCCCGGAGGCTGTGGGACAAGTCACCTCTCTTAGCCTCAGGGCGTCTAATGCACGGAAATGGGGATGAGCATAGCTGTCTCCCATGCTCTTTCTGAGGATTAAGTGAAGATAACGGGAGTGGAGGAAACAGTACACAGTAGGTGCTTAATGCACATTCTTCCCTTGTCAGGCAGGTTCTCATTTGGGGGCGGGGGCCAATTGAGCACAGGTAGGAGGCGAGTGCACTCCCTGAGAAGCTGGGTGAGACCTCTGGGGGCCCAGCGTCCACGCAGAGGATGTGGAGTTGGGGGCGTGACAGCCTGGAGGAGATGGCCCAGAAGCTGGGCTGGGGCGGGGGTTGGCCTCCTGCAGTTGAGACTAGAACCTCTGTGTGTGGGTGTCCCAAGGTGACAGGCAGTTCGAGCTGGAGCCGGCACCATTGGGATTACTTCCTGCTGGGGCGCTCCGCTCCACTTTCCTCAGTGCTGGTGCGCCCACCATCTCCCAGGCCCGCCCCACCTGCAGACAGGGGCCCCTGTGGGTGAGGGTCTGGCGAGCATGCAGGCTAGGCCAGGCCTGGCTTCCCCTTTCCTAAACAGCCTCCTGCTGCTCCAGCCTGAGTCAGGAGCCCCTGGCCACTGGACAGGGTGCCCCTGCATGCCCGGCAGGCACAGTGTCCTGCTGGGGCATGTACAGATAGATGCCATGGGACAGGCTCACATTGGGACTGCAGCAGTCTCTGTACCACCTCCTCCAGGCAGTCCTCAGGAGGGTTCCTGGGCGTGGGGGAAACCTTTAAGCCCAGAGACCTTTAAACCCTTTCTCAGGAAGTCCTCTTTTGACCACAGCTGAAGGATGTCATCATGAGTTTCTCAGCTCTGGGGAAAACAGGGTTATAACAAGGAAAGAAATAGGATGCCTTTGGTTACACTGGGTATTGAACTGTTTCTCTTCTGACATCAGAACTCACATCCAGTGTTCAGTTAGCTACGTTCTAATGATGTTTCTGGAACTGCCCCCTCCCGTCCCTGTAGAGATTCGGGCGCATGATAGGCGCTCAGCAGGTGTTGCTGAGTGGCTGAAGGCACAGGCGGTTGATCAGGGCCCCTGTGTTTTCCATTAGAAAGTCAGCTTGGGCTGATACAGCTGGTACCAGTGAGCACCCAGAGCCAGATGCACAGGAGGCAGGTGCGTGCGTCCCGGCTCCATCCGTGAGGGCGCCCCGTGTGCCCGGCACTGCTCCAGGTCTTTGCATTTACCAGCTCATTTCATGGTCCCAGCCCTCCCACGCGGCAGGAACGGTTGCCTCTCCCATTTTACGGATGTGGAGACTGAATCTCAGAGAGGTCCTACGACCGGCTCCAGCCCTCTCACCTGGCCAGTAGTGGAGCCGGGACTGGGGCTCGGGTGTCTGGTTCCAGGCCCTCTGTTCTCACCCGTCTCCCACCTGCCCTACGTGCTGCCCAGTGATCAGACCTCCCGGGATCCTGCGGGACTCCCAGCCTCCAGTGCTGGAGGAAGCCCAGCACGTGTGGTCCTTGTCCTGCCTCGTGGGCCCTTGTCACCGAGGCCGGGTCCTCGGCATCACCTGAGGTTGCCGTGTGGAGGGGACCAGGATGGAAAGAGGCGCTCCCTCCCAGCCTCTGCTCCTCCAGGGTTTCCTGGCAGAAGTAAACATTGGCCCGAAGAGGTTAGAGAGGCCTGTGGAGCTGCCTCCCTCGTGCTCTCGTCCCCTCCAGCCCTTGAATGCTGTCACATCACTGGAGAGGACGTTTTTCTGAAGCTCCAAGCTGGTGACTCACTCTGGGGGAGGTTTCCAGTGGCATTCAGTCTCTGTTGACTTTCCAAACAAGCGCTCCTCTGGTCTGTGCTGACATTAACCATGACGGGGGTGCATCAGCTGGCGGGGAAGCTCGAGGGTGGCCAGTGATGAGGGTGTGGCCGGACCAGGGACACGAGCTGCTGTCCTGGGGCGGGTCCTGGCCAGGAGCCTCTGAAAGCGCGCTCATCTTCAGAACAGCCGCGGAGCCCCAGGCCTGGGCCACAGGGTCTGAGGTCCTGGCCGCTTCTGTTCCATTTCCTCTTCCCCTCGGAGCAGAGAGCGGGGACCAAGAGAGGCTGAGCGGGCTTTTGTGATCTGCGAGTGGCAGAGGGAGATACTGCGTTCACGTTCTCGTTCAATGATTCTCTTGTTCTCCCAGTTGAGATAGAGCTGAGTAGCCAGTGATGGGGAGGACGTCCCCCAGCTGGCAACAGGCTGCAGCGTATTGGCGGGGCCTGGTCCCTGCTGGATGAAATGTGTTCAAGTCCAAGGGAGCGGGGCAAGCCGTTCTTTCTCCAGCAGATGGTAGAGTCCGCAGAAGGCCAAGGAGCTGCTTCCCTGAAGCTCTCTCCCAGCCATCTGACAACCTAGGCAGATGACTCTTTTACAACCTGGAGGCTAAATCGTGGGATGCATCTTTATTTAGCTCAGGTTGAGACAGATGGGGCAGCGCGGTGTGTGAAGTGGAGACCTGCTCTGTTTTCGCCTCCGCTGTCCGGGTTCGGGCCTCTGTGCCTGCAGAGACCTCAGGGCTGTGCCCTGTGAGCATGTGGACTCCGGGATGAAGAGTCCCGGATTTGGGAGTTTGGGGGCATCAGCAGTTTTGGTCAGCTGGGTGGCTGTTTGTCAGCTCCTCTGTCGATGACATTATTTTGACAGCTGATCTCATTTTTTGTTCTTGGCTTTCTGTTTCTGTAAGAAAGAGCCATGCTTTGCCCAACTTGGGGAGGGCACTGTTCTGAGCTTGTCAGGGTGTCATCCGTGTAATTGCCACAGAGCAGCAGAAAAAACGAGCCGACCGGCCGGGCGCTGGGCAGGAACTGGAAGGAGGGGCATAAATGGACCTCATTGAAATGGAGCAGCAGCTACAGACGAGGCCACGAGGCAGCCCGGGGCCGTGCCCGTGGCCTGGAAATTCAGGGGGCCTCCAATTTACCACCCCCTGCCCCATGTAGACGCAGGCCAGGCTGCAGTGGAAATCGCCCCGACTGCGAACCAAGCTTCACAGAGTGACGGCCTGGCTGGGAATCCCGAGGCGGCGAGGCCTTTGGCATCTGAATCCTGCCCCTCCAGGGGCCTGACCTGTTGGCGGGAGATGCCAGACCAGTTATGACAAATGCTAAGCGCTTATCTTTTATTGAGTAGGGAGCTGCAGCCCGGAGTTTTTCAAATGCCTCCCCCAGCCTCGTGGGCACCCTCCGTGATGACACCCGAGCAGCTAAGCCCTGCTTGGGTCTGCAGGACCCCGTCAGCCTCAGCCCCCTCCCAGCAGAAGGCCCGTCCAAGTAAGGCAGGCTTTGCCCCGGGTGCCCAGAGGCCAGTGCCCATGTAAGATGGGGAGGTGGCCCTGTTCCAGGAGGTCCAGGTGGAGGGATTGCGGGGTGCCTGGCACTGCAGGACGCGGTGAACGCTGGCTCGGGGGAGGAATAGGGTATTGACAGCACCCTTAAGGATTGTTTTTCCCTAGCATTTTCTTATGAACATTTTCAAACCTATGGAAAAGTTGAAAGAACTGTACCAGGCAGAACACCCCCCAGATGCTATAGTGAAGGTTGTGCAGTATTTGTTTATTACGTGCCTGGCCATCCGGGAGGGCGTGGGAACCGCACACGTGGGAGCACCAAGGCGGGGAGGGGGCGCATGGCGTGTTTCAGGTAGGGAGGTGCTGTCGGTGGTTTTGCCAGGCCTGGGAGCGGGGACGGTGGGCCACACGAGGCCCAGACGGGCATGGACAGCCCAGGGCGCTTGCTCAGAACCCAGACTTCAGCCTTGTGGGGTTGGGGGGGGTGAGGTGGTGAACAAACCTGGCTCACCCCCAAACCAAGCTGTGCTCTGTTTGAGGCTCGATGTGAAATGCTCAGCTTTCCTTGGAGGAGACAGGATTCACAAAGGAACAGGACAGAAATCCTGTGCTCTGGGCACCTAAACTTAGGGCGCTTCAATTATAGTTAAACACGGAAATGACCAAGCCGTTCCTGGTGCCGCGTGCCGACCACCTTCTCCTTGGGATCTCTGCTGATGCCCCAACCCTGTGACATGCGTGCACTGCCGCCATCCCATTTTGCAGATGTGCACACTGAGGCTCAGAGAGGGTAAGCAGTTGCCCACGGTTACCCAGCGACAGAGGCGGATTTGCACCCAGGTCTGTCTGCACTGTGGCTCCACAGCTATTCCTGCGTGGTGTCCGTGTTTGGAGAGACGCTTGGGGCCGTTTCAGGACGTGCGTGGTCAGCTCACCCAGGCTTTTGGTTCCAGGAACCAAAATTGCCCCCAGCACCACTGCCTACCCAGGGACAGCCCTGGCTTTTCCCTTTGTATGTTGGGTTTGGCCTCTCCCTCACTGTGGTCACCTTGGGGAAGTTATTTTACCACCAGGAGCCTGAGTCCCCTTTTGGCAAAAATGATGGCGGTGGCCCCCGCCAGCGGGGTGGTAGTGGTGGGCAGGAGGTGACACGTGCAGGGGAGGGACTCCTAAGCTGTCAGGCACCAGCCAGTCGGGCAGTTCACTTTGAATTGGCCCATTTCCCCACCCCAAACATGTGTGCGTTTGCTGGTCTGCTGGTGAGGCAACCCCAGGCCTTTCTGTGCATGTGAGTCCCTCAGGGCACACTGGGCGCTTGGTTGAATGGGAGGACTGGTGTTTGTGCCCCTCTCCCGGCTCTGCCCCCCCATCTTGTTGGTTTCAATGGCCTGTTTTCTCAGCACGTAGAGTGTCAGACATTGTGGAGCCTCAAGGCTCCTGGGCCTGGCCCTTGCCTCTGAACCGCAGGGAATAGGGCTCACTGCAGCCAGAAGGCGGGGCTTCCACGGAGGGTGTCCTGGGTGGCAGATCTGGCGGGGCTGTCAAGGTAGGTCGTGCCTGTGAAGTGTCCAGTGGGGCAAGGCTGGCATGAGGTGCCCATGAAACCCCACTGTCCTCCCGGATGGCCTCAGTGCTTGAGTGACAAGTCCTCAGCCCTTGTGCAGTGGTACCAGGGCAGCCTCCAGGGACCCTTACAGGACTGAGCACATGTGTGGATGAGATTTGGGGGCAGACTGAGGGGGTCCCTGACAGCCTGAAGTTGAACATCAACGGGCAGGTGGCCCGTGTGGTCAGCCAGGGGTAAGACCCCGCCTGGGGCCCTGGTCTGGAGGCCCAGCTCTTCCTGCTTCCCTTGGCACATGGAAGGAACCTCTTGGGGCTCTGACGTCAGTGTCTCTGGTGGGGACAGTAGCGAATGGGTCTCCCTTTGGGGTTGCCTGAGCAGGGAGTGTGCCTGGCGTGGTCCATTCACAGCGAGGAGGCTGGCGTGTCTGCAGCAGAGTGACCGAGGGGACAGCAAAGGAGAGGAGGGAGAGGGGACCCACAGGTGGGGCTGGGCAAGGCCAGCAGGCTGGGGAGGCCCCGAGGGACATTGGGAGGGGACAGGAGTCCCTGGAGGGTGCTGCTCAGGGGAGGCACTTAGGTGTGGGCGGGACACCTGGCTCTGGGGGGAGGCGGGGACCAGCGGGCAGGGGCTGCAGGAGACGCTGCAGGACGCGGGGGTGCTGGGGGCAAGCAGGAGCACGTGGGTTTTGGATGGAAGGAATGAGCCCCGTCCTGTCTTACCCCCAACAACTGCCTGTCCAGATGGGAGGGAGAGATCGTTGCTTTAGCAGAAGGAAAGGATCCAGGTGTTGGCCTTTGTCTCTGCAGTGTTTCTTGGACTGGTGAGTGAGTGGGGGGTGGCTTGGGGTTATAGACAGCTCCTGGTCGGGGTACCCATGTAGTATGTGGACAGAGCAATAGTCAGGACATGCACTTGGGGTCAGGCCACTCCCTCTGCCATGTCCTGGCTGTGCCTCACCTATAAAATGGGGTTATAAAGCATCACCTTCCTCCGAGAGGGGTTGTGAGCATTAAATCCTTAATATGTGTCCATGCAGAGTACTCCTCATTCTTGCTAACTTTAATCACTGTTGTTCCCTCTTTCTAAGACGAGAAGAAATTTGATGTTAGAGAAAAGTCATGGGATTTAGAATCAGATGACTTGGGTTTTGGCATTTGTTTCTCTATTATCCACCCACCTTCTGCACATCTAATGTAGCTGATTTTGAATCCAACCCTTTGTAAGATGTGCCATCACAATCCCTTTAGCCCTCAGCTACAGCCTCTTCACGTGTATTAAAGTTGTGGGGACTTAATGCTATTAAAATAGAACGAGGGCTCCCTACAGCAAAGCAGAGGCTTCTGGAGCGTCCCCCCACCCTACCCTGGCAACCCATTGCCTATGCACAGCTCTGTCGAGACTTCTTAGAGGCTTTACTGTCCCCCGGCTCAGCAGTCCTCAAACTTCCAGGTGTGTAAAAATCCTCCACCTGAAAGGGATGTTGGGGGTCACCCTGACCACCCCATTCAGCTCCCTCCCAGAGGCTGACCTGCATCCTCCCCGGCACCTGTTGTGAGCCAGGTAAGGAGGTAAGGAGGGGGGAAAGTCATGGTTTGGGCGATGATAAGCCAAGCACATCCCCATGAGAGCTGTCATCTAGACATTTTAGGGGACCCTTTAAATTCCAGTCCATTGTTTTCAGAGAACATGCTTTCTGTGATATGTTCCTTTTTAATGTATTGAGCCTTGCTGTAAGGTCTAAGATATGGTCTGTCCTGGAGAATGTTGCATGCACTTGCGAAGAACGCGTGTTCTGCTGCTGTTGGGTGGAGTGTTCTGCAGGTGTCTGTTAGATCTAGTTGGTTTACAGTGTTGTTCATATTTTCTGTTGCCTTGTTGATCTTCTGCCTAGTTGTTCTACCATTATTGAAAGTGGGGTATTGACGTCTCCAACTGTTATTGTTGAATTGTCTGTTTCTCCATTTCTGTCAGTTTTTGCTTTGTGTATTTTGGGGTTCTGTTGTTTGGTACATATATGTTTACAATTATTATGTCTTCTTGATGGATTGGCCCTTTTATTGTAATAAGGTATCCTTCCTTGTCTTTAGTAGCTTTTTGTCATAAAGTCTACTTTGTCTGGTAGGAGTATAGCCACTCTAGTTCTCTTTTGGTTACTGTTTGCATGGAATATCTTTTTCCATCCTTTTAGTTTCAACCTATTTGTGTCTTAAATCTAAAGTGAGTCTCTTGTAGACACCATGTGGTTGGATTACATGTTTTTTTAAAATCCATTTTGCTAGTCTCTGCCTTTTGATTAGTGTTTAACCTACATACATTTAATATAATTGTTGATAAGGTAGGATTTGCACCTGCAACTTTATTATTTTCTTTTTCCTATTTTTTAAAATAAATTTATTCTTACTTATTTATTTTTGACTGCGTTGGGTCTTCGTTGCTGCGCGTGGGCTTTCTCTAGTTGTGGCGAGTGGGGGCTACTCTTTGTTGCGGTATGCAGGCTTCCCATTGCGGTGGCTTCTCTTGTTGCGGAGCACGGGCTCTAGGTGTATGGGCTTCAGTAGTTGTGGCGCGTGGGCTTCAGTAGTTGTGGCGCACGGGCTTAGTTGCTCCGTGGCATGTGGGATATTCCCGGACCAGGGCTTGAACCTGTGTCCCCTGCACTGGCAGGCGGATTCTTAACCACCGCACCACTAGGAAAGTCCCAACTTTATTGTTTTCTGTATGTTTTCTGTCTTTTTTTCCTCCTCTACGTCTCCCTTACTACCTTCCTTTGTGATAGATATTTAGTGCACCATTTTCATTCTCTTGTTTCTTTTAGTATCTAGGGGACCTTTTAGAGTAAAATAAAACCTGTTGGAGAGGCAGACCGTCCCGTGTATCTCTCCTCACGCAGAGAGAATGAAGGCAGGGGCCGGCACTGGACAGGGGAGTGTTGGCAGTGAGCCCAGAAGTGACGGGCCTGGGAGAGGAAGCTGCCAAACTGGGAGATGGGAACGTGGGTGTGGACCCAGACAAACTGGGTGGGCTCTGAGGAACCAGCCCAGAAGCTCCCCTGGGGACAGGGAGAATGAATTATTTGTCTCTGCTGTTTTTGTAGGGGGCCCTGTCTCAGGGTAGGTTTTAATGAATATGTGTTGCATGAATGAATGAGTGAATGAGTGAATGAATGAATGTTCTAGTTATCTGTGGCCAAGTAACAAATTATTCTAAAATCTAGAGGCTTAAAACAAGCCCCCTGTTATTATAGCTCGGATTCTGTAGGGCAGGGGTTGGCAGGGCTTGGCTGGTTGGGTTTTCTGTTCCCTGTGTTATTAGTGGAAGTTACTCAGTGGTATTCACATAGTGGATGGACTAGTCTGGAGGGTCCAAAACACCTTAACTCACGTATCAGGGAACTTGTGGAGACACCTGGAAGGCTGGCCCTGTGAACCAGAGTATCTGCACATGGCATCTCAAGCACAGGGCTCAGGGATCCCAGAACCAGTGTTCCAAGGCCTGGTGGGAGATGTGAGGCTTCTCATGGCTTGACCTTGGGAGTACCACAAGGTCACTTCTGCCACATGCTGTTGGTCAAGCAGATCCGAAGGCCAGGTTCCAGGGGAGGGGCTTGGACTGCACCCTCAGTGGGAGGAGAAGCAAGGATTTGCAGCCATCTTCACGCCCCCCCTTCGGGGTGCCCAGGCCTTGTGCTGTCACTTCCACCTCTTAAGGCTGCTGAAGGGTTGCTCCTGTCCCTGCGTGGCGGGTGACAGCCTGTCCTGCCCCTGGTGGGTCTCCCTCTGCGGTGCTGTGTGTCTGAAGGGCGCTGTCCTGCCACAGGCCACCAGGAGCTGGGCATCTCGGCTGAGGGTGCTTCCCAGGCCCCGCCTGACCCGATCCGCACCCCACTGCTCAGGTAGCCTGCCCGCTCCGTCTGCAGCCCCCTCACTCTGAGCTGTATTTTTAACTCCTGCCATATGGCGAAGCAGCCAGATCATCCGGGGAAGGGAACGGGGGTCTGGAGGAAATCATCGCCGCTAATGCGTTTTTGATAACTGCAGTAATTAAGAACGCGGCGCCCTCATTCCCGCCCCCTCCCCCGGCATCTTGGGTGCTCGGAGCGGCGTCACTCCTGCGTGGGCGGAAGCTGTTCCGAGGGGTTGGGGGATCCCACAGACTAGCTCCTGCCTGCGGGGGCAGAGCCATCACATGGCTAGTGGCTCGTGCACGGTGGGGGGGATGGGGTTGGAGCGCGCGGAGCCCCTGCTTGCCAGAGATGCATGTCCCTCCTCCCTTCTCTCTGTTTCTCCCCTTCCCGGGGCATCTTGGCACAGACGCGGCGTTTCCCTGAAGGCTCCTTCTTGCTCAGAAACCTGCCCCGGGTGGGGCGGCCGGTGGCACTGTGCAGTTTTCACACTCCGTGCCTTTGGTCATGCTGGTCGCTCTGCCTTAGACACCCTTCCCACGCCTCCATTCCTGCCTCTAGAAACCCCACGTGTCCGGTAGGGACCGGCTCCCATCTTGGAACTTTCTGTGGTTTTGAGCCTTTTCTTTGATCTGTGTTGTAGCCCTGGGCCCCCTGGGGCCTCCCATCTGACTTACTTTGACTGTGCCCTGCTGGGGTGCTTGCCTCTAGGCTCCATCCGGCAGGCAGCGCCAGATCACGCTTCCGTTAGGATGCAAACTGCTTATATTAAAGACGAGATGTTTAAGATCAGCCCACTGTTGTCACGTGCGCAAGTCCAGGGTCTGCGAAATGGAGTGTGTGCACCCCTGGGGGCAAATGATACCATCCTTTGAGGTGCAGGGAAAAATGTGGGGACTTCTGTTTCCATTGATCCTTAAGTTCAGCCTCCACTGTCCTTTCTTGGATTCTTTTGCGACACGAATGACATTCGTGCAGTTGTGCCTGCACGTGATTAATAAATATATACAGATACGGTTATTGTGCGGATGTGCGCCCACACTCCTTTCGGGCAGGGAAGACTCATCGAAGTCTAGTGGCCGGTGTCTTTACCTGCAGCCGGCTTTTCACTGCTTTTCTTCTTGAGGCAGTTACTTTCCTGGTACGGGGGTCTCCACTGTGAGATGGGCTGAAGTAGGCGTTTACTGAGCACCTGCTGTGTGCTCGCTGTGTGGCCCCACTTTACAGATGAGGAAAGTGAGGCTCAGAGTGGTGATGTGCCTTGCTGGGGGTTGCACAGCTAGTAAGTGGCAGGGCCGGACATGACCGGGCCTGGGTGACTCCCAAACCTGTGTTCTTTATGTTCTGCTCTGTGTCTGTGGTCCTGAGACATGGCTGGCTGAGCTCTGCGGCTCTGCCCATGGCTGGGCTGTGGTGGTGATGGGAGCTGGCCTCCCCCATGTTTCCGTGGCCTCTGGCGGGGGTGGTCCTGCTAGCAGTGGTCTGGACAAGGCATGCAAAGGCCCCTTCCCCATGGGTAGGACTCAGTCAGCCCCTTCTCTTTCGTCCCCCAGAAACCTGAAAGCCCCAGGCCAGGAGGAGAGGACAGTGGCCGCGTAGGACCGGCATCCATGGGGCATGGGCTTCTTATTAAGAAACCTGCTGACTTTGGTCCCTGAGGGTGAGGGTGGCTTGTGGAGTGGGGGGGAGCTGATTCATCACCATTTTCCCAGATTTTCATTCACCAGATGCCAAAAGTCCCGTCCCCTCAGTGGGAGGAGACCAGGGGGTGGGAAGGGCGGCTTCTGTTTGCCTCTGCCTGGGCTGTTTACCTGCAGAGGTGGGTCTTTTGTCTCCACTGAGCTTCACTTCAGGTCCCGTTCAGCAAACATTTACGAGCCTCCTTACGTGCGGACGTGTGTGGGGTTGGGAGGGTAGGGGTGCAGGGAAGCAGATGCCCCTCGGCCTCCCCCTGCCCCGTGCAGGGGGCGAGGGCGGTTGTCGGGGGGGCGGTACAGTGAGCCCCGGGTGAGTGCGCACCCCCCTCGCGCTGCCCTCAGGGGCTCCACATCCTGATCCTGCCATGTCCCTCTAGGGAGGGGTTGGCTTTTGATGTCGCTCGAGGTGACAGCTTCAGCCAGAGCTCACAGTTTTTCTCCCTGAACGGCTCTCTTTTGCTTTCATTTGATTGAAGCAGACTGTACCCTCCCCTGCCTGCAAGCTGGTGGGGGCCTCTCTGTGCACCCAGTTGGGACGCCCTGAGCCCCTGGTTTAATGAGAAGGACCCCGGCCAGGGTCTGGGCCTCCAGGGCCTGCGGGCTCAGCCCAGTCCGGCCATACCACAGGCAGAGCTTGGCTTTCTGTCTGTGAAAGGCCAGCTTTGGTGTAGTCAGTCCTGCACGGCATACTGGGGCACTTTCCACAGTTGAGACACCTCCAGGGCAGGTGTTTCTCAGGCAGCTAGCTCCATCCCACGGGGAGGTCAAGGGCTGTGGACCTCTCATGCCCCAACTTGCCAAGGGCAGTTTGATTAATAAAAATTGCTGAGCTGGGAGCACCCGGGTCTGGGTTTGGGTTCTGGCCCCATCCTAGCAGGCTGGGCGGGTTTCCTCACCTGCAAGTGGGCATAAGAATGGCGACACAGCCCTCCTCATGGGACAGAGCGGGTCAGCACAGCATGGGTGAGGGGGAGGAGAGCTCACTCTGCAGGAGTTCTCAGTCATAATTACTTAGCAGGTTATGGGGAAGATAGTAAAAGGGGTCTTGGAGGTGGAAAGGGGGTGATCCCTGACCTAGGTGGGGAGGATGTATGGTCCAAGTAACTGCCTCCCAATATCTACTTTCCCTTTCTCTTTAGCATTAAAGCGTTTTAGCATTTAGCGTTTTTGGTGCGTTTTTGTGTTTTAATCTGGCCACGATGCCAACCAGAATAAAGACTGCCTTCCCCAGCCTCCCTGCTTGTTAGATATGGCCATGTGACTGCTCTGGCCAATAAGAGGTAAGCAGAAGTGTGGTGTGCAGCTTCCAGGAAGTGTCTTTAAAAGGAAGAGGTGGGTCCTTTGCCTGTTGCTCCTCCTTCCTGTTGGCTGGAATGAGAATGTGATGGCTGGGGCTCAGGCAGCCATTTTGGATTGTGAGGACAATGGCTGCACTGTAGGGATGGCAGGACAGTGAGCTGGAAGAAGGCTGGGCCCCTGACAACCTGGGGGGAACTGCCCAATACAGGCTGGACTACCCACCTCTAGACTCTTACATGAGAGAATAAAACCACGTGCTTAAGTCCATGTTAATGTATAGCTGACCCTTGCACAATGTGGGGGTTGGGGATGCCGACCCTCCGTGCAGTTGAAAACCTGTGTCTTAAGTTAAGTCAGCCCTCCATATCTGCAGTTGTACATCCATGGATTCAACCAACCATGGATTGTGTAGTATTGTAGTATTTACTATAGGAAAAAAATCTGCCTGTAAGTGGACTTGCGCAGTTCTAACTTGTGTTGTTCAAAGGCCAACTGTATTGACTTTTGATCCCTCTTAGTCAGTCCTAAGGTTACGAAGAGCGTGGTTTTGCGGCTGTGATTTGAAGATGTTGGACCACATCTCTGGGAGCCCGAGGCCTCAGCGTTGGAGCCAGTGGGGGTGGAGGTGGGTCCCCCCAGGACCCTAGTGTTGCGATACTTGCTGACTTTAATCGCTCAACAGATGAGGGCCAGTTACTTCACACGGTGTGAGATACAGAGGTGGAGGGATGGCCAAGTCCCCTGGACCCTGACCCTCAGGGGATGGTGGGTGTCTGATGACAGGGCACTGCCTGGGGTGGTGGGAGAAGAGGCAGAGACAGAGGGGGAGGCAGAGAGGCAGACAGAGATTGCAGGCAGCTGCTTGTATCTGACCCTCTCCTCCCCCCCGTGTGTTGAATTAGCCATAGATTCGTCATTTATCCGTTGGTAACTAGCACTTGCCAAGCCTCGTAAGTGCCAGCCTGCCGCTGGGGGATCCTGGAGCAGAGCGGCCACAGTCGGCGCTCTCCAGGGGGAGGGAGATGGGGAAGAGAAGGGTGTGCTGCGTGCCCGGAAAATGCCTCTGCCACGTGTTTTGAAGGTGCTGTATCTGCAGGTTGATTTTGAGACTGGTGAGATTCATCATGGGGATCGTGTGAAAGCAAGACTGGGCCCCAGACTGGGGTCACAGACCAGGGGGCGTGTTCTTACAGTTTGCTTCCAGCTCTGCCCCTCCCCCCACACCCCAGGTGTCCACATCCAGGTGTGCTCCACCCAGGTGTGCCCCCCCTGTCCCTTGGTTCCTTGAGTCCTTACCCAGCAAACCAGGGGAGGGGCCTGCTGCTGATTCTGCTTTGGTTTAAAAACCAGTTTGACTTTGGAAAGAGAAACTGTGACAGGCAACAAGATGGGGGTGGAGCACGGGGCCTGAACTTGAGGCCTGGAGAGCCGGCGAGGATGTGGCTCTGCTGCAGGGCCTGCGGGACGGCCGCTCCCTGAAGGTGAGTTTGGAGCCAGGCTTGCTGGGTCCCCTTGGCCGTCAGGCCCGCGATGCTGGCTCAGCAGCCGAGACTGGGAGCTTTGGGCTATTTATATCCACTCCAGCAGATCTTCTGATCTCAAGGATCCTGTTCAAAGGCTGCGTTGCGCTGGCCTCTTGCACGCAGCCTCCCTGGCTGGCAGTTCAGGGACGAGGACCGAGTGCAGGGAAGGGCTGGGCTGCAGGCCTCCTCGTCCAGCCCTGGCTCTCAGGCTGAGAGCTCAGCCCCGGGCCCTGTGCCCCTGCTCTGGGCAGTTGTTTCTCTGTCCTTAGGGTGAGGAGGAGGCTGGCAGGAAACAGGTGTTACTTGAGCACCTACTGTGTATGGAAGTACTTTTTTTTTCCCAAGGAGGTTTGTTTATCTTATTTTCAAAAGTTGTGGTAAATGTACATAACATAAAATGTACCATTTTAACCATGTTTAAGTGTACAATTCAGTGGCAGTAAGTACATTCACACTCTGTGAAACCATCACCCTCATCTCCAGAACCTTTTCTTCTTCCCAAACGGAAACTCTGTGCCCGTTAACCACTGACTCCCATCCCCTTCCCCCAGCCCACGGCACCTACCATTCTACTTTCTGTCACTACGAATCTGACTCTAGGGCCCTCATATAAGTGGGATCATACAGTAGCCGTCGTTTGTGACGGGCTTATTTCACTGAGCCTAATGTCCTCAAGGTTCATTCGTGTTGCAGCAGGTGTCGGAACTGCCTTTGATTTTAAGGCTGAATGATATTCCATTGTATGGATGGACCACTCTTTGTCTACCCAGCCATCCATCGGGGACGCCGGGGTTGCTTCCTCCTCTCGGCTACCGTGAATAATGCTGTCGTGAACATGGGTGTGCAAATGTCTCTTTGAGACCCTGCTTCCCATCCTTTTGGGTGTGTCCCCAGAAGCGGCAGTGCTTCAGTGGATCGTATACTGATGTGCCAGAGACTTTAGACACAGGAACGCTGCCTCCACATGACCGGCCAAGGTAGTGTTGGTGTCTGTGTTGTGCAGAGGACGCGGGGGAAGAGAGGGCTGATTGCAGGGCAGCCGCACGACCCCCTCATCCCCGTGTGCCGGCTCTGAGCCCAAGAGGCATGTGGCCGGCCTCCTCTCATCCTCTCGGGGGCCCCTGAGATGCCAGCGCCCCCCACCAAGCCCTTTCCTCCGCCCTGCTCTCCTTCTCAGCGCACCCCTGCGCAGCACGTCCTGGGCGTTTGCTCGTCACCTGCTGCCCCCAGCGCGTGGGCTGCACGAGGGCCGGTTCCTTCTGTCAACTCCGTCTTGAAACCCCAGCCAGCACGCAGTGGGCCCTCGGGAAGTACTCATGAGTGACCGGTGGCGTGTGGCTGGGCGTTCTCTCCCTTCCCTGCTGGTTCTGGGCAGCCCGACCTCACCTGCACCACCCCGGGCCCGGCCTGCCCCCCGCAGAGGGTGTCCCATCTCTTCATGTGGAGTGGGTGCCCTCGGCCGCCTGGCCCTGCGCCCAGGGTGACAGTGATGAACGGCCCTCCGCCGCTCCGGTTATTAACTCCGCTTCTGAGAGCTCTCGCAGCTCCAGACTCGGGGCTGCTGTTTGGTTTGGGAGCTTCTCGGGGTCAGTGACCCCGCTGCCGGGGGCAGGTGTCCCCCCCTGCTGTGCAGTGCACAGCGCACAGCCTCCCTCTCCTGTTCTGGCCTCCGCGCAGGGCTGGGGAGGTGAGTTCATGACACCGGGCTGGCCTGGTGCATTTATCACCGCTACCAGCCAAGGCCTCTCTCCGGCTCTGCCCGTCCATTCCCCCGGCCCCGAGACCCTCCTGGTCCCCCAAGAATCATGGCCACCCTCCTCTGCCTCTCGGGGCCCCTGTCTCTCTGTGTCCTTCCTCTGTGCGCACAGCACTCAGGGTTCCTGTGCATACATCCCTTTGCCACCAGCCACTGCCATGGGGGTGCGGCTGGCCTTCTCCGGAGAGATGCCTTGGGTGATGGGGTCCTCACCCGGGGAGCCCCCCAGACCTCACAGCCCCATCTGGGCTCCAGTGACCCACGATGGGGCCACAAAAGCTGTTGGTCCCGCCCCAAGGCAGGACACCTCTGGTGCATCCACTATCCAGACCCCGTGGATCAGGCCGCACAGACCCCCGTGAGCCCCTGCTCTCCCCCCGCTTCGCAGGTTCCCCTGAGAGCAGCCCTCTGCTGCCGGAAACCGGCCCTGAGGCACTTCAGTGTCCTTGCTTGTGCGCCCAGCTGGTCGCTTCTCCCTGGTCAGAATCCTCTGGGCCTGGGGAGTGGGCGTCCACTGCACCCCACCACCCACTCCTGCGGGACGGACACCCAGGCTGCCTCTGCTGCAGGGGGTGCTTGGTGAGCGGCATCCTCCTGCGTGGCACCCAGGGGCCCATGTGGGCATTTCCCTCGGGTGGATGCACACCCAGGAGTGGAGCCACTGCTCACAGGGCGCATCTACCCCAGCAGCGAGGGATTGTTCTCTGAAAGGCAGCACCAGCTGCGTGCTTGCAGTGGGGCCGAGTCTGCACGCCCACGCCCGTGGGGGGCATTCTCACCTCCTCATGGCGCTCCTCCTGCCCCTCCTGGCTTTACAGCTCTTTGGAGGTTCCTGGTCTCCCCCGCTGCCTGCTGGTCAGTGACTGAGCTCAGATGTCACCTCCTCTGGGAAGCCTTCCTGGTGCTTCCTCCGGCCCCTCTGCAGGCCCAGCTGGTTTCACTGCTGTGGCACTGTGGCGATGCTGCGGGGACTTGGGCTCTGCCTCCTCTCTTAGGTGGGCATTCGGGGGCTGGGGACCCTGTGGGGTCATCTGTGTGCTCCAGATATGTCTGTACACTGGATGGAGGAGGGGTCCAACCCACAGCCTCCCCTCTGTGGGGGAGACGCCCTGCCTCCTTCTCCTTGGCTTCCCTGTTCCTTGGGGCCACCTGTGCCTAGAGGGAAGGGTCTCTTTTGTCCCCACTGAGCTGGGAGTGGGGTCTCTCCTTCCATTTCTCTGCCGGGACGTCCAGAGGAGACCCTGGGAGATGCCGGGGACCAGGAGGCCTGTTCCCGACTCCTCTCAGTGCCTCGGTTTCCTCATCTGTGATGGGGGGGGTGAATGAGCCCACCCTGCTGGCGTGGAGGGAGGATGTAGTGGTTGCCAAGCGTCAGGAGGGCCTGGTGCCCACCCCCGCGAGCTCTGGAAGGCCGGCTCCCACCTGCTCTTGCAAGGGCCCCCCATGGGCGGGTGGGCTGGAGTGGGCTTCCTGGACTGGCTTCGTGGCTCAGAGCGTGGGCTGTTCCCCGCAGCCAGACCCGCCGGCTTCCGGGACCAACTGTGACCTTGAGTGCTTTTGTAAACCACTGTGTGCCTCAGTTTCCTCATCGGTGAAATACGTTTAGTATTTGGACCTCAGAAGATTGTTGAGGGTGAGGCGCTGGCCTGTAGGTTGTGGTCCGTATAATCTGGCCACTGTGATGATTGCTGTTATTTATCATTGTCTGCTTATGCGGTTGATGGCCCAGGGTACTTGGGGTTCAGGTCTGGGTGCTCATCGCCCTTGACACCCAGCACATGGAGGGGCTGGCCTGCTCCAGACCCGATTTTACAGCCACAGGAAGAGACCCTCGTTCCCGTCACCTGAGTTTACAGCAGGGAGTGCAAAGCGGCTTCGTGCTGTCATAGGAGCTGCCGATTTCCCCAGATAGGAAATGCAATGATTTACGAAAGTTGCCTAAGAAAAAATGGGACAGATACTTTACAAATCCACAAAGCCCCAGAGTAGGGCTCTTTTATGCTGGCTCCCAGCTGACCTGCCCAGATGCAGCAGCCAGGGTCACACCTGACAAGGCTTGGAGCCTGGAGCATCATGGATTATGAAGGGAACAGAGCTGGCTGCCCCAGGAGCCCGGGGACAGACACACACCCACCAGTTACTGCAGTGCAGGTGGTCACGGAGGGAGGGGAGCAGAGGGCAGTGGGGGACATAATCCCATCAGTGACTTCCACAGCGATGCGCCAGGAGCTCTGGAGCTGGGATGACCCTGCAGAGATGTCCCTAATAGAGGCTGGGAGGCGGCCTTTGTCCCTCTGCATGGACCAGACGTTGGATGTGGTTGCCCCTGGGGGAGGGAGCCATGTCCTTGGCCAGAGGTGGCTCCCCGAAAGGGACTCAGCTGAGAGCCATCGGCAGGCAGCAGCCCTGGCAGGAGTGGCACGAGGGCCTCGTCGCAAGGGGGGACCTTGGCGGCCACCACAGTGTCCACTCTAGCTGGTTGGGCTGATCTTTCCATATGCAAATCAGACTGCATCCCTTCTGCTGTGAAAACCCCTCTTCCCTCTTTTGCTCTCCTTACCCTCTGAGTTGGCAAATTGGGCTCCCAAGACCACACCCAACCTACAGAGATATAAATTTAAAATCTGAATTAGTTGGAAACATTTACAGATCAGGAGATTTCACATAAAGCCTGATTTTCGGCTTCTCTTGATGCTAAGCAGTGCCCCCTCGCCTGCACGGGGCAGCCCTGCCTCCGCACAGGGTGGAGGCATCGTCCCCATGGGCTTCCCCTCCCCAGGGTCCTGGCAGAGCCCTGCGGCTCGGCCCCGTGGGCTGCAGGTGGATTTGAAGCTCTTTATTCCTCACTTGTTCATCCAGGCTGTGTTTGGGGTTCCCACTGGGTATCAGGTTCTGTGCTGTCCCCCAGGCTCCCCTGTCCTAGTGGGGGGACAGGCACTCAGGAGAGAAGCAGGTCCGTGGGGATTGGAATGTCCAGCAGGGCTGGGAGGTGGGGAGTGATGGGCTGCATTTTAAGGCAGGTGGGTCGGGGCGGCCTCTGGTGGGTGGCCTTGAGCAGAGGGCAGTGGAAGCGAGGGTGAGAGGCCAGCCCCCAGGGACCAGGATGGGCCAGTCCCGAGGCTCCTTGTATCCACCACGCACTTCTTGCCTCCATGGGCTTGCTCGGCCCAGAGGACCCACCTCCCCTCAGCCTTGAGCCACCTCCTCCAGGAGGCCTCCCCGGCTGGGCCTTGTTCCCCAGGTCTCTGGGAAGTGTGGTTGTCTGTTTCCATGTCCATGTCACCCACCTGGAGGACCTTGGGGTCAAGGTCAGGGTTAGCCTCTGGGCCATCTTGGTCTCCGTGTCCTCAGCTCTGGCTCAGTGCCTGGCACAGAATAGGAACATGAGTTGTGGGTCAGGTAGATGAAGGCGGATTCAGGCGCCTGCGAGGGACACTAGTTCTCAGACCACCTGGGATGCTGGGACTTGCGCCAGGCTTGGTAACGATGCCCCCAGGAACTAGGGCTTTCCGCCACCTTTACTACGAGCACCTGTTCTGACCAAAATTGGTCACTCAGTGAAAAATATGGGAGAGAAAGCCTTGCCTCTTACCGGGTGGAAATCAGTGACGCTGCTGTGAGGACAGATGCCCATCGGTGATTAATAACAGTTTTACTCACCAACCTATACTGATCTGGGTTTCCGCAGCACCGTACAGGCTCCCTCCGTGGGCTCTCCCCAAAATGTCAGCCTGGGATAAGGCAGCCCCATACCTATCTGTTGGCTTCCAGGTAGCAGAAAATGTCAGGCCAGAGAACACAGTTAACAAGCATCGTACAAATTAAGGCTCCTGGCTTGAGTACTGCACCTTTCCTGCCCTTCTCCCTCCATCCCCCCACCTCTCCCCCCCTCACTCCCCACTGCCAGGGCCCTCCGGGGCTGGGAGCCAAGGCCGCTCCCTGAGATCCAGCGCCTGGGCTCGTCTCTGGCAGGGCCAACTTTTGCTGGAGCGCTGTGCGTTCTCCCTGCCAGCGTGTGTTCTAATTAGCCATTTTGAAAGCAGATCTGCTTAATTGCAAGCGGTACTAAATATTGGTACATAAATAAAGTCATTAATAACTGCATATGCAGAAAGTCCTCCCACTGAGCTCCACAACAGCTGGGCCCCTTTGGCTGTCCCTTGGGCAGCCCCAGCTCGACGGTGGTGTCCTGCCAGCCCCCTCCCGGCATCGATCAATAATCAGAGTGGCCGCAGGTGGAGGAGAGGGATGGAGGCTTCCCACAGGAGAGGACGAGCAGCGGTGGGCCGGGGACCCTAAGGACCAGAGGAGGTGGTTCCAAAGCTCTGAGTTTTGAACGGCAACAGTGTAACGGGTCTCCTGCGATCAAGTTAGCATGCGCTTCCTGAACGGTTACGGCTTAAACACAGCGTTCATCATCACCCAGGCCCCGGGGGTGGCAGTGCTTCCCTGATCCCATCCATAGGACGCAGATGACAACATCTGTCCAGCGCGTTGGCGGCTTTTCATTTCTTAGGATGTTCAGCAGTGTTTGCTGAGTGCCGACTATGCGCCGAGTCGTGTTCTGGTGGAAACGTCACGTGCCAGTGCCTGCATGTCTGAGGGGCGTGGAGGTGAAGCAGAGCGGTTGGTGGGGACTCGGGAGGGGGGTGGGATTTTGCTCTGCGTGCTGTGGAGTAAGGTCCAAGCCGTCGTTTTAGAGGACCTCTCTGGCCGTGGTAGGAAACTGTAAGGAGGAAAGACGCGGGCTGCAGCGGTGGCCCAGCAGAGGGATGGTAGGCTTGGGCGAGGGAGGTGGGTGGAGGTGGTCAGAAGCCCAGATTTGGGGGCCGCTGTGAGCAAAGCCCAAGACTCACAGATGGGCAGGGGGTGATGTTTAGAACCGCAGAAGAACCCGTAGGTTTCTGGCAGTGGCTACTGGTGAGCGGGGTGCGGGAGAGGGTGCGATTCCAGAGCTGGCGGTGAGATGCTTCGGTTCCCCTATTGGCTCTGTTTCTCACTGGCTCCCGTCCCCTGACTCTGTCAGTTTCTCCAGGTTCTACATTTTTTAATCTTTTTTTTTTTTTAAATAGACAATTTTTAAATACTATTGTGGATTTGCAGGAAAACTCAGCATTGAGTACAGAGAACTCCCGTGTACCCCTTCCAGTTTCCCCTCTTATTAACATCTTGAATTAGGGGGGCACGGTCATCACGACTCATGAGCCAACGCTGCTGCTGCATTAGTGGCAAAAGTCCAGTTTAGTGAGCGTTCACTCTTGGTGATACGCATTCTGTGGGATTGGACAAATGTGTGATGACACGGACCCACCATAACGGTATCACACAGAGCAGTTTCACTGCCCTAAATATCCCCTGGGCTCCACCTGCTTATCTCTTCCCCTCCCCCAACCCTTGTCTGCCACTGATCTTTTTACTGTCTTCCTAGTTTTGCCTTTTCCAGAACGTCACAGAGTCAGAGTCACACAGTATGTAGCCTTTTCAGATTGGCTGCTTTTACTTCGTTTCCTCCATGGCTTTTCACGGCTTGATAGCTCCTTTCTTTGCAGTGTTGGATAATATTCCATTGTACGGATGGACCACAGTTTATGTATCCATCCATTTACTGAAGGACATCTTGGTTAGCATCCCCATTTTACAGAACAGAAAACTGGGCAAAGAGAGGTTATGCAACTTGCCTATGAACACACAGCAGGTTGGCAGACTGCCAGGGCAGGAGCAGGTCCTCGGTTGAGGAGTAGAGAAGGAGTGGGGGCCACTTCCTGGGGGTGGGGTGGGGATCCCGGGCCCCTGAAGCTCTTTACTCCGGTGATGGCTTCGCAGTGGGTGCCTGTCCCCCTAGGTTCCTGTCACTGCTCTGCTCTTGGCTTCTCTCCACTGCATTTGCCACCGGACGTGCCTTCGTGCGTGTCCCCTTGGGTTTTGTTCCTGGTCCACGCTCTGGCTCCCCAGCGTGGCCCAGACCCCCGAGGGGCAGGGTTTCTGCCTCCCCGGGGCCTGGCACAGAGGCAGTGCTGTTTGCTGAGTGAACTGTCCCGAAGGCTGCTTTGGGGTTGATGAGAACGGAGCCTTTCCCCAAGGAGCAGTGGGATGGTGCCAGGTTCAGAGCCTGCCAGGCTCCTCACCTGGGCCATGGACACGTCACTCTACCCCCTGGGCTTCAGTTCGTGCCCCTCCAGTGGGGGTCGGGACGGGACCAGTGACCCGGCGATGATGGGACTGGCGTATGGCACACTCGGCATTATGAAGTGATTATAATCAGGTAATATATGCGATGTAATTAAATAACATAACTTGTAGATTTTTTTTACCATGGTAAAGTCTACATAACATAAAGTATACCATTTTTACCATTTCTCAGCGTCCAGTTCAGTGACATTAAGTACATTAACTTCTTGTGAAACGATCACATCCATCTCCTGAACTTTTACATCTTCTCTAACAGAAGCACATTATAATATTTTGTGTTATAAGATAATAGTAATTCTTATTATTTCTTTTCCTGAGACAACTTCAGCTAAGGGTCCACCTGTTTGTTGATGGAGTGTGTCGACCTTGGGCCCCTTGATGTCTTGCACCAGGTAATCAACTCCTTGTCCGGGATCCACCGGGTGTGTCTTAGGACGTTTAGCAGCCTCCCTGACCTCAACCCTCTAGATGCCAGTAGCACGCCCTCCTCAGTCTTGACAATGAAAACTGTCTCCAGGCAGGCACAAAGTTGCAGCTATGTAGGATGGCAAGTCTAGAGATCTCAGGTACAGGGATGATGGTCCTACTAGGTAGGACTGGATTGAACACAGGACATATGCCGAGGGGGTAGATTTCGGGCTCTCATCACAGATGAAATGTAACTGTGAGGGGATGGTGAGTTAGCTTGACTGTAGGAATCATTTCATTCTGTATGTACATCAAATCCTCGTGTCATGCACCTTAAATATATGCAAGTTTTGTTTAAAACTATATAAATCGATGAAAAAATGTCTCCGGGCATTACCCATGCCCCTGGGGTTGGGTTGGAAATTGCCTCTGATTGGACACCACTGGCCTAAGAGTTTGAAGCTAGTTGGAAAACCAGGCTCCTCATTTTGGGAAGCAACTCAGTCATTACAACCCTGCGAAGCTTTTCCAGCCACCAGGAAGAGCCCCTTCTTACTGTTTGGGTCCCCGAGCCACCTGTCCTTCGTACAGACTTTCTCCCATGTGAGTTGAGGCTCTCGGCCTGGAGGAAACCCCGGGCGGAGGCGGGAGCTGGGCTGATGGAGCCGTTGGAATCCAGGCGCCAGTTCCGCATTTCACATACAGGCCTGTCCACGGCTGCGCCCCATTGCCCCAGGATCAGGGACCGGCCCCGTCCTCGGGACCCAGGCTGCGGTGACCTCTCCCTCCCTTGGACCCGACACCTGTGTCTCCCTCCCACCCGCCTGCTCTCTGGTGAAACCCAGCAGGTTTGGAAAGGTTATAACCCATTCCTGGTTCCTT
Source organism: Delphinapterus leucas (assembly GCF_059928025.1). NCBI lineage: Eukaryota > Metazoa > Chordata > Mammalia > Artiodactyla > Monodontidae > Delphinapterus > Delphinapterus leucas. The sequence goes on from NC_143138.1 coordinate 102,284,073, forward strand.
CCTCAGTGCCAGAAAATTAGTCTTTAACTAAAACGGATGCAGCTCCTAGAGCTGCTGGTCGTGGAGGTTCAGCCCAGCCCTTCTGGATGTGTCTCCAGGTGTGCAGGGTCATGGAGGGCAGAGCCAGGCGAGGGCTGCATGGGTGTGGCTTGTTCCATGTGGACGTTTGTCAGGATGTTGAAATCGTGTTGAGACTCGGGTTCAGAGCCACGAGGCCTGCGTCCGGGCCCAGCTGCAGGCGGTTAATGGCTCAGAACCACTCCGGGCTCGCGGAGCAGGGAGGAGGGGTGGCAGGCGGTGGGCAGGAATCCAGAGCGGCCCAGGGCACTGCTGGGAGTGCCCCATCTGCTCGGCCCTCCAAGTTCAGCCTCCAGCACCCTTTGCTGGGCGTCTACCGGCCCCCACCCCGGGGAGCAGGCGCGAGGCCGTGCAGGCCGAGTGCACAGATACACGATGGCCACCCCGCAGGCCGTGATCTCCCCAGAAATGAGGCTCCTGATGCTTCAGAGATAGAGCATTGCTTAAGAGCATCACTACATTTATCGCCCGGTGCGCACATACAGCTTGCATTTTAGAAATCAAACACTGTTCCTTATCGAATATTTTGATGGATGTAATTTTCATGAAAATGGAGTTGAACTTCATGTTCTCTAAGGCAGTACCGAAGTGCATTTTATAATAAAGCATCACTGAGGCTCCATTTGACTTTGGTGCGAGCTGTTCCGACCCCCTCCTTGGTGTCACTGCACCACCCAGTAACCGACATGCAAGCTGAGTTGGCCGGAGTTGCATCTTAAACGCCGTCTGGGGGTGAGGGGTTATTTCCAGGGAGGGATCGTTTGCCCAGGGGGTGTCATGCCCTTTCTCTGGGCGCCTTGCACTTTCTCTGGAGTCTGACGTTCTGGGTGCGAATCTGGGCTCTGCCACTCACGATGTCAGCTTCTGTACACTTTGGCAAGTTACTAGACCTCTCTGTGCCTCAGTGTCCACATCTGTGTAATGGGAATAATAGTGGTACCGACCCCATAGGGCTGTTTGGGGCTTACATGGGTTAATGTTTGCAAAGCACTTAAAATAGCATCTGATCTCTAGTGAGCTGGGGTTTGTGTTTGCTGCTGCTGCTGTGCTTGTTAAGTTGCGAGCCACCTGAGGTCAGAAATCCCCCATTTTGGGGGCTTTGTGATCTCGGCACTCAGCCCCGAGGGATGCTTTTGTTGAACCTGCTGCCCGGTCTCTAATTCTGGCACGAGGTCCAGGAGTTGTTGCTCAGCCCTCTGAGCAGGTGAGGATGCCTGGCTTGGGCCCTTAATTCAGGAATCTCTTGCAGTCCTCATCAGGACCTTTGTTTTCCTCGCCCAGGCTCCAGATATTTCACTCTTTCAGATGGTGGTGTGTAAACACTGTGGTTTCCGTCCTCTGGTTCCTGCCTGTGACAGTCAGCTTCTCGAGGTTTTCCCCTGCATTTTTCAGGCTGGGAATCACAGCAACATTTAAAGTATTCCTGTGTGCTTGGGTTCTTTCAGCCGACACCATTCATTCATTCAAGAAATATTTATCGGGCACCTACTGCTTATGCCAGGCATCATTCCGGGTGCTGAGCGGTTACAACAGTGCACAAAACAAGAAAATCCCTGTCCTAACGGGCTTACACTGCAGTGGGGAGAAACAGATAGTAATTGAGATAAATTTGGACAATATTTAGTGTGTTAGACAGGAAATGTGGAGAGGAGAAAAAGAAAGCAGGGGCAGGGAGAACTGGGGTGGGTGAGACGTTGTTGGAATTTTAGACCTAAAGGAAGTGAGGGAGTGAGCTAAGTGCTTATCTGGGAAGAGCGAGCCAGGCAGAGGGCATAGCCGGTGCAAAGGCCCTGAGGCAGGCATGCACCTGGCATGTTGGAGGAATGGCAAGGAGGCCCGAGTGGCTGAGGGTGAGCGAGGGGGTCTCTGGCTTTTACCCCAGGGAGGGGCGGGCCATGGACGTTTCTGAGCAGAGGAGGGACGTGATCTGGATCTGGACCACCCTGGACGCTGCATGGGGAAGAGCCTGGGGGGCTGAGGGTGGAGGCCACTGCAACAGTCCAGACAGGCAGTGATGGTGGCTGGTGTGGGCGGCATCCCCTCTGTGGTCGGTCCAAACCAGAGGACCTGGCTTGTCTTCTTTGAGTCCACAGACCTTTTGTTGCTGTTTGCGGTGTCCCCGAAGGCTTGTGACCAGCCCTAGAAAGGCCAAGAAGGAAATGTCCTCCTGTAGCTTGTTTGTGGCAATGTGGAGCCAGGCTGTACAACGTTAACCACAGCGGCAGCAGACAGGATACTTAGTCCATAACAGAATGAAGTCTCAGAACTCAGATGTGCGGGAGGTGACAGTGCAGGAGGGGGCCTCCCCGGACAGGTGGAGAAGCTCAATAAATGTAAGCCATCCTTGTTACAGGGTGGAAAAGAGTTCTGAGGAAGCAGGACACCGTGTATGGTTTGTAGCCATCAGGAAAGGTCCCCTGGAAGAGGGGATGGTGAGGACGGGTCTTGAAGGGTGGGGGGCTCCCAGCAGAGAGAGAGAGAGAGATGGCCATTCCATGGGGGGTCTAGGAGCTGGTGTATGTGTATATATATATATATATATATATATATATATATATATATACGCATACATACACACATACACATTCTTTTTAAAAAGTTCTTTTCCATTATGGTTTATCACAGGATATTGACTATAGTTCCCTGTGCTGTACAGTAGGGCCTTGTTGTTTATCCATTCTATACATAAAAGCTTAGATCCGCTAATCCCAACCTCCCACTCCATCCCTCCACCGGCTCCTCCCCCTTGGCAACCACCAGTGTGTTCTCTATGTGTGTGAGTCTGTTTGTGTTTCGTAGATAGGTTCAATTGTGTCGCAGTTTAGATTCCACACACAAGTGATGTCATACGTTATTTGTCTCTCTGTCTGACTTCACTTAGTATGATCATCTCTAGTGGCACAGGGGCAGGTTTTGAGGGGTGGACATGTGAGCCTGATTAGAAACCAGAGGGGCTCAGACTGCCTGGGGTCTGGGCACAGGTGGAGTGAGGGTGGGAGGCGGGGAGAGGAGGCTGGAAGGCTAGAATACACGCAGCCTTGAAGGCCCGTGGGGATGCGCCTTTGTTCAGCAGGCGGTGATCTGGTGAGAACCACCGTTAGGAAGCTCGGGGGAGAAGCCCAGGTCCTTCTGCATTAGCGCAGAGTCTGAATTTCCAATGGCTGCAAAGATGCAGTAGGAAACTTGGAAAGAGCCCCGGTTTCTAAGACCAAAGCATCCCCTGCCTGTGCTTTTGAAAGGCAGCTGGAGGTGGGGATACCCCAGTCCTGGTGACTCCGCTGCGCGGGGTGGGGTGGGGTGGGGGCGTGGTTCCTGATCCAGGGCGTTAGGAGCCTGCACTGTCACAAGCTGGGCCTTGACCGCAGGCAGGATGCTGGGGAGGGTGGTCAAGCAGACGGCCCAGGCTCGTGGACGGAAGACCGCAGGGTCAGTGGGAGCCCTGGGCCCAGGGAGGAGCCCCTGTGGCCGCGTTTCCTGGGGCCTGGGAGGCAGTCCTGCCTCTGCGGGAGGTCAGGAACGAGCCTGGGGTGGCCCTGGGGTGGCTGGGAGCCCAGAAGAAGGCCCCGGAGCCCCGCCTCTCATCCTGGAAGTCTGCGCTGAGATCTGCATGGGGCCCACTTATCAAATTTCTACTTGACACAGAACCGAGAAGCCTGCTGATGTGATGGAATCAAGGCCGTCAGTGGTTGTGACGCCCCTAACCGCGCGTGAAGGCTCATGGAGTGAAAATTCTGAGAGAGAAGCGTCTGGCCCAGCTTTGGGTGAAAGGAGAGGACTGAGCAGAGCACTTGTTGGCAGGGTGAGGCCAGAGGGGAGGGGAGCGCCATGTCGGGCCAGGTGGCCTGAGAGCCTGCAGGGCTTCGGGGCCACGGGAACCCAGGCGTCCATCCCAGGCCCCGCCTGTGCCTCGGGCTGTCCCTGGACAGAGGCTGGGGGCTTGACCTGTGGGGTCCAGAGGCAGGGCTTGGGCAGTGGAGGAAGTGAGGGGGACAGGCTCTCAGGGGTCGTGTTACCTGGGGGAACGGAATGGGGCCCCAGAACATCCTGGGATGTCTGGGAGGTATGGGGCAAAGCCAGCCAGGCAGGTGCACATCTGTAGGTGCATTTGAGTAGCCTTTGGAGGTCAAGGCGGCTGTGGATGAGATCTAGGGAAAGCAGGAGTTAGGCCGGATTCTGCCCACAGGCAGCCAACCGCAGTCGAGCCGCCGGCTCTGAAGCGTTCCTGGAGAGAGCAGTCAGGGTCGGGGGGGCAGGACTCAAGGAGCAGCCCCGGTCCAGAGGTCAGCGAGACTCCACCCCCTGCAGACGGCACCGGGCCCTGCAGCCCCACGAGGACCGGGCCTCCTAGCCGTTCATACCTGTCCGTATAGGGGAGGGCGGTCTGCAGGATCCTGGCGGGAGCGCCACCTCTGGCCCGGTGAGAACCCCCTCCCACGTCAGTCATGCTAGTTAGCAAGCTGCTCATCTGACCCGGGAGAGCCTGTCCTGACCTTGCCTTCTGCTCGCTCGCCAAGACTTTGCACCTGGCTGCAGACTGGGGAGTGGGGGGCACACAGCAGCCGGGCTGCCCCACTGGCAGTGGGTGGTCCTGTTGAGGGCACTGCCTGCCCCCAGGCCTGAGCCTCGCAGGGCATGGTGTCAGGCTGAGAGGATTTTCAACTGGACTTGGGTCTGTAACAGGAGGCTTCTGAAAAGCACCAGCACGGCGTTTGCCACATCCGTATTTCCTTTGCACTACTCTTTTTCTTTCTTTTTTTTTAAAGACCTTTTTTTTTTTTTTTTTTTTTTTGATGTGGACCATTTAGCTCCCTGACCAGGGAATGAACCTGCACCCCTGCACTGGAAGGCGAAGCCTTAACCACTGGACGGCCAGGGAAGTCCCGATTTTTCTTATTTTTTGTCTTGTAGGGAAGTCCCTATTTTTCTTATTATTTTTCATTGTAATAAGATACACATAATGGAAAATGGACCACCTTAACCATTTTTAAGTTTCCAGTGGCATTAAGAACATTCACGCTGTTGAGCAAGCATCCCCGCATCCATCTCCAGAGATGTTCCATCTTCCCAAACTGAAACTGTCCCCGTTAACCACTAACGCCCCCCATACCCCTCCCGCAGCCCCCGGCACCCAGCATCCTGCTTTCTGTCTCTATTACCAGTCACTGCTCCTGGGCCAACCCAGGCCGGCCAGCCCTCCGCCCAGCTGCCCACTGACCGCAGACACAAGATCTGCGGAGCCCAGGCCAGGACGCAGGTACCCTGTAGACTTGTGACACATGATAAACGGTGGCTGCTTTAAGCCACTAAATTGGGGCCATTTGCTTTGTGGCGTCATAGCAATAGGTGCTCCCCAAGACTGTGGACTCGGTCTGTGTGACCCCACTGGCGCTAAGGATTCCTCAGTGGGTGTGGAGCTGGGGTTCCCAGTTGGCAGTGTCACAGGAGCCCCCCCCACACACACACACTGCCACCCCCAGAGCCCCGCGGTACCTTTCCCAGTGCTGTGTTGTCTGAGAGATGTTTGCGTGGTGGTCTTGATAGCTGGGAGGTCTGGAGGGGAAGGAAGCCCTCTGTTCTCTCTTGACAGCCCTTGGCCACGGGTTTATCACAGCCTGGGACCAGAAGCGGGCATCAGTGTTACGTGTGCCTGGGTCGCACGCTCGAGGGCGTAAAGGCTTGCTGTCCGCTCTCTGGGGTTACATTATTCTGATACAGTGGGCCTCCGCATTCACTGAGTCAGCACGCGTTTATTTCGCACCACCGTGTGCCAAGCCCAGGGCCCGATGTGGGAATGATGGGTGAATTACGCTAACTGATAATCACTGGGCTGCTGGTGTGTAACTGTTGCAGTTCAGCTGTTTCTGCACTTGCGTAGAGGACCTATCTCTCGGTGTTAAAAAAACAGATGGCGTTGTATTTAATTATCAGCTCCTTTTTTCGATCAGCTGCTTATTTAGAAAGCAGCAGCGAGGCGTGGGGTGAGACCGGCTGGGGATTGGTCTTCAGCCCTGGTCACAAGCGGGGCCGCCCCCTCCCTGGCTCACTGCTGTGTCCCCAGCACCTGGAGTAACGCCTGGCACAGAGCAGGTGCTGCACAGGTACGTGTGGAGAAATGAAAGGACGTAGCTGCCGTTCGATTTTCCTGATCACTGTGCAGCCTCATCTACAGATGAGGGAGCCTGGCCCAGAAGGATGCAGGGGCTCCCAGGGCCGCCCAGTGGGGAAGCGGAAGAGGCAGAGTGGAAACCCGCTGTCCTGAGCTACTTCCCTCTCTGCTAAACTACCTCCCCAGGAATGGAGAGCCGCAAATCCACATGCTTCTACGAGGGAGGCCGTCGGGGGACAAGGGACACCCGTATCAGCTTATCCTGGACCGTGAGAGGAGGCCCTGCAGGAGGAGAATCAGCCTGATGGTCAGGCTGTTCTCGGAACTTCTGGTCTCAGGGCCCTCGGCGCTGGGGGAGCGTGGCTGCCTGGCCCTCGGCCCCTGCCGTCTCCGGTGAAGCACATCTGCCTCACCTCGGCTTCTACCATTGCTGATGCTTCTGGGAGACAAGAGGCCAGCAGCCCCTCCTTCCTGCCATCTGTAGCTGGGAACCACCCACAGGAGGAAGACCTCTCTCCAGAAGGGTGGTCCCACGCACTCTCTCCAAGAGGTTCTGAGCTGGCCGTGGCTGGGGCGACCTGCGGGCCCCGGATGTGCAGACAGCCCTCCACCCTGTTGTCGGCTGGCGTGGCAGCCTTCGGGGGTCAGCCGATCCTCCCTCCTCCTCCAAGCTGGATGCCACAGGGGTTGAGTCCCCTGCCTGAGCGACTGCTCTGGGCCACCCTGACTCAGGGCAGTCCATGCATAGGAATGGACCTTGGATGGCAGAGGTTTCCAGACTTTTTATATTTTAAATTTTTTATCAGCAGAACCTTCTCTCCAAATGAAACCTTCTATGGAACCATGATGTATACATCAGAGAAAAGCAGAGACGCTCTGGGTGGGGGGACAGGGTGAGGTCTCCCAGAGACGGCCCCCGCCTCGGGACAAGGCATCTAGGGGAGCATGGTAGAGCATCCCTCCAGCATCAGGAAGCTGCTCCACGGTGGGGAGCATCAGGGGCTGGTAGTAAGTGTGGAGCAGCCTCTGGCTACCCTGGGGTCTCCAGACCAGGTCCTCGGCCACGGACAAGCAGAACCGCCCTCCCCAAAGCCCCCGGGACACTCGAGGTCCGGCCAGCAGGGGTAGGAGGGCAGCACGGGCTGCGTCCAGCAGAGGCCAGAAGCCCCAGGTGCAGAGAGCCAGCCTGGGAGGTGAAGGCGGCAGCCCTGCCCCTTCCACTGTGTCGCGGCCCCAGCCCAGGCCCTGCGTGGAGTCGGCACCTTCACAGGTCTGCGTGTGTGTGTGTGTGTGTGTGTGTGTGTGTGTGTGTTGGGGGTGTCACGGGCAGAGGGAGCAGATGTGCTTCCCTTGAGAAGGCAGAGGGGGTCTCAGCTCGATGGCAGAGGGAAGTGCTTGAAGGTGGGGTGAAGGCCTCTGTAAGGTGGCAAGCCTCCGGCTGCTGGAGAATGTGCAGGCGGATGCAGAGTGAGTGAGGAGTGGAGGCTTGCAGGGGGCCCACCTGGGTCTCAGGAGACCTCACTCGACTGCAGCTCTCTTCCACTTTCTCCACCAGGCTCCTCTCAGGAGGCCACGGGCTGTGGTCCTTCAGAGCCTGGGTCTGGAGCCAGACAGCCTGGGTGCTGTGTTTCCTCATCTGACAAATGGGGGTGAACGTGGGACCCACCTCTTGGGGCCGATGTGTGGCTGGAGTGAATTAATACACACGAGGCACCACCTTTCTTCTTTTTGAAAAACTCTCCAGACTTTCCGGGTGATGTGAGTGGGGAGGACAGGTTTGGGGCGCCTTTAGGACCACCTGGAGCCATAGTTTCCCTACGAGTGAAAGCAGGGCAGAGACATGGGCCCCACTCCTGGCAGGAGGCCCAGCCCCTGGAAATGTCAGCTAAGGAGACGGGGTAGCCGGTTTCACTTGGAAAACTCTGGCAGATGGGGGTCGTCAGGGTCTCCAGTCCCGCATGGCCAGGCTGTGAGGGACGCAGCGCTGGGGCTGGGGTGCCTGAGACATCCAGACCGGGATCTGGGCTCTGATTTGCTGAGCTGCCCGTCTAAGGGCCGTGTCTCCCGCCCACTGTCCGCCTGGGAGCTGGCAGAGTGGTCTCGCCTTGAACTTGTCTGTATCAGGCTGAGGGGAGTGGCGGTTAGCAGATGTCAGCTGTGCCAGCAAGGCCACGGCCACCCTCAGCGGGTCCTTGGGGGAGGAAACAAAGGCATCAAGCAGCTGTGTCTCTTGCGGAGGGTCCCCAAGCGGCGGGGCCCTTCTCTCCTGCCTCTGCCTGCTTCGCAGATGAGCCCGAGGGGCAGTGTGAGAGCAGGCTTTAAAGACCTGCCTCCCCAGGGGGTCCCCGCTGTGCACTCGCCAACCCCCCAAGTCTGTTACTGCCTCCTACCTTCAGATGACAAGCGGTCTGTAAAGCCACAGTGGCAGTGACTTAACATGTTTCTCAGATGCAAGAATAATGTGCTTGGCCATTTGTCACCGGCACCAGGGGCTCGTTCCTCAGCTGCCCAGGCCGCCAAGGGGCCTGGATCCCTGTCCATGGGCAGAGAGGGCAGCAGGCTTGGAGCCTTAAGACGGGGGTGGCCTCAGCAACAGCAGACAGCATTTCCCTCCCCTCTCAGAACGGAATGCCCTCCTCTTGCTGTCACGTTTTCACGGCCCCATCTGGTTCAGTGGCCAGCCCCCCAGTCCCCCCCCAGCCCTCATCACCCTACCACCAGCACCCCGTGACCAGCTCGGATTATTGGGGGACACTGGAGAGAGAGGCCCAGCAATGGGGGGCATCTACCCAGAGAGGGTCCTCCTGGGCCGTCTCATCGGGGATTTTGTTGTGGTATGGGGTGCACAGATCCCACCTGTGAGCAGGGATGTTTCCCGATGGATCTGGGCTCTCCCCTCCTCTGAGCCGACGGAGGAAGGTGCCTGCAGGTCCTTACATGGCCGGCACCCGCAGACCACCAGCTGGGAGGGTACGGTCACTCCCTCTGACCCCAGCGTTGTGGGAGATCCGGGCCCCAGTGCCTCCCTGGAGAGGCAGGTGTAGGGGAGGTGTCAATGGAGCCCCCAACCGGGTGAGGGAGGGGCCGTGCAGCCCAGTCCTACTTCTGATGGGGGGCCCCCTCTGAGCCCTTCTCCGGGTCTCCCATGCCACAAAGGAGCCTGATGGATCTTCTCCCTCAAAGGCAGTCGGACGCACAGACACACACGGCTGGCACGTTTCATCGGACCCCTGGAGCCTCGCCCCAGGCCTGTGGGATCGGGGCCCCTGCTCCCCACATGGACGCCCCCTACTTTCATCTGGCCCCAGTGCCGCGGTGCCGGCTGCCAGCAAACTCACACCACGTTTCAAAATAAATCCCGTGAGCAACGGTCGCAGGAAAGCGAGGGAGATTTATTGGCTTTCATGGTGAGAAGCCACGAGGACCGGAGTGATAGGATGTGTTTCTCATTAGTTGTAAATGCTGGGAAAGAATTAAGGAACACTCGCGTTTTCTGTCTTTCGTCAAAGCACAACGAGAGCTGCGAGGCGCAGGGCACTGGACAGCTGTGATTTGGGCGTCAGCCTCCCGCGGGGCAGTGTCACTCCAGCCCGCCATCGCTGCACACATAACCTGCCTGGGAGTTTTTTTCTTTTTTTTTTTATCCCAGCCAGACCAGCCCCCAGAAGGGATGATTTGGGGGTACCCCAGTAACCCCTCTTGTCCAGATGCAAGGACGTATTCATGTTGGCAGCAACAGGACAAGATAACAAGGAGGGGAAATAAATTCAGAGAATGTTTCTGTGCCTCCAGCACGGGGGATCGAGGTGGGCTCCTGGGGAAGGGAAGGCCCGTGGGAGTCCTCTTGGAGCGACGTCACAGCCCACCTAGGGGTGGGCAGGGCGGGTCTGCAGTGCATGAGACCTGGGGTTGTGACCACCCGGTCGAGGCAGAGGACAGGGACTGCTCTGCTGGCACAGGGCCGGGGCGCCCACACCCCACCCGGGAGCTCCGCAGCACCAGGACGGTCCAGAGGGCGGAGGGGACGCCTGCCCGGGGGGAGGGACGTGTGGGAAGTGCCCCGGAGCTGGGAAGGTGTGGGCAGAGCAGGCCTGGGGAGGCCCACGGGGGCTTGGAGGTGGTTCTGGGAGAGCGAGTCGGGGTCTTCGGGGGGCCTGGGAAAGGGGTCCAGCAGGAGGACGGCACGAGTAGGGGTACAGAGTCTGGTGGTACCTGGCATGTGGAGGGACAGTGCTGCACGTGTGTGTGTGTTTGGTGGGGTTGCACAGGATGGAGGGGGCACAGAGGGCAGGAAGGGACCTGCGGGGGAAAGTGGGCTCCATCCCAAAGGGGAGCCATGGGCCGTGGTGCCTTGTTCTGTCCTCCTGGTAGTGGGCGTGTCCCGGAGATGCCTCCCCCGGGGAGAGACAAGCCAGCCCGCATGTAGGAAGACCACACATGAACATGCACACACACACAGGCACACAGACGCACAGGCACAGAGATGCAATCTATGCCAAAGTTTTAAAGCATAAAATTAGACACACCCAGTTTTCAAGAGCTGGAGGAAGCTTGTATTTTTAAAAAATGCCATTCAGATCCCAGAAGTCACATTGAGAGCGTCTGTTTCACGTTGTCGGCGATAATCACAGCAGACACTTAAATAGCACCCCTCAAGGTGCCCGCCCCCGTGCGGAACACTGCACGTTTACCTCATTTCACCCTCCCAGCCACCTGGCTTGGGTTGCTGGTACTAGAATTACCCAGGTCTAATGACATTAGGATTATCTTTGCATAACAATTTACGGTTTATAAAAACATTCATAATCATTATTGGATTTGATAGTGAAAGCCAAGAAGGCATTATAATCCCCACTTCACAGGGGACAATGATGTGTGTATACATATATAGAGAGAGAGAGGGAGAGGGAGGGAGAGAAGAGGGAGCGCTTACTATATGCCGGGTACTGTTCTGTGTATTTTACACATATTAACTCAAACTTCAAACCAACGCCATAAGTACTATTCCTGTTCTCATTTGACATGTGAAGAAAGTGAGGCAGAGAGAGGTTGGGTCACTTGCCCGAGGTCACCCAGCTAGGAAGTGGTAGATCCAGGCAGAGTCATCCAGACTGAGCTGAGCTGGGCTGAGTGAGGCTCTCAGAGAAACTAACTTTCTAGTTGAGAGCTGAGCCGTGCAGAAGAGAAGTCAGGGATGGATCTGGGAGAAGCATTCCAGCAAAGGCGGAATGGCTTGTGCGAAGGCCCAGGGGCAGGATCAAACTTGGTGAGCTTGAGGGGAGAATGAACGAATGAATAAATGAGTGTGAGTCCCACTTGGTGAGGTTCTCCTTGGCGAAGCCCCTGCTGACCTCTCAGCCGTCTCCCCTGTGTCTCGTGCACTGGCCTGTGGTCTAGGCATGTGACGGTCACCCTGGGCAGTCGGGACAGCTCAGGCTTGCTTCCTCCATCGCTCTTTCATCTCTTGCTCTGCTGTTTAAATTGTCACCCAGGAGGCTGTGAACAGCTTGAGGGCTGGGGTGGGGGCTGCCACCTCAGTGTCCCATGACAGCTGTGGCTGGCCCATTGTGCCCTCAGGACACATGGAGGGCTGAACGGTCTGTGTGTATGATATTGGCAATGGTAGTGATAGTTAACATTTAAGCAGCAATCAGTTTGTGCCAACTGCTGTTATCATAATGTATTGTATATACATCAAAGGGCATACAGTCCTGATATAATGTTGTGATGCTCAGACCTTGGCAAGCTGAAACAATACTCTAGCCTTAAAAATTGGCACGTGGGCTTCCCTGGTGGCACAGTGGTTGAGAGTCCGCCTGCCGATGCAGGGGACACGGATTCGTGCCCCGGTCCGGGAAGATCCCACATGCCACGGAGCGGCTGGGCCCGTGAGCCATGGCTGCTGAGCCTGCGCATCTGGAGCCTGTGCTCCGCAACGGGAGAGGCCACAACAGTGAGAGGCCCACGTACCGCAAAAAAAAAAAAAAAAAAAAAAAAAAAATTGGCACGTAACTAAGGGCTGTTTAGGGCAAGGGGGGTTTTGAACGCAGGCAACCCAGAACTTGACACCAGTGTATGCAATTCTCTGTATGTGTGCACCAGTGGTGCCAACTAACGTCACATCATTATTTATTCTATAATCTGTACCCGTGCCTACCAGGTGCCAGGCGCCAGGCTGGGCTTTAGTGGTTAACAGAGAAACACAGACAGACATTCTTAGGGAGTTCTCAGACTGAAAAGAAATTGTCCTCAGCACCCCAGGGAGAAAATGTGTGAGGGGCTGCATTTAGCCGGAGCGGCCTGGGAGAGCTTGCTGAGGAACTCATGTTTACGCTGAAGTCTGAGGAAAGACAGGGACGGAGACTGGCAGGGGCTGCGTGGAGGGGGCGGCTCTGGGCAGGGAGAACAGCATGCACAGAGGCCCTGAGGTGAGCTTATGTTTTCTTGTTTGGAAAACTAAGAGGCCAGTGAGTCTGAAGCCTGGAGGGCAGGGGTGACAGGGACGACCTGGAAAGGGAGGGACCAGCAGGGACAGATCATGTGGCACACTGCAGGCCATGCAAAGGGGTTGGTAATGTTTTAAAACCAGATCAGTTTGTTTTTTTAAAGATGTTAAGGCTTTTGCAAGTCACAGTAAGATTTTGGCTTTGCAAAGTTCCAAGGTCTACTTCCATATAAAGTCAGTGAAAGTCATTGCTGTAATTCTTCATGTCTCCCTCTCACCAAGCCTTTCACGCACACTGCTCTACATTCTGACCACCTGCACCTAGGTCGTCATTGCCACCTGCGTCCGGTTGACCAAGGGAGGCTTTGCAGGGACTTGACTCGGCCAGGGTCATGCAGCTGGTGTCAGGGTTTGGGCAGGTGCGGTCTCGCAGAGCCTGGAGCGAAGTGCCTGCGGAGGGGGAGGCTGGCTGGTGGGCCCGGCCTTGGAGGAGCCTAGCTCGGTCCCAGCCCAGCAAGGTCGTCTGCAGAGCCTTCCTTCTCTCTGCTCCGTCGTTCCCTGTCTGCTAAATGGGGATCTTGAGTGAAGTTGAAGCTTCTGGGAAGTTCTTACAACAGGGTGTTCCCGTGAGCCGTGTGAAGAAACAGCAACTCTGCACTTCTTAGCAAGTGTCATCAAAGCATCACCTTGTTCCCACGTGACGGGCTCTGGGACTCTCAGTAGTGCTGGGAGCAGAAAAGACTGACTTTTCAGTTCATTTATTAGCGGGAGCCAGGCTGCCTGGGGCTCGTGGCAGAAAAGACTGACTTTTCAGTTCATTTATTAGCGGGATCCAGGCTGCCTGGGGCTCGTGGCAGAAAAGACTGACTTTTCAGTTCATTTATTAGCGGGAGCCAGGCTGCCTGGGGCTCGTGGGTGAATAAATCACAGCTCCTGCCGCTGCGTCCCCGAGAGTGAGGGGAATGGGAGGATGTGCGGGCTCCTGCTGCGGGGCGGGTGAGGGGTGGGCAGTGCGGGAGGCCGGGAGGGTCAGGGTGGAAGGCATCTCCTGGCCTCACCCCACTAGGGAGGCTGCTGGGCCTGGGGGTGGGCTCCAGATTTGCGGGAGGACGATAGCCCAGAATCCGACCCCTCCCCACCCACGCCTGGGCCACGCCCGCACCAGCCTCCTAAGTGGTCTCCCGGCTCAGCCCTCAGCCACAGCGTCCGATGAGACCCAAGTCAGTCCTCGACCCTCTCTGCTCAGGGCCCCACGGCTCCCGCTTCACCCAGGGTGCGTGGGCGCAGGCCCTGCACCATCTGTCCTCGTCACCCCTCCGCCCTCCTGTCTTACTGCGCGTCCTCTGCTCCCTCTCCCGTCCCCCACTAGAGCGTGAGCTACGAGGGGGCAGGAATCTTCGTTTTGCTCCCTGATGTCTCCCCATGCCTGGAATGATTCCTGGTACACGGTAGGTGCTCAGCAATTATTTGCTGAATGAATGAACAGTGATCTGAGTATGGTTGTTCTCATTTTGCACATGAGTAAATTGAGGCACAGAGAGATTCAGTAACTAATCCGGGGTCACACAGGTACTAGATGGCAGATTTGGGATTCAAACCCAGGCAGACTGGCTTCAGAGTCTACGTTCTTAATCTCTAAGTTATTTTGCCTGTCTAATTAAGAACTGATGAATTAATGAATCACATAGCCTTTCTAGATTCTTCTTGCATCCTATGCACTAGATCATCAAAGCTTTTCTTGCTTTTGAGTCTCTGTCCTGCCTCCGTTCCTTTGCGCATGCTGTTCCCTCTGATTAGAATGCCCACTCATGTAGGGAACTCCTATTCATTCTTCAGAACCCAAGCTAAGTTGTTCCTTCACCAGGCAGAGGCAATTTCTCTCTTATCCTTGCTTTCATTGCCCTGTGGATACACCTTCATCAGAGCCCTGAGAAGCCACTTATTTATGTGTCCTTCTGAATCCCCATTTTGAGACTCTTGATGGCAGGGGCCTTGTTTTGTTTTCTTAGTCTCTCCCAGCCTGTGTCTCACACATGTTTTCTAACATGTGAATGAATGAATGAATATTTGCTGAACGTGTGACTGGAAGTGTTTCTGGCGCTTACAGCCTGCCTAGTAAATATATGCATATTGAATCCTATTTGATGAACTTTCGTTTTTACACTGCCCATATGTTCCAAAGAGAGAAAAGTAGGCCCAAATCATAACAAAATCTAATAAAATCCTATCTAGTGGTAACTCTTCATGTCATGCATTTAGAGGGAGGGAAATGCTTCTGGTAAAATACTGTTCTGTCTTTGGTGTAGTAAACACAGACATTGAATGTCATTCAATGTAAAGTTACATTAAATCCCCAGGATCCAAAGGTACTGTGGGGACCATAAAATGAACTGGTCAGAAGGGAAGTCTACTTGGTTAGGGGATAAAAGGGACATTCGTGTCCCATGGGGTAATGCCAATCCTAGTGGCCATAAACGCATTAACGTCTGTGTAATGGTGTTAACCAAGAGTCATAGGTGTGGATTATGGGAACCCTTTCTTTTGCATGAGAATTTGACCTTTGCTTAACTTTCTAGCTGTTTTCCTGGGAACCAGGTAACTGTCACCTCTGTTGCTAGGCAGCATTGCTTGAGGTAAAGCATCTCTTGGTTGGTAATTGCACCTGGACGGGTTGGGGCCCTACGTACCTGGTGGGCTGCCAGGCTTGGGCTTCGGGAGCCCGGTGGCTCTTGGGCTGGCCATGTCCCTTGGGAGCCTGGATGCTTTGCTGGTGGGGCTGTGAGCGGAGGTGCTGGTCACCATGGGGCATGAAGGCTTCAAACTAGGGCAGCTTCCACACCTGCCGGGTGTGTATCTCACCTCCTCGCACCTGACTGGTCCCCTAGAGGTGGAGGTGCCAGGTGGCTGCACAGAGGAGGAGCCCTGCCAGGAAGCTGTGCCTCCGTCTCGGGTCCTTTTCCGTGGACGGTGGCCTAAGACAACTGTGTGACTCTGAGCGCTGGTTGAACCCTAAACCGCACTCTGGCGGGCATTGCAGAAGTGGATATAATATTGGCCTAACACAATAGCGAAGAGTATGTAAATGGTGCCGATTCCAGCACCTGGGAACAATGGAAAAGCGGCTGGGTGAAGTCAGGTGGCTGAAGCCCCCATGCGTGTGCAGCGCCCCGTCCTGCATCTCTCCTGGGAGCGCAGGCATCCCGGCTGCGCTGGGCCTGGGCCCTGGATCTGCCGAAGACCCGTGATTTCTCAGGCCCTTTCAGTGCTCCTCCCGGGCCTGGTACCTGGGTGTGGCGAGCATCTTTCTTCCTTCTGACCTGGAGGGCCGGGGTAGGGCCGGTCTCCTCCCTCCCTCTGGTTGGATCAGCTGTAGTGGGGACTTCCAGCCTGGGTGGAGAGTTAGGGATGCTAGTTCTGAGGGCCCCTGTCACCCCCTCTTGCTCTGTGCCACCCTGGATGGACCACTTCCTGCCTTCCTCCAGTTATGCCTCACGGCAGTCTCAGGAGGCTTCTTATTGTCTTCATTGCTGAGATAAAGAACTAGAGGTTCAGAGAGGTTAAGTAACTTGCTCAAGGTCGCCCAGTGGCTCTGTGGCCCGGTGAGGACTCAGCCCCACCATCCAGCCCCAGAGCCCAGCTCTGAACCCCACATGGCGCTGGCCTCCCTCTTCCTCCCAAAGCTAATTAATGTCCTGTGATTCTAAATCAGCATCACCTTGGTAGGTGGCTCGGGGCAGTGAATTTCTAGGGCACAAGATGTCCTTCTCCCTTCCCTCCTTCTGTCTGAGTCTGTCAATTCAGAAAATGCTGAAATGGGCCAGGTGTGGAGTCTGGAATACGGCCCCAAAATTAATAAGCTTTTCCTTTTCCGTCTAATGCCTTTGTTTTGACTTCTGCAGAGGGCCACGCTCTCCATCTCTTGTATGTAGAAGCTTGGATTCCGGATCTGGTGTGACAGGCAGGGAAGGGCCGGACCCGCCCGCCTCTGCTGTCCGTTCCCAGCTTCCTTCTCACATGGGAGGCCTGCCAGCCCCGAGGAATTCGGCCACCGGGAGTCCCTCTGCTTAGGAGGGTTCTGCTCAGTGTGTGGTAAAGCCTTGTCACTCACCAGGGAAGGAGGAGGCTGGCCCAAGGGCTGGGGACCCCCCTTTCCAGCAGAGGGGAATGGGCAGAGGATGGGCAGCCACTTGCCTACAATCTAGAGGATTTGCATCTCAGAGGGAGAACTTGAGCCTTTTAGGGGTTCTTCTAAACCTGAGCTTCTGTCGTTCCGTGATTTCCTCCTGCCTGTGCAGCTCCAGCTCGGAAGAGGCCAGTTATGCCGCGAGGCATTTATTTTTTCCTTAAGAGATTACATTCTGGGTGATTATTTGCAAAGCATGGCCGGGCAGGCGGACCAGCTCCTGATGTGCACGTTTACGGGGACGCCCTCCCCCACCCCCTCCCCAGTTCCTTTTTTTATTTTCAAGCCATCGAGATGGATGCTTTGGTAAAATACAAAATCCTGCTTTGGATGTCGGGGCAACGTCAGATGGCCGCAAAAGTTTCTGAATGTTGACTCAGTTTCTGTACTTACTGTGCTGTGGGCCTGTGACGTGGGGACTGGCCAGTCCCTGGGCTACCCTCTCGGAGCACAGCTTCCTCGGCAAGTCTGATGAAAGCCTGCAGAGTTTGGAGCAGCTGCACTGACGTTGTCTGGTCCCTGAGCTCACAGGGGTATTAACAGTTCTCAGGAGTCCTGTGGGAAAGAAACAATGCCCACTGATTCCCAAACCTATTTGACCTTGGAATGTTTTTCATCGCCTGCCACAGAGCTCATACCCCAGAGTTTGCTTCTAGAAACTCTTTTCCAGTGGGCGAGGATGTGGAGAAATTGGCGCCTTCCAATTTCTGCACTGCTGGTGGGAATGCACAATGGTGCAGCCATTATGGAAGACAGTATGGCGGTTCCTCAAAAACTTAAACGTAAAATTACCATGTGAGCCAGCTATTCCACTTCTGGGCAGGTACCCAAAATAATTGAAAGCAGGGACTCAAACAGGTATCTGTGCATCCATGTTCATAGCAGCACTATTCACAATAGTCGAAAGGTGGAGGCAAGCCAAGTGTCCAGTAACAGATGAATCGATAAAGGAAGTGTGGTCTATCGATGGAATATTTACTCAGCCTTAAAAAGGAAGGGCATGCTGACACCTGCCACAACATGGGTGGACCTTGAGGACATTATGCTCAGCGAAATAAGCCAGACACAAAACGACAAATAGTGTATGATTCCACTTATATGAGGCCAGGCCCCTAGAGCAGTCCAATCCATAGAGACCGAAAGTAGATGGTGGGTACCAGGGGCTGGGGCATGGGAAGCTAGTGGTTAACGGGCACAGGGTTTCAGTTTGGGAACGTGAAGGGTTCTGGAGATGAGGGTGTGATGGTTGCACGGCAACGTGGATGTACTTAATGCCACCGAGCTGTGCACTGCAAAATGGTGAATTTCATGTTAGGCATCTTCTATCACAATAAAAAGAAAGTCCTCTTGGGGATGCCGGGCTGTGGGCTGGGCCGGCTGTTGCTTCTCCCTCCTGCTTCTCTGCTCTGGGGCTCCGGCCCCTGGGCGGGTCTCGGCTCATCTCCGGAACACACTGAGCTGCCGGATCTGGCAGCTGCCTGGCCCTGGGGTCCCTTGTGAACCTCGTCACCGTGGGCGCCGAGCCTCGTCTCCCACATCACGGATTGCAGGCGGAACGTCCTTTCTGGGGCAGATGCTGGTGCAGGAGCCCCTTGGAGTCAGTCCCTGAGCCGCGTGCGGCCCCGACTGCAGCTGCCTCTGTGCTTGGGAGGGCCACCGTGCGTCTGGTCCCCGAGCATCTGTTCCCGGAGGCCCCGGGAGCTTGCGCCACGTGAGCTCACGAGGTCCCGGACCCAGTGTCGCGTGGGGAATGGGGCACAAGGTGGCCGGTGGGCTGCAAGGGTGGGACCCCCGGCTCTGCTGCTCACACGGAGGGGGCCCCCCCACCTGCTTCACAGAGATGCTGTAGGGCTGAGCGTGAGGGTGCTCTGTCCCTCCTCTGCCTTTTCTCTGGCTCCTCCTGCAGGGTCTTGGGCCTGTCATCGTTCTCACTGAGCCAGAGGGGCCTGCACAGGCCGATGGGCCAGGGAGCAGGCAAGCCTGGGCCCCGTGCCCACCCCGGGGCCATGGCCAGGCAGGCATGACCCTCTGGGCACCGCCCCCAGGTGATCCCACCTTGGCCAGGTTGGGAAGGCCTGGCCTCTGCCCCCGGGAGCCTGGCACAGCGCTCAGGGGTAGAAACGCCCCCTCTATCCCCACCCCGTCTTCGCCGGTCTCTGCTGGAGGCCTTCCCGTGGCCTCAGAGCCAGACACTGTGGCCCCTACTGGCCCCCTGCTCCCTGGCCTCCCTCGGACTCCTCGCCGCCCCCCGCATCTTCTCTTCCCCACGGGGTAAGTGGCTTGTGACGCCGGTTTAAGAAACAAGCCTTCCCAAGTTGGCAGCTAATTATAGCAACGGGAGTTGGCAGCCAAAGCCCATCCACACGGATCTGGATGAAGGGACGTGTGAGGGGCGGGTGGCCGGACGTCCCCAAGGCTCATTTAGCCACACGTCCCAGGATGTGGGCGTCCAGGTGGGCCATGCCCTTCACACTTGGGGAGAAGGTTCTGTAAGGTTGAAATGCACCTTCAGACAAATCCGGTGCTGCTTTTCGGGGAACTGCTCCGAGACAATAAAAGAAACCAGAGAAGTAAGTCAGCCCTTGCTTTCAGGCTAGCCCTCAGTTTGCAGAAAATAGGCTTGATTATTAATTAGTCGCTCAATTCAATAATTATTAGGATGTCTTCTTCCCTGGACACCCAGTGTTGGTGAGAGGCCACCCTCTGTCCTAGGCGATGTTTTCCAGGTTTGAAATCTGGGGCTCTCAAAAGATGTGGCCCCGAAGTGGAGCAATGCTGTCCCTGTGGACAGGCCACACTGGCCCAAGCCCCACCCGACTGGGTTCTCTCTCCACAGACATGTTCCCGTCCCGAAGTCACGTTCCCCGACTGCCTTGGGCGACATCAGCATTATTGAAATAAGCTGTGAGCACCTCGGGGGGCCTTGCTGAAATGAGCGATGAGTTGCAGATGAAGGCTCGCCATCTCCCTCCTTGTTACAGGTGCCCCGCTGCCCCGTGGCCACGTGGCCGGCGAGGACCATCCCCTGGGCTGGGCGGGCCTGCGGAGGTGGCCAGGCCTTGGGCGAGCGTTGATGCCGCTGCAGAGCAGAAAGCGCGCGGGTTTGGCAGGGGCTGCTTGTTGAATTATTTAACATCTTAATGAGTCCGTTTTTCACGGCTGTCCTCCGCTGGTTCCCCCAGGACCCGCCGGGGGTGGGCAGTTGGTGAGACCGTAACGAATGTTAATGAGGCAGCGTTCCGCCTGGTGTTCTGCTCCCTGTTCCTTCCCGCCGGCGTGAGGCCATATGGGGCCACCTCCCCGAAGGCCATGGGGCCATCCCAGCTTGGGGCCACCGGGGCCCTGGAGATGTTTCCAGCTTGGGGGAGTCCCTGGGGGTGACATCACGGAGAGCGGCTTCAGGGAGGGACTCCTGCACCTGCACAGAATAGGCGTCGTGACCGCTCGCTCGGTGGTCCCGGCCTGCTGCCCTCGGCTTCCTCTTGCTGGTGAACTTGGGAGCAGGCGTTGGGGGGCTGGCGTGGAAGGGGAGCCTTGGGGCGCTCGTGTCGGCATTTGGGGGTGACGTGGTGTGTCGTGGCTTACGAGGCCCCTCCTGCGGCTGAAGGAATTGTAGACGGCCCGAGGGGCTGCCAGACCGGTTGGGTGGCTGGTGCAGTGGTCCAGGGAGAGGTGCTGCTGGCACGTGGCGGCGTGGTGGCCTTGGGGCAGAGCGGGTGATCTTAGGTGCACGTCGGAGGGGGTAGTCGGGGGGCCTCTGATAATGGCACGTCGTGGGTTGGGAGAAGGAGGTGTTGTCGGTGATTTGGGAGGGTTTCAGCAAGTGTAGAAGTCACCGGGCGTGGGATGGGAGTGGAGGTGGTGGGGGGAGTCCTCCCGTCTCCAGTCTCCCTCCCTTGCACACCTGCTGCCGGACGAGTCATGCTAGAGCCCAGTCTGATCAGGCCACCCTCGCTCAAGAACATTCAGTGGCTCCCACTGTCTGCAGGATCCAAACACAGCCTTAAGGATGGCATTCCGGGGCCTCCCCAAACAGCCCTCCCTGCTGCCCCCGTCCCTCAGGGGCGGATGGAACGCTGGAGCCTCTTTTCCCAGCTTCTGTTCCTGTGTCTTTTTAAAACTTTTCCCCTTCCACCATCACTAGAGGTTAAACGTCTTGTTTGTAAATCAGCCCAGAAGCTGCCTTGTCCACCGAGATTTCCTTCACCTCCTGACAAGAGGCGCTGTGCTCAGAACTCAGCCCCTTTCTCACTGTGTGAGTAGTCTTCAGGTGGGTCATTTTAGCCTGTCTTTTCTCTCTTACCAGCTAGCTCATTCATCCACGCATCTGTGTGTCATTCATTCTACATTGAATGAACACCTGCTGTATACTCAGCGCTGAGCCCAACCCTGGGGTGACTCATGGGAATAAGAAATGGCCCAACGTTCAAGGACCTAGAAGTCAGAACAGATCCAGACTGCCCTTCCACCACTGCCGCCCCGGCCCCAAATGTCTGCTCGGGGCCTGGCACGCCTCCGAGTGTCATGGGTGCACGTGGAAGGAATTGACCAGCAGACGCCAGGGATTCTGCGGGAGCTTCCCACCACGGCTTCTGGGAGGTTCCGAGCCTCCGCACTTGGGGCTCCTGGAAGCCGGAGTTTCAGAGTTGGCAGCACAGGGCCTCAGAAGCGGCAGGTGCACCTTCCGTTTGGGTGGTGGGCGAGCAGTTGTACCGCTGCTTCTAGAGGCCTCGACCCACCCACCCCCCACCGCCCCGCTTGAGAAGGTGCTTTGTTCTAGCTCTTCCCTGCACCTGCTTCCCTGAGGGAGAACCGCTCAGCATAGCCTGGAGCCAGGTTGTCGTGTTTGCATGGTGTTGATTTGGGGGGGTGGTTCTTGCTCTTTTCAGACAAGTGATAGTATTTTTACATTTAAAGTGTGAATATGAGTAAGTATGAATTTTCTTTTCAAAATAAATGTATTTAAGTTTAAAAAGTGAGCTGACATAAAGGAAGGTATTAAGGAAATGATAGTGATCAGGCGCCAGCTTGGGGAAAGGGGTTGCTTTCCAACCCCTCCAAGCTGCCTCCAAGCTGGGGCAGTTTGGAGCTGGTTGGGTCCGAGGTTGCTCGCACAGCCGTGGAGTGCCTCCCCTACTCGGCTGTCTTTCTGGAGAGGGGGGTTCCTCTCGCTGGTTTCTGGGTGGAAATGCTCTGGTAAGCGGTGTGAATGCACAGACAGTGTGGTGCACGGTGCACGGTGACTCAGCCCTTAAGAAGGAATGAACTACAGATACATCCTGTGTTACAGGTGAACCTTGAAAACGTGGTGTGCAGTGAAAGAAGCCAAACGGAAAAGACCACTTATTGTACGATTCCATCATGTGAAAGTCCAGAACAGGCAAATCCGTGGAGGCGGAAGTAGATTCGCGGTTGCGGGGGGCTGGTGATGAGAGGGGTGCGGCGTGTGTCGCTAGGCGTGGGGGGTCTTTACTGGGGGAAGAAAATGTTTTAAAGCTGATTAATGAACCACTCAGGAAAGTTACTAAAAATCATTGAATCGGGGGCAAAAAAAGAAGCGCTAAGGACAAAATGAAAATCCTCTTTAGTTGTCCACAATGCAGGTTTCCCTCTGTCCCCACACTGAGGTCATACAGTCCGTGCACTAGGTTCATTTCACCTACTGAATGATACGCTTTGTCCTACGTCATTAACTGTTCTAGGTCAGGGGAACCCAATGTTGCAGGAGGAAAGGTCAGTAACTTCGGGAAGAGGCAGGAGTGAACGGAGTTAAACGTGTCTGTCGAGTGTGCTGCTGGGCCCGTGTCCTGATTCTCCGAGATTCACCTGTCCACCTGGACCCCTCTGCTCACTGCCCTCCCCCGAGCTCTGTGCCGGGGAGGATGCCCTCCATCGCTGGCTCCTGTTGACTCACCCGTGGGAGGCCCGGACCTGGGATCAGTGGGCAGAGTGGAGTAAGGCTGGGGTGTCCATTGCTCCGGTCCCCTCCCTGCTGGGCCGGGGGGCTGTGCCCCTGTCCCTCCATCCACAGCTCCTGCTGAGGAGCTCTCTCTGGTGAACCTTTCAGGGTCTGTACACGCTCCCTCCCCTGTTCCTGAGGACGAGGGGTGAGCAGCTCCCCGCCTTTGCCAGCCCTGGGAGCTTCAGCATCCCCGGCTGGCTCCCCTCACCCTGCCCACACCTCTGCTGCAGCCCCTTCCTGTACCCCACCGCCCCTTGTAAGTCTTTTGTTCCCTGCCAGGTAGGGAGCCCTAAACGTACCTGACCTCGTGCTTCTCACGGAGGTCACATAGGCGAGTGGTGTGTGGGACTCACGTTTGATGAAGATGGTTCTTTCTTTCTTTCTTTCGCTCTCTCTCTCTCATTCCTTTCTTTCTTCCTTCCTCCCTCCCTCCCTCCCTCCCTCCCTTTCTTCCTTTCTTCCTTTCTTTCTTTCTTTCTTTCTTTCTTTCTTTCTTTCTTTCTTTCTTTCTTTCTTTCTTTCTTTTGTTTCTTTCCTTTCTTCGTTGGGTCTTCGTTGCTATGCATGGGCTTTCTCTAGTTGCAGCGAGCAGGGGCTCTCTTCGTTGCAGTGCGTGGGTTTCTCATTGCAGTGGCTTCTCTTGTTGCAGAGCACGGGCTCTAGGCGCGCGGGCCTCAGTAGTTGTGGCTCGCGGGCTCTAGAGCACAGGCTCAGTAGTTGTGGCGCACGGGCTTAGTTGCTCCGCGGCATGTGGGATCTTCCCGGACCAGGGCTCAAACCCGTGTCCCCTGCATTGGCAGGCGAATTCTTAACCTCTGTGCCACCAGGGAAGTCCCTATAGAGCCTTTTTAGTGGCTTCGGAATTTCTTGTAATCGTGTCACATGTATGCTATTGTTGTATGTTTAATCTGCCGTGGCGCAGCTGGTCGCCACCAGTGTGTTTTGCATCTTAGAGTGGTGATTCTGTGCTTTGGGTAGGTTCCTAGAATGTACAGGGAAGACCCACTTCAGCCTGGTTCCAGGGGATGCTGGACAGGACTCTTGAAGGCGGTCCAGCTCCAAGGGCGTGGCTCCACCAGTTCCAGGCACAGCCCCCGGCCCCAGTTTCGGGGACATTCATGAATCGTGAAGAAAACAGGCTCCGGGAGCTGAAAGCAGCACGTTGGTTTGCGGGACCCGTTATTCTGGAGCCTTGAGGACGTTTGTTCCGTGAGCTCTGCCAGCAGGCCCTGCCCTACCCAGTGCCCAGGCTGGAAGTCACAAGATGTTTTTCAGAAACCCAGCGAGCCCCTGGCAGAAGTGGGTTCCACCCCCGCCCGGCCGCTCCCCAGCAGTGAAGCAGTGATATTGGCCGTCAAGGGCCCCCTGAGCCCCACGGAGTCGTGGAGTCAGTTGAAACGATGTGATGAGCAGGGTGAACGCGTTGCCCGCGGTACTGGGGACGAGATGCAGAGGCTGCATCTCGCCTTCCTCCGCGTGTCTGTGCCGAGGATATTATGTAATATCTCGGCTTTTTATCATCCGTGTAGCTTTGCCGCCCTGCCCTGGCCGCAGAGGGGCATTTATGAATGTCCTCACACGTACAGACTGCCCTGCCTGCTACTGAGGGCTCGTAAGCCGTTCAGGCTTAGAATATCTTTAACATAAAAATCACGCCATCGTCGTCCTTTGCTTTTCCGAGGGAGCCAGAGCGTGATCATCACGGTTAGCGTGATGCTGAGCCGGGGGGTCATTGTCCCTGGCTTGGGTGGTGGGGTGGGTGGTGGCCGTTCCCGAGATGGCCCAGGAGTCCAGCGCCTGCCATGTCTTCTCCATCCTCTTTTCTTCAGTCCCAGTCTGGGGACTTGGTCACACCAGGCATGTTCACAGGGCAGCGGTCACTTGAGTTACAGCCTGGTAATGACTAAATGTGCTGATTGGATTTGATCAGGTTTAATCTGATCTTTTATGGCTGAAAAACTTGCCTCAGAGTGAAGGACATGGAAGTTTACAGGAGCCCTGGGTGCAGTCTTTCCTGCGGGTTCATACTGATCAAGAATTGGGGTGACACACAGACCCTGCAATTCACTGGAATCGTAAGGAACCCAGGAGAGACAAAACAATACTGAAAAAGAGGCAGCCTAGAATTCCCACTTCCCAACTTCAAAACTCACTACAAAGCAACAGTCATCTCCACTCTACGGTATTGGCACGAGGGTGGACACGGAGAGCGATGGAACAGAGTTGAGATTCCAGAAATAAACTCATACGTCTGTGCTCAGCTATTTCCTCAGGGTGCCAAGATCATTCCTAGGGGAAAGGACAGTCTTTTCAGCAAACGATGCTGGACCAGCTGGACGTCCACATACAAAAGACTGGGTTTGGACTCTTCCTTCACACCAGAAGCAAAAACTACCTCAAAATGGATCAGAGGGCTAAATGTAAGTGTTAAAAATAATGAAACTCTTACAGGAAACCATAGACGTAGGTCTTTGTGACCTTGGATTTGGCAAAGGATTCTTAGATATGACACCAAAAGCCTGGGCAACTAAAGAAAAAAATAGATAAGTTAAATTGAACTCCATCAAAATTAAAAACTTCCGTGCGTCAAGAAACACTGTCAAGAAAGTGAAAAGTCAACACACGAAATGGAAGAAAGTATTTGCTGATCTCATGAGGGACTTGCATGTAGAATATGTAAAGAACTCTTACAATCCAATAATCAAAAGAGAAGCAACCCAACTAGAAACGTGAGCAGAGCAACAACCAAAAACCAGGCAGCCCATTAAAGAAATGGGCAAAGGACTTGAATAGACATTTTTTCCAAACAGGGTATACAGACGACCAGTGAGCACATGAGAAGATGTTTGACATCATTCAACATCAGGAAATGCAAGTAAAAACCACAATGAAATGCCACTTCACACCCACTAGGATGGCTGTAATCCAAAAGACAGACAGTGACAAGGGTTGGCCAGGATGTGGGGAGCTTGGAGCCCTCTTATAGTGCTGGTGGGAAGGTAGAATGGTGCAGCTCCTGTAGAAAACAGCCTGGCGGTTCCCCGAACGGTTACACGTAGAGTCACCATATGTGTGGCCTGGCAGTGACACTCCTAGGTATACACCCAAGATAAATGAAAACATAGATCCCTGTGAAAACTTGTATGCAGAAATTCACAAGAGTAGTATTCATAAGAGTCAAAACATGGAACCAAATGTCCGTGATGAGTGACAGATGAATGGTTAGATAAAATGTGGTCCATCTACACAATGGAGTATTATTCAGCCATAAAAAGGAGTGAAGTACTGACATGTGCTACTGCATGGATGGACCCTGAAAGCATGATGCTCAGTGAAAGTAGCCAGACACAGACGTCCACGTGGAGTCCATTTATGTGAACTGTTCAGAACGGGCAAATCTATAGAGACAGAATGATTGGTAGTTTACCGGGGGCTGGGGTGGAGAAAGTGTGGGGGAATAGAGGGTTTCTTTTTGAGGTGATGAAAATGTTCTAAAATTGTGGTGATATTTGCAGAACTCTGTGAATAAGTTAAATAGCATTGGCTTTAAGTGGGTGAATTGTATGGTATGTGAATTATACTTCAATAGAGCATTAAAAAGGACAAGAGTGAGCTGCTCATTCCTGAGGTAATCAAGAAACAGCTCACAATAAAGAAGATGTGGCACATATATACAATGGGATATTACACAGGCATAAAAAGAAACGAAATTGAGTTATTTGTAGTGAGGTGGATGGACCTAGAGTCTGTCCTACAGAGTGAAGTAAGTCAGAAAGAGAAAAACAAATACCATATGCTAACACATATATATGGAATCTAAAATAAAAATGGTTCTGAAGAACATAGGGGCAGGACAGGAATAAAGATGCAGACGTAGAGAACGGACTTGAGGACACGGGGAGTGGGAAGGGTAAGCTGGGACGAAGTGAGAGAGTGGCATGGACATATATATACATTACCAAATGTAAAATAGATAGCTAGTGGGAAGCAGCCACATAGCACAGGGAGATCAGCTCGGTGCTTTGTGACCACCTAGAGGGGTGGGATAGGGAGGGTGGGAGGGAGACGCAAGAGGGAGGAGATATGGGGATATATGTATACATACAGCTGATTCACTTCGTTATACAGCAGAAGCTAACACACCATTGTAAAGCAATTACACTCCAATAAAGATGTTAAAAAAAAATAAAGAAGAAAAGAAGCAGCTCACAGCCATCCTTCAGGAATGCAGCAGAGGAGATTCCTACCTTGTTCGGGGTAGGACGGTTGATTTTTTGGAGCACTTTATTGAGACAGAACTTTTCAATCCTTTCCAGCCCTGTGGGACTTGACATTCTGTGGTTTTCTTGGAACGCCTTCTACTTCGTGGTGGAGGAAGCCAGGGTGGGGCATCAGGGGAGCAAATAAAATAGGAGGGCTGCTGTGACCTTGACCTCCTTGATTGATTTGCTGCCCGTCGATCAATGTGATTAGTGATGTATTCAGGGCAGGAAACACTTGCTGGGTTTGGCTGAAGTGGGCTCTGTGGCTCTGGGGACACAGATGTGGATGGGCCTCTGACCTCACGTGCCCTGCAGCCCACAGTCTGGTTCTCTGATGTCCTGGAGCATTGTTTCCCTGTATGTAAAGTGAGATTGCTGAGAGCCTGGCGGAGGGATCTGGGCAGAGGGTACCGCCTCTCGGCGGGCCAGGCCCCTCCTGGTGCCCCGTGCAGTGGAGCCATCAGTGAGCACACAAGGAGATGCCCCGAGGCCTGGGCTGCTGTGCTGGGAGTTGCTTCCCCCTTGGGTAGGCCAGGCGAGGCCCCTTCCCACCTAGGAGGAAACTGTGTGGATGCATGATGAGCCATCCTTGTGGGGGACAGAGACCTGGATGCTGGGGCACCCTGGATGGCACCAGTGATGTGCAGGGGCTGCAGGTGTATGATCCAGCAGGGGCCGTCTCAGGTGAGCACACCCAGCCCTGCACTGCTGGGGGTGGCAAGGTGTGGGGAGCACGCAGTGGCTGGGCATGGTGACCGGCAGGCCACCCAGTGCCTGTGGGCGGGGGCCAGTCAGTGTCCCCTGAGAAACCCACCCTCGCCTCGGAGTTGCATTTTGCCAGGCTTAGGGGAAGGCGTTGGATTGGCAGCCCAGCCCCTCGGGGTGTGTGTGTGTGTGTCTGTGTGTGTGTGACCTGGCAGACACCTTCTTCCTCTGATTTCCAGTTAGGACTCGGAGCTGTAAAATCTGGCCTCTTTGGCATTTGTCTTACCTTTTGGTTTATCAGTTATGGGAGGGGGTTTCCTCCTCCTTTGCCCCCTGCCTGCCTGCCTTCCTGCTATAATCATTTCCTGAGCCCTGCTCAACTCGGGGCCTGTGCACAGAAGGGTCAGGCGTGGATGAGGGACAGGCCTGCCCCCGAGGTGCAGGGGCAGTGGGAGCTGCGGTTTCACTTGCATTCATGAAAATTCACCAGGTGCTTATGGAATCATAGTATCATTATTGTTAGTCTTATTAATGTCCCCTTTATTAGAACCTCCTGTGTGTGAGGCTGTGTTCCAGGATTTTGACTTATTTAACCTTTACAATAATCTTGGTAAGAAGTACAATTGTCCCCATTTTACAGATGAGAAAACTGTTGCTCAAAGAGGTTAAGGAATCTGTCTCTGAGGCCACACAGCATAAATGTGGCAGAGGTGGCATTCAGGTTCTAGATGGCGTGACTCCAAAGCCAGTGCTCTCAACCACACCCCCTCCCCAGGGCTCTCGGTGAGTTTGAGCAGCTGCGCTCCCAAGAAACCCACAGGTGCTCAGATGAGACCAGGGCCCTGTGGGGCATAAGCGAAGGGATGTGGGAACAGGCAGCTGGAGCAGAGAGATTGTGGCTGCAAGGATGTGGCGTTTGAGGCGGGCTTTCAATACTTGCATCCATTTGGATGGGGGGCAGTGAGGGAGGGCATTCCAGGGAGAGGTGAGTTCAAGGGCAAAGGCTTGGAGGCTGGGCAGCTAGATTTGAGTTGAGTTCAGCTACTGAGCAGAACTGGGGTGGGGCAGAGCTCCGGGACCTGGTGTGGCTCTCAGGGATTTGCTCAGGGGATGGACCTTCTCCTGGGGCCTGTGGAGAGCCAAGGACAGAGAATCCTCCCCAGGCCTGCTGGGCTCTTACCTTGGGGGAGGGACTTGTCAGGGGAGATGCTCCTAAATGGGTTGGAGGATGGATACCTGAGAGGCCCCGGAATCTGAGGTCTTTGTAAGATGAATGGGGGCAGGGAGAAGGTGGGGTTTGCAGAGGAAAGACACCTGGCAGGGGTGTTTCCTCCTCCCTTTCCCAGTTCAGGAGACTTTATGGAACACATAATCGTTGGAAATACCTGGTTCTGGAACAAAAGGGTGAGGCGCTCACTGTGGGGAAGCCTTTCCTTGGTCCGTGCTGTCCAGCAGGCAGTGAGGCCCCTGTCACCACAGGCATGAAAACAGGGACTCAGTACTCACCTCCCCAGGCTGTGCCTTCCCAGCATGCAGCCATCAAAGGCAGGAGCGCTGCTCTCCTGTTCTTCTGTCTTGTCCACCTACTGTGAGCTCCTGAGGGGGGAGATGGCTTAGTCACTCAACAAACCTGTACTGCACCCTTACTATATGCTAGACACTTAGACTGTAGCAGGGGGCAAAGCACACGAGGTCCCTACTTTCTGGGGGACTTCTGTTGCCTCTCTGTCCCCAGTTTCCAGCACCAACCCTGTGGGTACCAGGGATGGAGTGGCAATGTTTGTTGAGTGAATCTTACCAGGAAGAATGTATCTGGTGTCAGTCCCACTGTGTTTATGGATTCAGGGGCTGACCCCCTCCCCCAAGACCTCCCAGAGTCATTAAGCAGGCAGTCATCCTTTTAATCCGAAACAGCCCATGCCCTCCACATGGATGGCATTTGTCTAAAGGGCCTGGAGCCCTGCATCCTTCCCCTCGTCCTCCCAGGAATGTCCCCGTGAGACGGAAACCTTCCTGAAACTCCCGAAATGCTGTTTCATGCCCTCGGAGATTTGCTGGGCGCCCTCTCCTTGTTAAGGAAAGTCAGGGCAGAGGCGCCCAGGCCCTTAGTGGGCTCTGACGGCTGGGACAGGTGGGCCTGCAGCTTCCAGGGACCTGGCTCCGTCTGTGTAAGTTGGAATCATCTAGAGTGGTTGCCGGAGCTCCCAGGGTAATCTCCCCTGGCACGAATGAGTCCCCTGCTCCCTGGGGCTGAGCACAGTTCTCCAGGGAAGGAGCCGGTGGTCTGGCAGCTCTGAGCCTCTGCGTGGTTGGAGGGGATGCTTGGAGACGGGGGTCCCCAGGGCAGCGCAGGGAGATGGGAACCCCGATAGCTTCGTGCGACACCTCTCCCACTGGCACGCGGGGGACCAGGTGGGATGCAGAGCAGAGATTGTCCTGGGAGAAGGGCAGCTTCCCCTCATTGAGGGCCTCCTGTGTGCTGGGGGCGGGACCTGTGAGACCTCATTGGATCCCCCAGCTGGGGGTGTTATTAAAACCCCCACTTACTCATGGGGCCACTGAGGACCGGGGTGGGGGGGCCGGGTATAGCCACTCCCCCAGGCCACATCCCTGCATTTGACGGAGCTAGGATTCAACACCCCGCCAAGGCTGACACACCCTCCCACAGGGCCCAAGGACTGGGAACCCGAGGCTCAGAGGAGTGAAGCAACCTGCTCAAGGTCACACAGCAAACGTCTGACACTGCTGGGCTGTGACTTGGTGACCTTCCACTGCAGGACATGAAGTGAAGCCCAGTGATGGCCTTGCTCCACTCCGGTGCCCCGAGATGGGAGGAGGAGGGAGCCTTGGCCCAGGGCGTGTGAGGGGGATGTGGCCACAGTGCTGGGTATTGGGCTGCTGCCCAGCCCTGCCCCCCACAGGTGACAACTGTCCTTGTGTCTGACCCTCTCCTGGCTTTGCTTTATTACATAATGTGTACAATAGAATTTTTTTAGTTTTGCCTATGATTTTAGAACTTTTTCTTAAGCCATACCTACACAGAGTGAAGGGGACATCCCCGCTGCACTCTCATTGAGTTTTTCCATTCATATACACCCATGTGCCTACCGCCGAGATGAAGATGGGAAACATCCCCAATGCCCCAGAATTCTCCCTCATGCCCCCTCCCAGCCATTACCCCACCCCCATCACTGTCCTGACCTCCACCAGCATAGATGAGTTGTGGGTGTTTTTGTGTTTGTATTAAGCGGAGTCACACAGTGTATATTTCCTGGGTCCGGCTTCTCTCACTCAGCATTGTGTGAGAGGCGCATGTTTTTGTGTGTAATTGGGGGCTGGTTCACTTTCACTGCCGTTAGATATTCTGTGACTTTGGCGGGCACATATGTACGTGTCTGCTGGGTATGTACCTAGGAGTGGAATTGCAAAGGGCAGGCTTTCGTAGAAACAAATTTCCAAAGAGCTTTTTGCTTTCCCACCAAAGAAGAATTAAAGTTCCTGTCTCAACGTTTGATTTTAGCCCCTCTGATGGGTGTACACCGGGACCTCCTTGTGCTTTTTCATTTGCATTTTCCCAGTGACTGAGGATATTGGACATCTGTTAGAGGTTTCCCAGCCTTTAGAATTTCCTCCGTGTGAAATGTCTATCCAGGCCTTTTGCTTTTTTTTTTTTTTTTTTTTTTGCGGTGCGCGGGCCTCTCACTGTTGTGGCCTCTCCCGTTGCGGAGCACAGGCTCCGGACGCACAGGCTCAGCGGCCATGGCTCAGGGGCCCAGACGCTCCGCGGCATGTGGGATCTTCCCAGACTGGGACACGAACCCGTGTCCCCTGCATCAGCAGGTGGACTCTCAACCACTGCGCCACCAGGGAAGCCCTGCTTATTTTTTTAAAAAACAAATTGTCTTTTTTTTTTGTTACTGAGTTGTGGGAGGTTCTAAAACATATACATTGTGGATGTGAGTTCTTTGTGAGATTTATGTATGTGACTATCTTGTCCCACTCTGAGTTTTGTCTTTGCAGTCTATTTATGGTGTTGTGGTGACAGAATTTCTTTTTTTTTTTTTTTCAGAATTTCTTAATTTCACTGTAATTTAATGTATGTCTTTATGTAATCTTGATACACATTCTTTATTGGTGATACAAGTTTTATTTTTATTTGAAAATTTCATTTATTTATTTATTTTTGGTCGCATTGGGTTTTCGTTGCTGTGCGCGGGCTTTCTCTAGTTGCAAAGGGCCGGGGCTACTCTTCGTTGCGGTGCGCGGGCTTCTCATTGCAGTGGCTTCTCTTGTTGCGGAGCACGGGCTCTAGGTGCGTGGGCTTCAGTAGTTGGAGCATGCAGACTCAGTAGTTGTGGCTCACGGGCTTCGTTGCTCCACGGCATGTGGGATCTTCCCAGACCAGGGAATCGAACCCATGTCCCCTGCATTGGCAGGCGGGTTCTTAACCACTGCACCACCAGGGAAGTCCCAGATACAAGTTTTTTGACACCACCTGTGTTTTGCATGTTTTGAAGTATGTGTCAGGCCCTGTGCTTGCACGGCAGGGCTGTGGTGCAGACCCATTCCCTGCATAGCCTAACAGGAGGAGATAGATGCATAGTTCATCTATGACATCCCTCAGGGATGGGGAAAACCCTTAGGGCACTAGGCGTCTAGAGGAGGATCCCCTAACTCAGTTTGGGGAGAACATGGATGGCTTTCTGGAGGAGGTGACATGTTAGCTGAGCCCTGAATGATAGAAAGAGGGTAGGCGAGAGGGGCAGAAGGGATGCCTCAGGTAGAGGGCAGAAAGGGCTGGAATGCCCTCCTCCACCTCCCTGGCTATCCCAGCCCTCTGCAGGCAGCTCCAGATGACTCGGGGTTGCTGCCCTGGGCGAGAGTATGACCTGGGATTTTGGTTCCCAAGCTTGGGTGTCTTAACAAGGGCTGCACACCGTCCCCCTGAGCTCTTTGCCTCCTGCTTGCAGCCTTTCGGGTTTGGAAGGGGTTGGGACCCCGGATACTCAGCCCTTGCTCTACAGACCCCCAAGAGAGCGGAGGATCCAGGCCCACCACATCAGAGCCAGCGGGAATGTCGGTGAGAGGAAATGGGCTGTGTAGACGCATTCTAGGATAAAATAAAGCAAGGAAGATGGGAAGAGGGCAAGACAGAGGGAAGGAAGGGACAGATAAGTAACCAACACAGAATCATGGTTTTTATCGGATAATGTCCTCCTTACGCGATGCAGGCTGAAATCTTTAGGCGTGAAGTATGGTGATCCTGGTAACTTATTTTTTTTAGCAAAAAAAGTAAGTAAGTATTTAACTGAGTTTTCATGGTATTAGTTTGAACCATGAAATTGCTGGTTTTTAGAGATCAAAATGGTCACGTATCCACAATTTCATAAGGTTCAACCTAAAGCCGTTTTTTTCTTTTTTCTTTTTGATGTGGACCATTTTAAAAGTCTTTATTGAATTTGTTACAATATTGCTTCTGTTTTGTGTTTTTTGGCCGCGAGGCATGTGGGATCTTGGCTCCCCGACCAGGGATTGAACACGCACTGGAAGGTGAATTCTTAACCACTGGATTGCCAGGGAAGTCCCCTAAAGCCGTTTTCTATTCAGTTTTTTTTTAAGTATCTCTTCACCATTGCTAGAATAATTGCTTTCTTTTCTTTCTTTTTTTTTCTTTTCTGGCCACACCCTGCATCATGCAGAACTTCCCCGACCAGGGATCAAACCTGCGCCGCCTGCAGTGGAAGCCGTGGAGTCTTAACCACTGGACCACCAGGGAAGTCCCCTAAAGCTATTTTTAATTGCTCTCCCTGTTTGAAAATTTTTATAATATGATGATAGACAAAGAGAGAATCCCACCTCAAAATTAAAAAAAAAATCAAAGAACATAAAAATTTCTCATAATTGTTTCATGCTATAAAGCAACTTAAGAACTCCAGTTAGAGAGCTCAAAAATTAGAAGATGAAAAAAGAATCAGAGTGAGATGAAAAGGGAGATTGAAGACCTAAGGAAAAGAATTGAAGATCAAAGTGGTATTTTTAAGGAGCAGGTAAATAAATTAGGAGCAGCAAGGAACAGAAGAAGCACTGCTGAAATGGAGGAAGTGTCAGAAAGGGAAGAAAAGATAACCAGAGTGCATGCAGCTGGAGAAAAAGAGAGAAAGAGGTAGAAGCAATTAGAAGAGAAGCAGCAGGTACAGAAGAAAACTCCTGTGATGCTCGTAGCATAGCATAGCTGACGGTCCTAACAATCAGACAGAAGATGCTCCCCGTGATGTTCTTACTACCGGAGAACGGAAGAGCTGCACCAGCAGGCCGGACAAGCCCTGCTTGAGTCGATGTTCTGGAATCATTTGATCAAATCCTCAACACCAAGATGTGTCCACGTTCAGACCAAAGGTAGAATCCCCCAGGCATCCAGGCAGAAAGAGCGCGTCACCTACAAGGATAGAAATATCAGGCTCGCCTCACCTCTGCCGACTCAGTGCCAGAGAGGAATGGAAAAAGGTCCACATGGTTCTGAGCTGAGGGGAAAGGGTGTGTTACAAGAGAATAATGTATGTACACAGCCTTGCTTTTGTTTGTATATAAATGCAATAGGCAGACTTCCTCAAAGATGGACAAACAGGGCTTCCCTGGCGGCGCAGTGGTTGAGAGTCCGCCTGCCGATGCAGGGGACACGGGTTCGTTCCCCGGTCCGGGAAGATCCCACATGCTGCGGAGCGGCTGGGCCCGTGAGCCATGGCCGCTGAGCCTGCGCGTCCGGAGCCTGTGCTCCGCAACGGGAGAGGCCACAAGAGTGAGTGGTCCGCGTACAGCAAAAAAAAAAAAAAAAAAAAAAAAAAAAAGATGGACAAACAAGAGAAATGTGTTTGGTTTGCAGATGAATCAGAATGAAGAATCCAGGAAAGGAGATGCTGATAAAAATTAAAAGACTGGTGCTGAACATTTAATCCACATATATACAGAACGAATGGGAAATCCAGTTGTGAGCAGAATGTGAGTTGGATAACCTGGATGATGTAAAAATAATAGTGGAGCTCACAAAAATCAGAAGGTAGCGGAGGAGGTATGAGCTGGATTGTGGACGTACAAATGTCCTCATCTTTCACCTGCCTTGTATAGTGCCCCCAGCTTACCCCATCACATCACCCTCATGCCCTTCTCTGGGTTCTCCACTGCTGTGCTGATGTCTTCACTTGTTTATTATTCTCCTCCATGAGTCCAACAGCTCCACAAGGTGGGGATTCTTCTCTGTCCTGTTCAGTGCTGGGTCCCCAGTGCCTCATAACAGTTCTTGGCATATAGGTTGCTGGATAGATGGATGGTTGGGTGAATGGGTGAATGGATGGATGGATGACTGGATAGATGGATGGATGGTTAGATCGGTGAATGGATGGATGGGTGAATGGGTGGATGGATGAGTGGATAGATGGATGGATGGATGGATGGATGGGTGAATGGATGGATGGATGGATGGTTGGATGGATGGATGGATGGATGGATGGATAGCTGCATGGATGAGTAACTGGATGGATGGATGAATGGATGGGTGAGTGGATGGATGGACAGATGAATGGATGGATGGGTGGATGGGTGGATGGATCGGTGAATGGGATGGTTGGGTGAACGGATGGATGGATGGATGGATGGATGGACGAGTGACTGGATGGATGGATGGATGAACGGGTGAGTGGATGGATGGATGGATGAGTGACTGGATGGATGGATGGATGGACGGGTGAATGGATGGATGGGTGAATGGATGGATGGGTGAATGGTTGGATGGACAGGTGAATGGATGGATGGGTGGATGGATGGATGGATAGATGAGTGACTGGTTGGATGGATAGATGAGTGACTGGATGGATGGGTGGCTGGATTGATGGGTGAATGGATGGATGGACAGGTGAATGGATGGATGGGTGGATGGATGGATGGATAGATGAGTGACTGGATGGATGGATGGATGAACGGGTGAGTGGATGGATGGATGGATGAGTGACTGGATGGATGGATGGATGGATGGATGGATGGGTGGGTGAGTGACTGGATGGATGGATGGATGAACGGGTGAGTGGATGGATGGATGGACGGGTGACTGGATGGATGGGTGGCTGGATGGATGGGTGAATGGATGGATGGATGGATGAACGGGTGAGTGGATGGAGGGATGGATGAGAGACTGGATGGATGGATGGATGGACGGGTGAGTGGATGGATGGGTGAGTGGATGAATGCATGATGGGTAGAGGGATGGATGGATGATGGGGAGATGGATGGGGTGGCCAGGAAGCATCTCCTGTACGAATAGGAGGCATGTTTAAGCTGTGTGGCAGCAGTCTCGTAGTCCTGGGTCTTGGTGCAGGTGAATGTTTATAGTCCTGTCTGGTGGTTCTGATGGGCTGAGTGGCTGAATGAGTCTGCTGTATCCCACATGGAGGAGAATTTGTGGCACAGAATAGTCCCTAGTGTTTCAGGGGGGCTCCATTTTGAGGTAGATGCTGTCTCACCTTAATGCTATGTCCTTACTGTTTAGACAGGAGTGGCCCGATTCCCCTTGGGGGCAGTGGGCAGTATGAGCAGGAGGACATTTTCTGTGCAAAATTAGTGACTTGGGTGGAAGTGGGAGAGTGTGCAGCACAGAAGAGCATGAAAAGCGTCCCGCAAAGTGGCCCAGCACTAAGGGGCTTTCACGCCCATGCATCCCGTGCAGTCCTTACAAGCCTCCTAAAAGCCAAGCATCACTGTCCCTGTTCTGGAGATCAGAAAACTGAAGCTCGGCTCAGCCGCTTCTCACTAGCGTCCAGCTGCCTGGGCGAGTTTCCTCAGCTCTCGGAGCCCCTGTTTCCTTAACTGTAAGCCAAGGGTACGAACGGCGCCTGCCTGATAAGATTGGGATTGTTGGGGGCGGCCGAAATGTGAGGATAGTTTGAAAGGGCTTTGCAAGTTGTCCAGCCCGACGTGATGCTGCGTCCTCCCAGGCGTGGCTCAGTCACTGTTCCTTAGTCTTTCCCGGCTTGGAATTCCCATGGACCTGGTGGGAACAGCTGCTCATCGTGATGCCTGCTTCCTTTCTGCAGCATTGGCTCTGATGCCCGAGCTGCTTGCCGAGGGTTTTCTTTATCATAGTCACACCGGAGGCCGTGAGGGATGCAGGAGGTGGCACCCACTCCCTGCGGCCCTGCCTGGGCTTTGTTCGGGTTGTAATCTTCCCTGACCAGCAGGGACTATCACTGTGGCCCATTATGGTGGAAAATGCCTACCCCCTCACTTCCGAGGTCTGGACAATACCCACCCAGGAAGGGGTTTCACACATGGGTGGCGGGGGGGGAGTGGACTGGCACCGCCCTGAGGGGCAGCCCTGTTCCACCATCAGTGTGGCCTGGACACAGACCAGGGGTCCAGGTCAGGAAGGCTGAGTGTGGGGCGGGGGTATGCCCCTGGTGAGACCCTGCAGATACCCACCTGATTCCCTGTGTGTTCATGGGCATATTCCTGACACCTGGCATGTGGTGGGTGCTGAGTAAATACGAGAGGAAGGAAGGAGGGAAGAAGGAAGGGTTAATTTTTGGACTTAGGGCCATGTGACCAAGGTCAGTCTTCTGCTAATGGGCAGCTCCTTCCTGTCAGTTTACTGCAATCCTTTGTTATTCAGCAAATGTGTTCCTGGACTTGCCTCTAAGCTGCCAGATCAGGCCCATGCATCTTAGTGATTTGCACAGCAAGTGCTGCTGAAGTGAGGTCTGTTTGTTCTCAGGATGACTGACCCTTACACTCCTGCACGCTCTCTGTGTCCCAGGCACTCTGTTCACACCCCTGTCTGCTGGAGGCCTGGAGGGCAGGCATCTCCAGATAGGATCAGGGGTCTCTGCAGTCTGTGGAGGCCCCAACTAGGAATTTGTCCTGGGCATGTGGGCAAACAGATGGGTGAGGGGGTGCCGGGGAAACCGAGGCCCACTCGCAGGGAGGATTAACGAGGGATGTTTGGCAGAGGCGTGAGTAAGGTCAAGG
Organism: Delphinapterus leucas; assembly: GCF_059928025.1. NCBI lineage: Eukaryota > Metazoa > Chordata > Mammalia > Artiodactyla > Monodontidae > Delphinapterus > Delphinapterus leucas. Next base: position 102,321,825 of record NC_143138.1, read on the forward strand.
AAACCAGCGGGGCTGGTGCAGCACCCAGGGACAAGCGGCAGCAGGGAGCCATTACTACTGTCAGCCTGAAAGGTGTGTGTGCATGTGTGGGCACCCACGTTCCTGTGTCTGTGTGTGCGTGTCTGGTATTAGAGGAACCCTGTGAGCCCTGCAGCTCCAAGAGAGGCCTGCCTGATGGGGCTCCATGCTCAGGGCAGGAGGCAAAGCTGCAGGCCGGCAGGTGGGGAGCAGAGCGATGACGGCCAGCCTCTGTCTCCTGCCGGGACCTCCCATTGGCTAGAAGAGCTCAGACAAGAGCGCAGGGAGCCCAGCTGATGAATCTGTGTGAGTCACCCTCACAGGACACGGAGATGGGCAGAGAAGGCACCTGTAAGATGGGTGTAATTAAGGCACACACCTAACAGGGCGCTGTGGGGAACAAAGGAGGAATTGCCCGGTACAGCGCTCAGAACGGTGGCTGGCACCCTGAGCGCTCCCAGAAATGGTCATTACTATCATTACAAGGTTCTTTCTCCCCTCACAGTAAGTATCCAGCACAGACTTTTTTGTGTAATAAAATACACATAACATAAAATGGACCACTTTAACCACTTTTAAGTGTCCAGTTCAGTGGCATCTGTGCAGCCATCACCACCATCATCTCCAGAACTTTCTCATCTTCCCAAACTGAAGCTCTGTCCCCATTAACCACTAACTCCCCTCCCCCTCCCCCAGCCCCTGGCAGCCACCATCTACTTTCTGCGTCTATGGATTTGACTCCTCTAGGGGCCTTGTATAAGTGGAGCCATACAGTGTCTGCACTTCTGTGACTCGCTTATTTCACATAATGTCCTTACATTTCGTGCATATCCTAGCATGTGTCAGGATTTCCTTATTTTTTAAGGTGACTAATACTCCATTGTATGTATAGATCACGTTCTGTTTATCTGTCATCACTTAGGAAAAAAAATGTTGATAGACACTTGAGTTGTTTCTACCTCTTGACTAGTATGAATGATGCTGCTATGAACATGGGTGCACAAATATCTCTTTGAGACCCTGCTTTCAATTCTTTTGGTCATATCCCCAGAAGTGGACTTGCTGGATCAATTGGTAATTCTATATTCAATTTTTTTTGAGGAACCGCCATTACTGTTTTTGACAGTGGCTGCACCATTTTGCATTGTCACCAGCAGAGCACCAGGGTTCCAGTGTCTCCACATCCTTGTTATTTTCTGTGTTCTTGATAGTTGCCATCCTAATGGGTGTGAGGTTCTAGCATAGACTTTTGTACATCGGATGGATGGGTGGATGGATGCATGGATGCATGAGTGGGTGGGTAGATGGATGGATGGATGGATGGATGGGTAGATGGATGGTGACAGTGTCTGTTTGTTACAACAAGACTCCTATTGGGACCACTTGGCTACCAGTTGGCTGAAGTGTCACTGTGGATTGGAAAATAGTATAATATTTCTTCTAAAGCGCTCTATGATGATTCCCCCCTTCTTTCTCCATTTGTCCTACCAGTAGGAGTTTGATGTAGCAAAACTATCTAGAATGCCAGTGTTTGTGATCACAAATGAACTGACTTGGCAACACAGAGGCATGGAGTTGAGGCTGAATTAGCGGGGGTGCTTTGCTGTGGTGTTTAGAACACATCCCATGTTATTGTAATCCTGGAAATGAAAACGCTGTTTCCCCTACAGAGAAAGCTTTGTCTTAAACCATCACGAGAAAAGCTTCTGTCCAGGGCGCTGCCTGTGACCATGGGGGTCTGCCCTTTGCGCATGAAATCCTCTTAAATCAGCCCTTCCCATTGTCCCCTCTCCCGGCCTCCTGCCCAGCTTTAAAAGAGCAAAGTAGCCTGCAGGAGTACAGCGTCAGTCGGCAGGTGCGGAGGGAAGGTCAGAGGCCCTAAGGGTGAGTTCCAGTCACCTCCCTTCCTGGCTGTGTGCCTTGGGCCAGCTGAGTTCTATTTCTTTGTGGACCACCAGTCCCCTCTGCTACAGAGTGGGAAGGATTTGACTCACCTTGCGGGCTTGTTGTGAAGATGAAATGAGATGATCATAGGTGGTCCCTCCTCAGGCAAGTTCAGTGTGGCTTCTTGTTCCTGAAGGGGTGCAGTAGGTGGGACTCAGGAAACGTGGGATGCGGTCTTGCCTCAGTTTCCCCGTCCTGCACACACTTCTGTTTCCTGGCCCGTGCTGCAGCTTTCATACTCATGATCTCCCTTGATCGTCCCAAGAAATCATTACCTCTAACTTAGAAACAGGGACATGGAAGCACAGAGAGGTCTAGTGACTCACCCAGAATCACACAGCAAGGCAATAACTGAAAAGAGCAGATGAAATAAAGGCAGTGTGACACAGTGTGGGAAGGTGTGAGATGTCAGGTGAAGGTGTCGGGCTGGCTTTGGAAGTGGGGACCCCCATGCTGATCCCTCTTCTCGCTCCACCATCTCTCCTCAAGCATCCCCGTCCTTGCAAGAGGGAGCGGGAGCTTCCTCTGATGCCTCTCCCTGCCTCCCCACCACCTGCCTGACAGGAGCCAGACATTTCTGGGTTTCAGTCCTTCCCCTGCCGGGCACTAGCCCTGTGACCTTGGAGACTTAGTTTACCACCTCAACTGCCTCGTTTGAGAAAGACCCCAACCCTGAATTTTGATGCAAGTCCTTTTAAAAAGCTGTTGTTGGCAGTTACAAAGGTGACGCATGATCATTGTTTCAGATTTGGAGAGTCCAGGGAAGCAGATAGAACAGCGTAATCATGGGAGGGCCCCATTGAAGTGAAGCAAACACTGTTAACATTGGGGGAAATTTCCTGCCAGTCTGTTTTCTGTGTGTAGACCTTTCACAGCTGAAGCAACTTGGGAGATTGCTCGCTAATGGTAAGGGGTGTGGGTCCCGAGAATTCCATTCGGCTGAGTAACACCCCACTGTGTCCGTGTGCCGCGTCTTCTTGGTGGAAGGATACTCAGCTTGTTTCCTTAGCTTGGCTGTTGGGAATACCGTTCAGCCATAAAAAGAAGGAAATCCTGCCATTCCTGACACCACGGAAGAGACTGGAGGGCCTTATGCCGAGTGAGATAAGCCGGGTGGAGAAAGATGGTATTGCTTACATGAAGAATCTTGTCGAGTAGAATGGTCGTTGCCAGGGGCTAGGGGTGGGGGAGAGAGGGAGATGTTGGCCAAAGGGCACACACTTCCAGTTATGATCCAGCGTACAGCACCAGCCTGGTGACTGTAGTTAACGATACTATATTGCGTGCGTGAAAGTTACTAAGGGAGTAGATTCTAAGTGTCCTCGCCACAACCCCCCGGAAAGAAAGTTAGCTGTGAGGTCGTGGATGTGTTAGCTAATTTGATTGTGGTAAATATTTCATGATGTACGCTTATCAAATCATCATGTACACTTTAGGTAGATATGATTTTATTTGTCAATTATACCCAGTAAAGCCGGGGTGAAAGAATACTGCAGGGTTGCTTCTGCCGTCAGTCCCAGTTACCTGTAGGGAAGGGGCTCTTGTGGGGGGCTTTGAGCAGCGGGAAGGATGCCCTCGGAGGCCGTGTCAGCCCTGCTGCCTGGGCTGTGAGGGCAGCCAGCTGGGGGCAGAGCGGCCTGGGGAGGGGGTGTCACTCTGGGCCAGCAGGCCCCTCGGGGCAGCGGGCAGCTCTTCCGGTAGCCATTGCAGACTTTGACAAAGGAAGCCTGGGTGACCCCTGAGCGGACAGCGTGGGACCGCCCCAAGTGCGGGCTGACCGCGGGGCTGGCCTCTGCAGCCCGGGGTTGGGGAGGGAACTGAGAGGCCGGCCTGCAAGCAGGTGGAGAAGGGCAGCGAGCAGCGCTGGCGGCCACACGTCTGGGTCCACGCTGTGCCCTGAGCCACCCGGACGGGGCCCTGAGCTCCGCGCCTCGGTGGCCTCCGCTGTGAGGTAGGCTTCGGAGTCCCACCTCCGGGCTGTTGGATGCAGGCCCATCCTGCCTGAGGGGCGTGGCTCAGAGGGGCCATCACTCTGTAGAGAGGTTGTGTGTGGCCCCCACCCCTGGTGTCCCCTGTAAGGAAGTCGGGGTACTTGGCCCACACCTTGGGATGGAGATTTGTCACGTCGTGTTTTCTGAGCCCCAAGCCCCCTTGTCCACCCTTGAACCTCTCCACAAGGGCCCGTCAAATGTCTTCCCCCTCTCTGAGAAGGGGACAGATGTCACCTCCTCCAGGAAGTCCTCTTGCTCCCCAACCCCTCTCCACCCTGCACTGGGCCGGGGGCCTCCTCCCACCCCATAGTTTCTGTGACATGAGGCTCATCTCAGTCTGTTCTGTGTCACCTGCTCCACTGGACTTCTCTCCCAGGGCCACCTGCAGGCAGCACGTGCCTGTTGATTGCGTGAATGATCGGATGCACTATTTTGATGTCAATATGTTTTTATTATCAGTGCAGGATAGAATCACGACAGAAAGTTTAGAAAGTCTAGGCTAAAAAAAAAACCCCAGCCCATCAGCCTTCCCGAGCCGTGCTGTTATCACGTTGGTGTATTTCCTCCTAGTAAGTTTTTTCATCAGTGTGCTTTTTCTTACCCAGCAGCAGAAAATACAGGGTTCAGCTTTTCTTCAGAATAATAACCCCACTCTGGGAGCACGGGGCCTAAGCTTTCACACTCCTCGCGTCACAATGCTCTGGGGACGGTTAGTCTTCACCCCACTTTATGGCCAAGGAGCACAAGCTTGGACAGTTGGAGGACTTGCTCAGGATCCTACAGGAACACATGGGCACAGCCAGCTGGCATTGGAGTCGGAATTCAGGACCAGGGCCTGTGTCAGGGTCCGGCTCTGAGCATCCACCGTGCCGCTGCCCCGTCAGCACACGGACCTTTCTCAGTGCTGCCCAGAGCATCAGGACAGGAGTCCCCGTGGCTGCAGAATATTCCAGCCGCCCCACCAAATGCCAGGTGCTGGATTTGCCTCTGACCCTGGGCGAGTGCCTCCCTGTCCCCCGCCTGCCCCAGTGGGCGAGTTCTCAGACTGGGTCTCCGAGGGGCCCACGTGTTGTTGAGCCGTGGCCGTGGGCCGCACAGAGCCCCCGGGAGAGGGTGATCGGCCAGCTCAGGCCTTGGAATTGCCAATTAAATATTTTATGTTTACAAGGATGCAGGGCTTATGCTTTTGGGGAAAAAAAGCCCACAAACGGGTTATAACAGGCAGGAGAAGCAGAGAGCAAATTAACTTTTAATGTTCGGATAAGCTTGCTGACCACGGGGTAAATTACAGAGGTCCTCTGTGGGGGAATAAGCGGAAATTGTTAGAATTAGAGAAACAGACAGGCCACTTGGCCCCCTCTGTTCTGGATGGGCTCGGCGCTTCTCTGCTCCATTTTCCCCAGGAACGGGTCATCTTCTCTGTCATTTCAGACCATGCTGCTCGGAATAGAAACCCTTTCTGGGGTCACAGGGCAGAGGCCTCCCGGCAGAGAGGCTGGGGGAGGCTGGGCTGCAGGCACTGGGAGCTGCTCTCAGCCCTGTGACCTTGGGTAGGTCCCTCAGGCCCTCCGAGCCCAGAGTTCCCCCTGTACTGACTGGGGGGCTCACTCGCACCCACCTCACAGCCAGCCTTGTGCTGAAGCTCAGGGACTGGCCTGCAGTGATGCTGGACATGGGTTGGACCCAGCAGCTGGCCGACGGGCAGCCCTCACTTCCCGGGGCCCTTCTTTGGCAGGTGGGCTGGGAGAGAGGGGTGGGCTGGAGCGGGGCTGGGGTGAAAGAGCAGGGTGGTGGGCCACTAGAAGGTTTGCCTGAGCTTAGAAGCTGGACCTTCACAGCTTTGACAGGACACCAGGTCACCAAAAAGTTTCATCAAACAGCTGTTCAGAACATCAGCTCTTACCGCTGCAACACAAGGCCATGTGGCCTTGACTTTCTTCTGTGCCACCTCTGGACCTCAGTGTGCCCGCCTGTCAAAGGGGCACATGGATCCCTAGCTGGTTCAGATGTCAGACAGCAGCCCATGCCTGGCAGGTCACCTCTCTGAACCTCAGTCTTCTCATCTGTAACATGGGGCTCCACCTAGTGACTGCCTCTTACCATCGTGAGGACCTCAGGGCCTGGGTCTGGATGATCCTCAGGGTGCCGCTGACGGGGACGGCTCCATCGGGCCCTGGTCACTCTCCAGCCAGGAACACTTGAGGCCCCAGGGGCCCTGTGGCCTTGTCGGAAGTGGGTTCCCAAGTCACGTGTGCAGCTTCGCCCTGAAGCTGGTTTGAACCGTAAATGCTGGCCTGGGGGTGTGCTGTGTGGAAGCCCCCTCCCTGCAGGAGACAGGCCAGGCAGTGTTTCCTATCTCCAGAGCGGAGATAAGGGAGGATTCATGGAGAGAGGGCCTTCTCCCTGCTCCAGGCCGGGCAGGCATCCTCCAGCCGGCCAGGGCCTCCTGCCTTCCCTGGCAGGAGGCCGCCTTTAGGAAGGTGCCCCTCATGCCTCTGCGGACGCACCCGTGGGTTGGCAGAGTTGATGTTTTAAATCCCATTGTGCGCACGGAGCAGGCACGTCCCATTCTACCGAAGGAAGATGAGGGCTCGTTTGCATCTCTGGTAAGATTTCTCTGTGGGTCCCAAGAAACCTAGCAATTTCTACAGCACGAGGGGAGGTTGCCTTTGAAGTGCTTGCCATCCCGGCCTGTGATCCGTAGACACCCAGGCCCAGGCCGCCCTCCAGGTCCAGGTGGAGGCAGACCTCGGGGGCAGGGGTCCCGTTTGCAGCGGCCCTAGGACACCCCCGATGACCCCTGCGTGTCTCTGCCTGAGACAAGCCCTTGGTTCTGGGCTGGGTCTGCTGCCCTCTGTCACGCCCACCTGGACCCCTACCATGGACGCGCATGATCTTTGGAAGGAAGCGAGGAGAGCTGGGAGACTGCTTACAACCCTCCTCGGCGTCTAGCTGACGCTGTTGGCTGTAACACCCACTCCTTGTGACGTGGGCGTCCTCAGAGCATGGTGGCCGGGCTCCAAGGGTGAGTATTCTGAGACAGAGACAGAGAGAGAGACAGAGAGAGCGATGGGCCACTGTAGCACATCCAGTCCCACGGTCAGGATACAGAAGAGTTACACCTCCACATGGGTCCCTCATGTTGCCCTTTCATAACCACGCTCACCTCCTTCTGCCTCCATCACCCCTGGCAACCACTCATCTGTCTCCGTCTCTGTAATCCTGTCATTTCAAGAATGTTAGATAAATGGAAGCATACAGTATGGAACCTCTTGGGATTGGCTTTCTTCACTCTGGATAATGGCCTTGGGATCCCTCCAAGTGGCTGTAGATCATTCCCTTTTGGGTAGCATTCTGCGCTGTGGATGCCATGGAAGGGCATCTGAGTTGTTTCTAGTTACACTAAAACTGCTATACATGTTTCTGAACAGGTTTCTGTGTGAACATAGGTTTTCGTTTCTCTGGGATAAACGCCCAAAGAGCGTGATTGCTGGTTTGTGTATTAGTTGCTTGTTTATTTTTATAAGAAACCGCCGAAGTCTTTTTCTGGAGTGGCCGCACTGTCCTGCATTCCCATCAGATTCCCTCCGGCGTTTGGCATTATGCGATTTTTTTTTTTTTTTTTTTTTTTTGCGGTACACAGGCCTCTCACTGCTGTGGTCTCGACCGTTGCGGAGCACAGGCTCCGGACGCGCAGGCTCAGCGGCCATGGCTCACGGGCCCAGCCACTCCGCGGCACGTGGGATCTTCCCGTACCGGGGCACGAACCCGTGTCCCCTGCATCGGCAGGCGGACTCTCAACCACTGCGCTACCAGGGAAGCCCGCATTATGCGATTTTTGATTTTCGTCTTTACCATAGGTGTGTGGTGACATCTCCCCGTGTTTTCCCTTGTGTCTCCTTAACAGCAGTGACGTTGAACGTTTTTGTGTACTTATTTGCCACCTGTCTGTCTGGTTAGGTGAAGTGTCCATTCATGTCTTTTGCCTATTTTCTAGTTAAGCTGGTTGGTTTTGTCCTGTTGCGCTGTGCACACTCTTTCTATATTCTGGATAAATATATCCACCACTCTTTTGTCGGGTGTGTGGCTTGCAAATACTCGTCCCCGTAAAAAGCCTGCCTTTGCATTCCTCTTTGTAGCGTCTTTCACGAAGCAAAAATGATAAACTCACTGAGGTCCAACTTACTGACTTTTCCTTTTGTAGGTCGTGCTTTCAGTGTCAAGCGTAAGACTCGCCAGTTCTACCTTGGTTTTCTCCTAAGTGGTTTTTGGGTTTCCATTTTTCAGGTGAGCCCATGATCCGTGCAGGGTTCATTCCTGTATGAGGTGTGAGGTTCAGGTCAGGGTTCACCTTGATTGCCTGTGGATGTCTGACCTTAGAAATCGCTCGCTCTCATGATTTCAAATGTGTTTCCACTGGTCAGGGCACCTGGGGATGTGGGGAACATAGACTCCCACCTCTCAATCTCTGGAACAGACCGTCCACCCCGAGGTTGTACCCTGGAGTTTCAGGAGGGCACTGCTCCTCTGGGATCACAGGCTTCAGACGACTGTAAATTCGTGTAGAAATGAGCCTAGAGCAGCAGGTGGCCAGTGGGATGGCGATTATCACTCAGCATCCTGGCGGGAGACAGCAGGTCCATTCAAGGGGAGTGAGGGGAGGCTCACAAAGGGGCGAATCACAGAGGTGTGGGCGGCGCTGCAGAGCTGACCCGGGGTAGTGCAGCACCGGGGCCTGGCAGCCCGCCGGCTGAGGGGGCCTGGGAGGGGCCGCGTCACCAGGACCCAGTGAGAGCAGAGGCTTTGGGGGGCTTCTCACGCTAGGGCTGTAAGTGGAGAAACACAGTTATTGACGCATCTGCAGCCGAGCAGTAGGGGAGCTGGGAATCGATACCCCGACCTCCCTCCCATCCCCTGCTGGTGCCTCCCAGTGACTGATCCAACTGTGTATGGGCTGGACGGTGTCCCTCAGATCCGTATGTTGAAGTCCTAACCCCCAGGACCTCAGTATTTGGAGATGAAGCCTTTAAAGAGGTGACTAAGTTAAAATGGAGTCATGTGGCTGGGCCCTGCTCCAGTCGGACTGGTGTCCTCATAAAAAGAGGAGACGAAGACCCTGAGAGCCCCGAGGGACAACCACGTGAGGACACAGGGAGAAGGCGACCGCCTGCACGCCGAGGAGGGAGGCCTGAGGAGGAGCCAGCCCTGCCCACACCTCACAGGTGGCTCTGAAATCATCACAAGCCAAGACACAACCCAGGGTGCCTCCGTTTCTAGGGATTTCTTCCTAATCAAAGAATTAAGAGATGAAAAGCCAGTTGCAGTACTTGGACGCCAGGCTCCAGGGGGCAGCAGACGAGCGACGGAGGCTGCAATGTCTGAATATTTTTGAGGCTGAACAGCAGCACACGTCCCTCCTCAGCTGGAAACACACACACACACACACACACACACACACACACACACACAGTACAGAGGACAATAAGTAAAATCTGTCTGTGCGTCCCGTTGCCTCATGGTAAAATCCGAACTCTTCTGCACAGACTGTGGTGCCTGCTCTGTACCCACCTTGCCAGTGTGTTCCTTCCCATCCCCCTGGATCCCTGGACTCCAGCCATGCTGAGTACCTGGAGTTCCCCCGACACAGCACTCTGCTCCCGCCTTTCCTCATTCTGTTCCCTTCTCCTGGGAACCCTTCCTGCCTCTCTACCTAGAAACGGTCTGCTTATCCTGTCCAGGCTCCAAAGAGAGGCTGCTTCCTCCAGGCAGACCTCTCTGACCTCCCGGGCTGGGCTGGGCTTTAACTTTTCTGCTTCTTATTTGGGTCCCTTACCCAGGTTTCAAGCTGTGGCTTCACTTGTCCCCCGAAGATGGGTGAGCTTCCTCCGATGACTTGGCTGTCCGCCTGTGTGCAGCCAGTTCTCTCTAAATGTCTGCCGTGATTTTTGTTTATAGTGCAAAGGACTATTAAAATACAAGTTACTATTATAATAACGGTGACAGTAATTATCATTGTTACGGAGTTGGCTTGGGGCTTTGTTGGGACTTTGTTTATGGGGCTCGTGTCTGCCTGAAGGGCCTCTTTCATGCCAGTTAGAAATGGATGCTGATTGCGGACAGTTGGTCTCTTGCCTGAGCACAGTTTTGTTTTGCTTTGTTTTGTTTTAATCCTTCGAAGGGAAGTTAGAGCCTGTCTGGCCCCATTACGGGGACGTGGTTCAGCCATCCGTAGTCATTGAAGCTGCTTGTTACGAAGCAGCAAACAGACCCGTTCCCGGGCATCGCTGGCACCACACGGCTGCTGCTGGACGCTGCCCCTCTCTTACGGCAAATGCAGTTCCTAGGGCTGAGTCCCGTGAGAGGGTGACAGAGGGTGGGGAAGACGGGGACGGGTGTGCATTTGCAATCGAGAGAGGACCCTGGCAGCCACGTCAGGGCACCGGCTGCCTGCAGGCTGTCGCAGGAGGCTGATGAAAGGACTCCTGGCATCCGTCGTGGGCGTGGAGATTTCTGCAGCTCCCCCCACTCCCAAAGGGGCATTTGGGGCTGGAGGGTGGGGAGTTTGTCCCTGCTGCCTGGCCCCGCGGGCTGCACTTTGCTGTCCTCTCTTCACCCCTGGGGCCCTGGGGCCGGACCTGCAGGCTGGGGTGGCCCCGGGTCACGCGGCTGCAGAGCCCGCGCTCCAGGGTCGATGGCCCGTCGGCGGGGTCCCCACCCCTGTGAGGAGCAGGTCTGAAAGTGACCGGCAGCTGAAAAATTACTGCCCGGAAGCACGTTGTTAGTTTTGTTTTTTCTCAGAAATATTTGCTGCTTCTGTGAAGTTGGTAAGTCCACAAGGATGTTGAAGCATCCAGGGCAGGGCCGGGCCAGCTGGCCTCAGGAACCCTCCAAGCTCGGTGTCCAAGATGCCGAGATTTAATATAAAGAAGGAGAAATGTAACAGAAGAGCTGAAGCACGTTTGCGCCGTCTTGGAGGGGAGAAGGGCAGCGCTGCGCTCTTCCTGTTTCTCTGTCCCTGGGATGCAGCTGCAGAGCCCGTATGCCCTGGGTGGTGTGGCCGAGGCCGGGCTGGATGGATGCAGCCCCGCCCGGAGCCCCTTGGCCACACAGAGGGGCCTAGCTGGGCCCCTGGGTGGGGCGGGCGTGCTGCGTTCTGACCAACCACCGATGGGGGAGGATCACACCGCCGTGGCAGCGTCTTCGGGCCGCACCTCCCCGCTGGGCTCAGCCGTGGCGCTTCCTCTAGCAGCTCTGCCTTGTCCTCGGGTCTCAGAGAACTGGCGGCTCATCCTCCAGACGCTCGCTCTGCGTGTGAGAATGCCTGAGACGTCTCAGCCAGGCTGATCAGCGGGTCCTCCCAGAGCTCCAGGAGCCTCCAACCCAAGCTATTGATGTTTTGATTTTTTTTTTTTTTTTTTTTTTTTTTTGCGGTACGCGGGCCTCTCACTGTTGTGGCCTCTCCCGTTGCGGAGCACAGGCTCCGGACGCGCAGGCTCAGCGGCCATGGCTCACGGGCCCGGCCGCTCCGTGGCACTTGGGATCCTCCCGGACCCGGGTACGAACCCGTGTCCCCTGCATCGGCAGGCGGACTCTCAACCACTGCCCCACCAGGGAAGCCCGAGTCTTTTTTTTGAACTGTGAAGTAGGCAAGTCTTTTAAACGCAGAAGAGCCCAATTTCCCAGATTTTCCCACCCCCTCATGACTTCTTCCCAGGTGTGGGGTATTTTAAGCGGTTGTAAACGCCCTTTTGGTCAGACTTTTCATTTCTAATGATGACCGTATTTATACAAATTTCTGTAACAATTCATGGTCTAAGAGAAGATCTCTTTCAGACTCAGGCTTCGGCATTTTTATAGCGTTTCCATCCGGAGCAGGCACAGTGCCGGGCTCAGTGGGCACACCCTCACGGTGCTGATGTTCCAGGGGTGGCAGATAATCCACAGATGAGTAGGATGTGATTTCAGGCCGAGCTAATAAGTGCAGCGAAGGAAAATGAGCAGGGGAAGCCGTCAGAGTTGCGGGCACTGAGAGGCCCTCTAGGGCAGTGTGGCCGGGGCGGATTTCTCGAGGAGGTGATGTTTGATCAAATCTGGAGTCAAGGAGGGAGCAGGACTCGTGGAAGTCTGGCAAAGGGAGCGGCAGGTGCAAAGGCCCTGAGTAAGGACTGTGCCCAGTGTATCCGAGGCCCTGCTCTGGGAACAGCTGACCACAGCGTTAGAAACAAGGAGAGGAATCCTGGGGGCTGGGGGGATGGGGCAGTGAGAAGCCAGAAGGTTCAGGGAGACGGAACACGCTGTAGAAGGATGAAGGGAAAGTGGATCGTCCATGCTCGGCCGAAGCCAAGAGTCCGGAAGGGGACACACAGGCACGCCTATGCATTTGAACTACATGTGAACTCTTGCAAGGGACAGGAAGGTCAATTTAAACAGATGTTAAAATAAAAAGTGGGGGGGAGGGGAGGGGATTCATGTATTAGTTCATGGGACTGAGAATTTCAGGGAAAGGTCTGGCATCAGGTAAGGCTAGTCCAGGCGTCAAGCACCTGGTGTCTGTGTGCATGTGTCTGTGCGTGTGTGTGTGTGTGTATCTCTCCATGTCTTGGCTCACTTCTGCCACACCAGTGGCTTCTCTCTCACATGCCCACTCTACTTATGAGCACCTACTGTGTGCCACATGCTGTGCTCGGTTCTAAGAGTGCAAAGATGTGATAAAGCGGAGCTGTGGGACTGGCTTCTACAGCTTGATTTCCATGAACACTTGGTGTGGAAGTTGGGCCAGGTCATGGCCTGCCCTGGGGCCTGAGGCCTCTCTGAGCCCCAGGTCTTCACTGCCATACCTGTCAGGGTCACTGCGTGTCTGAGAGCTCCTGGCCAGGGCTCTGGTGTAGAGTCAGTCCCCGTGAGAGGGAGTTTCCTTTCCTCCAGAATGAAGGGAGGGAGGGGCAAGAGAGGGAGTGTGAACTTGACCGTCTGATGTAATGGCTCCCATTTAAGAAAGCAACTCCTTCTTGAAGTCACATTTAAGGACAAAATTGTAAAATTCTTATGAAAGGACACTCATATTCTCAGAACTTCCTCATGAGCGGAAATTGCACAGTGGGGCGAACTTCCTCCCAGAAATAGTTTGCCTGGGGCCTCACTCTCCAGGCCTGAGATGGGCCCTGGGTGGCTGCCTGGTGCGTGGGGTCTGGCTGCCCGCGGCCCCCTTGAGGCTGCCCGCCTGTTGATGCAGCTGTGGAACATCCAGAGAGGCTGTGATGATTCCCCCTGTGCCGTTCGGGGCGAGGAGGAGAGGAATAAACCTTCTCCCATAGCGCTGAAAGGACTTGTGATCACCTGTTTTAAATCCTCGTGACTGTGTCAGACTCAGGTAGAGCAGTTTCCAAGCCAGAGTGAATTATGATGGCAAAGCCCACTGCCCAATATTTCCTCTGAAGGGCACTTCTAGTGGGGCCGGGTCCATCTGGGGGCACGTGCCCTGCAGCGGTTCTGCCCTGGGAAGGAACAAAGAGGAGTATGCCTGGAAAAGTGGGCCAGACAGTTAGCATCCAGGCCAGGGTTCCACTAGGCCCCTGAAGACACCTGCTTCTGGGAGAATGGACCTCCTGAGGCATCAGCGGTGCTGTCCAGCAGTTAGGACGTGGCTCTAATGCCATCCCTGCTGTCCTGGGATCTTAAGGGACTCCCTCTCCTCTCTGAGCCTCAGTTTACTCCTTTTACCTACAGTAACATTCTGGCCTTTATATGTGGGCATCTCCACCCATGGAATGGACAGTCTCCCTTTGGTAATGATCTCCCTGTCTGTGGAGGTAATCAAGCCATAACTTCAGCCGTGATCGTACGTTGTACATTCATAACCAGATATTTGCTGAGGTGCTACCGTGTGCCAGGCACGGCACAGGGGACTCTTGTCCTCTGGAGCTGAGATTCAAGGCAGAAGTTAGAAAATAAACAAGTACACAAACAAGAGCTTCGGAGAGGGGGTGTGACAGGGTGTGACAAGGGAAGGCAAGGGTCAGGAAGGCTTTTCCGAGTCAAGACCTGAAGGATGAGAGGGTGCCAGCCCTCAAACAGCGAGGGAGGAACCTTCTCAAAGATAGAGTCTCGTGCAAGGTCCAGGGTGGAGGGAGTGCTGGCTCAGCGTGGGTGTGGGTGTGGGGGGACTTGGGCATCCTAGATGTGGGCTGAGAGGGGTCTGCGAAGGGTGGGTGTTGGGGGAGAGGAAAGGAGAGGACCCAGGGGATGCTTCTGGCTTGCTCAGCAGGGGGTGGTGACACGGGTTACTGAGAAGCGGAGGGGGAAGCAGAGGGGCAAGCAGAGGGGCCCGGGGACTTGACAGGAAGGGAGGAGCCGGGAGTCTGGTCTGGCAGCAGGAGTCTGAGCCGCCTGAGAATGTCCTGGTGGCACTGCGGGGTGGCAGCTGGGGTCAGAGGGTGGAGATCAGGGAGGGCCCATCCCGTGGAGGGTGGTTGAAGCCCTGGCAGTGGGCGACCCAGGGGCCCAGCCCACCTCTTGGCTAATCCCCACATTTTGCAGCTAAAGGAAATGGCGTTTAGAGAAAGGGACTTGCCTGAGGTTACAAGGAGAGTCGGGGCAGAGGTGGCCTAGAGCCCAGGCCTCCCGACCACTGGCCCATAGCGCGTGGTGATGATCTTAACGAAAGCTGATCGGACATCTGCTATATCCCAGACTGTTGTGTGTAGTAACTCATTCAGTTTCCACAGCAGCTGGGAGTGAAGGCACATTTTACAGATGAGGAAACAGAGGCACAGAGAGGTTAAGTACCTCATCCAAGGTCACACAGCTGGTCAGTGGCAGAGCCAGGAATGACTGTGGCCAGCTCCTGGGGGCGACACGTCACATGCAGACAAACCGAGACCAGCCCGGGATCAGTATGGTGAGAGGGGGAGGCCAGGGAAGGCCTCACGGGGAAGGTGACACTTGAGCACAGACCTGTAGGAGGTAAGGGAGCCACGTGGACATGGGGAAGTACGTCGCAGGAGGTCAGCCCGTCACTGAGGCCTGGGACACACAGGCTGTCCCTCAGGGGCGGCCGCGGAGGGTGTGGAGAGGAGGGATGCGTCCTGACGTGGGCTGAGTGGGATCGTCCGGCTGCGTGTGGAGAGCAGGCTCTGGGGTGAGGGCAGAGGAGGGGACCACGACCGTTAGAGAAAGGGGGAGGCGGTGGTCGGCTCCGGTGAGCACAGTGAGGGTGGGGAAGGAGCGGATCCTGGGCGATTCTGAAGGTGGAGCCACCAGTTATCGGCTGACGGATGCGACGAGGGCGTGAGAGCAGGGGGGGCCGGGCTGACCCTGCTGTCGGGCCTGAGCTCCTGGGGAGGCGGTCGGGCCCAGCTGAGACGGGGACGTTGTAGGAAGGGGATCCCTTCCAGGGCCCGAGAGTGGGGTCTTGTCTAACAGGCGGAAATGAATTGTCCCAGGAGACACACGTGCTGACAAAGCAAGCGACTTTATGGGGAAGGGGCACCCGGGCGGAGAGCAGCAGGGTGAGGGAACCCCGGAGGACTGCCCCGCCACGTGGCTCACAGTCTCGGGTTCATTCTCAGCTTAGCTTCCGGCTTGTCTCCAGCCAATCATTCTGACTCAGGGTCCTTCCTGGTGGCGTGCGCATGGCTAAGCCAAGATGGATTCCAGCGCGAAGGACTCTGGGAGGTTGGCAGGACATATTATGGGCTGGCGTCTCCTCCCTCCTTCTGGCCCCTCCCGAATTCTCCCTGTTAGTTTTCGGTGACAGCACCGTGATGCTTATCGGACCTGCTGTTGTGAGACAGCTCAGGCAAGTGGGCCTGGCCAAGGTGGGCGGTTTCAGTCAGTGGTTCCCTAACAGGAAGGCCGTGGTGGGTTCACTTCATCCAGCTGAGGTTGAGGCGTCCATCAGGCCTCTGAGCAGATGTACCGAGAGGGCTGGTGGGTACTCGGGTCTCAGCCCCGGGAAGAGCTTGAGGCTGACCGTGTCGGCGTGGTTTTCAGCCCATGTGCATTCTCGTGGTAGGCTGAGACCCTCTTGTTGAAACAGGACACAGAACTTTCTGGGAGTTGGGCAGGGCCGAGGCCTCCAGGATGAGAGCCCCGGGCCACGCTGACCACACAGGGCTCTGGGATGGTCCTCGGAAGCCCCAGGAGGCAGAGGACTTGCAAGCCCACCCTTCCAGGCTCTGTCCTCCCACAGGAGCAGGTGGGCCCTCCATCCAGCTGGGTGAGGCTGCTCTGGGTCTGGTCCCCAGGGCACTGAGGCCACACCTGCCCCGTGCGGGGTCCAGGCCGGGAGGAAGGGCTGCCTCTGTCCGGCTGGGTCCCCGGGGGCGGGCAAGGGTCAGCGGCTCAGCTGTGCCAGTGGGAGGGGGCGCAGGGGCACAAAGGCCAGGGGTCTGCCCATCTCCTCACACACCTAACGTGGCTGCAGTACATGAAAAATTCCCAGCAAGGTGCCCGTCGAGGAGACTATTGGATTTTGTTTCAATAGTGACTGATCTGGAGCTGAAATGTCCGGGGAATCCTCTAGTCATTGGAAGTTCTCCAGATTTTGTCAACACTATGTAATTCCTTCCAGACTTCTTGGGGAAAGGAAAAGACTCAAACTGCCAGGGAGTTGGGTTACTACTGGCCTTTCAAGGAAATCATTTGGGTTTTTTTTATTTTTTCTTCCTCTTGAAAATAACGAGGCACGTGAGGGTTTCTCCCAGGCGGTCTTTGCCTGCAGAGCGGTGGAAAAATCATACAGTCTTTGGGGTCAGAGGGAACCACCTGAATGATGGGCATTTATCACTCCCGGTTCACAGATGAGGAAACTGAGGCCTGGGACGCTGAGGGACCTCCCCAGGGACACACCGTCCTGCCTGATGCAGGGCCCTGAGCTACCACATGCCTGCGGTGTGACCTCGGGGAGGTCACTTTGCTCATCTGTACAAAGGGGACACTGGCAGTCCCCCCCTCCCCGCAGAGTTATCGTGTGAGGAAAGAACAAGGTAATTGGTACAGAGACCTCAGAACAAGGACCTCAGTGCACGCGGCACTTCGCCCGCTGGTCGTTGTGATTTCTGCGGTTCTCAGCCCCTCCCAGTCTACTTGGCGCCCACTGCTAGGGGCTAAGGTCCTCTTGCGGGAACACCAGTTCATCCTGTCACCCCTCTGCTCCAGGATGTTCTCTCTCAGCGCTAAGCCCCACACCTGGCACTGCTGTCCTCACCTCATTCCTCCATTCAGCAACCGTTTATGGAAGACAGACCCACTGTGTGTGTCCCTGCTCCAGCACCTCCTGGCTGTGGTTGCATCTGCCCCCGGCCCCCACCCACCTGGGCAGGCCGGAGGCTGAGACCTCACCGTCCTCGGAGGTCTCGGCGGGGGAAGGAGGGAAGAAGAAAGTGTCAAACATTTTTTTTTTTTTCAAAATGTGATTTGGACACATGAGCAAATGGGGACGAGTGGCAGCTCTCCTGCTGCAGGCATCTGGGGGGCCTGCGCACCCTCCCCCGGTTCTGGAGGAGTGAAGACACATTTGGGGCTGTCGTCCAGGAGGTGGCTGCCCTCAGGTCTCCTCCCAGAAGCCTCTCTCATTGCCCCCTCTGACCCTTCGGCCTGGACACTTGCTCCCCGCTATGACCCGTTGGGGACCCTCGCGCACACTCAGCCCCGAGCAGGCGGGCCCTGCTGAGCTTTGCTGACATCCGTCCCAGGACCAGCAGCGAGCCGGGCTTTGCAGATACTTCCTGTGAAATGACAGGTATCGACAGAAGCACATGTGACGACGTGGAGCTATTTTACCTACAAAACACACAGTCCACTCGCAACTGGCTGGCACTGACCGGCCGGGAGGAGTTTTCTGGACTTGCTTTAACAGGGAGGAATAGTCACATCTTAGCATCCTGGCTTCTCCTGGTGGTCTAAGGGACCTTGGAGACGGCCCAGTCCCCCATTTAATTCTGCATGCCCTTTCCACCAACCCAGATTCTTGCATGCCTCCAGGGCCAGGGAGCTCTATTTTTTTAGGTACACCCATCCGTCTTGAGACACCTGTAGTTACTGAACAGTTTTTGTGATGGAGAGCCACAATCTCTACCCCCCTTGTGGGCTGTGGGGCGTGGCTTCCCTGACTCTACCTGCTCCCCTGCCCTGGGGCAGCCGTGTCAAGTCCGCGGGCAGGCCCGCCGGCCACTCCTCCCCGGCTAGGGGTCCTCAGCAGACAAACTGGTCTCCTTCACAAACGGAGCCCCCAGAATTCCAGGTCTCACTCTCAAGGACCCATCCCCATGCTATCCCTGGAGCTTGATGGCATGACTGCTGGGAAGAGTTTCCAGGAGATAAGCGAGGCCTGGTGTGTGAGGCTGAAATCAGCGCCACTGAAGATACAACGCTTGCTCAGGATCTGATGGAGCCTGTTGGGATACGTAATTGTCATTCTGAGCGCCTCCCCCCTCTGTGAAAATCATCAGTCCGAAAGAGTTCAGAATTCTCACCAAGGGGACAGTAGACGGGTTTAAAGAGGGCAGTGGCTTTGGTTGGACCATTTCTAAGGTTCCAGTTCACTGCCTTCAACATGATCCAGGACTACCAATTGTTTTGCCACAAATATCTTTTACGACTGAACATTTACAGAAGGAAATCTCTTGGGCTTCTCCCCACCGGAGCGGACAGCCGGCTGACCGTGTAATTCCACGCGCTGGTCCTGGGGTACCCAGCTTCCGGCCTCATCGGTCAGGACAGCCTGGCCATGGTATTGGAAGTGTCCTTTTCTGCTGGCGGTATCCTAACTCAGAGCGTTCACGCACTCTTGTTGGGAGTTGGAAGCTCTTTGGTGAAGATTTTAACAAGGGTAGTGGAGAGAACTGTCTGGACTCGTTAAACCTCAGTGTCCGTCATGATGAGAGAGGAGGAAAAAGCATTCTCTCGTTAATCTGCTTCTTTGTTCTTCTTCCTGCTGGGCCCTACCTGCTGCCCTGCCATACTCCCCGCCCATGCCCAGGGCCTCTCTGGGTCCTTCACACACTGTGTCCCCTTAGCCCAGCTCAGCCTTCCCACTGAAGCAACACGTTATTCACTGAGCACTGTTCCCTGAACATGTGTTAATCCCATGTCAGCTGTGCACAGATGCCTTGCTCGGCTTCAGGAATTCAGCGGGGAGCGGGGGGATTTACCCAGGGACTCATCCAGGGCCTGAGTAAGCCCTGGGCATTATCTAGGCCTAGGGGAGGGGAGGACCCCCCAGTGTGCAAAGGCCCTGAGATGGTCAGTGGGAGGCACTGTAAAAAGCCCATGTGAGTTCAGGATGGGGACAGTGGCCATTCTGTCCATTGACTTAGGACCAAGCCCTGCCCCTTCCCACCCAACTGCCTTCCTGGGCTGATATAGTCAGAGGGCTTGAGTCTGAATCCTGGTCTGTCACTGCTGATAGCTGTGTGACCCGGGCCAGTGGCCTCCCCTCATTGAAGGCTTGGTTCTCCCATCTGTGAAATTGGGGGGAGGCTGTGCAAATCATAGGACCAGCTCGCAGGACTTGGGGGAAGTCTAGGTGGATGTGTGTAATGCACCTGAAACGCTGCCGTGGTTAGTACTAAGTGAATGTGTCCTGCTGTTTTCTTTTGTTATGATTATTATTACTCCTTTGGTTCGAAGCTGATGACTCGTGGAGGCTAGTGGGTAAGGTCACAGGCTTTGCCATTAAACTTGGGAGTCAAGTAGTGCCAGTTCCTCCGTCTGCCTGCTGTGTGACCTTGGGCAAGTCACTTCACCTCTCTGAGCTGCATTTTGTTATCCACAAAATGGGGAAGCTAATTCTAAGAGAGCCTTCTGATATGTGCTTGCATGTATTGGCATAAGGACAGGCTGCGTGCATGAATTTACTCGCCCTGGTTGTGCTGAGAGAGGGGAAATGGAGCCGGGATGGACGGGGAGAGAGCAGGCACGGGGATACTGTGAACTTGCTCTGTGCACGTGCCTCTTCTGTTAGATGTGCTCCAAGGAGCACGTATTCCTTTTGCAATTAAAACAAAGTAGCCCCCAAAGTGGAAGAGTTAAATGAAATAGAGGTCCTACCTTCTTTCCAGGGTGCAGTGGGGATTAAATGAGTTAATACCTGTAAACTGATTAGAATAGGGTCTGGTATGTGGTAAGTGCTGAGTAAATGTTAGTTGTTAATAGTAATAGTAAATTATTATTATTACCATCACCGTTACTTTTCAAGCGGCTCTGCAAAATCATTAGCCTCTGTCATGTCACCCTGAGAGAGGTGAGGTCCTCTTTAACCCTGGGGGCGTGGGGTACCCAGGGATGCTGAGAGTCACCTGTTCCAGGCAGGAAGGTAAGAAGCCCCACGTGGTTCTGGGCAGGGCAGCAGCCCCTGTGAAGGGCCCCCGCGCTATTTTCTAGTGCTGCCAGCTTTGGGGGCCCCTCTGTACTAGGGTGGGAAGGGCAGGCGTGTTCCTTTAGTCTGGTGACTGAGACGCCCTTGAGAGTCTGATAAAGCCTGAAGGTAGAGAGGAGATGTCTGGGTGGAAACTCAGTCAGGTCCAAGCACTGGATCTGCAACTGTGACTTCCAGACCTCCTCCAGCCCTGGCAGGTTGGAAGGCGGGGGACGGGGCCCCCAAGGCCAAGAGTGGGGGGCGGCTCTTGTGGCTCACCAGGTGGATGGCTAGGGAGCTCCTCGTGGGCTTCTCCCCTTTCTGCAGCCTGGGACCCCGAGCACTGGCCCAGGAAGAAGCAGGAGGATTTGGTTTTATTTTAAGATGCAGGAGACCTTGAAAAGAGGCGTGTAAGCATTTCGCAGAATGGGTCTCTGTAGATGTCGTTTGCATGACAAGTGTCTAAATCATCAGAAATAGGGAAGAAACTGCAGATGAGGCTGAGCAGAGATACCCTGGAAACGGAGGCCTTTCAGTACTTATTTCAAGTTGATGACAGCGCCCTTGGGCTTGGGATTGGGGGAGAGGAAGTGGGAAACAGGTCCGTTGGGAGTTGGGGCTGATTCATACCTTGTGAGGCCTGAATCATAGAACTTATATAGTTTGGTGTGGCGCTTTTTAAGAAAAAGACCCGGGCTTCCCTGGTGGCGCAGCGGTGGCGCCGATGCAGGGGACGCGGGTTCGTGCCCCGGTCCAGGAAGATCCCACATGCTGCGGAGCAGCTGGGCCCGTGAGCCGTGGCCGCTGAGCCTGCGCGTCCAGAGCCTGTGCTTCCGCAACGGGAGAGGCCACAGCGGTGAGAGGCCTGCGTACCGCAAAAAAAAAAAAAAGAAAAAGAAAAAGAAAAAGACCCCAGAATTACGTGTCAGATATGAGAAGGGACCAAACAAGTGAGGGCCCTGCAGTTTCAGCCTCCACAGCTTCCTGGGAAACCTGCCTCTGGTGGTGAGTCAAACCCAGGGTTTTAGTAAGACAACCTTTGTCTGCGTGTCCACTCTGCCCCTATAAGCTGTGTGACCTTGACCTGGCCACCTCTCCTGTGTGGACCCCCCGAGGGTGCATACTAAGGCCCTGTACTCACATATGAGAAAGACAGTGACGACAGTGTGGACTTCCTCCCCGAGGAGAGATGAGAGACACGAGGCTGTTTAGAGGCTGTCTAAAGACTCCAAATCGGCCGCTGTACCATATTTAAACGCTGTTTTGACTCACGCTCCCATTAAGCTACTTAACAGTTGCCGAATGCGTCTCGTATTTTTATTGTTTTGCATCTCATGCGAAGATACCAGCAATGTTGTAAACCGTCCCGTGGGACTGGAGCGGCCCTCCTCTCTGTCGGCTGCAGTCCCCCCACCATGAACCCCGCTGCCCTGGCCTGGACTGTGTGCGTGCCGTGCCCATATGCGTGTGGGTGATGTGTGTGTGTGGGGAGGTGGCTATGGACACTCGTGGGGTTTCTCTTTTGGAGCCTCTTGCCTCCTTAGTTTGTGCTGAACGCACCCACACGCACCCACGCGCACGCGCGCGCACACACACACACACACACACACACACACACAAAAAAGCCTCAGTGCCCAAGCTGGTGCCTTTCTGTGATGGCTTTGGTCCTAGCTCTGGGGTGGCCCACCCCCATCCAGCTCAAGTCAGCTTCAGGTCCAGCTTGACCTAGGGGCTCAAATTATGACCTCAGGAGTTACCTTAGCCCTGTTCTCCATGTTGGCCTCACTCTCCGGGCAGTGAGCTGCATGTAGTGGCCCTGGCAGCCCCCGCAGAGGGCAGAGAGCTTCTCATCCACGATAGTTCTGTTGTAAGTCCTGGCATGGGTTTGCTGGGCCCAGGTCACATGTTCACCCTCAAACAGATGACTGAAACGAAGGCGATGAAATCTGTTGACTGGCCAGAACTAGGTTATATGCTCACCTTTTGATTCTGGTATTATAGAGGGTTAACTTCCCCTAAGCCACGTGGACTAGGAAAGGCTGGGTAGGTAGCTGAGGGTCTTCAAAATAAAAAAGAGGTACTATTGGCATAAGATGAGGAGAGATAGGGCAGGCAGGAAAGGTAGTCACAGATGTCCCCTACCCCACCCAGGGCGGTGCAGCATCCTGGGTCTGAGGGGATAAGTTCACCCCACACCAAGTGGAGAACCCAACTCAGAACCCCTAAGAACCACGCATACATCAGGGGTCATGGAGCCTGGAGTTGGGAGCCAAATGGAGACACCGCCTGAGGCAAGCAGAGTGGAAACAAGCACAGGCTTTGCTGCTGGGGCTGCTGCCTTGGAGGCTGAGGCACAGGTGCCCAGGGGCTGTGTCAGTATGGAGCCCAGGTACTGACAGGAAAGAGCAGGCAGGCTGAGGGCCTCTGGGGGGATTCTCCGGGGAACTTGTTAGAAATGCAGCATCTCAGGCCCTACTCCCGACCTCCTGTATCACAGTCTGAATTTTAATCAGATCTTCAGGTGATCCATGTGCACCGCTGCTCTAAAGACTCATCTCTTGTCTCTTAGCCCTCACATTCAAGGGTGGTGGCGCTTAGGTTTTCCGGGGTGCAGTGTGGCCCTGTGTATGAAGGAGCCTTAACCATATTCATGCTCTCTGATGGAGCCAGTGTTTCTACTTCTGGGACGTTACTGAACAACATCACCAGAGTCAGGGACAAAGAATGCTATGCACAAAGGCTGTAAGAAACTACTGTGAACAATTCTGTGTCAATAAGTGAGACCGCCTAGAAGAGACGGATAAATTCCTAGAAACATGCAACCTACCAACGTGGAATGAAGAAGAAATAGAAAGCTTGAACAGACCAATAATAAATATGGAGATGGAAAGAGCTGAATTACCAGGACCACAATAAAAGAAAAACCAACAAAGAAAAACCCAGGACCAGATGTCTTCACAGGGGAAATCTACCAAACATTTAAATAAGAATTAATACCAATCCTTAAACTCTTCCAAAAACTGGAAGAAGGAACACTTCTGAACTAATTTCATGAGCCAGCGTTATTCTGACACCAAAGCTGGACAAAAAATTAGAAATAGAGCTACCATATGATCCAGCAACCCCATTTGTGAGTATGTACACAAAGGAATTGAAGTCAGGATCTCAAGGAGGTATCTGCCCCCCTCTTCACTGCATCATTGTTCACAATAGCCAAGACACGGAAGCAACCTAAATGTGCACTGACTGATGAATGGATAAAGAAGACATGATATATACATGCAACGGACTATTATTCCGCCTTAAAAAAGGGGAATCCCGTCATGTCACAACATGGATAAACCTGGAGGATGTGATGCTCAGTGAAATGTCAGAAGGACAAATTCTACATAACGCCACTTATATGAGGAATCTAAAATAGTCAAACTCGTAGAAGAGAGTAGCGCAGTGTCTGCCAGCGGCTGGGGAGAGGGAAATGGACAGGTGATGGTCAAAGGGTACAAAGTTTCAGTCATGCAACATGAGTAAGCTCTAGAGATTTGCATGGCATAGTCCGCAGAGATAATAATGCCTTATTAAATGCTTGGAACTTGGTTAAGAGGATAGGTCTTCTGTTAAGTGTTCTTATCACAAAAAAAAAACAGTAAACAAAGGGGGTGGAGGAAACTTCTGGAGGTGATGGATGTGTTTATGGCATTGATTGTGGTGATGGTTTCACAGACATATACTTATCTCCAAAGTCATCTAAATACATACAGCTTTTTCTGTGTCAATTATACCTCAATACAGTAATTTAAAAAAAATAAATAAAAAAGGGTGGATGGAGAGGAACCTGATTTGCTCTAGGGAGCTGAAGGCCTCGTGGACAAGGCCCCTGGGATGTTGATAATCCACATTAAGTGAGCAGAGCTGGCATAAATAGAATGATATAAACTGCATCATGTTGACTATATAAAAATAATAATAAAAAAACAAAGCCTGGAGATAAACATGCAAAAATATTACAGTATCTCCAGGTGGTGGATTACAGATTTTTTTTTTTTTTTGATGTATGGATTGTATTTGTTTCTTTTTTCTGGAATTTTTGAATTTTATTTTATTTATTTTTTTATACAGCAGGTTCTTATTAGTTATCCATTTTATACATATTAGTGTGTACATGTCAATCCCAATCTCCTAATTCATCCCACCACTGCCCCCGCACCACTTTTCCCCCTTAGTGTCCATACGTTTGTTCTCTACACCTGTGTCTCTATTTCTGCCCTGCAAAGCGGTTCATCTGTACCATTTTTCTAGGTTCCACATATACGCGTTAATATACGATATTTGTTTTTCTCTTTCTGACTTACTTCACTCTGTATGACAGTCTCTAGATCCATCCACGTCTCTACAAATGACCCAATTTCGTTCCTTTTTATGGCTGAGTAATATTCCATTGTATATATGTACCACATCTTCTTTATCCATTCGTCTGTCGATGGGCATTTAGGTTGCTCCTGGCTATTGTAAACAGTGCTGCAGTGAACATTGGGGTGCATGTGTCTTTTTGAATTATGGTTTTCTCTGGGTATATGCCCAGCAGTGGGATTTCTGGGTCATATGGTAATTCTATTTTTAGATTTTTTTTTTTTTTTTTGCAGTATGCGGGCCTCTCACTGTTGTGGCCTCTCCCGTTGCGGAGCATAGGCTCTGGACGCACAGGCTCAGTGGCCATGGCTCACGGGCCCAGCCGCTCCACGGCATGTGGGATCTTCTCAGACCGGGACACAAACCCGTGTCCCCTGCATTGGCAGGCGGACTCTCAACCAATGCGCCACCAGGGGAGCCCTAACATTTTTTTTTTTCTCTTTTTCTTGATGAGTCTGGCTAAAGGTTTATCAATTTTGTTTATCTTCTCAAAGAACCAGCTTTTAGTTTTATTGATCTTTGCTATTGTTTTCTTTGTTTCTATTTCATTTATTTCTGCTCTGATCTTTATGATTTCTTTCCTTCTGCTTACTCTGGGGTTTTTCTTTGTTCTTCCTTCTCTAGTTCCTTTAGGTGTAAGGGTAGATTGTTTATTTGAGATTTTTCTTGTTTCTTGAGGTAGGCTTGTATTGCTATAAACTCCCCTCTTAGAACTGCTTTTGCTGCATCCCGTAGGTTTTGGATTGTCGTGGTTTCATTGTAATTTGTTTCTAGGTATATTTTGATTTCCTCTTTGATTTCTTCAGTGATCTCTTGGTTATTTAGTAACGTATTGTTTAATCTCCGTGTGTTTGTGTGTTTTACGTTTCTTTCCCCCCTGTAGTTGATTTCTAATCTTATAGCGTTGTGGTCGGAAAAGATGCTTGATATGATTTCAATTTTCTTAAATTTAC
The DNA here is from genome assembly GCF_059928025.1 of Delphinapterus leucas. Lineage (NCBI taxonomy): Eukaryota > Metazoa > Chordata > Mammalia > Artiodactyla > Monodontidae > Delphinapterus > Delphinapterus leucas. The sequence goes on from NC_143138.1 coordinate 102,347,495, forward strand.
CGAGGCTTGATTTGTGACCCAAGATGTGATCTATCCTGGAGAATGTTCCATGTGCACTTGAGAAGAAAGTGTAATCTGCTGTTTTTAGATGGAATGTCCTATAAATATCAATTAAATTTGTCTGGTCTGTTGTGTCATTTAAAGCTTGTGTTTCCTTATTAATTTTCTGTTTGTATGATCTCTCCATTGGTGTGTTCAAGTCCCCCACTATTATTGTGTTACTGTCGATTTCCTCTTTTATAGCTGTTAGCAGTTGCCCTATGTATTGAGGTGCTCCTATGTTGGGTGCATATATATTTATAATTGTTATGTCTTCTTCTTGGATTGATCCCTTGATTATTATGTAGTGTCCTTCCTTGTCTCTTGTAACATTCTTTATTTTAAAGTCTATTTTATCTGATATGAGTATTGGTACTCCAGCTTTGTTTTGATTTCTATTTGCATGGAATATCTTTTTCCATCCCCTCACTTTCAGTCTGTATGTGTCCCTAGGTCTGAAGTGGGTCTCTTGTAGACAGCATATATATGGGTCTTGTTTTTGTATCCATTCAGCGAGCCTGTGTCTTTTGGTTGGAGCATTTAATCCATTCACATTTAAGGTAATTATCGATATGTATGTTCCTGTTACCATTTTCTTAATTGTTATGGGTTTGTTTTTGTAGGTCCTTTTCTTCTCTTGTGTTTCCCACTTAGAGAAGTTCCTTTAGCATTTGTTGTAGAGGTGGTTTGGTGGTGCTGAATTCTCTCAGCTTTTGCTTGTTTGTAAAGCTTTTAATTTCTCCATCGAATCTGAATGAGATCCTTGTGGGGTAGAGTAATCTTGGTTGTAGGTTCTTCCCTTTCATCACTTTAAATATATCGTGCCACTCCCTCTGGCTTGTAGAGTTTCTGCTGAGAAATCAGCTGTTAACCTTATGGGAGTTCCCTTGTATGTTATTTGTCATTTTTCCCGCGTTGCCTTCAGTAATTTTTCTTTGTCTTTAATTTTTGTCAGTTTGATTACTATGTGTCTCGGTGTGTTTCAGTACCTCCAGGTGGTGGATTACAGATGATTTTTACTTGTTTATCTTAAACGTTTCTGTATTTCTTCCACACAAGAAAAACAATAGAGGTGATTTCAGAATCTGAATTTGTATCAGTCACAGTGATTAGTTGTAGACGACAGAATCCACTCTTTCTGATTTGAGCAGGAGAGGACTTAATCCTGGGTGTTAGGACTGAGATTCCAGGACTACCAGGGGACCAAGGTTGGATGCCCCATAGCCAGGGACAACACAGCCTGGACAGTCGCCTACCCCCACCTGACCCTGTTGCCATGGAAACCCCACTGTCTGTAATGCTCAGGCCCAAACCCCTCTGTTCCTCGCCAGCCAGGAGCCCCATCCCTCCACCACCCTGTGTTGTTTGCTTCCACCTTTTAAATCTTACATAGACATCTGTCCAGAGGAACTCAGGTCACCTGCCGAACTCTAGATGCAAGGGTGTCTGAGAAATGTAGAGTTCAGTTTTCCAGAGGCTAACTTATGCAAGCCATGGAAGGAGGGGTTGGCACACATGTTGAATGAGTCAGTCTGCAGGGTCCGCCACAGAAGTGAAACAAGAGGACGAAATGATCACTTGTACCCTTGACATTGTGAAGTCCACATGGCGGCTCAGTTATCCATGGTGTTATCATAAGGACGGCAGGGGGCTCTCTCTTAGGCCAGGGAGCACTGGCTGCAGAGCCCCTCACCCCAGCCTCTCACTTCCAACCGCCAGCACCTCTGTGCCTGGGGTCTTCTCTTGAGGCTGGAGACCCCTTGGCCTCCTGTGTGGCAGGCTGGAGTGTGGAGACTTACTGTCCCCTAGGAGCAGACGCAGCTAGGACTGCAGCAGCTTGCCCCTTGGGTGGGAACTCTGCACTGGCCCCCAGGGCTCCCTGGTGGACCAATTCTTGTTGCCTGCAGTGGGGGCTCCCACAGTGGGGGGCAGCTTGATAACAGCCGTAACTAAGCAACTTCTCTTTGTCTTCTCACTTCCCTTGCCTTCACCTCCCAAGTAGACTCCTTGTGGCAGAATCCTTATCTCCAGGTGTGTCTAGAGCATCCCAAACTAAGGCATCTCTGACCTGAGCATCACACATGTAAAGCCTCATCCTGGCCCTGGATGATCCACTGGGGACAGTCCCCTGAGGTTGGGTTAAGAGGTATGAGACTGCTTCTGTGACCTCACCTCCATTCCTGCCAGTTTAGGAAGTCATCCTGATCCTGGTTCCCATTCGTGGGCAGGAAACCAGAGGGCTCTGGGAGGCTCCCGCTGCCTGCTGCCCAGTCCCCGCTAGTGCCACGTCTGTGCGCACACAGGCCTCATCTGCCCAGCCCCCCTGCGTTGTTCGTTGCTCTTTCTGTCCTAGGACTGACAGCGATATGCCCTGGAGTTCCAAGGGTCCTCTGAATGTGCTGTCCTTGGTGTAAATGTGACTGCTGTGTGTGGCTTTTAGTGTGTGAGGTTTGGGCCAACTCCATCATGGGTTCACACAGCAGCCTTTGCCATGGAGCCTGCTGGGTGCCAGGCCCTTGCTGGGCTCCGGGCGTGGGATGCATCGTCTCCTGTGGAAGCCACCCTTCCCTCTGCATGAGACAGGGGGCTTCAGGCAGCTTTACTGACCTGCTCCGCTGATCGGGCATCAGCCTACCTCACCCGTCCGTGCCGGCTTTTGCCAGGGCTTCCTGAGAACGGCTTTGGAGACTCTCCAGCTGACAGAGGGCTGGCTTGACCTTGTCTCGGCCCCTAGGGGAGAGGGCACAAGGTCTGTTCCTGTCTTCATCACCTGCCAGTGTGGAGGCAGTGTGGCCCTGATGGTGGGCGCTGATGCCCGCCTGGAGGGAGTCCGGGGTCCTTCTGGACAGGGGTTTACACTCAGGCAGCTGGGAACTACCTCCTGTCTCATTGCCGCTGGTGAGAGCAAGGGGCGGGCTGGGTGCTGCCAGGGGAGCCCAGGCTCATCCGCCTGTGACAGTGGGCCTGGGTGTTTGAGTGGCAAACTGGGGGCTCTGTCCCCCTGTGTGCGGCTCCCACTGCTCTTATCTCTCCGGAAATTCCAAGGGTTTTGGAAGCTTTGAGCAGGAAACTGTGGATGAAGACCAGTTGCATGTGAGAAATATATTTTTGTAACAGGGGCTTGGGCAGGCGCGTGACCCATAGCGCTCGGCCGTTACTGAGCAACCAAAACCGTTACTGCGCAACCAAAACCGTTACTGCGAGAGCCTGAGAGCGGGAAGGTTACCGCGAGAGCCTGAGAGCGGGAAGGTTACCGCGAGAGCCTGAGAGCGGGAAGGTTACCGCGAGAGCCTGAGAGCGGGAAGGTTACCGCGAGAGCCTTAGCTCCGCCGTTAGAAGCCACACTCCACCACCGGCGGTCCTGGCGGTGGAGAGCGCAGTGAGGGTCGGATCACGGCCTTCTCCCCGGGGCTCTCCAGGCCCTCCCGCCTCGGGCCGGCGGGGGAGCTGGGCGTCCCGGGGGACAGGCTGCGTCCCCCCGGGCCCTCGCTACGGCTGCCCACTGGCCGGGCCCAGGCCTTGAGGTGGCGGTGAACCTCTCCCCATCCCCGCCTGCGGGACCCAGCGGTGGCAGCAGTCTGCATGGGTTGCGGTCCGTGGGACCTGGCACACGCTCCCCCCGCCTCCCGTTTGCGTGGCCTGAGGAGCCTGAGGGCCGGCTGGGTCCTGGGCTCCCGGCACCCTCGGCGATGACAGCTGGGCAGGGTCTGGAGACCTGGCCCTGAGGGCGCCGCCAGCTGAGATCTGCCTCTTCAGCCGGGCCTGGGCACTGGCGGGAGGACCCAGACGGATGCTCCCAGGCACGGTACCCAGCCCCCGCAGGGACCCCCTCCTCTTGGCCAGGCCTGGACCTCGGAGGGCGAAAGTCGAGCCTGGGGACCTTGCCCTTTCTTGTCAGAACATTTGTTTTGGTGGAGGGTTACAGGAACGTCGTTCCCTGCCCAGGTCCCGACCTCAAGAACAAAGGATCTGACACCGAGAAGTTCTCAACAATTAGCCACGCCCCTCGCTCACCTTTGGAGTTTTTAAGGCATGAGCCATCTGTCTCCTTGCACAGCCCTGCAATAAACCTTTCTCTGCTCCACACGCCGACATTTTCCTATTGTTTGGATTCACTGTGGGTCGGGCACATGGACTTGCATTTGGTAACACTTTGGTCATCTGAAAGACCAAATATGTAAATACACGTTTCTTATAAATGACAGTATCCCTGGGTAACCAGTCCCTGATCAGGAGTCACACACCTGCAAACCCGTGTCCCCTTCCGTCACCAGCCCTGTCACCTCTGCCCAGACTTTGAACACGGCAGAATGGGGTTTGCTGACCACTGAGGTTGCGTCGGGAGCTCAGCCTGGCAGGAAGAGGGTGGAGTTCGCATATCTGGGTTCAAAATGTACCTGGGCACTGGCCGGTCATGTGACTCTGGCACTTAGCCTCTGGGACCCTCAGTCCCTCATGTGCTCAGCGGGGACCGTGCTGGACCTGCCAGGTTGCTGTGGAAATCACAGATTACATGCATCAGGGCCCAGCCCAGGGCTTGGCACACAGTGAGGACTGAATAAGGAGCGTGTCTCATCGTCGTCATCATTGGTGGCACCCGAGGCTTGACGGGATGTGGCCTGTGGCTGTGACACAGACACCTGAGCGTGACGATGAGACACGCTCCATGGCCTGTGGCGTTGTGTGGCTACAGCGAGAGCCGTGGACATGGCATTATGGGCAGCCACCAGCTGCTGGCATCCCGGAGACACGGTCCTGCACCGGCCTGTCAGTCAGCTTGAAAGGCAACCGGGATGACATCTTCTCCGACGCAGCAGACAGGGGGAAGGGGCACAGGGTAGTCTCCTGAGGTCAGCCAGCCTGGCTCAGTGGGAGAAGCCACCCCCTGGCTTCTGTGCTGAGGGGGCCATGCAGCCAGTCTTCAAGATGACTGGAAAGGCAACTTGCTGAAAGGAAAGTCATCTGACTTTGGGTTACGCGTGTTTTTATTTCTCAGGCTCTCTGGCAATGAAATCCAGTTTGGGATGTTCAGGGATTAGAGTCCCAAATGTGCTTACTCGCAGCCCTTAGCTTGTTCAGGCCCAGGAAGCCCGCCAGCCTCTTTTGCCCTGAGCTGTTTAATCCCAAAGTCCCTTTCCCTCGGCTTATAGAGCAGAAGTCGTCGCTGTTGATGGATTCCGCGTGTTTCTCGGTCTATGTGAAAGTTCAGGTGCGCGTGATACGATCTTCTTGTCTGGTTTCTTGACATTGAGCCTTGTCTCCTTTGTAAAGCAGTGTAATTGATTTCTGGGCACTTGAAAATAGAGCTGGGAGTGGGGAGACACGCTGCAAATACCAAGCAGGGGCAGCAGCAAGGCCAGCGCAGCGCCCACGCGCATTCGTTCATTCACTGGTCTGGGTGCTGCCTTGCAGAGCCTGGACACAGAGTTCTGGAACTGTTGCTCCCCAACTCCTGTAAAAACAATTACCTTCGAAGTGATGGCCATGAGGGGGGTGGGAGAGGAGCCCTAAAGCTCCTAGAGGTGGCCCTGGGGCTGGGTAGGGGGCAGCTTGCTGAGGCTGGAGAAGGGATCCTGGGCAGCGGGGCTCAGGGGCCCCACGTCTAACATCCTCGCGTGGGTCCCCGGCAGCGGAGGGTCTGCATTCTAAGCGTGTGTTCTCTCTCGTTGCAGGTCGGAAGGAGAAAGCTCCCGCAGCGTCAGGTATGTGTGTCATCAGCCTCCGTCTGTGCCTCTGTCCTGGGAGTGGGTGGCGTTGGTGAAACCATGTGCTTCGCTTTCTCTCTGACGGGGTCTGGCCAGATCAGAGCTCTGCCCGCCACCTGGGCACCTTGGCCGTGCTGTGCTGGCTTGGGGTCCTGGAGCTAGAGCGCCAGTTTGCTGCGTCGGCTTTCCTGGTCCTTGAGTGACCTTCACGGAGTTCACCCCACCGGGTGGTGGTTCCTTCCCATCGGGGCTGATGGTGACCGGGTTTGCCTGGGCTGTGACCCACGTAGGACCAGAATCGTCTCAGCTCAGACAGCCCCTGAGGCCAGGCTGGGCAGGTGGGGCAAGTCTTTGGGGAGTTTGGTGGAGGCACGGGCTCTCAGCCTGGACTGCAGTGTCTCTCCAGGGTGCGTGGAGCAGACTGATGGTACTTTCTCGGGGCCTGCGGTGGAGACCCCTCTGCCTCCCCACCCCTACCAGCTGGGGGCTCTGAGTGGACCACGTGGAGGGTGTTAGTGCCTCAGCCCAGGGGCTGGTGCAGCAGGTCTCAAGGCTTGAGCTGGAGCCAAGAAAGCCATGGGAGATGGGAGACAATGGGTGGTAGAGAGAGTGGGGGCAGGAAGGAGAGACAAGGAGGCAGTTAAAGAGCCACAGGGGCCCCGAGGCCCACTGGCTGCAGACCGGATGGTAGGTACCTTCCCGTGACACCCTGGGGAGAGGAGATGCTCATCCAGGTCTGGCGCTGGGAGTGTCAGGCAGGGTGGGGTCTTCTGGGCAGCCTGCGGAGCCAGAGGCAGAGGTGAAGGTGGCTGCATCGCGGGGAGGAGTCAATACCCGACGCACTCGGCTGTGGCTTAGCCCAGGAGACACGGGCGGGGCCAGTAGGGGGCCTGGGGCTGGTGGCCCCAAGTCATGCAGGGTCCCAGCCGGAAGCAGAGGCACACACACTCAAGGGGACCGAACAGTGTGTCACAAGGATGAGGGCCTGAAGGGGCTGGGGGAGACGCTCTGAGGGACAGAGGGTGTCCAGGAGATGCAGGAGGAGGCCCGGCCGGGCATTCAGGGACATCCCAGTGATGCAGCTGGGAGAGAAGAGTGTGCTCTCAGCTGCCGGCGGGGAAGAGGCCCAGGGCTGCTGTCCGTGACCAGAGCCAGGTGCAGGAGAGCGTGGGCCTCACGTTACATCCTGGGGCAAGGGCAGGAGACACAGGCAGCCACAGAATGTTCTCTCAGGAGGCGGGGGGCAGGGCAGGCAGGGACAGGGTGGCCGCGAGCCTCCCCTGAGTCCCTGTGCTGTTGTTGGGCTGTGAACTGTACCCGTGTATGACCTCTTATTAAAAATCAAGAGCCGTCCGAGCTGAGGGTGGGTTGCTGAGCAGTGAGCGTCCCGGCACTGGGGGTGTGCAATGACACTGGAAGGGGATTGGCTCACGGATGGGGGGGTGAGGTCCCGTCCCCCGCCCCGTTGAGATCTGAGAACCCCCCTCTCTGCCTGACACACTCACCCAGAAGGTGCTGCGGCTGAGATGGGGCCCTGCAATGAGATCTCCTGAGACTTGTGGGTCCAGCCGGGCTCCCCGTGAGCAGCGGTGGGAGGTGTGTGTAGGATGAGTGAACCTCGAGGTGGCCAGCGAATGGCCCTGAAGAGCTTGGGCGCCCAGCCAGTCCCCTACCTCCAGCCTCAGCATCTCGTGGTGGTGATGGAGGGGTGTCGGGAAGGTGGTTCTTTGAAGGCACTGACCCTGGAGCCGGGCCCAGGGAGGAGGGTTCTCCCCTCGGGGGAGGGGGGAGGACGTGTGCAGGGACCCGGAGCTGCATCTCTTGGCTGCCTGGCGGGAACAGGAACGGCCTCGAGACGCGGGTGGCGGAGTGCAGCGTGAACATACGCTCCCAGCTCCAGCTAGAAGGTTCTCGGCAGGACGCTGGGCGCTCAGGCGCCAGGCAAGGAAGAAAACTGATGGGGGCGCGGGCAGAGAAGCCTGCGTTTCAGCTCTTCTAGGGCTGAGGACCTCACCCCGATGGCTCCAGCCCGCTTGGCTGTGTGCACTCCTGGGTCGTGGGTGGAAACTGTCAGGACTTGAAGGTGCCGTGTTCAGGTCTGGACTGCGTCTCCATCCTGCGTTTCAGCTCCGGGGCCGTGGACGCCGGCATCAGGCCTTGGCCACATGTCACACCCTTTGCTCGCCGGTGTGGGCACAGCACACACGCACGCACGCACACACAGCCCTCCCTTTGCTCAGGACCAGGAGCTGCCAGGCTGCTCAGATATGACCCCTGATGGGTCCCAGTCCTCTCCCCATGCTCAGGTCACTGCCTCCCAGCACAGCTGCAAAATTGGGTTTCCAGGGGAGAGTGTCGTGGGGTCTCTTCTGTCAGTGAGCCCAGACCCCGCCGGGTGGCCTCTCCGTAGCCCCTCGGCCCTCAGGGCCGCCAGAGGGAGTGCTCTGAAGCAGGGACCCTCTGCTTCTCCTCCACGATCCCCGTTGCCCCTCGGCCGGCACCTCCCACCTGTGCAGTCTGGTTTTCCACTAAGTCCCCCTCGACCTCCTGCTTGCTCCCACCCGGCGGTGCTCCTCGCCTTCTAAATGCGTCCAGTGACTCCCTGCCTGCCTTCTGGCTTGTGCGTGTGACTCGTGCCGTTTCCTCTGCCCCCTCCACGGGGCAAACCTGCGCCTTTCTCCCCTTGAAACTTTGAGGGAGGCAGCAGCTTGGGGGGATTGAGGGGGGCATGGATGAAGTGCTGTCCTCCCCTCCACCCCTTGATGCTGAAAACCTGGCCTCTGTGCACCGGTGCCGAATCGAATCTCAGAGACAGTTTGGGGTGAAGTAGAAAAGAAGAGCTTTATTGCTTTGCCAGGCAAAGGGGGACACAGCAGACTCCTGCCCTTGAAAACTGTGCTGTCTCCTCCCGGGAGGATTTGGTGAGGAGGTTTATAGCAATGGTTCAAAGGTGGGGTCGCTGATAAGGGTTACAGTGTGTGCGGGACCTGTAGTCCTTTAATCTGGTCTCCGTGGTCTCTTGATGAGTTTCTCTGGTTCCTTTAATCTGACCTCAGGTGGTCTTCTCTGGAATGAAGAATGCTGACGTCTTCCATCTGTAGGGGTTTTAGTTCTGTAAAGAGCTCAAAGATGTTGTTGTGTGTATCTCTTGAGGGGGAACCAGGACCCCGCCCCAAGGCTGCACTGTTGTTTCTTGGCGTCTCTGCATCCCCTCCCTGCCCTGATTGGCAACTGTTTGAACTGCCCTTTGGAACTCAGGGAAGGTCGTAGAGGCTGAACAGAGAGGCTCCTTGCCCAGGAGGAGCCCCGCAGGGTCCTGCTCGGTTTCATCCTTGCCTTCTGTGGCTGCTGTGCTTGCTTTTGATATCCAAGTTCATGCTGCTTTTGCGTCCTAGTGATGTGAGCCCGTCTTACTTCCCCAGGCAGAGTAATGGACCCCGGATGTGGCCCTGGGTCGTTTCCAGGTAGGCCAGCACCTGCCAGGCACACGGCAGGCAGCAAGGGCCTTAGTGGAATGAATTTACCTGGTATCACTAGGTATCCCCGGAGCCCCAGCGTGATATCTTGCATATAGAACATGGACAAGCTAATGTTTGTTTTATTGGATTCAGGACCCATAAATGTTTTCAGGCCATGAACTTGGAGGAAAAGAGAAAAGTGGACCATTCACCTTGGTCAGTGGAGAATCCTTCACATCCCTACGTCCACAACAAAGCCTCACTAAAAATAGTGGGCAGAAGGGGCCACCTTTTTGGGGTTTTTTGTTGTTTTTGCGGTACGCGGGTCCCTCGCCGCTGTGGCCTCTCCCGCTGTGGAGCACAGGCTCCGGACGCGCAGGCTCAGCGGCCATGGCTCACGGGCCCAGCCGCTCCGCGTCATGTGGGATCCTCCCGGACCAGGGCACGAACCCGCGTACCCTGCATCGGCAGGCGGACTCTCAACCACTGTGCCACCAGGGAAGCCCAAGGGGCCACCTTTGACGTCTGGGTTTCGTTAGGCTGGCAAAGTGAGGTATTGATGGACGCCCTGAGCTGATTGCTGAATGTTAAGGAACTGAACCCTGTTGCTCACACCCTCCCCAGGGCCCCTTCATGGGGAGGTTATTTCTCTTTAGACTCCAATGATCTGAGGCACTGTCTTTCTGCTTGGCTGTCTCAGCCTCCCCGAGCAGTAGGAAACTGCTTTTCCAGGAGAAGGCTGTTTGAGAATTCACATGCACTTCTTTTCCCCGAGGCGAAACATTTGCAAGATCAGATATATTCATTTTCCACAAATGAAATGACTCATTTTTGACCATTTTGCAAACGTAGGACTTTGCTCCTTGTGCCCGGGGAGCACGTGTCTGCTTTTCACTCCATTCCAGGGGAAGCTTACGAGGCCCAGACTTTGAATCTTTTAATGACTTATTTAGTGGGAAAGAGGAGAGGTTTGCAGAGTTTGGAGTTTGAAAAGAATGATGAGCTGCGTGGAGGCCCCAGAAGGAGTGCTGATACTGTATTTAAGATGCAAGGACTTTCTGCACGGTAAAGAGTTATTTTTTCTCTCCCTGGCTCTCATCAACCCCTTGAAATGAACTCATATTCACCGGTAGGAATTAAGTATCATTTAACGAGTGTTCACTGTGGGTCGGGGCCTCACCTCATCTGTGCCAGCCCCACCCCTGCATGTGAATTATTAGCCTCATTTTTTCAGCTCTGGGAAATTGAGGCTGAGAAATACTAACCAGCTTCCCTGGGAGCCAGGACATGGAATACCAAACCTTTCCAAGTCAGAATTCCTGGTGTCCTTGTTGAAAATGCAGATTTCCAGGCCCATCCTTACTGTGTTTGAACGCAGCTGGGAATGTTTGCTGTGCCGGGTGAACAGAGCTGACCGCTCGCCTCCAGGATGGACTGGGAGCTGGTTCCAAATCAGAGAGAAGGGCTGGGGGCCTTGTCCGGCAGGATGTCCGGTGTCCAGAGAGCCTGGACGAGAGGCTGAGCAGGTGGCCTAGGACGTGAGCAAAATCTTTCTTAGCACCATGGAATGGAAGGAGCAGAGGCACTGGATTTAGACAACTCTGAATCCAAATCCTTTCTCCTCATCTTTCCCTCGTGTCACCAGGGATCAGACGCTGAACTCTCCGGGCCTCAAATTTCAGTCATTCAGCAGTCTTTATTAAACATATACTGGGGGCTTCCCTGGTGGCGCAGTGGTTGGGAGTCCTCCTGCCAACGCAGGGGATACGGGTTCGAGCCCTGGTCTGGGAAGATCCCACATGCCGTGGAGCAACTAGGCCCATGTGCCACAACTACTGAGCCTGCGCTCTAGAGCCCGTGAGCCACAAATACTGAGCCCACGTGCCACAACTACTGAAGCCCGTGCGCCTAGAGCCTGTGCTCCACAATGAGAAGGCCACGCACCGCAACGAAGAGTAGCCCCCGCTCGCCACAACTAGAGAAAGCCCGCGCTCAGCAACGAAGACCCAACACAGCCAAAAATAAAATAAATAAGTATATTAAAAAAAGAAACAAACACCTTCTGTATGCTAACCCCTAAGGGCATGAAGACCAGTGAGATACAGTGAATGAAATGGGAGCAAAGATCTCAGCCCACAGCCAGTGGGCCTGTCAGAAGAGGCTGTTGGTGGAACAGTGTGTGACAGGAAGTACCATTCAGTTCACTTCTACCTTCTCTCCTTTCTCCTCCCTCCACCAGTCTCTGGAGACTCACCTCCTTGGAATCCAGAGGGAGGATTGGAGGCAAGCTGTTCCCAGCTTGGGGAACATCCACGTGGCTGTCTTCCATCCTCCCTTCCCTCCCCCCACCCCGAGATTTCTTGTCTCTCAGGGCCTGTTTCTTAATTTGCATCTCCTTGGCTGTGTGCTACATCCTGAGCCGTTTCCTCAGGATGGCCTTTCAGTTCACTAATACTCCCTTCAGCTGTGTCTATCTGCTGTGGGGCCCATCCCTGGGGGGCTGAGGCTCTTGGATGGGGCGCATATGTGTTCAGCCTGATTCTGGAGGCACCATTGCTCCTCTCTTTACAACAGGAAATAGAAAGATCTTACAGGAACCGGATTCAGGTCACTTGGCGAAGAACCCATCTAGCTGGAGATTTTATTTTGTTTCTATTTTAATTTTTATTTATTTTGGGGCCGCCCCACACAGCTTGTGGGATCTTAGTTCCCTGATCAGGGATTGAACCCGAGCCTCAGCAGTGAGAGTGTGGAGTCCTAACCACTGGACCGCCAGGGAATTCCCTCTGGCTTGATGTTTTAGAAAAATCCTCTGGTGACCGTCTAGAAGATGGGCCAGAGATATTTGGGGGGTATCACGGCAATGCCAGCGTCATAGAGTGAGTTGGAAATGTTCTTTCTCCTGAATTTTTTTAGATGAGTTTGAGAAGGCTTGGAGTAAGTTCTTCTTAAAATATTTGGTAGAATTCACCAGTGAAGCCATCAATCAGGTCCACGGCTTTTTTTTGTCCAGAGTTTTTGATTACTGATCTAGTCACCTTACTACTTGTGAGTCTATTCAGATTTTCTATTTCTTTGTGACTCGGTCTAGGCAGGTTTTGTATTTCTAGGAATTTGTCGTTTTATCCAGGTTATCCAATTCGTTAGGGTACAGTTGCTCGTAATCCTTTTTATTTCTCCACAGTCAGTGATAATGTCTCCACGTTCACTTCTATTTTAATAATTTGTCTCTCTTTTTTTCTTAGTCAGTCTAGCTAACAGTCTGCCAACTTTGCTAATCTTTCCAAAGCACCTACTTTGGGTTTTGTTTATTTTCTCTATTGCTTTCCTATTCTCTATTTTATCTCTGCTCTAATCTTTATTGTCAGCTTCCTTCTGCTAGCTTTGGGTTTAATTTGTTCTTTTTTTTTTAGTTCCCCAAGTTGTATAAAGTTAGGTTATTGATTTGTGATCTTATTTTTTAGTGTAAACATTTATAACTATAAATTACCCTCTTAGCACTGCTAAGTTTTTTATGTCCTGTTTCATTTGCCCTCATCTCTAAGTATTTTCTCATTTCCCTTGTGATTTATTCTTTGGTACAAGGTTCTTTTGAGTGTGTTGTGTAATTTCCACAAATTTGTGAATTTCCCACTTTTCCTCTGTTACTGATTTCTAACTTCATCCCACTGTGGTTGGAGAAGATACCTTGTATGATATCTATCTTTGAAAATCTACTAAGACATAAATTGTACTCTAACACGTGGTCTGTCCTGGAGAAGGCCCCATGTGTACTTGTGTGCTCTGTTGGTGGGTAGGGTCACATGTGTCTTAGATCTGGTTGGTTCATTATGTTGTTCAAGTCCTCTACTTCCTCACTTATCCTCTGTGTGGTCGTTCCATCCATCCCTGAGAGTGGGGTATTGAAGGCTCCAACTCTTATGTAGAACCGACTATTTCTCCCTCAGTTATGCCCATTTTCGCTTCATATATCTTGATGATCCGTCATTAGGGGTGAAAAAATATATACACTACATTTGGTAGTGTATACATGTCCATGCCACTCTCTCACTTCGTCCCAGCTTACCCTTCCCCGTCCCCGTGTCCTCAAGTCCGTTCTCTACGTCTGCGTCTTTATTCCTGTGCTGCCCCTAGGTTCTTCAGAACCTTTTTCTTTTTTTTTTTTAGATTCCATATATATGTGTTAGCATACGGTATTTGTTTTTCTCTTTCTGACTTACTTCACTCTGTATGACAGACTCTATGTCCATCTGCCTCACTACAAATAACTGAATTTCATTTCTTTTTATGGCTGAGTAATATTCCATTGTATATATGTGCAACATCTTCTTTATCTGTTCATCTGTCGATGGACACTTAGGTTGCTTCCATGTCCTGGCTATTGTAAATAGTGCTGCAATGAACATTGTGGTACATGACTCTTTTTTGAATTACGGTTTTTTCAGGGTATATGCCCAGTAGTGGGATTTCTGGGTCATATGGTAGCTCTATTTTTAGTTTTTTAAGGAATCTCTATACTGTTCTCCATAGTAGCTGTATCAATTTACATTCCCACCAACAGTGCAAGAGGGTTCCCTTTTCTCCACACCCTCTCCAGCATTTATTGTTTGTAGATTTTTGGATGATGGCCATTCTGACTGGTGTGAGATGATACCTCATTGTAGTTTTTTTTTTGCGGTACGCGGGCCTCTCACTGTTGTGGCCTCTCCCGTTGTGGAGCACAGGCTCCGGATGCGCAGGCTCAGAGGCCATGGCTCACGGGCCCAGCTGCTCCGTGGCATGTGGGATCTTCCCGGACCGGGGCACGAACCCGTGTCCCGTGCATCAGCAGGCGGACTCCCAACCACTGCGCCACCAGGGAAGCCCTCATTGTAGTTTTGATTTGCATTTCTCTAATGATTAGTGGTGTTGAGCCTCCTTTCATGTGGTTGTTGGCAATCTGTATATCTTCTTTGGAGAAATATCTATTTAGGTCTTCCACCCATTTTTGGATTCGGTTGTTTGTTTTTCTTATATTGAGCTGCATGAGCTGCTTGTATATTTTTGAGATCAATCCTTTGTCAATTTCTTCATTTGCAAATATTTTCTCCCATTCTGAGGGTTGTCTTTTCATCTTGTTTATGGTTTCCTTTGCTGTGCAGAAGCTTTTAAGTTTCATTAGGTCCCATTTGTTTATTTTTGTTTTTACTTCCGTTTCTCTAGGAGGTGGGTCAAAAAGGATCTTGCTGTGATTTATGTCCTAGAGTGTTCTGCCTATGCTTTCCTCTAAGAGTTTTATAGTACATTTAGGTCTTTAATCCATTTTGAGTTCATTTTTGTATATGGTGTTAGGGAGTGTTCTAATTTCATTCTTTTACATGTAGCTGTCCAGTTTTCCCAGCACCACTTATTGAAGAGGCTGTCTTTCCTCCATTGTATATCCTTGCCCCCTTTGTCATAGATTAGTTGACCATAGGTGCGTGGGTTTATCTCTGCGCTTTCTATCCTGTTCCATTGATCTATATATCTGTTTTTGAGCCAGTACCCTACTGTCTTGATTACTGTAGCTTTGCAGTATAATCTGAAGTCAGGGCGTCTGATTCCTCCAGCTCCGTTTTTTTCCCTCAAGACTGCTTTGGCTCTTCAGGGTCTTTTGTGTTTCCATACAAATTGTGAAATTTTTTGTTCTAGTTCTGTGAAAAATGACATTGGTAGTTTGATAGGGATTGCATTGAATCTGTAGATTGCTCTGGGTAGTATAGTCATTTTCACAATGTTGATTCTTCCAATCCAAGAACATGGTATATCTCTCCATCTCTTGGTATCATCTTTAATTTCTTTCATCAATGTCTTATAGTTTTCTGCATACAGGTCTTTTGTCTCATTAGGTAGGTTTATTACTAGGTATTTTATTTGTTTTGTTGCAGTGGTAAATGGGAGTGTTTCCTTAATTTCTCTTTCAGATTTTTCATCATTAGTGTATAGGAATGCAAGAGATTTCTGTGCATTAATTTTGTATCCTGCTGCTTTACCAAATTCATTGATTAGCTCTAGTAGTTTTCTGGTAGCATCTTTAGGATTCTCTATGTATAATATCATGTCATCTGCAAACAGTGACAGTTTTACTTCTTCTTTTCCAAATTGGGTTCCTTTTATTTCTTTTTCGTCTCTGATTGCTGTGGCTAAAACTTCCAAAACTATGTTGAATAAAAGTGGTGAGAGTGGGCAACCTTGTCTTGTTCCTGATCTTAGCGGAAATGGTTTCAGTTTTTCACCATTGAGAACGATGTTGGCTGTGGGTTTGCCATATATGGCCTTTATTATGTTGAGGTAAGTTCCCGCTATGCCTACTTTCTGGAGAGTTTTTATCATAAATGGCTATTGAATTTTGTCAGAAGCTTTTTCTGGATCTATTGATATTATCATATGGTTTTTATACTTTAGTTTGTTAATATGGTGTATCACATTAATTGATTTGTATATATTGAAGAATCCTTGCTTTTCTGGGATAAACCCCACTTGATCATGGTGTAGGATCCTAGGTTCTTATCCTGTCTGCCAATCAGTCTTTTGTTTGGAGAATGTAATCCATTTACATTTAAAGTAATTACTAATAAGGAAAGACTTATTTCTTTTATTTTGCTGTTTGTTTTCTATACACTTTATGGCTTTTTTGTCCCTCATTTCCTACATGGCCATCTTCTTTTGCTCTTAACGGATTTTTTGTAGTGAACGATTTTAATGTCCTTCTCATTTCCTTTTGTGTATATTCTATGGCTCTTTTCTTTCTGGTTACCATGGGATTACATTTAACGTCCGAAAGTTATAACACTCTAATGCCAAGTTATACCAGCTTAACTTCAATAACATACAAAAATTCTGCTCCTCTACAGCTCTGACCCCACCCCCTTTCAGTTACTGATGTCACAGAATTACGTCTTCACGCATTTCGCGTCCAAAAACAGACTTATAATTGGGTTTTTAATTACATTAATCTCTTAAATCAGGTAGAAAATAAAAAGTGGAGCTACAAACTGATGTTACAATAGCACCAGCTTTTCTAATCATCTGTGTATTTATTTTTTCACAAGGCTTTGGGTTACTGTCCAGTGTCCTTCATTTCAACCTGAAGGACGCGCCTCGTTGCAGGCAGGTCTAGTGCTAAAGGACTCTCTCAGCTTTGGTTTATCTGGGAAGGTCTTAATTCCTCCCTGATTTTTGAAGGACAGTTTTGCCAGATATAGGATTCTTGGTTGACAGCTTTTTTTCCTTCAACACTTTGAATACATCAAGCCCACGCCGTCTGGCCTCCAAGGTTTCTGATGAGAAATCTCCTGATCTTACTGGAGAAAATCAGATGAAAGCTATTTTCCTCTCAGCTGTATAGATGCTAACAATGTACCTTCACACCCAGGCCAGGTCTCTACTCCTCTTCCATGCAGTTTCTTCATATGCATTACTTCCTGGAGCCGACAGTTCTTGGAATTGATAGTAAATGAATTCCCATTTGAATTCTATTCTCATTGTTTCCTCTGTGTGGGTTAGTTGCATTGTGAGCTCCACAAGGGGAAGTTCTGGAATCACCCCTCAACATCCCAGGTTTTCAAATACTATGTATTCGACATAATAACAAAAATAATAAAGATACTTACCTTACCATGTCTCATGCAACAGAATATTTTCCTGTAGTGTCGTGATGTCAGTTGAGTTGTAGTATTATTCTGAGACCAGAGTTTAAGGAAACAGAATTTAATATTTCAAGTGTCTATGTTATGAGGTCTTTAGAAGCCAAAAATTATTACAGATTTTCAAGCTAGAAATGAAAAGGCCACTGGATTATCCTACAGTTTTCATTTCGAATAAAGTAAATATCAATCTTGAATAACCCACATAAACAGAAAGCTCTTTGGGTCCTTTTTTTGTTTGTTTTTGTTTGTTTTTTTGGTTGTTTGTTTGTTTGTTAAAGAGTAAAGGGGTCTTGAGACCGATTAGTGAGAAAACCACTGTGGTTTATCCCCAGCTGTGACTGGTCCGTTTCTTGCTCTGACCTCATAGGTGCCACTGTGATGTATTCACAGAAAACCTATAGAAGTCCCTGCTGGGCCCAGGTTTTGGGTCTTTATAGCCCAGGAAGCTGCCTTTGGTGACCTGATGGCATTGGACCCACAGCTGGCTTGTTTTTTGCTTTTTACCCGTTTTGTTTATTTGTTCTTTTTTCTCTACTCTTTCATTTTTCTTTATTTTCTTTGTTCTTTTTCTCATTTTATCTGAATTTTTTTTGTATTTTTACTACAGTTAGTATCGTTAGAATTGTTGGTATAGGTAGTGTAGGTAGTATTTATTAGCACAGTAAGCATAGTTAGCATTGTTAGTTAATATTGTCAGTTAGTGTAGCTAGCAGGTCACCGTGGTGCAGGGCCTCACTGAGGCCTCCCTGCTGACAAGGAGGCTCGTGTGGACTGTTCCAGGCTCCTCAGGACCACTGGCCGAGGTAGCTTCGCCAAGGTGACATTGGCCCAGATGCCCATCAGGGTCATTAAGGAAACTCAGCAGAGCTCCTCCAGCCTCCAGGCACTTTTCCATGAAGTGCACAGCATGAAGGTTTTAAATCACCCAACATCATAAAGTCATCTGAGGTGACTGACCGGAGGAGACCTGTTGGACCATTTACAGGCCGCAGGACACACGGAGGCCCGGGGCACATGGGCAGCTGGTCTCTGCCCTGCAGCACGGCCACCAGGAGGGGATCGAGCCTGGGACCTGAGCCAGGATATCTCCTCTCTGAGGATGAGACGGACACGACAGCTGCAGACTTGGGCCCCAGCGTGAGTTCCCGGGCAGAGGAGCCTCGCGTCCCCATGCAGCCGTACGAGGACAAAGTGGGCGGCCTGAGGAGCGCCAGGAGTCAGGGCAGAGGCCAGAGAGCCCACCGGTCCCCCAGCCAGCCTGGAGGCGAGGACCACCACCTCCAGCCCAGCCCTGCGGCGGGGCCTGGGGCCTCCCCTCCCTCCACAGCACCAGCTGCCACACTGGAGCCTCAGAGAAAGCCGCACGCCCCCAGGGCGGGACCCTCCTGGGTACCCTGACGCTGGGACCCCCGCCTCGCCCTCTGGCAGCCAGAACCGGCAGCGGGTGGCTGGGAGATTCTCGAACTTTATCAGAAAGCATCTACGTTTCAGGCTGCCGGGCAAGAAGCGTCACAGCAAAGTGAGCCCAGTGTGACCCCTTTTGGACGGCGGAGGAAGGGCGGACCGCACTCCCTGCATTTAAATGCAGAGCAAGAGGACGGGGAGCCAGGAGCCTGGCGACAGGTGCGGGAGGTGGGCCGGGGCTGGACACACACTCCCTCCTGCGAGCGGGAGCAGGGCCGGATGTGCGCGCTGTGTGCACGGATGCCAGTGGACGAGGGGTTGTTCTCTGCCCGAGATTCAAGTCAGGAGGGTATCCAGCATCTCCTTGGTGAGCTTCGAGGACGAACTGGAGCTGACTGAGGCAGGTCTGCCCCTTGGCCCCCGCCTGGGTGTCACTGCAGAGGCTGGACAGTCTTTCCTGGGGCGCTCCCCTCCCCCGCTCCTCTCTGTCTTTTCTTCCGTGCTGGTGGGGAGGGGACGGTTCTTGTCAAGTACTGGGTTCTTCCTCACCTTGAACTCGATGCTCCAGAAAGCTGCAACACAGACGCTCTGTTCTGCACCCTCCTGCCCAGAATCGGGGCTGCGTGTGCTGCAGTCTGAGAAGCAGGGAGTGACGTGGTGCTTGGAGTTCATCAGAACAACTAAATGCAATAATGACTTTAAAGAATTATCCCGGCAACTCCCAGCAGCCATACATGCGGTGCTGAGGGGAAAAGGCTGGGAGCCGCACTCAGGGCAGAAATGCAGACACTGTGCATTGCCTTCCTGCACGAACACCACCGAACGTTTCCAGAAGGACTGCGGGAACTTTTGGTCCTGTGCCCTGTGTTCATTATGACCAAGAGGTTCATTATAGGATAACAAAGCCCCGTGAAGCAGCCTGTGTGGGGAATCGGAGAAAGGGGGGTGGGCGTGGCCCCCCGGAGAGGCTTGGGGTCGCTTTCCTGTGCAGCTGGCTTTTCTGACGGTCATGCAGGAGTCGGGCCTTTTCCCCTTTCCCCATCTGGGAGGGGCCCAGAGGCCTGGGTTTGAGCACAGGAAACGGAGAGCAGGCATCCGGGCGGCAGGAAGCCGGGGTGTCAGGCACACGCAGGACAGAAATGGGGAGCGACGCTGGGAGGCAGGGGCTGGGCCGGCCCCGCTTGCTTCCAGGCCCACCCCCCACTGGTGCACCGTGTTCGGTGGCCCCAAACTCTCGCTTCCCAGCTCAGGGCCTGGAAGCCGGCGGCTCCGATGTCAGAGCTCTCAGCCCCCGAGACCGTCTCCTCCGCTTCTGTGAGCCTCGGGCCTGGGCTGGGCCATGGCTGTGCTTATTTCCCTCATCAGTCCAAGCTCAGTCCCACAGGGAGGGCTTTGGGTTTTTTTCTAACGAGCAGGGGACCCACGAGCAGGGAGTGACACGGCTGCCTTCCACTGGACAAGACGCGTCTGGCTGCAGGTGTCCAGGGGGCTCGGGATGGGGGCAGGGGCGAGAGCCTCCGTCAGTAAGGGAGCCCCGCCAGCGATTTGCCAGCAAAACTCATGATAAGCACCCAGAATCTCATGATTTTTAGCTGGTTCCTGAATTATGAATTACTTAGTGCAATTTGATGGACAGTCTTTCATACAGCATGACTTCAGGGTTCAGAGTGGTGGGGAGGTGGGAGGGCGCACTAGAAGGGGCGGGGCCGAGGGGTCCGGGTGGCTCCCAGTAGCCTTGTCCACTTCCCAGAGCACCGAACACTGACTTTCCGCTGGTCACGCGGCTGCCCGGGACTACAGAGGTCCCACCTCCTCTGCGGCGAGGCTGCTTGTGTGACCAAGCTCTCCCTCGAGGACGGGTAGGGAAGCAACGTGCACAAGCTCTAGAGTATGTCTCAGGAGAGAGAAGCAGGCCCTTTCTGCTTCTCCCTCTGTCCTGACCCTGGAAACATAAGCTCTGAGGTTGGAGCTCCGTCCTGCTCGTGGGGACGAGGCAACTCCTCTGGGACGACAGGGCAGCAGGGACAGGGGCTTCCTGGACCAGTCCTGGACTGTCGGCCTCCAGACCCAGCGTGACGGATGCCAGCTTCCGTTTGCCACTCTGCTGTGAGGCCCTGTGTTACAGCCGCTTGGCCTTTTCCTAAGTAGGACAGCAGTCCTGGAGGGGACATTTCTTGTGGTTCCCTTGGGTCCGGCTGCTCCCAGGACCGCAGCTGCCTGACATTTCCAGCCCACCCTTCCATAGGTGACAGCCAAGCTCAGCTGCAGCCCACTCTCTTCTCTGGGCGCTTCTCTGGAAATCTAACACAGGAAGACAGATGCTCCGGACTGAACAAGCCAGGAGCTGATGTCTTCCTGGGGCACCAGCCCCACTCAATCCCAGAGACGTAGGTTGTTTTGAAATATTCTGCACTGACTCTCTCCCTGCTAGTATCTGCAGATTCTCATTAGGTAACTCAGGGAACAGGCCGTCTCATGCGTGGTGTAACATGATTATCCCTAGAAAGATGAGTTTGGAACTGACAGGTTCCCTGCTAGGCTGACAAGTATAAAAACGTAATTTGAAAAACCAACCAAATTTCATACACAGTGTGAAAGCAGGGACTAGGACTTGCTCAAGCCTTGGCCTGAGCTGTCCATGTGGGGAGATGGATATTTAGGGCCTCCTGGGTGGCTGGCTCTGTTTAATTTCTTATATGCCTTCTACTTCTGAAGCCTGCGATTTTATGGGGGAAAGGAACTCTAACATGAAAGTATTCAGCCGATTAAGGACACGTTAAAAAGGTATACAGTTCATCTGTTAACTTGTTTACTCTAAGTGTCTGCAAAGTATCCTCTCAGGCTGGTTTAAAACAGGATGTATTTATAGAAAATTTGCCGTCAGCACCTGCTGTGTGCTTGGTCCCAGGTTGGGGGCTCAGGGTGCTGTGAGGAGGAGGGAGCCTGGGTGTCTGTCCACAAGAGACCAACTAACGCCAGATGTGGAGGGCTTCGAGGAGAAGGGGCGATACCTCTGATGGGGGAGGGGAGCTGGGGTCTGGGGTGGCTTCGGAGCACCTCCACAGTGTGATCCGGTGGGGACGGGGAAGGGTGTGCGTGTGCTGGGTGGAACAGCATGCACAGTGGCTAAGAAGGTGTGGGGGGTTGGGGGCTGCGACCCTGTAGCCGGCCTCCATCCCCCTTTCCTCTGTGGTGATGGGGAAGGTGATGAGAGTGGCTTAGTGAACCCTCCTGGGGCCCTGTTTCTAGTTCTTTATCACAGATGAGGCCACTGAGGCACAGAGAGGGCAGTGGCCGCCGAAGGTCACACAGCAGGGAACCAGCTTAATCCAGGCCACACGGTCAGTGTCTTTTACGACCGACTCTCTGCAGGGGTGCAGGCCTGGAATGGATGATGAAAGCAGCCTGAGCCCCAGCGCCCCATCAGGTGCTGAGTTGCCCTCAGGAAACACCCCTCAACACCTACTTGCACACCCCCAGGGACGGAGCTCGTTGCTGTTCCTGGAAGCTGGCCAGGCCTCCCGGTGATTTGGCCTGGAGCAGCCACAGGCCCCTGGAGGCTCCCTGTCTCCAGCTGCGCAGCTCTGGTTCCCTGACTGTCCCTAGCGGAGAGCCTGATGGAGGTGACAGCCGTGCAGCCAGGAGTGCTGTGGAGATGAGGACACGGTGGGCACAGTGCAGGGACACACAAATGTTCAGGTCTTCACTCAACACACACTGATTCAGGCCTTGCAGTGTGGCCGGCCTGGACCTGGGCCTGGGTGTCCAGCAGTGAACACGGCACAGCTCCTTGAGCTGCCTGCCTCCTGGGAAAGCAGTGCTCAGAGAAACGGGCCCCCAGTGTGCCCCCACCCTGCTCCCCACGAATAATCACTGTGAGCTGAGCCTGCAGCCGTGGGTCCCAGTGGAGGGTAAAGGAGACAAGGGACACCCGCCACGGGCACTGCCCACGAGCCCGGATGCTGGAGCTGGACGGCCTGGGCTCTGTGACCCGGGCTGTCACCTCACCTCTCTGTGCCTCAGTTTCCCACCTGCAGAAAGGGGTGATGACATTGGCACCTCCCCTAGATTTCCATGAGGATTAAGTGGGTTCCTGCTTCTAAGGCACGTAGGACGGTGTCTGGCAGTGGATCAGGCTGCCGCTCACCTCACAACAGTCTGTCCCCATTTTAAAGATGAGAAAACCAAGGCTGAGAGGAGCTATGAGACCAGTTCGGGCTCACCCCCTCCTCATGCTGTGCTGATGTCCCATCTCTGTCCGGCTCCCCTGCGTTCACCTTGTCTCTCTGTCCCCTGTAACCACCCAGCAAAGCAGATGCTAAGAATCTCTGAGCAAATTAACGGATGAATGAAGACAAGCCCTGCTCCCCACCTTGGGCTCTCGGGGCCGTGGGCTGGACTGGGGCATCGGGCTCCCCCAGACCATCAAGGAGAGACAGCATGTCCATCACCTCACTCACACCCAGCACGGAGAAGGTGCGGGGACCAAGGGCCAGAGGGCGCTGGAAGAACCCCCGGGTGGGGGGGGGATGCCAGTGAGGCGGTGGGGAGACACAGAGAGGCCTCTGGAAGACGGTCTCCAGGCAACCGAGATGCGGGAACAGTGATGCCCAGGGGAGCAGAGGACAGAGTCGAGCCTGGCACCGCTCCCTGCTAGACACTGAGTGGGGGTGAGAATTAGGACAGGCCTGGCCCCCACTAGGTCTCCTTCTCATCCAGCAGAGGAGAGAGGAAAAGGTAAGAAGACCAGTACAGATGACCCCAAGGTGCCCCTGCGTGCTGGGCGCTGCTTCAAGGATTCTGTAGGTTCCTCAGAACCTTGTGAAGTGGCTGCTGATTCCAGCACCACACAGACAGGAGAACTGAGGCACGGAGGACACAGTGGCGCCCCTAGGACAGAGCCAGGACTCAGCCCAGAGTGTGTGCGCTGGGCCCCTCACTGAGAGCAGCCTCTGGGCATCACGGACTCGGGAAGCGCCCCGGCCTCCCTGTCACAGCGGTGTCCTGGCCTGTTAGGCAGGGAGGCTCCCCGCGCCGATCCCCAGGCCTCTCTGAGGGACACTGATGTGTGGGATCATGGTGGCTCCGGGGAAAGGAGAGAGAGTGTGGCCTGGACGGCAGGTCTGCGTCAGACCCCAGCTCTGCCCCTGCCAGCTGTGGGACCTGGAAATGTTCCCCGACCTCTCCGTGCCCGGCTTTCCAACCCTGAGTCAGAGGACTGCTGTGCTTGGCACACAGTAGGCCCTCAACCAGAGAAAAAAGCCAGTCCTCCCCAAAGAACCTCTCCTATTACATGCCCAAAGCAAAGCACATGTGCCCCGCATCACAGAGCTGATCCTTGACAAGCAGGGCAAGTGCAGTCCAGCAGGTCCTCCCGCCCCTGCCTGAGGCCCTTCCCTCCTCAGTGACAGTGGCTCGGAGCCCATCACAGCATCCCAGGAAGTCTCAACTGAGCTTCTGTGACTTGAGGGAATTCCCTGTTCCCCACAACTTGGTTTCCAGGTCGTTCCAACAAGGAACGAGAGTACCTGCTCAGTGTTTTAGCGGCAAGGTCCTCCCTTTACAAATCGCCCATCACTTCTGGGCCAGGAGATGTGAATTCCTGAGCACGTGACTGTCTGCCCAGTGACTTCAGGGGAATCATGCCCACCCACCACGCTCCTTGTAGCTGGCCTCCTAGAAAAGAGGGGTTAGTGATCCACGGCCATGTACGGTTTTATCAGAACACAGCCCCGCCCACTATTGGAAACACAAGGGTGAAAAACGGAACCTCCCCAGTGCCTGGACCCCGTCATCCAGAGAGCAGGGGTCAAGGTGCCTCCAGAACAGAAGAAAGTATTTAGAAATCACATATCTGATGAGGGGTTAATACCCAAAATATATAAAGAACGCATACAACTCAACAGCAAAAGACCAAGCAACCCAGTTTAAAGATGGGCAGAGGATCTGAATAGACATCTTTCTAAAGAAGACATTCACGGGGCCAGCAGGTACGTGACAAGATGCTCAGCATTGCTAACCATCAGGGAAATGCAAATCAAAACCACAGTAAGATATTGTATCACCTCACACCTGTCCGAATGGCTGTCATCAAAAGACAAAAAACAGCAAGTGTTGGCAAGGATGTGGAGAAAAGGGAACCTTCGTGCACTGTTGATAGGAATGGAACTTGGCGCAGCCGCTATGGAAAACAGTATGGAAAGTCCACAAAACAATTAAAAAGAACTACCGTATGGTCCAGCAATTCCACTTCCAGGTATTTATCTGAAGGAAAGGGAATCACCATGCCGAGAAGTATCTGCACCCTCATGTTCCTTACAGCGTTATTTACAAAAGCCAAGACATGGAAACGACCTCCGTGTCCAGAGAGAAATGGATGGATGAAGAAAATGTGATGTGTGTGTGTGTGTGTGAGATGAAATCTAATTCAGCCGTAAAAAGAGAAGGAAACCCTGCCATTTGCGACAGCATGGACCTTGAGGGCGTTATGCTAAGTGAAAAAAGTCAGACAGAGAAAAACAAATACCATACAATCTCATATGTGGAATCTGAAATAAAACAAACCGGAACTCATCGACACAGAGAACAGATGGGTGGTTGCCAGACGTGGGGGGGCAGGGAAGGAGAAATGGATGAAAAGGTCAAAAGGTACAAACTCCCAGTTATACCATAAGTAAGTCCTGGGATGTCCTGTACAGCAGGGCGACGAACATTAACAACGGCGTGTTGTGTATTTGGAAGTTGCAAAGAGAGTAGATCTTAACAGTTCTTGTCACAAGGAAAAACACATTGTGACTCTGTGTCGTGCTGGATGTTACCTAGACCTACTGTGGTGAGCATTCCACAATATGGACAGATATCGAATCATGCTGTACACCTGAAACTAACACCATGATACATGACAATTATATCTCAATTTTTAAAAATGAGGGAGCAGGGGTGAGAGCGTGGACAAAAGCTGCGTTTGCCCTGCAGCAACAGAGGGCCGTAATTGGGACAGAGGCCGTAGGTCCTACAAAGCCTGAAATATTTACTGTTTGAGACTTCATGGGAGAAGTGTGTCGATCCTGGAAGACAGTGGTTGTACAGCAATGGCGTGCCTGGGTGCTCGCCCAGCCAAGCCAGCTCCTGTGCTCTACTGGTCGCCCCATTTAATCCCCCTTCCCACCCTAAGAGGGAGAGACTTCAATATTCTCATTTTACAGATGAAGAAACTGAGGCTCCTTTTGCTTTTAATAACTAACCAAGAGGTGGAGCCCCCAAGAACTCCAGTGTCCTGGTTTCAAAGCCACATAACCCCGATTTCTAGAAGGCGGGGGTCCAGGCACTGGCGACCCTCCCTCTTCCACGCTTAGCCTCGTGTTCCAGGGCCGGCCATCCCAGAGGCTGCTGGATAAACACTTAATCCACTTACTCTGCACCTGCTCAGCCCGTGGCTACTGCTGGCACTTCTGCCAGCTGAGGTTTTACAGGTGAATCATCACCGCAGCCCACCCTGCACTGCCCTCCTGTGGGGCAGCTCCTCCTCTCTCGTCATTCTAAATCCTTAGCTCACAAATGTGCAGAACTGCATTAAAAGAGCCCTGCCAGCATCTGTGGAGGTGTTGACAAGGGGAAGGGAGGGAGAGTTTGGGGCGGCCTCTTATACTGAAGGTGACACATGAAAGGGACAGTATTTATGTCCATAATTGGACTCAATTTGATGCTAAGAACTCAGTCCCAGAGAGGAATAAAAGCTGAGAGGCTGAAGCTTACGCAGTTGCTGACAAAGGGGCTTGACTGCTGGGTCGTAAATATGTAATTTAATTTAAAAAATCAGCCCCCTGGATGATGACAGTTTGCCCTTTAAGGCTGGAGATGGCCACCTGACCCCTGCACCCTCCTCAATTCCAGGATGTGATTGTCTGGGCATTGGGGGACCTTAACTGGGCACACCTGCCCACGTGTGCACCCACGGACTGTGGTCTCCATGGGTCAGGGCACTCCTCATGCCAGGCCCAGGAGGCCCACCCAGGTCATAAGGGAGGACTGACATGTCTGTGGGGTCCTACGTGTGCCCTCTGCAGGGCTGAGCGCTGTGTAGAGAAAAGACCTCCCCATCTAGCAAGCATCCTGGCGGGGGTGGGGAGGCTGTCCCGCTCTGAAGTCATAAAGGGGATGGTGGATTGGACTCCCACCCCCCCAGCTCACCAGTGAGCCCCTCACCCGCGTCCAGTCTCTGTTTTCTCCTCTGTAAACTGGAACCCAGTCACCCTTGCCCTCGGACATGGGGGCGCCCTGTGTAAATTATAACACAAAGTGCTGGCTTGTTTGGGCGCCCTGGGGTGTGCGGGCCCGAGGCTGGGCTGGGGGCAGGTGGGAGAGAAGAGGTGTGGGTGAAGCAGGTGTGATGGCAGCGCTGTCTAAGAATTGGGCTGAGTCTGTGCGTTCCAATATCCAGAAACAGGTAGCTGCCAGCAGCTCATTCATTCCCCAAGGTCATGTTTACAGTCTCCTGTCAATTACAGTCATCTGTCTGGAGTCTATTAGCAACATTACTGCCCGTCACTGAATGGCTCTGCCCAGCTCCTAAGCACAGGGGCCTCCGTGCACCGTGACTTCCCATCTGCTCCTGCACTCGCTCTCTTACTCTTAGTAGCTCTCCGTTGCACAGGGCCTGCCTCTCTCCAGGCAGAAAACCTCCTGTGAGGCCCTGCCCACCTTCCCCACCTGTGCTGTGAACCACCGGTGATCCCGAGCCCCCAGTTCATCCCTGGCACCTCTGAACCTCTGCCTGTGCAGCTTCTCCTGCTCTCCTGTTCCCTTGTCTTTGAACCCTCAGCTCCCTTGTGCATTTCTCCTTTATGGCAAGATGGTGTTGGTTGCTTACCCAGCAGCCTTTGCCCAGGCCACCCCGCCTTCTTCCCGTGGATGCTCAATTTGGAGGAATCACAGTTGGTCCAAGCCAGTCATGGCAGCTGCTTCCCCCCTACTCACTAGTGATTGGTCAGGACAAGGGCTCATGACCCAGTTCTGGCCGGTGACATACTAGAGGAAGTCTGTGGGGGCTTCTATGAGAGATTTTCTTTCCTGAAAAGAAAGAGCTGCACAGGGAAGAGGGTACCCCCTTGCTTCTGGTTTGAGTGTTAACTATGCAGAGGTGATGGCTGGAGCAGAGGCAGCCACCCTGAATCCATGAGGGAGTGACACCAACATTCTGTTAGTGGTGCAGTAGAGAGGTGGGTGGCATCTGATGACATTGTTGGGCCACCAGACTACCTCTGGGCCTCCCATCTCTCACGTTGTCTTTTTTTTTTTTTAATTTACCATTTTAACCATTTTTTAAAATTTGTTTTTTTTTGGCTGCATTGGGTCTTCGTTGCTGCACGCGGGCTTTCTCTAGCTGTGGCGAGCGGGGGCTACTCTTCGTTGCTGTGTGGGGGCTTCTCGTTGCGGTGGCTTCTCTTGTGGAGCACAGGCTTTAGGCATGTGGGCTTCTAGTTGTGGCTTGTGGGCGCAGTAGTTGTGGCGCACGGGCTTAGTTCTGCGGCACGTGGGATCTTCCTGGACCAGGGCTCGAACCCATGTCCCCTGCACTGGCAGGCGGATTCTTAACCACTGCACCACCAGGGAAGTCCCCTCTTACATTGTCTTTAAACATTAAATGTTAGATGCCTACATAGTTTAAGCCACTCTCAGTAGGGATTTCTGTCACTTCAGCCAAACGTGTAACTAACTGATACAGCCTTCAAGTCTCAGTTGAAAATTTTCTGTCCCTAACCAGTTCCCCAGAGGACTTGGGTCTCTGCCCTTGTCCCCTTCACCCGTGAAGGCAGCTCAGGTGCTATGGTGCCCTGTCTGCCTGTCTGGCTCGACCACATTTGGTCTGTGAACACCTTCGGAGCAGGCCTCTGCCTTCTCTTCTCTGTGCACCCTGAGCCTGCACACAGTGGACGTTTAGAACCTCAGGGACCTCGCCCCACCCCCACCATGGCCAGAAGCCCCCGGCCATCACAGTGCCTGCGTATTCATTTTGGCCCAAGCACCGCTTCCAGACCCTGGAAGGGGGCTTCTGAAGCCTCTACATCATGAAGAGCAAGGTCCCTTGTAAACAGAGTTTCCCAGCTATCAGATCTCACCTCACATGTGCCTTCCAGGGCTGAGCTGTCAATTGTGTCAGCTTGGTCTCTTCCTGTGGCAGCCACGAAGGCTGCGATGCAGAGAAAGGAGCACATGAGCTGAGTTTCAAGGGAGATGTGGAAAGGGCAGGACTGGATACATTTCATTCCAAACTGAGTGAGGTTCTCTGCATGTTCTGGAAAAGACCTCTGGTGAGCCAGTGGGGAATAGGGTCTCCCAAGGCCCTAAGGAAGGAGAGGTCCCCAGGTATGGTAGTAGGAGGTGGGGGTCAGTAGGAGCTGCTTGACCTCCCCTGTAGCAGCTGCAGCCCCTGGATGGGGGGCTGCCCCTGTGGTCACATGAGCATGACTCTAATTGTCACACAAAGCAAGAGAAAGGTGTGCTGGGTGTGGGGGGAGCTGGGAGGGTGTGTGAGGGGCTGGTGAAGGAAGGTGCCCCTCCTGTCTTTAGTGTGAATTGCTTTTGTGAGTCTCGGAGCAGCCGCGTGGCGGTCACCATGTCTCAGGCCCGCACAGCAGCTGCCGGGGCGCTGGGTGCCTTAGCCCCATCCCATGGCCCAGCCATACCATGTGGTTTCCCCGAGTTCAAACCGCAGGATCTGGGGGTTCTGTCTGCGGCCACACTTCGTCGCTACAGCCCAGCTACCTCCCTTCTCTGAGCTTCAGTCTTGTCCTCCGAAATGGGGACATCGGTTGCTACCTTAACTGGGTTAATTCCATGAGGATTAATTGGGGTAATGTATCTCAACAGATACTGCTTAGATCCACTTGGATCTCCAGTTAGAATGGAGTCTCGTAGTGTTATCTGGAAGTTCTTTCTTGAAGCTAGCCTAAATCCATGTTGTGGCAGTGCCGGGTGCCCCATTTAGCCATCTGGAAGGAACGGTCAGAATTTTTTTTGACAGCCAGTGACGGAAAGCGCAAAGTGGTTTAAACTAGCAAGCAAAGTGGGAGAGAACAATGTATGTAACTAAGAAGTCTAAAGGCAGACAGCTTCAGGCAAGGCTGTATCTGGGTGCTCAGTGAAGTCAGCAGGAATCTTCTCTCCCGACCTCTCAGCTCTGCTTACTGGTGTCACCCTCACATGGGCTGCCCTTTTATGAAAGCCAGAGGGTCGCCAACAGTCACAGGCTGGTGTCCTGTCCCCTCGGCTCCCAACAGAAATAGAGCTTCTCTTCCCCAGATTCCAGTGCCTGGCCTGACCCGTAGGGCCTGACTAGTCACATGCCTAGCCCTGAGCCAATCACAGTAGCCGAGGAGGATGGAATATGCTGATTGGCCATGGTCATGTGACCACCCTCTCCGAGGAAACTTGTGAGCTGCTCACCCTGTTTCGGCATAGGAGACGGTGTGAGGCCCCGGAGGGCAAGGGTGAGGGTCCAGCCGCTGTGTCCTCTGTGCTCAGTTTCCTGAGATGTGCCGGCTCACATCCTCTTCCTGCCCCCTGTTGTCCTTTGTTTACAAAAGAATTCATGGCAGCCCCTCTTCCCTTCCTACCCACACCAGAAAGGAGCAAGACCTGCTGTTTGAAGACAGGATTGGGGATCCCTTCCCAGCCTCAAGGCTTGCTTTTTGTGTCTCATTACTGTCATTTTTGCACCCAACAAATGTCCACTTGTTACAGAATGCAAGTCCATGTGCCCGATGCACAGTGAATCCAAACAATAGGAAAATGTCGGCGTGTGGAGCAGAGAAAGGTTTATTGCAGGGCTGTGCAAGGAGACAGGTGGCTCATGCCTTAAAAACCCCCAGAGGTGAGCGAGGGGCGTGGCTAATTGTTGAGAACTTCTCGGTGTCAGATCCTTTGTTCTTGAGGTCAGGACCTGGGCAGGGAAGGAGGTTCCTGTAACCCTCCACCAAAACAAATGTTCTGACAAGAAAGGGCAAGGTCCCCAGGCTCGACTTTCGCCCTCCGAGGTCCAAGCCTGGCCAAGAGGAGGGGGTCCCTGCGGGGGCTGGGTAACGTGCCTGGGAGCATCCGTCTGGGTCCTCCCGCCAGTGCCCAGGCCCGGCTGAAGAGGCAGATCTCAGCTGGCGGCGCCCTCAGGGCCAGGTCTCCAGACCCTGCCCAGCTGTCATCGCCGAGGGTGCCGGGAGCCCAGGACCCAGCCGGCCCTCAGGCTCCTCAAGGCACGCAAACGGGAGGCGGGGGGAGCGTGTGCCAGGTCCCACGGACCGCAACCCATGCAGACTGCTGCCGCCACTAGGTCCCGCAGGCGGGGATGGGGAGAGGTTCACCGCCACCTCAAGGCCTGGGCCCGGCCAGTGGGCAGCCGAGGCGAGGGCCCGGGGGGACGCAGCCTGTCCCCCGGGACGCCCAGCTCCCCCGCCGGCCCGAGGCGGGAGGGCCTGGAGAGCCCCGGGGAGAAGGCCGTGAGCCGCCTGTTACTGCGCTCTCCGCCGCGAGGACCGCCGTCCGGGCCACCTCTAATCGCCGCGGTAGCCTTCTTGTGCTAAGGTTAACGATGTGCGCTCGCGGTCTCGCAGTAACGGTTGCCTGGTAACGGTAGCTCGGGCGTGCGTGCTAACAGCGCCGCCGCGCTTCTCTTACACACTGCGCACCTGCTATGGGCTGTTAGGAGTTTTCAGGACTGTCCGTTGTTCTGAGTAGTGGGCAGGAGCCTTCCAAGGGCAACGAGTTTTGTCTGAGGAAGCATCTGGAGGCGAGCTTCCAGTCCCACCCCCGCTAGCGGTGTGGTGGGGGAATCATAGAGAAAGAAGCAGTGTGCCCAGAGCGTCCAAGGCTTGAAAGAGGATGCGCCCGGGAGCAGTCGGGACCAGAAATGAACACCTGGCATCGGTGTTCCTGTGAACCCAAGCGGTATTGTTTCGGCGCCTTCGCAGGTGAAAAGCAGAGTGTGGTGTTTGGAGTCTGGACGGTGACGATTATAGCAGGTTCCAGGCCCTTCCACACGTTGGGTGTCATGGCGCACTGTGGCCTGGGGGTCAGGTGGACCCTGTGTGGGCACGTGGCTGGCTTTGTTGGGGGTGAAGCAGCAGGAGACCACTTTGTCTGTTCATTGGAGATGTCTGGATGCCTTA
Organism: Delphinapterus leucas; assembly: GCF_059928025.1. NCBI lineage: Eukaryota > Metazoa > Chordata > Mammalia > Artiodactyla > Monodontidae > Delphinapterus > Delphinapterus leucas. The sequence continues at coordinate 102,378,928 of NC_143138.1, forward strand.
AGTTCCTGTCCTCGTTTCCTAAGAACCTGCCACAGTTCTTTCTAGTAAATTAAGACGTCCTATGCCCACAGTCCCAGCAGCCATTTAATATTTGTATAAGATGAATAAAATGGCAGCGAGATGAATCACCCAAAACACCATGCCTCTGGATGTAATGTCTCGGATATGATTGTGTTATTACAATAGTCTTCAGGGCAGGGTGAGACCAGACGAGCCCGCTGCTCGGTGCCTAGTGACCCCGGTCACTCAGCGTCCCCTGTGCTGGGGAGGGACGCATGTCCACACAGGCCTGGGGCATCGGCCCTGATGGGATGTGGCAGGAAAGCTCCCAGCCCCCCAAAAGGTGGGAAAGTGGGCGTGATGCTGGAAAGTCACGCCCCTTCATGGCCCTTGATTTTCTGGTTGTTACGAAGGGAAGTGAAGCGTGTCCCCCACTGTCCACTTCCCTGGTGTGAGGCTCATGCAGTCAGTGGACCGGGCTTGGAAAAGCTCACTTATTCTGAGGGATCGTTGTTGTCCTGGTGGTATTATTAATTTCATGCCAGTTGTGAGGTGGACCCTGAGGGGGTCCCTGAACTGGGGGGATAGACACCCACAGAAACTGGACCCTGACCCGGCACACAAGTTCTCCGTGAGAAAGCTGACCTGTGCATCCTGGACGTCGAGAGGAAGGAAGTTAACTCCTGCTGGGGAGGGAGCAGATGGGGGGCCGGGGGAGATGGGGGCTCCCCAGGCAGGAGGAGGACAGGAACAAAGGGACAAAGGCCTAGGGCCTGAGGAGGCAAAGGTGGAGAGAGGAGCGCAGTCCCTCTGTCTGGGGGGATGGATAAGGCTCCGCAGGGATGTGCCCTGGAGACTAGAGGTAACGATGATCCTGCCTGGCCCTCTGTGCTAGTGGAGCTGGTTTCAAGTCCGGCGAAACTCACCATCATTGTGTAGACATGAGCCTGCCCACTGGGCAGTTGGCAACCTGGGGACCCAGGAGGATGGCAGGGGGGCAGCAAGGGGCTCCAGAGAACGGAGGCCACAGGGTTAGGCACTGTAGCAACTGAGGTTCCACTGATCAGGTCCAAAGCCAGTGAGAGGCACTGGCTTTCAGAGCAGCTACTGCCTACCAGCTGGGCTTCAAATCTTCCAGGCCAGAGCTGGCTGGACTCTCCAAGTCAGGCATCATTTAGTGTTCTGTCTTTGATCGACCGTCACTGACACCCTGCAGTGTGAAGCTGAGCAGGAGTCCAAAGCTGCATATGTGCTCAATGTGAAAGAGTGCTGCAATCCATTAGTAATGTCTGCAGTGGGTGAGGAAAGGGAGACCTGTGTTAATGCGTGCCAGCCACTTGTCATTCCTGGTGCAGCCTGTTATTTGGCTTATGGAGAAACAGGCCCAGGTTCTTCTACCTCCTGGTCTGGCCTCTGGGTACCCGCTGGGATGCAAAGAGAAAACAGTGAACTGTGTGACAGGGAATCAGTAATACTGGATCTGTCTGGATCCACACTGTGTTCCTCCTCTATTTTCTCCTTGCCTGTGTCTTTGTAATATTTAATGCATTTTGTCCATTATAAAGGATAGTAAAATAATGAACATCTGTGAATACACCACTCAACTCCAGAACTAGGACCTTCTTAATAGATTGAATCTTGACCCACCCTGGAGTCTCCACTATCCTGAATTTTGTGTTTGTCATTCTCTTGCTCATAGGTTTACTACATCTATCTAAACAATATATTGTTTTGTTTGTTCTTGGGCTTTATAAAAATGGTACACTATGTGTGGACTTCTAAGATTTGCAGTTTTCAATCAACATTTTGCCTTTCTTAAGCTTTCTTCATGCTGCTGTGTGTAGCTGTAGCTAGTTTACACTGGTGTGAAAATAAACTCTGTGACTATTCGACAATTTATTTCTGCGTTCTCCTGTCAATGAGTCTTTGGGTTTTTTCTGGGTTCTTTTTTCCTGTTATTAACAATGCTGCTAGGAGATCTTATTGCTCGTGCCTTGTGTCATGCCCAGGAGGGGACTTGCAGGGTTATAAGGTGTGTGAATGGTCCATGTACAAGAAAATGCCAAAGTGATTTCCACAGTGGTTATACCAGTTTTCTCTCTCATCAGCAGTACCTAGATATTCCAGCAGGTCTTTTACCCTCTTGGGCCCTTGGTATTGTCAGATGCCTCACTTTTTGCCAGTCTAGTGGGCATGCAGTGAAATATTGGGATGTTAATTGCATTTCCCCGTGCATTAGTAAAGCCAAGCGTATTTTCATGTTTTCATTTGTGTGCCTGTTTCCTTCTCTAAGAAACGCCTGCTCCAGGCTTTTGGCTCCTTGCTTTTCTTTTTCCTGTGGATTTCTGGGAGTTCTGTATATACTCTGGATGCTAATCCTTTGCTCGTTGTGCATATTCAAAATGTCTTCTTGCCGTCTGTGGTTTGTCTTTTTCCTGTCTTCTGGTAAAAAGAAATTCTTCATTTTATTGTAGTCAAATCTATCCATTTTTTTTTTATGTCTAGTGAGTTTTTTGTTCCTTGTTTAAGAAATTATTCCCAGCCCCAAATGTAGAAAGATAATCCCTCATAGAAAACTATTCTGAAAGTTGTAAAGTTTTCACTACCAACTGCAGGTTTTTAACATGTCTGGACTTGGCTTGGGGGTGTGGTGTGAGGTGTGAGGTAGGGATCCAAGTTCACTTTCCCACATGGATATTCAGTTTTCCTGCACCGTTGACTAAATGGGCCTCCTTTCTCCAGTCTCATATCAAGAAGCCTTTCTAAAATTCCTCAGTATTGAGGCTCTCAGACCTTTGATGATTTGTGAGCACCCAAAGCTTCTGCTTCTGTCTGTCTCTTCTCCCTGTCTCCCTCTTTTTACCGTTGCAATTTCTGGTGTGTGCGAGGACCCCAGAACGCCCAGTGTCATGATCCCTGGATGTTTTTGTGGAAACATGAGCATGGAGGAGGGGCTGAGTCCATCATGACTGTATGACCATGTGGGGTGATCCAACGTGGAGGGTGGCCGGGACTTCCCGAGGGCAGGGTCTGTGTTCCTCTGGAAGTCCGGCTGCGCACAGTAGGGCTGGTGGGCTGGGACCTGGGGCTGGCTGTGGAGGGGTCAGACCCCCAGCCTGCCTTGCCATTTCTCTCCTGTGGGCTCCCCTGAACCGCCGCGGAGACATTTCTGGTACATTTCCCCTAAGGCGCCTCTCAGAGAGGTGCTCGCTGCTTCTGCTTCTCATCCCCTGCAGCATCCCTCCTCGTGTCCTTTTGACAATAAAGCACCTGTGCTTTAGTGAACTCCAGCTCCTGACCTGGTAGCGAGATGGAGAACTCTGGGAGCAGCACCCCCCTCACCCTGGAACCTGGATCAGAGAGGCTGTCCTTGCCAGGAGGGCTCCAGCCCTGCTGTGCGGGGTTCGGAGTCATGGCCTCTGCCTCCTCTACTCCTCCCTGCCTCCTGGCCCTTTGACACAGGCCCCACTCAGAGGTCTTGAGCCAAGAACGGAGGTGGCCTCCCTTCTCTGACCCATGACCAGGAGCGAGCACTCAGTCCAGCCCACTGCCGTCTCCGCCCAGATCCTTGTCCTGCCCCGTCCGCAGGGTCAGGAGGGCCCAGGTTCCAGGACAGTCTCGCACACAGAGAGGCTCTTGGAGGCCCCCAGACCCTAACCCTAAGAGGATAACGATGATGACAGCTGTGATGTGCCAGGCCCTGGTCTAAATAAGCACTTCATGGGGTCCTCACAGCCCTGTAGGGAGACACCGTTTGTGCCCATCTGATAGATGAGGAAGCTGAGGATCAGCGCCCAGGGTCACTCAGCAGCTTTGAGTGTGGGCTGGGGTGTGAAGCCAGGCTGCCTGGCTCCAGATGCGTGCTACTCACCACAGTGCCACGTGGTCCCTCCAAACCTGGACATGGTCCCCAGCTCTGCCTCCCAGTGACTGATCTGAGGCCTCAGACCCCATGGGGACTGTCCCCCCTTGCAGAGTGTAGAAGAGCTTTGTCCCTGAGCCCTGGATCCGTGGTGGACCTGGGCCTGCCCTGGGCCTCCCTGGCCCCAGAGAACTCCCTCCCCAACTTCTGCAGCCAGGCCAGGCCAGCCGTGGGGCCTCCCGCCTGCTGTAGGGGAGTCCTTGCTCCCTACAGTGAGAGAATTAGCTCTACCAATTCTGAGAAAGGCCCTGAATGCTGGGTCTTTAATTTTAGAGTATTTTACACAGCAGGGGTTCCTATGCTCCATGGAACAGACCTCTAGTACCACCTTAAGTGAAGGTATTTTCAACAAACGTGTCACCCACGGGAGGCTTGTAAGCAATTGTGCCACAGCCATAAATCTGGGCTTGGGCTTGTGCTGCTGAGTGAGTCCCCAGCTCCTAGAAGTGGCTGAAGCACGTCAGGTGTCTGGCAGAGAGGAAGGCGGGCTGCTGCAGGACACCCAGGCTCTTTGCCCTGGAGGACCCCAGGCTGACCTTCCTCACCACCCGCCCCCTTCCTAGCTCTCGCTGGCTCCCACTGGAGGCCTCACGGCTTGGGCGTTGTTGGGCCAGGTGCTAGGTGCTCTGAAGACAAAGAGAGCAGCAGGAGGGCCTGGAGGGTGGCAGGGGCCGTTTGACAAGGAGCAGTCTGCTGGCTGTGTGCTAAAGCAGATTGGAGCAGAGACCTGCAGGAAGTGGGGAAGGAGCTGTGTGGGTGCCAGGGAACATTCCAGCCCAGGGAGCTGCACAGGCAAAGGCCCTGGGGTAGGGCTGGGTTCTGTGGGTTGGAGGCCAGTGTGCCTGGAATGGCATGAGAGGGTGGGAGACAGGAAGCTGAGAGGGGAGCAGGGATTGTGAGTGCTGTGTGGTGGGGTGAGGAGGTTGGATTTCATCATGAGTGTCACAGGAAGCCACTGGAAGGCTTTGAGTAGGGCCCATAAGCAGGGGAGCCCAGAGGGCTTGGGCACAGGGATGCCAGGGGGACTGTATCTCAGTTGTAACAGTGCGGACTGAGGCCTGGGGACCAATCTGTAGGACAGAGCCTGGATGATGGCTAATGTGAGGGCAGGGAGGCGAGAGCCTCAATGCCAGTCCGTCTGTCTGCAGCCAGGCCTCTGCCCATAAATCCCAGAGCCTGTGCATGGAGGTCTGTGTGCTCAGAATTCTGCAGTGCCTGTATCAGTTAGCTTCTGCTGCGTAACAACCACTCCAACGTGGAGCAGCTTACAACAATAACCGTTTACTAGCCAAGTAGCTAGCAGCCTGGGTGGGTCTCCTGGGCTCCCTCAAGTGTGCATGGTCAAGCAGGGCAGCAGGGCCTGCCTGCGGCTGGGGGTCAGCTGTCAGCTGGCTGCTGGCTGAGGTGACCAGGGATGGTGGTGACTGGGCTGCGTGTCCCTCATTCTTGTGGGAGGCTAGAAGAATGTTACACATGGTGTGACAGAGTCCCAAGAGGGTGGGCACACAAGGCCACAAGGCCCTTGAGGCCTATACCCGGCACTGGCACAGTGTCCTTTCCAGCACACCTGTTGGCCAGAGGCCAGAGCAAGTCCTGGAGGCAGGTTCAAGGCTGGGAAACTGGACCTCACCTGTGATGCTTCAGGCAGCTGCCCAGTCACGGTGCAAAGGGCATGGGGACAAGGAGATGGCGGGCACCACAGTGCCCTCCAGACAGTGGGAAACAGCTCTGCCACTCAGGGCACAGGCAGTGGACAGGAAGGTGACCTGCAGGAGGGGCTGCAGAGGACCCTCCGGGGGTTCAAGGGCAGCAGTGGGCAGGTAGTTGATTTCCAGTTACAGAGTTTCTCCTGCCTGAATTCTGACTTACCCAAAATAAATATTATTATCATAAAAAGACAAGCCTATTGGGATGTGACAACTCTGAATGCAGTGCAGTTTCTACACTGCCACAGGGCAGGAGAAAAATCCTTGTCACCTTATCGTGCACAGCAGAGGCGAAGGAGGGAAGGATGGCGGAGGTGAGGTGGTCTTCACTGAGTCTCAAGGGTGGGCCTCGCCAGGACCCACAGTGGCTTAGGCCGGGCTGGTAGTGTGTGAACCCTCCCTGCAAACTGGGCCATCGGAGCCATTGCCCTGGCCGGGCCAGGCACTCTATCCTTGGGGAAGGAGTTTGAAGCCTTTGCAGTTTGTCGTTGTCTGTTGTATTTAGAAACCCAAGCATCCCAGAGTCATAAATTACCTTGAACTAGTTTGCTAACCTGTGTGACTCATGGCTCTTCAAAGCGGCCAGTTATGTAACTGAATAAGGCACAGCCTGGGCCCCTCAGAGAGGCAGGGCTGAGCCAGTCCTGGCAAGGGTGCTGGTTACCCAGGGCCACAGGGGACAATGCAGGGAGATGCAGCGGGACCATGCGGTTCACTGGCATTTCCATGGAAATGCACTCCTAGCAAGGAGCAAGGGTTTACAGATTAATGAGGCCGGATTCTCAATCCCAGCTCAAGGTCGTGGGATCTGAGCCACATGGAAGGGGCAGAGAGCACCATCTGGTTCAGCCTCCCCCATGATACCCCTGCTAGGGGATCATCCAGTGCCTGGTTACACCCTTCCAGTGATGGAGAGCTCATCACCACTCAGGACATTCCCACTGACAAGAAGTTAGCTTCCTGCTGATTCTAGCGCTCTCTTCTGGGGACACAAGTGTATCCATGCCTGATACAGCCTGGACAGAGTGATAGGACCCCTGGCCAGCCTTCCCTTCACCACCACCGGCCCTCTGGACAGAGCAGGCACTAACGGGGCCAGCTGGTTAGATGTGTAGGGTGTTATCTCCTCATGTAAGTTCACCTGGGCCACTAACGTTGACATCAAATTTTAATAACAAATGGTTGCAATACAAACAGGTCTACTTTTCTTTTCTCTAAACAAAGCTTCAACCCCCTCCCCATTCCTGTATTCAGATAGCAGAGGTGACCGTGCTGTGGGCATGGGGAGGAGGTCCAGGTGTGAAGGGAGTCTGTGCTTATAATGTGGGATCAACTTCCAGTATCCCCCAGGGTTCCCTGAAATTTGCTGGAGAACAAAACCCATTTGATGTTTAAAATCAGGCTTCAAACTGAATGGGATGCCTGAAACTTTCAAATAATGGGCAAACATCATAAAGGCCATATATGACAAACCCACAGCTAACATCATACTCAGCGGTGATAAGCTGAAAGCATTTCCTCTAAGATCAGGAGCAAGACAAGGATGCCCACTCTTGCCACTTTTATTCAACATAGTATTGGAAGTCCTAGCCACAGCAGTCAGAGGAGAAAAAGAAATAAAAGGAATTCACATTGGAAAGGAAGAAGTAAAACTGTCACTGTTTGCAGGTGACATGATACTATACATAGAGAATCCTAAAGATGCCACCAGAAAACTACTTAGAGCCCATCAATGAATTTGGTTTTTAAAATTTTGCATATTAATTGAAAATTAATATACAGAATTCTATTGCATTTCTATACACTAGCAATGAACTATTAGAAACAGAAATTAAGAAAACAATCCCATTTATCATCACGTCAAAAGAATAAAATTTATCATCACGTCAAAAGAATAAAAGAATAAAACCTATCTAAGGTGGTAAAAGACCTGTACTCAGAAAACTATAAGACACTGATGAAAGAAATTGAAGACAGTACAAACAGATGGAATGATATACCATGTTCTTGGATTGGAAGAATCAGTACTGTTAAAATGACCATACTACGCAAGGCAGTCTACAGATTCAGTGCAATCCCTATCAAGGTACCTAATGGCATTTTTCACAGAACTAGAACAAATATTTTAAAAATTTGTATGGAAACACAAAAGACTCTGAATAGCCAAAACAATCTTGATAAAGAAGAACAGAGCAAGTAGACAGAAATCAGTAAGGATATAGATTTGAACAACATCCTTAGCCAACTTTACCTGTTTGACATTCCACCCAACAGCAGCAGATAAACATTCTTCTCAAGTGCACCTGGATTGTTTGCCAAAATAGACCAAATTCTATGTGATAAACCTAACTTAAACAGATTCAAATCATACAGGGTATGTTCTATGACACAGTGAAATTAAACATCAAGAACAGAAATATTTCCAAGAAAATCCCCAAATATTTGGAAAATAAATAACACATTTCTAAATAAGCTGTGGGTGAACGAGGAAATCGAAGTCTTACTGACTGAATGATAATAAAAACACTGCATATCAAAATTTGTGGAATGCTACTAAAGGGATACATACGTAGGGGAAATTTTAGGTCACTAGGTGCCAATAATAGAAAAGAGGAAGGATCTTGAATCTTCCATCTTAAGAAACAAGTTTGGGGTTTGTTGTTGTTGTTGTTGTTGTTTAAGAAGAACAAATTAAGCCCAAAGTAAGTAGAAGAAAGGAAACATGAATATCAGAGTGGAAATCAATGAAACAGAAAATACACAGACAATAGAGGAAATAAATGAAACCAAAACCTTGCTCTTTGAGAAGATCAATATAGGTAATAAATCCTTAGATAGATTAATCCAGGGAAAAAAGAGAAAAGACACAAACTACCAATCCAAGAATAAAAACAATGACATCATTACAGGTTTGATACATATTTAAAGGAAAACGAGAGAATATTGTGAATAACTTTATGCCAGTAAATTTAAAAACTTAAATATATGAATTCCTTGAAAGACAAAAACTAAGAAATCTCACTCAAGAGGAAATAGATAACCTAAATAGCTTTACATCTATCAAAGAAATTGAAATTATATTTTAAAATCTCACAAAGAAAGCTCCAGACCTACATGTTTTTACTGGTGAACTCTACCACACATTTAGGGAAGAAATAACATGAATTCTACACAAAATCTTCTGGAAAACTGAAAGGGAGGGAATATTTCCCAGCTCATTCTTAAAGACCTGCCTTATCTGTTACCAAAATCAGACAAAGAAATACAAAAAAAGAAAACTACAAACAGGTCCCAAGGTGTAATGGTTAGCACTCTGGACTTTGAAAACTATAGACGTGACTTTCTGATGAACGTAGATGCAAAAATTCTAAACAAAACGTTAGAAAATCTAATCCAGTAATGTATAAAATAATTTATACCATGACTAAGTGGGATTTATTCCAGATATGCTAGGCTGGTTCAGTATTCAAAAATCAATCAACATAATCCATCATCTCAACAGCCTAAAGAAGGCATAAATCCTATGATCATATCAGTGATGCAGAAAAAACCAACACCCATTCACAATTTTTTTTGTTGGGGAAGTGGCACTGTGTGCTTTGCCAGATCTCAGTCCCCTGCCCAGGGATTGAACCCAGCCATGGCAGTGAAAGCGCTGAATCCTAACCACTAGACCACCAGGGAACTCCACCATTCACAGTTTTTAAAACTCTCAGATAAATAGGAATAGAGGGAACATTCTTTAACTTTTTAAAGATCCACAAAAAACTTACAGCTACCATCATACTTAATGATGAAGACTGAATGCTTTCTCTCTAAGATTGGGAACAAGAAAAGTATGTCCACTCTCACCTTTCTTATTTAACATATCACAGAGCAATAAGTAAAGAAAAAGAAATAAAAGACATATCGTTTGGAAAGGAAGAAATAAAATTGTCCCTATTTTCAGAAAAGGTGATTCTCTACATAGAAAATCCCGAAGAATCTACCAAAAAAACCCCTCCTAGAACTAACAAAAAAATTCAGCATGGTAGCAGGAAACAAGATCAACACACACAAAAATTACATTTCTACGTACCAAAAATAAACATGTAGAAACCAAAATTGAAAACACATACAATTTATAATTTCTACAAGGAAATAAATTACTTATGCATAAATCTAATAAACACATGCAGGATTTGATACATAAAAATGCAGATGAAAGAAAGCAAAGAAGACCTAAATAAATAGTGAGCTATACCGTGTTCATGGATTATGGATGGACTGTGTTGGCAAACTCAACATAGTAAGGATGTTTGTTTCCCCAAACTGATCGATAGGCTTAATGCAGTTCCTACCAAAATCCTATCTAGGATTTTGTAGACATATACAAGCTTGTTCTAAAACTTATATGGAGCGATAAAGGACCTAGAATAACTTAAAACAATTTTGGAAGAGAAGAATAAAGGACGAGGAATCACTTACTTATATTACTTACTTACAGGCTTATTATATCGCTACAGTAATTAAGACAGTGTGTTATTGGCAGGAGGACAGACATATGGACCAATGGAACATATAGAGAGCCCAGAAATACGCCCAACTGACTTTTAACAAAGCTGCAAAAGCAATTTAATGGAGAGAAAATAGCCTTTTCAACAATGGTGCTAAAGCAATTAGATATCCATAGGCTGAATAAATGAATATCAACCTAAATCTCATATCTTATACAAAATTTAACTCTAAGTAGATCATGGACTTAAATATAAAGCTATAAAACCTTTAGGGGAAAGAAAAATAGAAGAAAATCTTCGAGATCTAGGTCCAAGCAAAAAGTTCTTAGACTTGACACCAAAGGCACAATTTATTAAAGAAAAACTTGGACTTCAAAAATTAAAAACTTTTGCTCTGGGAAAGACTCTGTTAAAGGGATGATGCTTGCCCTCATTACCTATTAGAGAAATACAAATTAAAACCAAAATGACATAAATTTCTACATACCTATTAGGATGGCAACAATTAAAATGACTTACCATAGCAAGTGCCTGTGAGAATGTGGAGGAACTGATGCTTTTACGATCTGCTGGTGGGAATGTGAACTGTTGTAAGCTTATTGGAAGACAGGTTAGCAGTTTCTTAAAAGGTTAAACATATACCTACCACATGCTCCAGCCATTCCGCTCCTAGGTATTTACCCAAGAGAGATGAAAACATGTTCACACAAAAACTTGTACACGAATGCACATAGCAGTCCGATTCATAATAGCCAAAAAGTGGAAGTAAACAAACGCCCATCAATTGATGAGCGGATAAACAAACAGTAGTATATCCATACAATGGAATTCTACTTGGCAGTAAAAAGCAACGAGCCGTTGATACATGCAACAACTTAGATGTATCTAAAATAATTATGCTGAGTAAAAGAAGCCAGGCTAAACTATGTGCTGTGTGATTCTGTTTCTCTCTAGAAAGTGCAAATGAATTCTTATGAATCAGTGGCTGCCTGGGGATGGGGTCAGGTGGCAGGGTCAGTCCCCGAGACCTAGGCCAGTTACATCACTAAGGACAGTTCCACTAGTGCCCTTTCCTGAGCTCTTAACACTTGCCAGCCCACCTGGCCCGTCACAGCCTGGGCGTCTCCTCAGCCTGCACCTTCTCGATCCAGTGTGCGAGGGGGGTGCTACTCACATCCCCCCCACCACCCGCCACTCAGGTTTGTCACTTGTCAAAGGATAGCCGCAGGTGCAGCTGTCCTGCAACCTTTCAGAAGTCACCAGCCCACATGGCGACTTGAGCCCGCCCAGTTGCGTGCTGGCCACTGACCCAGGCCAGCCTCGCCCGTGAGGGGCCAACCGAGGCCACGGGCCACGTCCCCTTGCAGCCAGCCCCCCAGCCTGAGGATGTCTGATTCCTCCCTCTCCGGCCCTCGGTGGTGCTGTTACCATCCTATTTTGAGAAGACGAAGACTGCCTTTCATGCAGATGCTGGTTACGGGTCTGAAATCGATCGCGGGTGTAGTGGGGACACAAATATCAGAACAAGTTCCTCCTTCATCACTGCCCGGTGATGCCTTCCGAGGCCTTTCGTGCTGAGCCCACGTCTCAGAATCAGCCCACACAGAGCCTCCCTGGCTGGGTTTTTTCTTAATCGTTTGCTCAGTGGGTGTCTTACTTAACATGTAATTGTCATCCTAGGGGAAATTGATTTCCAGGGCTTTGAATGGTCTTTATGAAACTTGTGAGCGTGGTGAACCCTGGCCCTGTCCTGGGGGCCAAGGGAGCCCCAGCACCCCTCTCACGGGAGCTCCAGGGGAGCAGAGCCCCAGGCTGCGTCCCGAGGTTCTCCAGGCTCTCTTTCTAGATGTGATTGACTCGGAAGTGGCTCCTGCGGTGTCTGAGGAGTGGGCACGCTGCCGGCCCCTCGGTGGCCCAGAGCCTGGTTTTGTGGTTGTGAAGGTGTCCAGTGATGAGCTCCTGTGACCTTGTCATCTCTGAGCTTCGGGGTCCACGGCAGCAAAGTGAAGGCAGTCAGGGGAGCTGGGGGCTGGGCTTCGCCGGAGGCCTGCCCTGAGCCCCAGTGCCGCAGGCATCGGGCAGCACCTGCAGGGCATGGTGAGGGGCGCGCGGCCCACAGGCCGCCCTCAGCTCTGCATGGAGCTCTGCCTGGCTGCTTGTCCCCATCACCCCCTCTCTTTCAATTAATTCACTCATTGGTCCCTCCCTCCCTTCTTCCCTCCCTCCCTCCCTCCCTCCCTCCCTCCTCCCTCCCTCCCTCCCTCCCTTCCTTCCTTCCTTCCTTCCTTCCTTCCTTCCCACAGTCATCCCATTCCACACCGAGCAGCCAGAGTGACTCTGATAAAACCCTCCTGCTCCGGCACCTGCCCTGGCCCCTCCTCAATCACGGCAGAGACAAGGTCCTCCCAGTAACCATCACGGCCCTGACTATCTGGCCTCAGCCATTCCTGGGCTTCCTGTCACTCACTGGGCTCCAGGCACGCTCCTGCCCCAGGGCCTTTGCACTGGCAGTGCCTGCCGCCTGGCTTGCCCTTCCCCCAGGCACCTTGTGGCTCCCTCACCTGCTTCAGGTCTTCTCACAGACAGCCTCATCTCACAGAGGCCGCCCCTGGGCAGCCTGCTTCATTTGCAGCCTCGTCCCCTTCCCCGGGGTGGGGTTGCTGTTCACGGTGCATGTCACCACCCGTTGCATTTGGCTAACTGTTGTCTCCCCACTGGAAGGTGAGGGCCCTGTGGGCAGCCTGGCCCGGGACAGGTGCTGGGAGCTCTTGCTGCCCCTGGGTGACCTGGATGGTTTCCACCCAGCCTAGACAGGCCTGGCCTTTAATTTAGAAGGAGGTCCCCTTTCAGCTTCCTGTTGCCTCAGCGGTCCCCCGAGGCCGGGAGAGGTTCTGGAGGGCTGCTCGTCACCAGCGCACGAGGCAGACCGTGGTTGGTCCGTCCCCTCCGTGTCACAGCCGGGGGTCCTGCGGGCCCAGCTCAGCGCCTGTCCTGGCCGTGCTCCCTTGATTCAGCGTTCGTGGAGCAGGGTGCCTTCTTCCTGTGGGCCAGGAACTGCTAGCTCCCTTCTGTCTGCCCAGACCAGGCCCCCAAGCCTGCCCTCTTCCAGAGACAAGAACAGCCTGTCTTGTGCCTGCCTGGCTGCACGTGATGGTCAGGCTGATGCTCTGTCCTCTCAGGCTGGCTTTGGTCCTCTTGTGTCCTGGCTGCCCAAGACCTTGGCAGATGCCGGGCATATCGCTGACGCACAGCTCTGCTCAGGGCTACCGCCTCCCAGGCCAGCGAGTGCCTTATCCCCACAGGCCACCAGGAAGGTCCCTGTGGCCTCAAACTCCACACCGAGCTCAGTCATTCAGCCACGTCATCACCCAGCCATCCATCCATCTGTCCATCCGTCCCCCCATCCATTCAGCAAATAGTCACCAAGCAGCTATCCTGTACCCGAGCCTGCCCTGTGTGCTGGGAACAGGACAGAAGCCCTGCCTCCCTGGGTCTGGCCTTTCCTCTCCCAGCTCTGGGTTCCTCCAGAGAAACGAGAAAACTAACACTGGCTTCTCCAGGAGGCCATGAGGAGTCCATGAGACAGGCGCAGAATGGGGATTAGGCTTTGCGGGCCGTACGGGCTCCGTCACCACCACTCCATCCTGCACCTGTCTCAGCCACAGACGAAACGTGCACGAATGGGCATTACTTACAAAAAACAGACGGTGGCTGGAGGTGGCCCGGGGGTTTGCTCGCCCCTGGTGTAGAGAGTCTGGGGTGGGTGCAGGATAAGGGGCAGCTGGCACTGTCATCATATCTGAGAATGACAGTGTGACGATGCTGAGATGCCGTCCCTGTCTGGGATGCAGGACTACGGGAAACTCGTGGTCCAGGGGCTGCAGGGCGCCGGGGGTACGCAGGCAGGAGGTGAGACTTAAGCAAAACTGCCTTCTGTTTAAATCTGTTTGCATGTCGTTTAATCTGGGGTTCCCTGGGTCCACGTGTAATCCCTAACCTAGTGGGGCACATTCTCTGAGAGGGGGAAGCTAGGATTTAACTCGCGGCTCAGGGCTGCCCGGAGCCCAGCTGAGGTGGGTGATATCACCATCGTTTTGAAGGAAGCCTGGGCTGTGCCCCTGGGGGCCGTGAGGGTCTCATGGGCCCTGCTTCCTTGTCTGCAAGACTCCTCAGCTGGCCCTACCCCCGCTCGCTCCCCGGAACTCCGAGATCCCTCTGCTCAGCGCTCTGTCCAACCCCATCGCAGATCACATGGTGAGCTTTTCATAATTAAATGTATGCCTCCTCCCTCTAGACAGTGAGCAGCCCCTCCTCAGGGAGGGGAAGAGGGAGAATTAACATTAACGAAGTGTGTGCCACGTGTGGCCTTGGGGAGCCGTGCAGGGAGCCCAGAGAGGTTCCATGCCTGCCTGAGGGCACACAGCCTAAGAGCCACAGAGCTGGGATCTGGAATGAGGACCCTCCCTCGATCCCCTGGGAGAGGGCAGGCATGAGGAACCCAGGCTGGAGTCAGAGAGACCTGGGTGGCAATAGGTCTCTCTCCCAAAGCCTCAGTTTGCTCACCTGTAAACTGGATGCAGTGACGGTCACCACCTCACAGAGTGGCTCTGAGGATTCAGTGAGGCCGGGAGGGAGGCAGGAGAAGACAGGGCCCTTGCCTGTCTCTTGGGCCCTGAAGGTCACTGCTGCTGCAGACTGCCTGGCCGGACCCATGTGCACCCTGGTCCCTGAGCTGGAATGGCTGGCGGCAGGCCTGCGTGCAGTGTCCCTGTGCCAAAGGGGATGCCTTCCAAGGAACATGCCGCCGTGGCCAAAAACAGACTCCAGAGCCTTCCCGGGCAGGTGAGAGCCGCGGGGGACGGACCCCTCTCCACCCCCCCAGTCCTTGGCCGCCTCCCAGGCAGGGCTGCAGAGAACTGGGGAGGCTGTGCTCAGCCGATGAGGTTGGGTGCGGATGGTCTTGGATACTTACAGAGGCCGACAGCAGTGCTGTGCTGCCCTGCGGGAACCAGAGCGTGTGCCGCAGTCAGGGATCCGGGTGCGCACGTCACCCTGCGGGAACCAGAGCGTGTGCCGCAGTCAGGGATCCGGGTGCGCACGTCACCCTGCGGGAACCAGAGCGTGTGCCGCAGTCAGGGATCCGGGTGCGCACGTCGTCCTGCCGCCCATGATCAGCTTCGTCATCGTCTACCATGAGCGTTATGTCTGCAGCCGCCCTCATTCTACACCCGCCTTCTGCGCAGTCCGACTGTCCGAGATGCTCTGCACCGCGGTCTAGAAACCACCACCACATCCAGCCCACTGGCTGCTTTTTTCTTTCTTTTGTGAAAGGTTTTGACCATTTATTTACTAAAAAGCCTCAGTCGTGGAAAAAAACAGAACTTTTCTGGTCTTAAGCTGATTTTGCAGTTTATTAGAATCTCTGTATTAAATCATAAACCGTGAGTTGCAGCATGGTGATGGTATCAAGGCATCTGAGATTATCTCCACTCGCCGTTCATACCCCACAATCAGCTCCCTCGCTCTGCTTGCATCACCATGGAACTACCTTTAAAAGTTTGTTTCTTCAGTTGTTGGCAGAAGCAGGTTTACAGCTGAGGAAACTTTAGCTCTGAGCCCCTTGGTTCCCTGGATCCCTTTTAAGGATGGGGTTGGAGGGACTAAAAGATGTGTTCACGTGGGCATACACTTTTTAGTTTCTGTTTACTTTTTTATTGTGGTAAAAATCTACATGACAGGACTTTCCTGGTGGCACAGTGGTTAAGAATCTGTCTGCCAATGCAGGGGACAGGTTCGAGCCCTTGTCCGGGAAGATCCCACATGCCGCGGAGCAACTAAGCCCGTATGCCACAGCTACTGAGCCTGTGCTCTAGAGCCCGTGAGCCATAACTACTGAGGCCCGCGCGCCTAGAGCCCATGCTCCGCAACAAGAGAAGCCACTACAATGAGAAGCCCGCACACCGCAAGGAAGAGTAGCCCCCGCTCGCCGCAACTAAAAGAAAGCCTGCGTGCAGCAATGAGGACCAAACACAGCCAAAAACAAACAAAGAAATAAATAAATAAATTTATGAAAAAAAAAAAATCCACCTGCCGACGCAGGGGACACTGGTTAGAGCTCTGGTCTGGGAAGATCCCACACGCCGTGGAGCAACTAAACCCGTGCACCACAACTACTGAGCCTGAGCTCTAGAGCCCACAAGCCACAACTACTGAGCCCGTGTGCCACAGCTACTGAAACCTGTGCACCTAGAGCCCGTGCTCCACAACAAGAGAAGCCACCGCAATGAGAAGCCCACGCACCACCGCAAGTAAGAGTAGCCCCCGCTCGCAGCAACTAGAGAAAGCCCGCGCGCAGCAACGAAGACCCAGTGCAGCCAAAAAAAAAAACAACTACATGACATAAAATTTACCATTTTAACCATTTTTAGGTGTACAGGTCAGTAGCATTAAGAACACTCACATGGTTGTACAGCCATGACCAACCATCATCTCCAGAACCTTTCATCTTCCCAAACTGAAACCCATCAAGCACTAACTCCCCCTCCCCCTCCCCCAGCCCCTGGACCCCACCATTTACTTTCTGTCTCTATGAATCTGACTCCTTTAGGGACCTCATATGAGTGGAATCGTATAGTAGTTGTCCTTTGTGACTGGCTTGTTTCACTGAGCATAACGTCCCCACGGTTCATCCGTGTTGTAGCAGGTGTCAGATGTCGTTCCTTTTTAATGCTGAATAATATTCCATGTATGGATGGACCACACCTTGTTCATCTGTCATCCATTGATGTACACTTGGGTTGTTCCACGTTTTAGCTACTGTGAATATTGGTACATGGGTGTGCGTATGTCTCTTTAAGAGCTTGTTTTCACTTTTCAGCGTATGCTCAAACGTGGGATTGCTGGATCACAGGCTGATTTATTTTCATCTTTTGAGAAACCTCCATATCATGTCCCAGAGCAGCTGCACCATTTTACATTCCCACCAACAGTGCACAAAGGTTCCAGTTTTTCAGCATCCTCACCAACACTTTTTGTTTGTTTGTTTTCAGATTTTGTGGGTTTTTTTTTTTAATAGTAGCCAACCTAACGGCTGTGAAGTATCTCACTGTGGTTTTGATTTGCATTTCCCTAAGTCAAGCATCTTTTCCTGTGGATATCGGTCTTTTATATATGTATATTCAGGCCCATTTTTGAATTGGCCCATTTTTGAATTGAATTATTTGGGTTTTTGTTGTCGAGTTTTAGGAGTTCTTTGTATGTCCGATATCAGCCCCTTATCAAATACGTGATTTGCAAATATTTTCTCCCATTCTGTGGGTTTTCTTTTCACTCTATTATTGTGCCCTTTGATGTACAGAAGTTTTTAATTTTGATGAATTTCAATTTAAGCATTTTTTTGTTGCCTGTGCCTTTGGTGTCATATTCAAGAAGTCATTACCAAATCCGTTGTCATGAAGCTTTCCCTCTATGTTTTCTTCTAAGATTTTTATCGTTTTATCTCTTAGGTTTAGGTCTTTGATATATTTTGAACTAATTTTTGTATATGCTGTTAGGTATGGGTGTAACTTCATTCTTTTGTGTGTGGAATCCGGTTTTCCAGGCACCATCTGTTGAAGGCTGCCCTTCCACCATGGAGTGGTCTTTGCGCCCTTGTTGAAGATCACATGACTGTGTGTGTGCGAGCTGACATCTGGAATCTCTGTTCTGTTTCTGTAGGTAAAGCTGTACTGGGACATGGCCGCACTCATCTGTTTACGTATTGTCTGCGGCTGCTTTCGAGAGAAAACTGGCAGAGTCCGAGTACTTGTGACAAAGAACACTTGGTGCTCAAAGCCAAAAATACTGCACCCTGGTCCAGCCCACGCCCCGGCTACACAGCCCCACCGGGCCTCCCTGGTCCGTGAGGGCCCCGGACGGTCACCTCCAGTGTCCCCACCACCCACCCCCGGCAGGCAGCGCCAGGCCTAGCACATCGTAGGCCTTCCGTCACTGTTGTTCTTTTATTGCTCCCCGTTGAGCCAGGAGGATTTACAGCTGCCTCTGGCTGGTTCATCTTCCAGGGAGAAGTGGCAAAGAGGTTAAAGTACTACAGGACCCCTCATTCACCCCTAAGGCCCCTCATTCCTTCCCTGAAGGCCCGCTTCCCTAGACACTGGGCCAGGGGAAAAGCTGAGAGGCAGGGGCTGTAGTGTAGGCGACGGGTAAACTATTTCGCAGGTTCCTGGAGGCTCCCGCTGCACCAGATGTTAACCTATCAGTTGCTGACTTGTAGGAAAGTGGGCAGCAGGTCCACGCAGGTGGCCAGGCTGTGGGAGGGGCTCAGGGCAATGGCGACTTACCAACCAGACCAGGGTGTTTACCATTCAGCAGCTCTCCATCCCAGTACCGACCTCACCTGGTGGAAGGGGCCTAGGGCCAGCTGTGGCCCATGGTAGGTGCCCACTCCCGGCACCTGGCCCTGGGCATTTGTTGTTCGCCATGGATGCAGTAATTGGGGCCAAGATGTTCTGAGTGCGTGGGTCCAGCTGCCAGCGTGTCCCTCCCTGGCAAGACGGGGTAGCACGGTGCCCTCTTTACAGATGAGGAAACGTACCACAGAGGAGACTTATCCATGGTCACGGAGTGAATAATGGGAACCCCCCGCCAGAGGACATCTTGTGGGTCCAGACCTCTGAGGAACACTGTGACTTGGACCCGTTTCTGGCTGGACCCTCATCCTGAGACAGGTACCCACTGTCGTCTGGACTGTGTCCTCACAAGGCTTTCTGTGCATTTTCAGGCACCACACGCGCTAAGCTGACAGTGTTCCGTGCACAGTTCCCTCCCCCACAAGCAGAGTCGTGCTGTGTCGGAGGGTTCTGCAGCTGGCCCTGCGGTCCCGGAACTTTTCCTCATGTCACCTGTGACCTGCAGCTTGGAATGCCTCACAGCACATCTAGCTGGTCCCCCACCGAGGGACATCCAGGTTGCTCTTTGGTTCGGCTTTCCTTTTATTTGCTGAGCCCCTGCCACATGGGCCCCTCGCAGCTGGCACCCACCCCTCCCCTCCCTGCAGTGTGTCCATGCCTGCTTATCACCCTCAGGAGACGGGGACTCCTAGAGGGTGGGGGTCTTGCCCCCTGGCCACCCCACCCCTGCCTAGGGCCTTGCCCACCTCCTGGTTATGGGTGAGCTCTCCTCTGGGTGCCGCACCTGCTGTGATTTCTCTAACCCTCACTCCCCATCCCAAGGCGGGCAGGTGTGAGCCTCATCTTACAGACACACACGCTGAGGCCCAGAGTCCTGGAGTGGGTCAAGGTCATGCGGCAGCAAGGGCGGGCCGATTGGCTCCAGGGCCTGTGTGTTTAACCGCTGGCTCTTCAACATGGAACCCGCCCAAATGAACTGAATTCCCCCTGCCCGGCAACAGCCCTTTCATTACTGCCACCTACCTTCTCCCCTCGCCCTGGATCTGGGCAAAGGGGCAGCTGACAAGGGCTCAGTTACAAGCTGTGTGACCTCGGTTGGTCACTTGCCCTTTCTGAGCCTCAGTTTCTTCACTGTGAGAGGGGCTGGTAGCGGAACCCTCCTTGGGGGGGGTGGCGTTGGAGGGACCCCTGCAGCGCCAGGTGCTCAGCGGGAGCCTGAGACGAGAGCACCCGCTGCGGCCGAGAGCGGCTCTGCGGTTCAGGCCTGGCCACCTCCCACCCAGTGATGGATGTGCAGCTGTGCAGCCCGAAGCCAGGGAGAGTTTGTGATGCTCCGGCTGGTTTTTAATCACAGCAAGAGGAAATTGGGCAGATGCAGACGCTGAGTCACGTGACAGCGCTGTCTCATGTCTCACTCAGCTTCCCCTGGCCTCGTGGCGACATGAGGGGTGCAGGTGGGGGGCTTCTGCTCTTGGGAGCTCCCCCAGAGTCCCTCAGGCGCCCCTGCCTCTCCCATGCCTACTGTGCGCTGGGCCCGGGCCCTGAGGCCAGGCCTGTGCAGCCAGTTCAGGAGAGGGACGTGGGGGCAGGGTGGTGGAACTCTCCTAGCCTGCGGCCCCTGCTCCTTCCCTGTGAGCATCCCTGCCTGCCAGCACATGCTCCTCTGCTGGGTGGACCGCCTGGCCTGCCACGGCTGGACTCACAGCCTAAGAGGCTTCTGTATCTGCCATGGGAGTTACTTGGAGGTGTCGAGGCCACCTCCACTCAGGTGTCACTTCCTCAGGGAAGCCCTCCCTGACCACCCTACACAGACTGTCCCCTTCACAGCTCTCAGGGCTGGGGCAGAGCTTTCTGCACGTAGGTCTACTTGTCTGTTGTCTGTCCACTGAGAATGATCACTGGCACCTATGCAGCACTTGAAGACCTATGCAGGGTACTGTGCTGGGTACTGTGTGCTGGGTACTAGGTGATAGGTACTGTGTGCAGAGTACTATGTGCTATGTACTGTGTACAGAGTACTATCCTAGGTGCTGTGTGCTGGGTACTATGTGCAGGGTACTGTGTGCAGAGTACTATGGGCTGAGTACTGTGTGCAGGGTACTGTGGGCTGGGTACTCTGCTCAGGGTACTATGCCAGGCCCTTCACAGGTGTTAGCAGTCCCGACAGCCTCACTTTTCAGATAGGCACAGAGAAGGTCCGGAATTGCGTGAGGTCATCCAGCTTGCAGTGAGCTGGGCTGGCTGGTAAGCTGGGTGTTCCCGGCATTCCCGGCCTGTGTGTGCTGCGCTTCTCCCTGTGGGCTCCCAGTGGTGAGAATGCTCCAGACATCTGGTGGGCACTCCATCAGCAGTGGTGCGTGTTGCCCTTGCAAGTGCTATTCTGAGTGCTGGGGACCCAGGAGGAAGCCGCTAACTCGTGCACCAGCAGCGCTGGGAGAAGATGTGAGGAAGGACACCGGGGACAGGGGAGGGGGGCGACTGAACTCTGCCTTTCAGGCTGAGTAAGGGTCCAGCTGGCAGGTGGATGGGAGGAAGGGCAGCCCGGGCAGAGGGACCAGCATATGCAAAGGCATGGCGGGTGCAGGGAGCGGTGGGGAGGGGGAGGGGCCGGGCAGGGAGAGGAGGCGGGGAGGCTGCCCAGGGTAAAGGCTGGGGAGTTTGCAGAAAACAGAGTCACTCCATGTTTTAGGCAGCTCGGGCTGCTGTGACCAAATCCCACAGGCTGGGTGGCTTCAGCAAAAGAAGTTTATTTTTCCCAGTTGTGAAGGCTGGCTGTCCAGGGTGGAGGTGCTGGTGTGTTCAGTGTCTGGTGAGAGCTCTCTTTCTGGCCTGCAGACGGCTGCCTTCCTGCTGTGCAGACAAAGGAAAAGGAAGACATCTAACACTCCGGCCTCTGCTTTTCTTCTTCTAAGGACACTAATCCCATCATGTGGGCTCCACCCTCACGACCTCATGTAACCTAATCACCTCCCAAAGGCCCCACCTCTACACCCCATCACACTGCAGATTAGGGCTTCAACACATGAATTTGGGGACACAAACATTGGGTCTATCACACTCAGCTCTCTGAAGCAGAAAGAAGTTTTCAGACGGGGTTAGATGCTCACGCACATCCTTGGAAAGTCTGGAGGCACAGGTCTGGGCAGGTCTCGAGGAAGGAGCCCAGAGCAACACTACAGAGATAGGGTGGCGGGAGCGGCGGGAGTTGCTGCAGGCTTTGCCACAATGAGGAAAATGGGGGGTAGGGTGCGGGGGCTGCCAGTCGAAGGGTCGGGAAGCTAGGCTGCGGTCAGCATCCAGGAAGCGCGGTTGTTCACCCGTGCGTGTGCTGGGAGGGTGCTGCAGGGGCCGGAGAGGCCAGGTCAGGACACCCCAAGCCCTGGCTGCAGGGAATGTGGTCTCCAGCCTGGCTGGGCAGGCGGGGCCGGTGTTCCCTTTTGCTTCTTGCCTGCTCCCTGGACCGTCCTCTTTGTGTCCCTCCAGGCCCCTCTGTGTTTCTTCTTATGGGGTGACAGCTGGGTGCAGTCATCCCCCAGCCCCCCTCATCCTTGTTTACTGCGAGGAGGCTGTTCCCTGGTAAGCTCTTTAAGACGGGTTCATGGGCATCGCCTCTTTAATTGGCGTCCCAGCCCACCCAGCGTAAATCTCAAACCGCAGTCACACAGAGTGGAAATCTCACAGGCTGCGGCAGTGGCCTCCCTCTGCATTAGTGTCAGAGGCTCAGCAGCCCAGAAGGTGCCTATGATGGGGTATCAGGCAGCATTTTTGTGTTCAAGACACAGAAGCCAACTTTGGCTAAAAGAGAATCAGAGATGGGTCAGGGTGGGGGGATGCCCACGCGGGCAGGAGTGTAGTGGGTGCAGGACCAGGCCCGCGAAGGCAGAGCCAGGGCAGCTTGGTGGGGGCCAGGGAGCAGGAACCGGTGGACCGGCTTGTCCAGACACCCTGTTGGAATCACTCAGCTGCCATTATATGGGGGTTTTCTATTTTTACTTTTCCTTACTTTATTTGTATTGAAGTATAGTTGATTTACGATGTGGTAATTTCTGCTGTACAGCAAAGTGACTCAGTTATACACATACATACCTTCTTTTTCATATTCTTTTCCACGATGGTTTATCACAGGACATTGATATAGTTCCCGGTGCTGTACAGTAGGGCCTTGTTGGTTATCCATCCTATAGATACTAATTTGCGTCGCTAACCCCAACCTCCTGATCCCTCCCTCCCCCGTCCACCCCCGGGCAACCACAAGTCTGTTGTCTGTATATGTGAGTCTGTTTCTGTTTTGTAGTTAAGTTCATTTGTGTCGTATTTTACATTCCACATCTAAGTGACATCATATGTGTCTTTCTCTGTCTGACTGACTTCACTTAGTATGATAATCTCTGGGTTCATCCGTGTTGCTACAAGTGGCATTGTTTCATTCTTTTTTTATGGCTGAGTAATATTCTGTTGTGTATATGTACCTCTTTTTTATCCATTCATCTGTCAATGGACGTTTAGGTTGTTTCCGTGTCTTGGCTGTTGTGAATAGTGCTGCTATGAACATAGGGGTGTGTGTATCTTTTTGAATTGTAGTTTTGTCTGGATATAGGCCCAGGAGTGGGATTGCTGGGTCATATGGTAATTCTGTTTTTAGTTTTTTGAGGGATCTCCATACTGTTTTCCATAGTGGCGACACCAGTTTACATTTGTGTGGGGGTTTTAGATTATAGAATATTTCAAACCTAGGGAAAATAAAAAGAACAGCCTATATATATAACACATCCGATGTGCCCAGATGCATTGTAAGCATTTAATAAACAAAAATTCCTTGAATCCTCGTGATGACCCCCTGAGGCAGGTGCAGTGTTTTCAGGTAAAGAAACAGGCTGAGAGCTACTGCCCAGGTGAGCTGGGGCCGTATGGATGGAGAGCCCGGTACACCCCCAGCCGCGCCATCCAGATGCGTGTAAAAGGAGGGAGGGGAGGAGGGAGAGGAAGCTGTAACTCCAGCTGCCCCTGCCCCTGCCTCCCAGGGTGGGCGGTCCTCTGTGTAAGTCTGAGCATTGGCCTTGGAGCCCAGGGCCCGTGAGGACCCTGGCAGCCCCTGTCTGAACCCCTCCACCACACACCACCCACTCTCTGGACATGCCCTTCCGTGGCTGCTGTCTGGAGGTCTGTGTCTGAGGTCAGGGCCCCAGAGGGACGTATTGGCCGTGTGACCCCCGAGCTTGGAGGAGGCCACACCCTACCCACCCACGTCCACTGTCCGTCATATTTCCCTTCCCAGCATTTCCCGACTGGGGGGCCGTAACCTGCAGGTCCCTCCCCCCATCCCCACAGTGGGGCTGTGATGTCCATAGGCTGTTGTTTCTTCTGTGTGATTTGTACAGACTCTGTCACAGGCTGCTTATCTCCGTGCAGCCTGCCCTGTTTGAGCCGCTGTGGTGTTTTGAAGCTTTATCGGCTCTAGGAAGACTTGACCAGCAAGGGAGCACGAGCTTCTCTGCCTGGGAGCCAGGCAGCTCAGGACTGCAGACTCAGAGGGGTGGGCTTGTCCAGCCCGAGCTAGGGAGGGAGGTTCCCACCAAGACTGACTCACGACAGGATGAGGGGATGCCCTCGTGCGAGAGGGGAGATGCGTGTGTGCGGCTGGAAAGTAGCGCAGGACCACGCTTGCTGCAGCCTGGAGGACAGCGTGGACGTTTGTGTTGAGTATCCCCAAATAACCACGGGCTTGACCCGTAATCCTGCCTCTTGGAATGCTCCTGAAGGAACTCCTCATAGATAAGAACACGGATGCCTCGCCACGTTGCTTTATGATCACAAAATACGACCAATAACATTGCTGTCTAAAAATAGATGTTTCGTTTCATAGTTGACACTACAGCCACGTGTATGAGTGTAAGAGAGTTGCTAAAAATTAGGGTTTTAAGGGCTTCTCTGGTGGCGCAGTGGTTGAGAGTCCGCCTGCCGATGCAGGGGACGCGGGTTCGTGCCCCAGTCCTGGAGGATCCCGCATGCCGCGGAGCGGCTGGGCCCGTGAGCCATGGCCGCTGGGGCTGCGCGTCCGGAGCCTGAGCTCCGCGGCGGGAGGGGTCACATCAGTGCGAGGCCCGCGTACTGCAAAAAAAAAAAAAAAAAAAATTAGGGTTTTAAGAAGATGAGGTGGAAGGATGCCCGTGAAGTTACATTCACTAGAAAAGTGAAGGCAAAACTTAAAACTCCAGCAGTGTGTCAGTTAGGTAAAAAATAAATACCTTGAAAAAATGCCTAGGAGAAAATGAACAAAAAGGCAGAGAGGTGGTTTCTAGGTGGTGGGCCTATGGGTGACTTTTGTTTCTTTTGTACTTTTCTATAGTTTTCTAGATTTAAAAGCTCCAGTGATATTAGTGGCAGCATGAAGGGTTTGGTCCCCCAGGGCTCACTGGGTGGGGGGCTGGGGAGCTCTGCTCAGGGCCAAGGTGGGCCAGGCTGGTGCATGGAGTGGCGGGGGGTGGGGGTGAGTCCTCATGCATCTCGCTGGCCAGGTTCTGAGCCAGCTGGTAGTGAAGCCACAACTCCACCACCATGTCCATGCCCAGAGGGGCTTCCCTGGAGTATCAGACCCACCGGCTCAGAGTTCTGTGGGGTCTGGCAGTCAGTAGCAGGGTCTCCGACCATCAGTGGAAGTCCTGGCAAAACCAATCTAAGTGGTAAGAAAGCACAGCCACCATGACGCCAGCAGACATTGTACCAGCTGCCGGATTGGGGTTCCAGCTCAGGTCTGAGCAAATCCCTGGTCCTAATCCTACCATTCTCACCAGCTGTGTGACCTTGGGCAAGTGACTTAACCTCTCTGAGCCTATCTAGTTTCTTCATGCATACAGCGGAGATAACGATTACCTGAATTGGTTGCTGGGAAGGTTAAACACGTGGGAAGCATCTAACTGTGCTGGCCACATAGTAGGCACTCAATTAATTGTAGTGGCCACGGGGATGGTGCTCATGTGGGTGATGTCCTATGCCTTTACTTACCTGGATGGTTTCTAGAGGGTCTGGAGCACAAGCTTAGAAGTGGGAACTGGCTTTATTTTTCTCCAGCCACTGCTCTGATCGGCCCTGGCTTGGACTTTCTTTCAGTTCCTGGATGACTGTCTTTAGACACCTGCTGGGGGTGTGCGGAAGCCCCAGGTCTCTGTCCAGCGTGGTGCTGGGGGGTCACCCGAGCCATCTCACCCCTTTCCCACATCAAAAAAAACACAGGCGATGAGAGACGGCCAGGGGTATGCCAGCTTTGTGGCATTTTACATGTTCATTGTTACTTTGCGTTGGCATTTCATTAAGATTTAAGCGTTTCCATGAAACCACCCGAGTCTTTTACTACTTCCATTATTCCTGCTAACTCCGCATGGTTGGGTGACTTCAGTGGGCCACAGAGCTGCCGTGCGGTGTCTCTTCTCACACAGGCTTGACATGATGTACTGGGGGGAGTGTGTGCTTAGGATTTTAAGGTTGTGACCTCCCAGATGTTCTAACTTCTGGAGACGGCTGACCACCAAGGTGTTTATTCAGCCAGTCGTTTTATGAATACTTTGAGCACGTGCTCAGAGCTTGGCCCTGTGCTAACCCACAGGGTAGGAATGGGTAGGAATTCGTTTCTGGTTCTGAGAGGCTCCTGGTCTCCAGGAGGCAAGGGCAGAATATGATCATTTATTCTTCACTAGTTACTCGCCATGGATTAGCCCTGCTCTGCCAAGAGGCAGTGCCGACCAGTGGTTAAGGAAGGGCGTGCGGGGGTCCAGGTTTCAATCACTGCCCCACCTCCCGCTACCGTGCATTTCGGGGCATGTCACCCGGCCTCAGCTTTCTCACCTGTACAATTTCATGGGGTTGTTGTCAGGATAACATGAGATAAGGAGCTCAAAACCATAGTAAGCGCTCAAAAATGGAGTCTCTGACTACACTGGGCCCAGTGCTGGGTCTGGAATAAAAAGAAGACTTAGCGTGGCCCTGTGTCCTCAGGCATTGGCATGGAGGCAGAGTCACCAGGGACCGTGGGTGTCCTGGGGGGAGGTCACAATGGAGGGTGGGCCTGGGTGCTGACGGGGGCAGGGAGGACCTCCTGGAGGACTCAGCTCAGGGCTCCAGGCAGTGGATCCATGCTCATTTCTACTGAGTCCAGGGTTGGGCTCAGAAGCAGCCTGGATGAGCCCAGGGCTCTGCTCCACAGAGCCACCCAGGGACCCAGGTCCCCCAGTCCTGCGGTTCTGCCATTCCCTCAGGCGAGGCTGGCTCTCCATTTATTTATTTATTTATTTTATTTTTATTTCTGGCTGCACTGGGTCTTCGTTGCTGTGTGTGGGCTTTCTCTAGTTGTGGTGAGCGGGGGCTGCTCTTCACTGAGGTGCGCAGGCTTCTCATTGCGGTGGCGTCTCTTGTTGCGGAGCGCGGGCTCTAGGCACGCGGGCTTCAGTAGCTGTGGCACACGGGCTCAGTAGTTGCGGCTCGCAGGCTCTAGAGCGCAGGCTCAGTAGTTGTGGCGCACGGGCTTAGTTGCTCCGCGGCATGTGGGAGCTTCCCGGACCAGGGCTCGAACGCATGTCCCCTGCATTGGTAGGTGGATTCTTAACCACTGCGCCACCAGGGAAGCCCTGGCTCTCCATTTATTACCGAACTCAGGTCCGGCTGCCTGAGGCTCAGGAATCCAACACTGAGAGACAAGTGTGGGTAAGAGGAAAGACAGCTTTATTGAGGAAGCCGGCAATCCTGCAGAGAAGGTGGACTCATGTCCCAGAGAACTAATACCCCTTTGTGGATAAGGGGGCAAGAGTTTTTAAGGGGAGTTTCAGGGGTGCACAGGCCAGGAGTGGGGGGCGGGCGGCTATATGCAGAACAGCATAGTCAGCTGCGACAGTCATCTTGAAATTGGTCACATGGTTGTCTGATCAGCGTCATCTTGAAATTGGTCACATGGTTGTCTGATCAGCATCATCTTGATTGTTTTAAGTACGGTTAATCTTCAGTTTCAGGGTTGTTTTGTTCCCACTTCTTTGAAGCCAGTTCTTGGAATTGTGCAAGATGGAGTGGCTTATGTCATGGCTACAGTCTGGTCATCATGTAGTAGCTTTCACCTGGTGGGGACTTCAATATCTACAAAACACCTCAAGGGACCTGGCTCAGAATATTATCTATAGCCCTTGAGGAGGAGCTAAAGGTCCTTGACTTTGTTTAGTGGCTAAACTGTTATTATTTTGTCTTGTTTGACTGTTTTCCATTGTTTCTGCATTTTCTCGCTTCTCTGATTACATTTATTCTTTGGCTAAAGTTTGTCTACAGACGAGAGGCAGGCGGAGGACATGGTGTTGGGGGAGGGAGCATGGTCTGTCCCAGGAAGGCCTCATAGCGTCCTGCTCTGTTACACACCTTCCCCCACGTGGCCATACTTCACTGGTCAGCCTCATGCCCTGCTAGGGGAGGGGGAATGGACACGGGGCTGGGGGGGCGGTGTGCAGAAGGAGAGTGGTGGCAGGGGGAGTGCATATGTGTGCATGGGGGGTGTAGTTTTTGGTAACTGGATGATATTTTTAAATGCAAATGTCAACTTGACTGTGTGTTTTATGGGACTCCCAATGCTCCTGAAATGTCTTTCCTCTATTTTCTCTGCACTTTGCTGGCGGGGTAGGGTCCCGGGGAGCGGTTGGTTGTCCCCGGGCAGTATCTTGTCTGCTGACTATCCTTGATGGCAGCAGAAGGGACCTGGGATCTGTGGTCAGGACCCTGGGCTCCAGACCAGGTTCTGCCTCGGCTGCTGGTGGGGCCTGGGCAGGAGAATCTGTGCGCAGAATCGAAGGTCGTGGCGGGTTATGCCCTGGCGGGGCGGAGGAGCAGTCAGGGACAGCTTCCTGAAGGAGGCAGCGTCATTCTGGGTAGAGGGGACTAGAAGTTCACTCTGGACTCAAAAGGGCCAGACTGTGAAAGGCCCTGAGTGCCAAGCCGAGAGTTCACCCCGAGTGGACAGAAGCCACAAATGAGCCCCCGGAAAATGGCCTCTGGTCTGCAGAGTGTAAGTTAAAATTTTAAATTTTTTAATTTTACAGTTGAATTACCTATGGACATTTGAAAACCAAAAGATTTCAGATGAGTCTCTGGGTTTCTGTCTTCTCTTGGTGGCTCAGAAGATCTGGCAGCTCTGGAGGGGTTCCCCCCTCGCAAGTCCCTTCCACCCACCTCGCTCACTTCATCCCCCACCAGCTGGGTGCCTGGAAGACCCCTGAACCCTGCCACATGTTGGGGGGGGTGCCTGAAGGCTTTTCCCCTCAGGAGGACCCAGTGTTGTCCAGGTCAGCATGTGGTGGAGGCCAAAGGTGAGGGATGAACGGGCGGAGCCGTGATGGTCCCCGCACCTGTGGTCCCTGAGAGCAAGTGAGTCCAGAGCCAGGCCGAGGGGGCTGGTGGGGGGAGAGGACAAGGGGAGACCCAGGGCTGAGCTCTGGCCCCCAGTGGGTGGTTTCTGCCTGCATGTTGGGTAACTGTAATCCACTTACTAGAAAGTTTTAAGACTCCACATAAAAACGAAATCATGGCTCTGAACCCGCCTTATAGACTGCAGAGAACCTGGATCAAAGGGACTGGTGAGAGGGAGTTCGGGTGGACTCAGAGGGTCCCTAGTGATGGCCCCCAGCGTGCACTCACCGGGAGGTTTGTCACCTCAGGGCCCCCCAGGGGACTCACCCCCTTCCTCCCCTTCATCCCCAGCCTGGAACATTCCAGGTTTGCCCCCACAGACTGGTCAACTGTGCTGTGTTTCAGAGAAAGCAGGGAGCGCAGAATTCACTCATTTATTCATTCAGTAAGCACATCTACACGAAGGGTGTGTGTCAGGAAGTTACACGGGGCGCAGGACACAGTCCCGGCCCTTCAGGTTGGGGGAGCAGGTAAGGGAGAGTGGAGTGACTAATAAGCACAGCTTGAGTCGGATGGCCTGGGTTCGAATCTCAGCTCCACCACTCCCTAGCTGTGTGACCTTAGGCGAGTCGTTTTACCTCTCTGTGCCTCAGTTTTCCCACCTAGAAAATGAAGATACTAGCAGTGCCCACCTTGAGGATTGCTGTGAAGGTTAAATAAGATAATGTAGGAGGGTACACAGGGCAATGCCTGGCACGAAAGGAATGCTCTGTTGGCAAGTGTTACTGTACATGTAGCAAGGATTTACTGAGCACCTACCACGTGCCAGGCACTGAGGATGGAGCAGTGATGGAGACAGGCACAAGCCCTTGCCCTCGTGGCGGGGGGGGGGGGGCCCACAGGTGTGGAAGGCAGACCCTCTTGGGGTCATGCCCCGCCGCCACCTTTCCTGCCCAGAAGCCGCAGCTGCTTGCCCCTGCTGTTCCCCTGCCAACCAGACCCCATGGTCCTGCGGCATCTGGAGGGCTTTTGCAAATCGCCTGCCCTAAAAGGCTCACTTGCCCTAGCTCTTGCCAGCTGGGGGGCCTTAGGGCACTGTCTTGACCTCTCTAGTCCTTGGCTCTCTCTCTGTGATGGAGGACCCAGTCCCTTCCCCGGGCTGTGGAGAGGGGCAGGGGACAGACGTACATGGCATCCAGGCGCGGGGCTGGCTCTGCCAGTGATGGGGGTACTGTGATCGGTCGGCTTTAAACACACCTGCAGCTCTCCTGAGGCTCAAGCCTCGTGGTCCGTGGTCTGCAGACATGGCCTGTCGTGGGCGATCTATGGCCGCCTTGGGTGTGTTGGAGGGGAGTTAATTAAAAAGGTGTCTGGGAGATGAATTTCTGGAAACACAAATTGGAAGCCAGTGGAAGCTATTGATCCATTTAATGGGAAGCCGATAGTATCAGAGTGAGCAGACAGCTCTGGCTTAGGGAGATCGATGCAGCCGCTTCCGCAAGCTGACCTGCCGGGGTGGGCTGGGGACACGGCCGGGCCGGGGAGGGGCCCCCAGCCTCCATACCTCCCCCGCTCCCTGCAGGGCCCCAGGCGCTGAGTCTGGGTCAGAGCAGGGGAGTAAGCTGTGCTTCTGCTGGGCTCGGAGCGTCCTCTGAGGTCACCCCCCCGGGGAAGCCCCCTGGCTGGACAAAGTGACGAACCTCTTCAGGCCTCAGTTTCCTCCTCCTCCGGAAACTCCTGAGCCCTGGGGATGTTGTGGGGTTAAACGTGATTGTAGTCAGGCAGTGGCAGGCTGTGTCGTCCTCAGCACTGGGGCTACGGAATTGAATGACCTGCCCCAAGCCTCGGCCCTCCCGGGGCTCACCTTAGTGGGCGGGGCAGACCACAAAGAGTCTGTTTATTACGTGGTCGAGAACACGCAGCCTCAGGGAGAAGTGCGTGTGCCAGGGCCGGGAGGGGTGAGAACCCAGCAGCCAGCAGGTGACAACTGCAGCCTGTGATGTGAGTAGCTCATTGTCATGGCAGCCGACAAATCCTCCCCCCGCCAAGGTCCCCGTCCCGTGCGGGGATGGGGCGGCGCAGTACTGCCATGCGCAGCACCGGTCTGCTCCCTTCCTGCTTACAGACCCCGGGACGCCCATGCTTTGGTGCCCATTTCTCAGAGAGGTGTGGCCATGGGAAGCCTCTGGGGATTGGTCGCCTTCGAGGCCTGGGCAGGGCTTATGAGGCACCTGCTAATGAGGGGCTCCCGTCCCCGTTCGCTCCCTCCCTCCCCGGGAGTCATCTTGAAAGCGCTTACTTGTGAAGTGCTCTCCCAGGATCTGGGCGGAGAGAACGGCATGTTAGTCTGTTTATTGACTCCTGGACTTCATAAGCCTGTAGCACCTCCCCTCCGCAGCCTGCCCTGGAACTTGGGGCTCCTGCATTAGTGCCTCCTCAGGCGTGACCATCCCCCACCCACCTTGGCCCCCCCACCTGGTCCCCTGGCTCCTTTCTACCCTCTCAGCAACCAGGGGAGCTTTTAGAAACACAAACCACATCGTGTCACGGGCTTGAAACCCAACAGTGGCTTCCCACAGCATTAGGTGTAAAATCCAGACCTCACACTGCACCGGCCCGGCCGTCCCCCAAACCCCCCTCCCCCATGCCCTCCCCCCAACCCCCCTCCCCCATGCCCTCCCCCCAACCCCCCTCCCCCCATGCCCTCCCCCAAACTCTGCTCCCTGAACCCCTTCCCCATGCCCTCCCCCAAACTCTGCTCCCTGAGCCGCCTCTCCCCCTCATGCCCTCCCCCAAACTCTACTCCCTGAGCCCCCTCCCCCCATGCCCTCCCCCACACTCTGCTCCCTGAGCCCCCTCCCCCCCGCCCTCCCCCACACTCTGCTGCCCTTGCAGCCTTTTGAGCACATGGGTGTCCTCTGACCTCAGGGCCTTTGCACTTGCTGCTCCCTGTCCAGACCACATGTGCCCTAGGTCTTGGCATGGCTGGTGCCTTGTGCCTGTTCATTTCTCAGCTCTTCAGGAGGCTCTGAGGGGCACCCCCCACTGACCACCCCCTTATACCTTCCCAGCACTTGACGGCCTCTCCAAGGATCTTTAGTGCACCTGTGCGGGCCTTTACTGCCTGTCCCCCACCCCATGGCAGCAGGCACTGTCCTTCCTGCTTGCTTCCTAGTTGCCACGGCCCAGGGTAGGTTTCAGTGAACACCTGTAGAGTCAACTGATGGACAAAATGTGAGGCTCTGCAGGAGTTCAGCTGGAGATTCAGCCTCGCCCAGCCTGGAATTCTGGGCTTTGCTGGATCTATCAGCACTTGGTGGCATTGTACCGAGTGTCCCCCACCCTCACCCCCAACTACTGACCTGAGGATGGGTGACCCGGGCCCTGACCCAGCTCCAGATCTGAGAGGCAGGGCTCCAGGAGAAGTCCTGGGGGCTGGTCTGTGCTGAGACCCCATCCTCTGCAGGGGCGGCGGGGGCGGGGAGCCCCTCACCTTGGGGAGCCACGCCCAGCGTGGGGAGTAACTCCTCCACCCAGACGATAGGAACTTGAGGCTGAACATTCACCAGACAGATGAGAAGGGAAGGATGTTGTGGGCAGAGGGAACAGTGCGTGCAAAGGCCTGGGTGTCAGGAAAGCTGGTATCAGGAGAGAAGAGGCAGGAGCTGGCCAAGCCCCGCTTCAGAATGAGGACCATGGTCCCCCTCTGCCTCATTTGATTCCCCTCCCTCCTCCAGCTGAGGGGTCTGGTGGGTCTTCCCTCGAGACCCTGGGGGTCTCTTCCTCCTGTCCGCCTTCTCCTGCCCTTCCCCCCCCCCACTGTCTGTCAGCACAAAGCAGAGGCTTCCTTCCCACCCCCCCTGGGGATCCTCCCTGGCTCCCTCAGCCTTCACCAGCCGGTTCTGTTACCTCTGATGTCCTCTCCCCTTCACGTCCTCTGCGCCAGCCGCTCTGGCCTCCTCGCTGTTCCTGGAACGCCCCAGGCGTGCTCCCACCTCAGGGCCTTTGCACTGCCGCTCCCTCTGCCCAGAATGCTCTTCCCAGACAACTCCATGGCTCCTTCCCACACTCCCCTCCTCAGTGAGGTCCTCCCCAGCCCCCATCTAAGTGGGTCACTCTGCCCTCCCCCAGCCTCCCCATCTTACCAGTGTTTCTTCTGACATCCCCAAACTTCCCTATTGTGTTAGCAGCCTCCCCAGATCCAGGCTTTGTCCTATTCTCTGCTGTGCCCCAAGTGCTAGAAAGATGGCTGCACATAATATCTACTCAATCAGTGTTTGCTGAATGAACGAAGAAACTCTGGGGTCTCCTGAGATCCCCTTACCTTATTCAGGCCCAGCCGAGGGTCAGGTCAGGCCATGGGCCACCTGGGGCAGGATAGATGTCAGGCACCATCGCCCTGGGATGCTTGGTCTCGGCCTCCAGGAGCCCCCACAGGGCTTGGGGACCGGGGCTCCAGCCAGCCAATAGGCATCTCCCACAGTGCCCGGAGCTGGTCCTGAAGAAGCAGGCTGCAAACGGGGCATGGGCGCCCGCCTCCCCAGTGACAAATGGCTGATAATTAATGTTGGGCCTGCACATTACTGATCAATTTAAAGTTCAGTGTGCAGCCAGAAGCGATCCCAAGAAAAAAAATGTTCAGCCCCTCCTTGTTCTTACTCATCAATCACCAGCTTTGCAAGCAGCTTATTAAAATGTAGAGAAAAGCATGACTGGAGATATAAAAGGCCCTTAAAGGCCCAGAGATGGTTTATCAGGGTTTTGTATTTGTGGGTGTGGAGAGCGGGGAGTGGGTGCCGGGAATGCAGAGCTGAGGGCCTGGCCCATTTCACAGAGGGAAAGACTGCGTCTAGAGCAGGGCAGTGGCGTGAAATCTGGAAACGGGTGTGGTCAGCAGCTCGGACCCCCAGGTGCAGGTCCTTGGGGGGCGCACGGGTGGGCAGCCAGGCAGAGTCCAGGTCCCATCCGGAGGACTTAGTGACGGGAGGGCACTGGATCCACGTCCAAATGCTGGGCCGGGGAAGAGCGTGGTCCAGAGTCGGGCAGACCGGACTGGGATCCCAGCTCTTCCCAACCAGCAGTGTTGAGGGGCACATCACCTTCCCTCTCTGAGTCTCAGTTTCCTCCTGAGTCAGGAGGACACCCTCAAAGGTTTGCAAAGAGGGAGGGAGGCCACGTATGTCAAGGCCTCAGGCACTTAGGGAGAGTACCTTAGGCACACTGTTGATACTCAATAAATGACAACTCTCTCCCCAGCAATGCAAAGGCCCAGAACTGGTCCCTGAGCGCAGCTGGGGTTGCTTCTGTACCTCCCTGGGGCATGAAGACAGTATTCTGGCCTAGAGCCAAGTGAGTTTCCCTTTGCCAGGACAGTCGTTCAAAGCACCAGGCAGGCAGCCACTATGCCTTTGCTCGTGCTGTTCCCTTTCTGGAAGGGTGCTTTCCTCAGTTATCTCCTCTCCCCAGGGAACTCCTATACATCCTTCAAAACCCACCTCGCATGGCACCTCCTCTTGGTGCCTTCCTGATGCTGAGTCAGCTTCTTGCCTTCTGTGTTCCAAAAATACTTGATTCTTGCTAGACTGTGAATCCTTGTGGGAAGGGTCTGTACCCTATGCCCTAGGGTAACGTAAGTGACGTAAGACATTTTGTTGGATGAATAAGCAAAGAAATGAGTGACTAAATGAGTGAATAGCTCTCTGAACATTCACCCCTGCCCCGAGATCACCTAGAGGCCTCCCCTCACTGCCCCCTGCCTCCTTTGAACTCCCTGAGTGCCAGGGCCCAGCTGGGGGTCTTGTCCATCTCCCACTGCCCAGGTCTGTTCTTGGTACATGGTATGTACTCAACAGAGGTCAGAATGACTAAGATGAAAGAGGCGCAGGAAAGCTGAGCCCGCGTTCCGTAAGCACCTGCTAAGGGGCAGGATGGTGCCGGACATCTTGCCCGTAGGATTCTTTCTTTCCCTCGTACCAAGCCCGGTTCACAGATGTGGATACTGAAGCAGAGGGACCCTCGTAGTGGAGGAGCCAGGATTTAAACATGGATTCTGGATGATTCTGAGAGCCCTTGCCACTCCCTCACGATGCCTTCCAAGGAGGTGATGTGCAAATGAATGAATGAGTGACCGGGTGACTTGAGTTCTCATGTGTACCTTGCCACCTCCTTCCTGTCTCACCCCAGCCTCCTGCCCGGCCAGTCTCCTGTGCAGCTGGCTCAGCACTCTTACTTGGGGCTCTAGGATGAAACCAGGCGTCTGCAGGACCCCCCAGACTTCCCTTCAGTGCCTCCGCCCCTCTGTCCCCTGCCTCTCCCTGCTCTGAAGCAGCAGCTGTTGGCCCCTCCCACTCCCCTGCCAATCAGACCCCATTGTCCTGAGGCATCTGGAGTGCTCTGCAAATTGCCTGCCGAAAGGCCCGCTAAGCATCCTCAGAGAGGAGACGTCCGCACCTCCTTCACAAGCCTAGCTCCTAAAAGGCTGGTGATTGCGTCCTCAGCGTTCCCGCCAGGCCTGCCCAGCGCCTGGGAGTGGCGGAAAAAGCCCCAGCTGGCTGGGGCGGGGTGGGGGGATGGCAGTGATTATCACTGAGCAGGAAGTGAGCTTGGCCTGCAAGTAAGCAGGGAATGCGGTTCTAAAATATCTTTCAGCCGTCCTCCGCCAGAGCCTGTGCCGTCGCCTTCCCATCACTATCATCAGCAAGGAGCCCTGTGCGAGCCCCGAGGCTCGGCCCACTGGGTCTGGTTCGGGGGGCGGGGGTGGACCTGAGACTGTGCTGCTCTCACAGATTCACCTTCGATGCTTCGATGCTTGGGGTTAGGGGGCCACACCTTGGGAACCACGAGGGGGCTCGGGAAGGGCAGGGACCACGACGGGCTGGGCTCACCTCTGGGGAAGGCCGAGCACCTGGGCTGCACAAGGCCCTTAGGCCCCAGAGGGGCGGGGACGGAGGCAGCTCTAGCTCATCTGCTAGTGGAGCATCTTCACTGAGCTGCAGTCAGCCAGGACAGGCGGGGAGGGGAGGATGCTGGCCCCGTCCCAGCTCACACTAATGGTCATGGTGTCCACCAGCATGAAACAGCAGCACAGCGCCCACCGTGCGCCAGGCATGGTACCTCCTAGCGAATGATTTGATGTCCCTGGAGTCTGTGTTCATGAACCATCGAAGTGCATCCCCGTGATTTAAGTCCACTTTCCCACCCTCCCTGAATTTCCAGCAGAGGCCCAGAGAGGTCACGTGCTCTACCTCAGGTCACACAGCTTGGAGGGTGCAGGACTCACTTGTGGTTGCTGAAGCCAGTCGGCCTGAGTTTATCCCTGCGCCCCTCTGCCAGTCCTGGGGCCATGGGCAGGCCCCTGACCTCTGTGTCCTCAGTTTTTGCATCTGTACTATGGGTCTGAGAAGGTGAGTCTGCGGCAGGAACTGCCCTGAGCCCCAGATCATTGGTCCAGGTCCCTCCCCTGTCATCACCTCCTCCTGGCAAACCTCAGAGGCGGGGGCGGTGCTGCCCTGCACCCTTTTAGCAGACAAGGGGCCTGAGGGTCGGTGGGCGATTCCCCAGGTCTGCAGTGTCAGCGCCTCCCTGAGACATCGCTCTTCGTCTGGAAGCTGAGTTCGTTGGGGCCAGCGGCCTCCTAGGAGATGGTGTCCAGCCGGTGCTCCCCCTGAACCTGGGGCTCTGGTGTCGTCAGACCGGTTGGGGGGGGGGGCTCCCCAAGCACAGGAAGGGCAGGGCCTGGCTTACAGGCACCCCACAGGGACGTGGGAGACAGGCCCTCAAAACGTCTTGGGTGAAAAATACCTAATAGGTGGAAGTTGGTAAATGCTGAATTCAGTGTCCTCAGGTGAGATGCGACAGCTGACCAGGGGCAGCTCAGCCACTCCCCCAGAGGGTCGTGTAGGACTTAGGACCCGGGCAGGGCCCCGAGGAGTGATGCAGTTCACAGGTGGAGATCACCAGGTCCATTTATTGGCTGGGAAGTGCTACAACAACCCAGGTACTGAGACAGGAGCCTGTGGACCGGAGCGAGCTTGCCCGGGGGTGGTCAGGGAGGTCCCTGCGCCTGTGACATTTGGGCTGAGAATTCAGTGTGGGAAGGAGCCAGCGCTGGAACTGGGAGCCCATGCTGGTGGCTAGGGTCTGCACAAGGCTTTAGGAGCAGGGGGATCTGGGGCCGTCAATGGTGGGAGAGGGCATGGCAGCTGGGAACAAGGCCCAGACCGGGAGTGCAGGATGGGGACCCAAAGGCATGACCAGGGGGCTGGAGGCGGGGGGCTGGGTGGGTTGGGTCTCTGGATCTCCTTGGGTACCAGGTTTTGGGGCTGCGCAGGCCACCCTTTCCAGGGCTATGTAGCAGCCGATTGCTGCCCTCTGCTGGTGTGTCTGAGTATTACACCCATGGTGTCAGGCTGGACCAACCCCAGAACTTCCCTGAGAACTTCATGGGAACATCCCTAGGATCCGTGGTCCTCAGGGAGGCAAGGGGCTCCTGAGGCCTTCTTCTGCCCCTGATAGATCCTTGCTTGATTACTCCTAGTGACAGGGAGCTCACTCCCTTTTGAGGCATTCTGTTTCGACTCTATACAGCACAGATCAGCTTGACCCCAGAAGGAGTTGCACTTGGCCTTCTCCCGGTCTCAGCCCTGCCTTCTGGGTCTCAGGACTGGCTGTAGGGCGTGGGGTTACTGACCTCCCCCTCACCAGCTGCCTTGCTCTGGGCTGGGCTGCTCCAGGCCCTGCCCACCCCCGCCCCACCCAGACAGCCTTATGCCTGTCCATCTTCCATACAGCCTCCTGGACCAAAGAGAGGACCTTGCGGGAGGTCCAAACATCCTCGACCTCTGCAGAGGACGTGGCTTTCTCAGGAAGGTCCCTACAGACCTCCCAAACGTGCCCCTCTGAGTTCCCCTGAGTCCAAAGGGAGGCTGGCGGGGGGCCTGGTCTTGGGGAACAGCTGGGCACGAACAGAGGGGCGAACGGCTGAGTCAGAGGCCAGCAGCGGCGAGTCTGCAGCACAGAGGACCCTGGAGCATCATGGGCTCGGCCCACACCGCCCTTCCAGGACCTTCCAGCCCCGGCCCCTGCTTCTGCAAATGAGGGTATTCTCAAGGAGGCCAAGAGCAGAGGGAAGGGGATGGGGGAGAGGAGGAAAGTGAGCAGGCTTGGTGGCAGAGGGGCAGGACCAATCACCCAAGTAAGGAGCCCAGCAACTTAATCCATCACGTAAACAGACTCATTAATTTATCAAATACTCTTTGAGGACCTGCTGTGTGCCAGGCACAGTCCTAAGCCTTGAGGCTACATCAGTGAATAAAACAGACAGAACGCTTTGTCCTCATGGAGTCTAACACTTTAATGAAGAAAACAGACAAGGTGCTCTCAGAGACTGATAAGTGCTCTGAGGATGGAGGGGGAGGGGACAGAAGTAGGCAAGGGAGGCCTCTCTGAGAAGAGACCTGAGTGATGGGAAGGGCCGGCCAGGTGAAAACGCGGGGGAATGTGTTATTGATACACATTTGCTTATTTTTTAACAGCCGGAGATGTAATTCATATAGCATAGAGTTCACCCATTTGAAGTGTACAGTTTAATGGGTTTTAGTATATTCAGATTTGTGTGACCATCACCACCCTCCATTTTAGAACATCTTTGTCATCCCCCAAAAAACCCCGTATCCACTAGCATTACCCCCGTCCCCACTCTCCCCCAGCCCCTGGCAGCCATTTGTCTACTTTCTATCTCTGTGGTTCCAGCTCTGCTAGACGTTTCTGGTAAATGGAATCTTACAATCCTGGTCTTTTGTGATGGGCTCCTTTCACTCAGCACCGTGTTTTTAAGGCCCATTCGTGTTGTAGCATCTATCAGTACTTCGCTCCCGTTATAACCAAATCATATCCCGTTGTGTGTATATAGGACATTTTATTTATCCATCATCAGTGGGACATATGGGCTGTTTCCACTTTTTGCTGTTGTGAATAATGCTGCTGTGAGGATTTCTGTACAGGTTTTTGTGTGAATGTATGTGTCCAGGGCTCGTGGGCATGTGTCTAGGAGGGGAACTGCTGGGTCACGTGGTAACTCGATGTTTAATATTTTGAGGAATGGACACACTGTTTTCCAAAGTGGCTGCAGCATTTTCCATCCCCACCAGCAGTTTGTGAGCAGCGTGTTTCTGCACATCCTCACCAGCACTTGTTATTGTCTGTTTTTGATCCTAGTGGGTGTGAAGTAGTTTCTCACTGTGGTTTGGGTTTGCATTTCCCTAGCAGCAAGCGATACTGAGCATCTTTTCATGTGCTTATCGGCCATTTGTATATCTTCTTTGCAGAAATGTCTATTCAGTTTCTTTGCCCCATATTTGCTTGTTTTTGAAAACAAAAACCAATGCCTACACAAGAAGATTGCCAAAGAAATTAATGGAAGTGTCTGCCTTTGTGGATGGGAGCCGCAGAACTGCGAAGGTGGGGCTAGAGCTGGGGACCAGCCTTCACTATACACCTTTTACATTTTCGCTTTTGAATCCTGCAAATGTATTATAAAAGTATGTTTTTTAAAGTAAAAGTGAAAAATAATAACTGCATCAAGCCATCCAAGTTAGTCCTCGGCAACCCCTGGACGCAAATATCTGAAGCTCGTGTAAGGAAACCCGTTTGGGGTCTGGCTGGGGCTGAGCAGGCCGTGGTCCCCCTCCCCGACCACGGTCCTCACCGGGTCCCTCACCTAGCCAGAGTGGGCTTCCTACTTTCCCTCCCATGGCAGGATGGCCGCCCTGCCATCCCCCCTCAGCTGTGTCTTATATAAAAACCCCTCTGGGGGAGGCAGCAGGATCGGAGGCCAGCTGTGGGAGGTGAAGCTCAGTGCGGTCCCCGTGTGCTGTCCCCGTGGGCGTGGCTCTTGGTGAAGGCAGCCCTGGGGACCGTGGATGCCCAGGCTCAGCCTCAGCCCTTTCTCACAAGAGGGTCCCTGGCCGAGCACTGGAGGGTGTGGGCCTCCTGGCCCAGGGGTCCAAATCGGAGATCTCTCCCCAGCCCACGTCAGACACAGGGAGTCAGGTCGGTCTGCATGTCCCCCTCATTAAAATATTGAAATATGGTTCATGTCAGAAGTTGCAGACTGTGCCTGAGCCCCCAGACTGGCCCCTATTGGAGCTCTGCTGTCCTGTCCCTCCCCCGGTCCCCCTCAGACACCCCCAGGACCTACAATGAAGGAGTTAAAATGCTCAGTGTATCAGAGGTGTTTCTGAGCGTATATTCAAATATTCTGAACATCCCCCCGGGCAAAAAGCACAACACATGCAAAGGCCCTGGGGCAGGAGAGGGCCTGGCAGACTGGAGGAAAGAAAAGGCCACTGTGCCAGGAGAAGAGCCAGTGAGGGGGAGGGGGCAGGGGGAGAGGATCACAAAGGGCCTGGTGGGTCACTACAAGGACTTTGGCTTTTGTTCTGAGCGAGGTGGGAGCCCCGGAGGGTGCTGAACAGGGACATGGTTTCACTTAATTTTAGCCAGAGGAGTGGTCCGGCTGCTATCTGGAGATAGTCTGTGGGAATCGGGGGAGCAGGGGGGCTTCCACTGTCATCCAGGGGAGAAAGGGTGGCCGGGACCAGAGTGGGGTGTGGAGCCAGGTAGAGGTCAGAGCAGGCCCTTGGGGTGTGAGAGAGGAGAGGCAATTGGGAGGGTTAGGTGGTCGTTTGCCGAGAGAACAAGGCTGCAGAGGAGTGGCCATCAGGGCAGGCAGGGCGGCCACTAGGCCTGGCGAGCTGGCCTTCTCCTGGATGTCCGTCTGAACAAAAACAACTCGGAGGCAGCAGGACCTCCAGTCGGGAGTTGGCACCGAGGTGGAGGTTAAAAGCATAACCATGGGCGTCATCAGCGAGTGGGTGGTTTACAAAGCCGGGGGGCTGGATGGGCCCACCAGGGTGTGAGCACAGACAGAGGAGGCCAGCGATGAGGAGACAGGAGGAGCCAGGCACCAAGGCCAGGAAGGAGCTGTGGGGCCCGAGCGGAACCGAAGGGACATCATCACCCAGTTCACGGTTGTATCCCTGCACCAAGCAGGCTCCAGTGCACAGTAGGTGCTCACTCAATAGTGTAGAATGAACGAACGCATGGATG
Source organism: Delphinapterus leucas (assembly GCF_059928025.1). Lineage (NCBI taxonomy): Eukaryota > Metazoa > Chordata > Mammalia > Artiodactyla > Monodontidae > Delphinapterus > Delphinapterus leucas. Next base: position 102,419,939 of record NC_143138.1, read on the forward strand.
GCCGGCTCCTTTGGACCCTTCAGTTCCCCTGCTGGCAGACCTCAGCCATTGGTTCCTTTACCACCTACTGAGTGAGACCTACTATGCGCCGGGCACTGGTTTAAGCACCGTGGGCTCAGCATTTTAGCAGCCAGACAAGGGAGCTGACGACCCACTGGGCGAGACAGACAATGACCACAAAAACCCATCGGCGTGCTGCGAAGCTTCAGAGGCGCTCCCACGAGATACGTGTAAGGCAGGCGGCCCTGGTTTTCCATTTCGGGTAGTGAAAGAGTTTCCCTTTAAAATGCATTCAAGGGCTTCCCTGGTGGCACAGTGGTTGAGAATCTGCCTGCCAATGCAGGGGACACGGGTTCGAGCCCTGGTCTGGGAAGATCCCACATGCCGCGGAGCAACTAGGCCTGTGAGCCACAGCTACTGAGCCTGCGCGTCTGGAGCCTGTGCTCCGCAACGAGAGAGGCCGCGACAGTGAGAGGCCCGCACACCGCCATGAAGAGTGGCCCCTGCTCGCCGCAACTAGAGAAAGCCCTCGCACAGAAACGAGACCCAACACAGACAAAAATAAATAAATAAATGAATTTAAAATGCATTCAAGTGAAAAAAAAGTCCGTTTAAAGAAAACTGTTACTTGGATACTGGTGCAGAGGTCCTAGCATGTTGACGGTCATCGTGGCGATGGAGGTTTGGGCTCTTTGTCTCCTTCCCTGTGAGGCAGGTGTTATCGTCCCATTTTACAGATGAGGAGATTGAGGCCGAGGGAGGTGAAGGGCTTGCCTCCAGGCCTCCTGCCCGCCCTCTGGGGCTCTTCCTGCACCAAGAGCGTCTTCTCCCGTGAGCAGCAAATTTGGGAGCTCCCCGAAACAGCTGGGGAACTTTCCAGATGCAAATATTCCATCTGGTCCATTAACTAAAATCACAGGAAATAAACCATAATCACAAGACCTATTATTAGTGTGGAGGCACGCATAATTACCCAGCGCAGATTCACTGTTGGAAGAATCTTCGTTGGGGTGGGGGGTTTGCCAAACCCGCGAAGGGTGAGGAGTGTGGAAATAATGGGAAGCTACAGGGTGTACCTGTGTTCCCACTGATGCAGCTGGGGGCGAGCCAGGGAGCATGGCTTGAGGGCATTCATTAATCCTTTCTGTCGGTGGACATTTATTAGACACCTACTGTGTGCAGGCCCCATCAGTGCACTGAGGGATGCTGTGGTGACCAGAGAGATGGTGACCCTGCCCCTGTGGACCTGACATTCTCTTGAGGGCAGACAGATGTTGGAAAAAAAAAAAAATTAAACAGGATCATTTTAAATGCTCTGGATGAAATGAAATGGGCATCTGGGGGGCCATTTCAGCAAGGGTGCTCAGGAAAGGCTTCCCAGGCAGGTGAGCTCTGAGCTGAGACTGGAATAGAGCAAGATGTGCAGAGACCTGGGAGAAGTGCCTTCTGATGGAGGGAGCACATGTGCAATGGCCCTGAGGCAGGAACAAGGCAGGGAGCAGAGTGGGGGAAGGGATGAGTGTCAGCAGGTGAGCGGAGTGGCGGAGGTGTGGGAATCTGGGGAGGCCTGGACTTGATTGGCGTTTGTGCAGGATGCCACGTCACAGTGTGGGGAATGGGAGGTAGCCCTGGTCAGGACGGAGAAGGACCCTGGCCCCTCCCAGGAAAAAGACAGGCTCTGGTTCCCAGCCCTGGGGGTAGCTCTGTGCACTCAGCTTCCTCCAGGCCACTCCCCAGGGCTGAACCGGCTTGGAGACAGATAGGCCTCTCAGCTCTGATGAGCTGTGTGCCCGGCAACCCTCCTTGTGTCCATTCTCTGGGAGGACCCTGCTTTTCCCATTTCCCAGGGTATGAACTGAGACTCAGAGACAGGTAGTCACTTGCCGGGGGTCACACAGCAGGTGAGTGGTGGGTTGGGACCTGAGCTGATAGGTTTGATGGCAGAGTCCATGCCTGCTGGGCCCCCAGCTGACTCCACCCCAGTCTGCCTGAGCAGCCTTCATCCGACCGGGTGGGGCTGCATCTCTCCAGGTCCCCAGCCAGACCAGGCTCCCACTGGCCTGGAGAGGAGCCTCCTTCCAAGTACCCCCTTCCTGGGTAAAGATGAACATGTGACCAAACTGGGCCCATGGCTGCCTGGAAGTGGGGGAGAGGAGACGACAGGGCCCAGGTGCCATTGGGTCAGCCCTGCCCCCTGCAGCCCAGAGGAGCCTGGCCTGGGCTGCAGCCCACATGCCCCTCGGGCCGGGACGATCTTGGACAGTCTCACAGGTAGGGCGAGAGGTGGTCCAGCCTCGTCCCCCATCCGTAAAATGGGGAAACGACACCTGAGTCAGAAGGTGGCAAGGGGATCCACTTGGGTAACGCCCACAACACGACTTGAAAGCTATAAAAGGGGCTCTGAGGACAGGGCTGTCCTCAACCCCGGGGCACTCAGTCCAGTAAGGACGCCTCGGGGCTGTGGCCTGGTGCCCAGCCAGCTGCACCCAGGGTTCCAGGGCCGCCTGCTCAGTGCCCTGACCTTCCTACCCCTTCGGATGCTGCCACCTTCGGGGAATACAGGTCACGGGCGCCCCTGCTGCCAGGCGCTGCCGGCGCCCAACCCAGGGTGTTCCCAGCAGCCCCTGCCAGTGGCCAGGTGGGACCGGTCCTCAGACAGGACGCCCGGGGAGCAGGGAGCGGGGCTGGGCCCCAAGGCAGGCGGCGTGGAGCCAGGGTTCAAACCCACATCCGACCCCAGACCTGCGCGCTGTGCCCCGCAGGACCTGTCTCCTTATCCTTATATGATAGATCATTGGTGTTTCAGTCACTTTTAGATGACTGGGGAACTTTTTGTAATAATATATTTTTCGCATATTATAGTTAAGTATGCTGCAGAACATTTGAAAAATAAATGAAAATGAAAAGGGAAATAAAGTCGATCAGTGACCCCCACTCGAGGGCCAGCTGTTGTGGTGGTGTTTTTCTGGTTGTGTCTCGGTCACATTCTTAGGTTTGTACCGAATACACACTTTGAGAACCTACATTTTTTTTTTTTTTTTTTTAACTAACAATCGTTAATGTCATTGTTTGTCAACATCCCTTTTGAAGGCTGGCTGATGCCCCATGCCAGGCAGGAATCATGTGTTTTTGTTTTTGTTTTTTTTGTGGTACGCGGGCCTCTCACCGTTGTGGCCTCTCCCGTTGCGGAGCACAGGCTGTGGACGCGCAGGCTCAGCGGCCATGGCTCACAGGCCCAGCCGCTCCGCGGCATGAGGGATCTTCTCGGACCAGGGCACGAACCTGTGTCCCCTGCATCGGCAGGCGGACTCCCAGCCACTGCACCACCAGGGAAGCCCCAGGAATCATGTGTTTTTAGCAGCTTCAGTATTGGGCGTTCACCTTCCTGTTTGTTTGGGGTTTTAGTTTGTTTATTGTTGTAAATAGTGCCGTGATGAGCAGAAAGCTTAGAGCTTACTTCGGATTCTTTTTTTGCTAAGAAATGTCGTTCCTGTGTCATGTCAGGCCCTGGGGGACACGGGGACATGGCCTGCATCTCTGTGACAGGACAGGGTGGTTGATGGACCCCCAGGGAGGACGGGCAGGGCGGGGGCTGGGCAGTGAGCTGCGGGAGAGCCTGCAGCTGAGGGCCCGGGGCTCACCGGGTCTCTCCACCTCCTTTGCTGGCCTTTGCTTCTCCCCTTAAATGTCTGTATCCCCAGGGCTCTGCCGACCTCCCCTCCTGACCCGTCACACTTTCCCGCCCCTCTCCCCCAGAGCTGAGCCTCCAGCCAGACCCTTAGAGCCTCCTGGACGCTCCCCCTGACCCCCAGGCACCGCATCCCAACACATCCAAAGAGGAGGGTCATCTCTCTTCCACCGGGCACCTCTTCCCGTGTCCCAGTGTAGGTACATGGTGCCGCCCGCCACCCAGTGCCCAAGCCAGGAACCTGGGTGTCGCCCTTGTCCGCATACCTCACCCACACTTCTCCCCAAGACACCCCTTCTCTCCATCCCACCCCACGCTGTGTGCAGGCCTCCCCCTCCTCCTCCCTCCAGAGGGACCGTCCTCCAGCCTCTAATCCCCCCTCCACGCATCCCCCATGAAGGATCCGCTTAATCACAGGTTTATTCACATGCCCCTCCTCTGCTCCCCTTTCCCCTCAGCCGAAGCCCAAGGCCCTCAAAGGCTGGGGCTCATCAGTCTCTGCCTCTCACCTCCACGCCTTCGCACACGCTGTTCCATCTGCAAGTGACGCCTTTCCATGCACTGTCTGCCTGATGAGTTTCTGCTCACCCTTCGAGGCTCAGCGTCCACATCCTGCCCTTCAGGAAACTTCCACTTTTCCTTCCCATTTCCTTTTCCCCAAGAACTTACCCCTCCTTCCCTCATACTTATATTCTGTGTAACTTCTATGGAAACAGTCACTCAATATTACAATATTCTCTCAGAATTATAACTGTTAAAAGGCACAGGTATTGGGACTTTGGGTTGTAAGTGACAGAGGGCCCACTTCAGACTGGCCCAAGTGAAATGGGATTATCAGCTCACATGACCTCAAAGCTTCAGGCGTCGCTGGATCCAGAGGCTCCAGTGACGACCCCAGGGCTGCCCCTCTTCCGCTGTCAGCGTGGCTCCTTGTCAGGGGCCTGTGTGAAGCACCAGCTTGTATCTCTCAGATCTGAGCTCAAGCTTAAGTCCAGAGGTTCTCTCTCCCAACGACACCAGTGAAGTCGGGCTTCCTCTCAGGGCCCAGCTCGAGTCCCGTGGCCGATCCTGAGCCGGGAGAAGAGTCAGCCCCACCCACACCCCAGGCGCCGAGGGGGTGCAGGGGTGAACGCAGGATGGGCGGCTCGGGGCAGGGAGACGGGTGGCGGGCCACCACAGCCCCAGGATGTGCCCATTCCTTTCCTCCAGGCGGGAGACGTGGCTCTTTCTCACCTTGGACCCCCACTGCCTGGCCGGGGCCGGCATCAGTCAGCGCTTTATGGATGAAGCAGCAAGTGGGTAGAGAATTAGTGCCGCTTTGTGATCAGGGAACAGTCCTGGCCCCCGGGCCGGGGGTGGGGCCGCGATTCTGCACTCCTGGCCGTCAAGCGCACACACAGCCCGGCTCGGCTTGTAGATTCCCAGGAGGACCTGGGAGGAGACCAGCCCTGCAGACCAGCCCCTAGAGATGCTGTCAGGTGGCATAGGGGGTGCTGCCCCCTTCATACGGATCTCAGAGACCTCAGCCCTGTCCCAGGGAGCAGTGCAAATCACCAAAGACAGACAGACAGACACACCCTCACACACACAGACACACACACAGAAGGGCAGGTGAGCCTTCTGGAAAGGAAGGGAGCAGTTACCAGCCCAGCAGTGGCCACAAGCAGGTCCCCAGTCTACCCTGACCCAGCCCGTGAGCAGGGCCGACCCCGCCACCTGCCCTGTGCCCACCTGCCCGCCTCCCCGGCATCAGCATGGGGCTTCCCAGGCTGGGGCGCCCAGACACCCCGGGGCCAAGGGAGGGTCTCAGGTGGGCAGCTTTTCTTTCATAACCATATTTATTTGAATATTTCTCGGTGGTCTAACCAGCCTGTCAGGTACACGATTTGTAATAGTGACTGGAAGTTTTGCTTTTAAATTAAAATTATTTTAGACTTAGAGGAAACTATTAATCAAATAATACAAGCAGGGTGAGAAATGGGAGCCGCTGTGGGGTCTGTACAGGCCGCCGGGGCTGCGGGGGCCACCGCCTGCTCTCACTTGCACCCGGCGGCGGGCGAGGGGGGTGTGCGGAGGCCTTAGCCCGGGTCTCCCGACTCCAGGCCCAGCCCGGCTCGAGAGCAGCAACGCCCAGCCTAGCTGAGGCTTTCGGAAGAGGCTGAGCTTGGGTCACCTGCCCCAAGTCCCACAGCTAGTGGCAGAGGTGGCTTCTGGTCTTGACCGCCGGGCTGCACTGCCTGCCGAGAAGGTGCAGCCGCTTGAGGGGGGCGGAGAGGGGGTACCGCACGTGTTGGGAGAGGGAGGGGCCCACCGCCCCACACACGCTCGGACCCTTCACCTCTGGCTCGGCGTCTGGGGCTGGTCCTTCTGCCTCCCACGCGGGCCTTGGGCCGGCCAGCGCTGCCCCACCTGCACCTTCCCACCCACCCTGCATCCCGCGGGAACTGGCTCCCAGGCTCCTGAGTGGAGGCTCCCGGGACCCTCTGCCCCCGCTTGCTCTCGCCCTCTGGGTGATCAGGATGCCAAGTCGAGTCCCAGTCCCGCAGAAGCCGACACACCCTGCAGCGCTGGTCTCCATGCCTCCTCCCTCCCGCCAGCACATCCCAAGTGCCACCAGCATCTGCGGGGCCCCGGCTCCCTCGCTTCTCCCGGGCGGGCTCCTGGGACCGGGTGTCCTTGGCAATCCTGGCACGGCAGCGGGAGCACAGAGACCGATGCCAGCCAGGTGGTTTCTAGATCACCGTCAGCCGGGGCTCCGGAATGACTCCAAGAACCAGCAGCCATTGCGTTTCAGCCACGTGTCAGGGACCCCTTCTCCCCCAGGACAGGGGACAGGACACGGGTAGTAACCGGTGCACAGCAGACGGGGTGTGCCCAGCCCCCAGAAGCCCGCCCACGTTTCAGAGATCATTGCTGTGGCCGCTTGCTCCCTTCCTCAGCTCCCTGAACGTGGTGGGGCGGGGGCGGCGATGCCAGGGCTGTTCACAGCCTGTGGGACCCCTCCCCAGCTGCAAGAGCCGAGTCCACGCCTGTGATCTGGCAACTGCACAGGAGAGCCTGTGGATTAGGGATTCCAGGATTCAGTGTCCTGAGTGTATGTTGAGGGCGAAAGAGCTTCATGGAAAATGACACGTGGCGTGATTCCGTTTATGTAAAGTCTAGAAGCATGCACGAGTGTTCCTGCCGTTTGTGGGTACCTAGCTCCGTAGGAAAACTGCACGGAGAGATTTGCTACAGGAGTGAGTTCACTGTGGGGTGTGAGGAGGGGGGCTGGTGTGGGGATGGAGCAGAGGTGGCCGTGGCTGCCATCAGACCCACTGGGTTGCAACTCTCATAGTGGGTGGGGCATACCCGGAGCTCACTGTCTGCATCTTTATGCCTTTCGGTGTATTTACTTTTTAATTTCGTAGCTTAATACAATACCACTTTTTAGGGCCTGCACAGTACTTGATGCTTCCTACAGGCGTGTGTATGTCGCTAAATGCATAGGAAACGTTCTGGAGGGCACATCCTGACAGATGACAGTGGGCACCTCTGCAGAGGTGGGCTACGGCAGTGAGAATTGGGGGAGTGGTCAAGGGGACCTTGTTTTGTTTAAGGAGAAGAGCTTTTCATGTTATTTATGAATTTAAGATTGTTCCTTTAAACTGTAAAGCTTAAGCAAGAATGAAAAAGAAATTCCAGGCCTTGAAGGATTTGTGATTCTGAGATTTGAAGAGTCAGAATGTAGATGGGAGGATGCTGGGACCCCTCCCCACCCCCTCCCCCGCCAGCAGTGGCCTGGAAGGTCCCGTGACCTGGGGAATCTGTTGACTCCCTGCTCCAGCCCTCTGTGTCCTTCCTCCATCACACGCTGTTGTGCTCCTTTCACGGTGGGGACAGATGGGGGCAGTGGCCCCAGGTTGCAGGAGCAGTATGCTCTCTGTGTGAATGTGCCTGTCCGCCTGCAGGGTGGAATTTTCCAGTGGAGGCGGGAAGCCCTGAGTGTGAAACATTTCCCTACCACCTTTGTCCTCTGCTTTCTCCTCCCAGTCTGGGTTCCTTCCAGGGGTCCAGAGTGACCAGGTGGGGGGCAGGGGGTGAATGCCGGCATTTCCGGAGTGACCCAGAGAGTGGGTGACTGCTGGGGTGAGGACTTGTCCCAACGCCAGTTCCGATGTGCCCCAGTCCCAGGCCTGAAGGAGGGGGTGGGTGGGTGAGCCTGCTTTTGGAGAGGCCGGCTGACCTGTGCTCCCCACCTCAGGCATCTGGTTACGGTTGGGAGAGCCCCACCAACCGCTCAGTACAAAGTCCTGCAGCGCCACTTCCTCACTGTGTGCCCTTGGACCCGCTCATGACCTCAGCCTTCACATCCGGAAAGTGTGCTGACAAACCCACCCTCCGATGGTGATGGTGCAGGCTTGGTGTGATGCAGGCAAAGCGCGCGACACACACACACACACACACACACACACGCCTGCACATGTGGGCACGCCCCCTTGCTGAGTGACCTTTTTCACTTCCCGAAAGGACAAGGCTGTGGGTCTCTAATCTCAGCTCGACAATTTTTGGAGACTCCCTTGCACCTGACCGTGTGCTAGAAACCCACCTTCAGAAATCTAGCACCTACCCACGTGCCTTGTAAACACCTACAGTCTTGGCATTTGCGTCTGAACTCCGAGGTCTTCTCCATTTGCCTTATTTCGAAATAACAGACTAACGTGTAAGAAACACACATGTAACTTTGTGAGGAGGAAGTGTCAAAAAGCAGTGGGCGTGCAGGTGATATCATGACCCCCAGGGAGGCTCCAGGGTTCTGAAAGTGGAGACCCAGGAAAGGGACACTGGAGCCGGCCCTGCCATCAGGTCCACCCACCGCACTCCTTTGAGCCTCAGTTTCCTCCTCTGGAAAACGGATGTGATAAAATAATCCCCACTCTGAGGAGGTCCTGAGGAGAGATGCTAGGGCCCAGGCCTGGAAGCCACAGAGATGGGGGTGTGAGTCCTGGCTCTGCCATGCAGGGAGGTGAGCCCCCTCTGAGTGGGGAGCCTCTGAGGAGTTACTAAACATCGGAGCTGAAACAAAACCAGCCTCGTGGTCATAGTTGTTGTGATTTTTGCGTTGTTCTTAAAATCTTGTGCAGCTGCAGTGGGGAGAGTGGTGGGTGGGCTCTGCCACAAGTTCAGCCCACTTACCTGACAGCCTTCTTCTCGGGGAGTGAAGTACCTGCTGGAGGAAGATGGGTCCTTCACAGGTGTGATTCAGGAAGCCTCTTGCAGCTCTGATGCCCTTCACCTCCGTCGCCCAGCCCTCATCTCTACTGCTGCTCCGTGTGAGGGTGTACAGCCAGAACTGGCTCCCAGTCCCACCCCTGCCACTCTGTGCTGTGCAACTTCAGGCAAGTCACTTGCCTTCTCTGAGTTCTGTTTCCGCCACTGTAAAGGAAAAACTAAAACAAACTAGACGATGCAGCAACCCTCCTTCACCTAAATTCAGCGGGTCTGAAAGCCCAGAGAAAATGGGAAGGAGAGAATGGCCTTCTGAGCTGCCACCAAGGGGCCGGAGCATTCCTACCCATTTGCTCATGTAATTGTCCCAGTGAGGAAGTTTTGCAAGAGCTTAAGTGCCGAGACTCTGGAGCCAGACTGCCCTGGTGTGCCGCCCACCAGCTGTGTGACCCTGGGCCAGTTGCTGAACCTCTGGCTTTAGTTTCCTCTTCTGTAAAATCTTATATCCCACTGAGGTTGTTATTAGGATTATAATGCGCTTAAAAATTAGATATATATATGAAATAGATTTGGAGTTCCCGGTTTACATGTGAGGAAACAGACTCTGATCAGTTTAAAGTGAATCTGGGTGGGGAGGATGGATGGCGACCTTCTCATCGTCACCTCCCGGGGACTCACTCACTCCAGCCACACTGGCGTCCTCAAAGGTACTCAAACACACTAAGCTCATTTCTGCCTCAGGACCTTGACACTAGATCTTCTTTCTGCCTGGAATGTTCCCCGCTAGATCTTCCATCATACATGTCTCAGCCCACATGTGCCCTCTCTGACCCCCCCCACCTCTGATGTGAGGGAGGGGGCTTCCCTCCCTCCCCTCCCCTCCCCCTCCCTCCCGCCTTCTGCTTTACTTTCATCCTGATCCTTATTACTATGCAAAATCATATGTTTGATCTTTGACTACATGTTGACTTCCTGTTTCCCCCGTAGAATGTAAACGGGGCATTCTAATGAAAGAATGAGGGCGGGTAACTTTGCCTTATTCACCACTGGGTTGCCAGTCCCACAGCAGTGCCTTTGGAATGAGTGAGTGAGTGGCTAAATGAATGAGCGGGCACCACAGCTAGACCAGAGATTCCGCTAGCCCCAGGACGTGGCCGGCACGAATGATAGCAGCTCCGCATCCGTACGGCTGATGTGTGTGGTAAGCCCTTCTGGAACCCTGTGACACAGCTGCTGTGATCCCAGTTTACAGTATCATAGATCAAGGCTCCCAGAAGAGAGGCGGCTTGCCCAGGATCTTAGGGCCTTTGAGAGGCAGAGCCAGTCTGGGAATCTGTCGGCCTGACTCCAGGGCGCCAACCCCGTGCACTCCGTGCCTCGCACGTCTCCGTCGCAAAGGCAGAGAAGCCACCCTGGGAAGCAGCGTCATCGTAGGCTCCGGGGCAGTGCATGCATTTTGGGAGCAGATTTCCAGGTTCCGAGTGCCGGCCGTGGCGCGGGCGCTCTCCGCCTGGTGGGTGACTTTGCAGCGAGGGCGCCACTGGGCGGCCGCGCCTGATGCTGCGGTTGCCATGGCGACGAGCGCCTCGGCGATTGGTCCAGCGCGGCCGCACTACGTAGCTCCTGGGGCGCGGGGGAGTCTCTGCGCCGGTCCCTCCTCCGGATGCTGCGAGAGCAAAGCGGGTGCGGACACTCCCCCAGCCCTCCCCTCCCCGCGGCGCCCCGCCACCCCGGATGTGCGGGAGGGAAAAAGCCCGAGGTGGTCTCAGGTAGCAGCGAGGCCCACGCCCCCCCCCCCCCCGCCCAACCTGGCGACCATGATGACTCGACGTCTTCGCAGGCTGCCAGGCTCGGCGTGAGCCCTGCGTTACCTGGGCCCCCCGTAGCCCGCTGCTGCCACCCCCTGCTCCTGGCCCAGCCTCCGTGGAGCAGCCTGCCACCCCCGGGAATGTGACTCGCCCTCGATTTAATTTCATTCCCTTCCACTTCTCGCCTGAGCATCGCGCTCTTCCAACCACGTTGAGCCTTCACCACTGGAGAGGGAGAGAGAAGGGAAAACTGCCCCCAAACAGGATGGCGTGCAGAAGACGCTATTTGTGAGTATAGGTGGCAGGTTTATGCCTGGGACTCGAGGCCAGAGGGGCCGCAGCCCAGCTTGGAGCTGGAGCGGGGGCTCTGTGCGGGGAGGGGTGGGTTGCCGTGCAGGTGGCTTGCAGAGGGAGGTGGCCTCCAGGCAGAGATGCCAGCATTTGTTCCCTGCAGTGGAGGTGTTTGTCAGTGGTGACGATGAGGAAAGGCTGTTAGTCAGCAGGACTCTGTTGAGCTGTAAAATTCCCTGTCTCTGAGGGTACGTAGCACCCCAAATCTACGTACAGGGTCCCCCGACCTGCTGCTACCATTGTGGCGTTTGGTACGGCCCACCTGTGTCCATTTGGAAAATGCTTCTCGTGCCCGGCTCTTCAGTCACCGCTGATGGAAGGTTGGCAGGAAGGTCAGGGTGGGCACAGGGTGCTGTGCCCTCCAGGGACAGGTGAAGGTCCAGCCTGCCCTTGTGAGCAGGGAGCAACAGTGTCCCTCTGTGCCACCTGGGTGTTCTGTGGGCCAGAAGCAAACACCTGTCTGCTGGGCCCCAGGCCAGCGGCAGAGGCTGTGAAAGTCTGCACGGGGCAGTGACATCACAGGTCCGGGTATTTATGGAAAGCCAAGCCTGGGCCTAGTTAAGCCAGGCTTCCTGGGGCGTCACATTAGAATGCCAGCTTCCCTCGCAGCTCGCCGGGGCTCTGCGATGTTCTGTTCTGGGGTGCGCAGCCTTTGGTCTCTGGTCTCACAGGACCCCTCCTCTGGGACCGGAAGCCATAGGGGTTGAGACACAGACCCACGTCCCCTCCTGCCCTAGGTACCTTGCGCAGGCCAGGCCTCTTGGGGCTGTTCAGTGACCTCAGACCTTGTAAGATCAGAAGGCAGAGCTGGACCCTCAGGCTGGGTTCAGTCCTCCGGACTAGAAAGGTGAGGCCTGGAACATTATGTAGGGGGACATCTGGGGGGCATTCCAAGGCCTTGAACCCCCCTGTACCATGACAAGGGCCCCTGGAGCCCCTAGTGAAGCAGCACCCACTCCCCTCCATCAGGGGACAGACAGCTCTCTCGCTAACGGAGCGTGAAGGAAAGGAAACATTGCTCCTGCCACTGTGTCAGCCGGCCGGGCGGGAGCCCCTGGGGTCATAAAGGTGGCCTGGGTCTGTGGTTGGCTATGATGTTTATTTGCTTTTTAAGTGGAAAAGCCCACGGGTTGGTTTGTTGATGTGAGCAGAACACGCCAGAGTTCTCCCTCCCTGTGACAAGGCCCCGGCTTTTCTGGGAAACAAATAGTAAATCCTTTCCCGGCATGGAACTTCTGCTCTTGCTGGGAATAGGTCCGAGGCAGCCATCTTTTTTCTGCCACACCTTTGCCTGGGCCCAGGAGCCCGATGTCAGAGAAATTCTCAACGCTCAGGGACTGTTAAACCCCGGGGGAGAGGGGGTGTCATCAGGGTGAAATGTGACGTCGGATGTTGCCTGCACTAGGCCCAGTGCCTGGTCTCGGTGGAATCCGCACAGCAGCCTTGGCTGGGCGGACACTAAGACTCCCATTCTAGAGATGGGGAAACTGAGGCTCAGCAAAGCTCCCCAGGAAACTTGGAGTGTCCTGGCCTGAGGGTGGGGGTCTCAGCCCAGGCTCTGCGCTAGAAGCACTGGAGAATTTTCTAAAACTCCCATGCCTCAGTCCCATCCCCAGAGATTCCAGTTTATGCGTCCGGGGAGGGCCCAAGCCTCAGGATCGTTTTAGTTCTCCATGTGATTTTGATGCACAGCTGTGGTTGATGTTCACAGATGCAACCATTTCCCTTGGCATCACTGCCCAATCCTATCCGATCGTGATTTTGCTGAGGACACAGCTACCATACTGATTTCAGTACCCCTCCTGGATACCAGTACAGACTCATTCGGTCTGCCGGGAGCCCAGGAACCTGCATTTTTAACACATGGCCCCTGGAAGGACCCACAGACCACGCCTGTCTCACCTGCTCAACTGGGAGAGGGGCTGGGCTTGTGGGAAGGGCAGCCCGTCGGGCACTGTGGGCCCCCTGCCTCCCTCCTGCGGGTCTCTTCCTGCTGCCCTGGCTTTCAGGTGCCCACAGTCTGGCAACACAGCACCCAGGCCGCCCCCCCCCCACGTGCTGCCACCAAACCCACAGGCACCAGAGACTGCAGAGAGACTGGGGAGGGGGTGGCTGAAGAGGAGGGGCCACACTGCTTTATAGAAAGATTTGGGGACCAGAACCAGGGTTATCCCGCACCTGCCGCTCCAACCTTGTTGTTCCCCGGGCTTTCAGTGTGGGGAGGGCTGGGGAGTTGAGTGTCTCCAGATGCTTAACTTTCAGGACAGCTGGAGACGCCAGCCCAGGACCACCGTAGCCACCATCAGAGCTGCACTACTGGGCTTCGAGGCTTCCCATGCCACTTGCCTCATTGGTTCTCGCCACTGCCATAAAGTGGGGTGTTAATGATCCCATTTTACAGAGGAGGAAACTGAGGCTCAGAAAGGGGTAGCAACTTGACTGAGGTCTCATGGCTGCTTCCTGCCATGCACTTGGCGGTACATCCCTCCCTCAATATGCCGCACAGCAGGCCTGGACACACGTGCTCCAGAAGGAGCCCTGCCAGCGACCCGCCCCATCCCTTCCCCGCCTCCCTGTCCTCCAGTCTCTTCCCCTCCACCTTTTGGGCTCCCAAGAGAGCTTTGGAATCTAGACTGCGTAGGCACTGAGAGGAGGCGGGTCCCCACCTGGGAGCTCAGGCACTGATGGAGGTGGCCGAGTGAACGGGAGAAGGGGTGACAGCGGGAGCGGGAGAAGATTTATTAATGAGATGGGGAAATCGTGAGGCCTCCAAGAGTCAGTTCCTTAATCAAATTTGCTAACAACCGAGGCCATTACTGTACTGACAGCTTAATTAATGGTGTCTTAATTAATGTCAGCCCCCTCCCAACGGTAACTACACCTAACACGGGCACGTCACTTCCTGCTACTGGAACGCAGGGAGTCGGGCTGCAGGGAGTTTGCAGTGAGTGTGTGAGACTCTTGGAGCTGCTGGCGGGGAGGGGGCTGAAGTGAGGCGCTCATTTATAATTCATTCATTCATTTGCTCATTCATTCATTCACTCTGCCTGGAGCCACCAAATCTAGATGGCAGATCCCACCCCGACATTCCCCCGCCCCTTCCCTGCCCAGCACTGTCTCCGTCTGGCCTGCCGCTGTGTCCCTACTTGGGGGTTGGTTGGTCCATCTTGGCCACTAGAGTGTCAGCTGCACCAGGGCAGAGAGGTTGACAGTGTGTTAGCTGCTGCATCTCCAGCACCTAGAAAAGCACTGGGCATATAGTAGTTGCTCAGTAAATCTTTGTTGGTTGAATGAATGAGGGATCTTGTGCCAGGCATTGCCCTAAGCGAGGGGGCGCAGAGCCCAGTAAGAAATAGTTTCTGCCTTCTGGCAGCCTGCAGGCCATGAACAGACGGTGTCAGTATAGAGTGCCAAGGGCCGGGACAGGACGATGACCCGGAGGTGGGGAGTGTTCCTGCAACCCACAGCAGGCGTGGAGGGTGAAGGGAGGTTGCCAGGTGGTCAAGGAGGGGAGGGCGCTCCAGGTATGCAAACCCCAGGCCTCAGGTTGCAAGCATTCTGCAGGCGCTAGCTCATTTGACCTTCACAGAGACCCTGGGAAGTGGGGCTGTTGTTATCCCCTTTGTACAGACAGTGCAACTGAGTCACCGAATAACTTGCCCCAGTGAGGGGTAGAGCTGGGCTTGCACGCAGACAGGGCAGCCCCAGAGCCCGGCTCTAGTGCTCTGTGATGTACCGCAGGCTTTTACTCAAAGTGGTCGGGTCTGCCTCCAGCCCCGCACCCCTGAGGGTGAGCAAGGAAGTGAGAGGTGAGCCCGGAGGTGTGGGCGGGGCCAGGACAGGAGGCGGAGGGGCTCTCCCTGCAGGCAGGGGCCGTGGGCAGCCACGGAGGACTCTGATCTGAGGTGGCGGCCGCAGTTACATCGCTGGACTGTAGAAGGAAGTTGGGGGTAGGGAGGCCGGGCAGGGCTCTCAGCCATCCTTTTCCTGTGCCCATAGCGGGGCACACGCGTCCCCGGAGAGCAACAGCGTCCTCATTCCAGGCCCTCGGCCCTCCGCACCGCCTGGGGCCGTCGGCAGCTGCTGCCCGCAGGTCTGCTCAGGGCCGGCCCGGGAGTCAGGGTGGTCCCCAGGAGGCCCCGGCTCGTGGCCTGCCAGGCAGCCCTGTGGCCCGGGTGAGAGGGACCCGTCCCCTCTCCACCGTGAGGCTGACCTTCACACTCAGTTCCGGTCTGGCCGGTGCCCAGGGGTGTGGAGAGGGACCCCCAGCTCGCCTGAGGGATGCTACCAAGCCGGGACCGGGGTGGGGCTCGTCCTTGCCGCCCGCCCTTGGCAAAGCGCTTTCCTGCAGCATCTCCTGTGGGGCCTGTCCTTCCTCCACAGACCCCAGTCTTCAGCAGTCCCATTCTGTCTGCCCTTGAGGGAAGACGCAGGTACACAGAAGGTGGGCCGACAGCAGGGCCAGTGGGCGGCCAGGCAGAGCCGGGTGACAGACACAGCCCCTGGTGCCTTGTCCCTGATCAGGTTCCTGACCCCCGGCCACGGGGTTCTGCCCCTCCCCGCATGCGTGCTCCCCTGGGAACTAGAACGTGGCCACGGCTCCGGCCCTCGTCCAGGGCGCTGAGGGTGCCTTGTCTGGCAGCGGCAGGGAGCCCAGCACCTGGGGCCTGCGGATGACGTTGGTTTTGTCTCCACCTGCAGGGACCTAGGAGGCATTGTGGCCAGGTGCTAAGTGCCCACCAGGCTCACCTTGAGGCTGCTGCTTTCCCCAAAGCCGCTGTCTGCTCCGCACCCCCCCCCCGCCCACCTGCTCACTGGCTCTTGTTCTCTCTCTCTCCCTCCACTCACCCCTGCCCCCTTGGTCTCTGAGGCCCTGGCCCTCCCTGGAGCTCACAGAGCAGGGGAAGGATGCTGCGCTCCAGCTCTGCCCCTGCCTTGCTGTGTGACCCTGGGCCAGCCTCTTGCCCTCTCTGGGCCTGTGACCTCATCTGGAACGAGAGCAGCAGGGTCAGCTTTTGATGGTTCTGTTATGCGGACTCACACAGGAGGTGGAGGGGAGAGGGACCAGGGCCTACCAGAAGCAGAAACTGAGTTTCAGACATTCTGGCTCTTTCACACACAGCCCGTCCTGTGTATCACTTGTGGTCCCCGGGGGGCGGTCATCATCCACCGTCATTCATTCACTCACTCCACGGTGGTTGTCAAGCACCCAGTCTGTGTGCTGGGCCAGGCCCTGCCGCCTGCAGCTGACAGTCTCAAGCGGGGACACTCCTCAAATAGGGCCCCAGAGGCCCACCCCACGCCCGTCCTGCCTGCCCTTTCGGGAGAGCCCTTGCTGGTCCCTCTGCCGGGAGGGCCCTTTCTCCCCCTCACCTCAGACCTCGAGATGCGATCACGCCTCTCTCTCGACTCCCCAGGCAAATTGTCTCCTCGCCGAGTTCCCCGTCACTGGTCCTCCCCTTTGCCACAGTGCAGGCCCCTCTGTTGTTCCCAGCCACCTGCTTCTCTGTCTCCCCCACCGACTGGGACCTTCCCAGGCAAGGCCCTGCCTTTGTTTCCTGGCATCCGTGTAGGCCCTGGCCTGGCAAGACACCAATAACCTTCTTTTTAAAATTGGGGTAAAATACACATAACATAAAATTTACCAGTTTAGCCGTTTTTAAGCGCGCAGTTCGGTGGCCTTAAGCACATTCACACCGTTGTGCGGCCATCACCTCCGTCATCTCCAGAACCTTCTCATCTTCCCAGACTGAAGCTCAGTCCCCACTGAACACGAGCCCCCCTTCCCTGGCCCCAGGCCCCGGGCACCCACCATCCTCCTTTCTGTCTCTATGGATTTGACTGCTCTGGGGACTCATATAAGTGGAATCACGTAGTGTTCTTCTCTCTGTGATTGGCTTATTTCGCTTAGCATAATGTTTTCAAGGTTAATCCACGTTGTAGCCTGTGTCAGGATTTCCTTCCTTCTAAGGCTGAATAATATTCCATTGTGTGTATAGACCACGCTTTGTTGATCCATTTGTCTGTCTGTGGACACCTGTGTTGCTTCCACCTTTTGGCCACTGTGAATAATTGAACATGGGTGTTCAAATATATCCTTGAGACCCTGCTTTCAATTCTTTTATGTATATACCCAGAAGAATTGCTGGATCATATGGTAATTCTATGTTTAACTTTTTTGAGGAACCTCCATACTGTTTTCCACAGCAGTTGCACTCTTACATTCCCACCACCGTTGCACAAGGATTCCAGTTTCTCCACACCTTCGCTCACACTTGCTATTTTGTTGTGTGTTTTTTGTTTGTTTTTGTGATAGCAGTCCTCAGGGTGTGAAGTAGCACCTCATTGTGGTTTGGATTTACCCTTTCTTGAATAAAGGCAGGTGTGAGTGGTGAAGTTCAGCCTCCTTCTCTGCTGATGGGCCGCTCAGCCCCGAGGACCCCTGGCATTGTCTGGGGAGGGCTGGGCCTGCTGGACACTTGCTGGCTGATGCCCCCACTGCCTTGTCCAAGTTTCTGTCCTAGGGGAGGGGAGGGGGGCGTGGGCGTGAGGCTCTGGTCTCCCCACCAGAACCCAGTCCTCCAGGATACAAGTAGCCCAAGGAGTTGGGTCCTTGGGGGTACGTGACACACAGTAGGTGCTCAGAAGTTTTTAATCACACCAATAATACCTGCTTCCATCTTTTTTGGCTGTTCTTTGTTTATTCGTATAATTGAGAGATAATTCATCCACATGGTACAAAAATGTCTGTACACAGTGCAAAGGCGCCTTCCTCCGCTGTCCCTCTGCCCAGAGGCCACCACTGTGTCCAGTTTCTCGGGGTCCTTCTGGGGAAGTTCTGTGCGTCGATGTAAATACTTTATTGTTGAAGTGCCTCAACCACCCAGCCAGTTACACAAAGAGTTTCCAATCGCTGCTTTGCAGTTCTGGATTTGAGGGCCCACTGGGGGGACCTGGTAACCAGCGAGCCCTTGAAGGAGGTGATGTTCTCCCTCTAGCGGGAAGCCCTGACCGGTGGCTGGCAGAGTGGTCTCCATGAAGGAAGCAAAGCTGCGGCAGGAGAGCGGAGGTGGGCGGGTCTGGTCCTGGGGCATCCGAGGATAAGATCACACCAGGCCTCCCAGCAGCCTGTTTGTCCTGGGCTGGCTGTCGGTCCAGATCCGTTCTGCTGGCACATTTATTAGCTTCTGTTCAGCGCTGGGCATGGACTGCATCCTGGGGGCCAGCGACCCCTGCCCAGAGGACACAGACACAGGTGGAGTTGCCAGTGCGGGGTTAGAGAGTGTGCTAGGGGCTTTCAGCAGGGGCCGCCGGGCACGTGGGCGGCATTCAGGGTGGATGCAAGGAGAGGTGTCTGGTTGGTGGAGCCCGGGGAGCCCATTCCCTAGGGTGTAGGGGGCAGCCCTGCACAGCCGAGACCTGCGAATGTCTCCCCAGATCCTCATGAAAGTGAAAATCCGCGCGTGGTTATCTGAACCTGCGCCTCACTCCACATGACACCTAAACCACTAAACACATTTCTCGTGATTGTCAGTACATTGACCTTTCCAGGAATGCGGCTGCTGTCCTCACAGTCAGGGGGAAGATCAGACTCTGATATGTTCAGAGCTCTGCCAAGAGCTGTCACCACTGAGAGCATCACGGCACCGAGGGCGGCGTCCCTCGTGGCACCCGAGTGGCGAGCAAACCCCTGTACCCGCCTGGGTGTGTAGCCGCTGTCACCTAGAGGGGCGGGCGACTGACTGCCTCCCTGTGTGCCCACCACTAATACGCAGGTCACTTCATTATAAAGTGCTTTCCTGTTTTTCTCTCTGTATTGTTACAACTAGGGCATTCTGTTGATTTTTGTTTTAAAATATGTGTGTAGATAGATCATATGATTCATGAACTTCATTTTAGACCAGAGAAAGGGTAGCACAAGTTGGAGCTATGAAGATGGGGGATTGGACGAGGGGTCTTTGCGGTGACGGAACTATTGCGCGTCTTGACGTGAACATGCGCATAGAACCACGTGGAACTAAGCCCTCCCTCCGCTACAGAGACACACGAGTAGGCATGAAACAGGAAATCTGTCCAGGATGGTGGCTGGTACTGTCAGCATTGTGCTGGTTATGTTGTCCTGTAGTTTTGCAGGACGTTGGGGGAAACAGGGTAAAGTATAGACAGGATCTCTCTGTATTATTTTTAACAACTATAAGTGAATCTACAGTTATCTCAAAATTAAAAGTTTAATTGGAGAAAAAAGGCCTGGGGCAGGTGTTGGGTCTGATGACTGGACCCTTGGTGACTGTGGGACAGGAAGGCTAGCGACCACGCCACACCCTGTCTCAGTGCCTCCATGGGAGGCCTGTGTGGTCACAAGCCTTCTCCCCAAGGCTGAACCCCACCAGGGCACTGGGACCAGACTCCTCCCTTTAGTTGCCAGCTGGGGCCTGGCCAGTCCCTGGCACCCAGTTTGAGACCTTGGAGCAGGGTCTGGCAGAGCTGGGACCCAGGCTCCCTGGCCCCCACCCCGAGCTACCCTCGGCCGGGCGGCCTGCTCCCTGGACCTGCGGGACTGCCCTGCTGCCCAGTGCCGTCAGCACAGCGGTAGTGCGGGCAGCTGGCTCTCCCGCCCTCGGTCCCCACGTCCCTCCCCCACCCAGCAGCAGGAGCTGGGACAGACGCAGACTGACCGTTCCTTCGAGTGCCATTTTGAAGACTAAAATTAATGCAGCCGACTAAAACTGAAAGGTTAAAGCAAGCGCGTGTTCTTGATGGGTCTGTCCTCCTGCACGTTGACCGTTCAGTGGCTCGGCTTCTGGCAGAGGGACTCGTCACGAGTTGCAGGGCAGCCGGGACGAGGCCGGCGAGGCTGCGGGCAGCAGGGTCCAAGCCAGCCCGCGAGTGGTGCCGGCTCGGGGCCCGGCCCACCCTTACCTCGGGACCAGGCTCACTGGACAGACCTAGAAGGGGACCCTGGCCTTCCCTCCAGTTTATCTGATTTCCAGGGGATGAGCTGGGGACCTGAGGGCTCCAGGAGCCCGAGATGCCCCCTGCTCCCTGTTCCCGGGAGTGCATGACCCCGGAGGAGTCCCCGTGAGAGGGTCCCATCGGAGCACCCCCGGGCTCCTCGGGCGGCGGTCAGAGTGTGGCTAATTTCATTCCTCATCAGGCTGGTCCCGGCATCTGTTTGGAATGGTTAACAAGGGAAGCAATACGTTTTTAATCAGTGCGGCTCTCCCTGGAATCATCAGGCCGGCTCTCGAAGGCCTCACCAGGCCAAGATAACACAAGTGTCTTCTCACATTTGCTCTGTTATCAATTCCGGCCCTACCTAGTCCAGGGGGCATGGCCACAGGCGCCCTGGCCTCCCTCAGATCCCTCATCCTTGGTCGGGCTTTAGTCCCTGACCATCTCCGGGGTTGCTGAGCGATTTTGGTACCTCGGACGAGCTCCCCGAAACCGGCTGGGCCGAGCAGAAGTGGGCGCTGAGGTATCGGGGTGATCAGGGCCTTTTCCCGTTACCACCCCCTGCCTCAGTAGCTACTCGGATGGAATCCCTTATCTGCTGCCCAGTGGCTGTGTGACTTGAGGCAGATGACTTAACCTCTCTGAACCTCAGGTTTCCTTTCAGTACGATGGGGCCAATAATTGAAACTTTGCGGGATGGCCTTAAGGATTCAGTGACCCACATGATGGGTCTGTAACTTATAAATATCCTTGTCACCTTCCTCTCCTGGACTCTCACTGCACAGGGATAGACTTGGGGACAGGCTGGGACTTCAGAAACACAGACCTGGGAAGGGGAAGGAAGCCCGGCTGGGGCGGAGGGAGTGTATCAACCAGAACTCTCTGGGTTGCAAGGGACAGAAACTCAAGTCGGAAGTGATTTTAATGGTCACTGTTGGCGAATGGCCCAGGGCTCAGGCTTCGGCGTGGCTGGGTCTGGGGGCTCCAGCGCTCTTTTTGCCATGTCCTGCTTGCCTCCTGCCTGGGATGTGTTCCCACGTGGGGGCTCTGGTCCCCTCAGGACCCCTCACCTCCTGCTGGTGAGCCCTGGGGTTCGTGGTCATTCCTGAGACCACATCCATGGCCCGAGAAGGCCGTGTGCTGATTCGCCAGCCCTGGAGCTGGGCGGACGGGGTCAGCTCCACCTGAGCCACTGCCCTGCGCGTTTCGGAGGGGGTTCAAATGTGTGTTTATTGGGGAGGGGGCAGTAAACTGAGGCTGGAGATGGTGCACCGGGTATGCTTCGAGTTAGAGGGCAGCATGCCGAGCTGGCAGCCTCAACTCAGCGCTGGGCGGACGCCCACAGCCAGGCGCCAGGGAGGCAAGCCCTCGGCTGGGTGGCTGGGCCCTGGCCCCGGAGCAGAGCCTGGAGTCATTGCCCCGAGTTCCAGGGGCTCTGTGGCTGGGAGGGGAGGGCTTTGTGGCTGCGTGTGTTGGGTAAGCCCGCGGGGCCCCTAACGCGAGGAATCTGGCTGACCCTCCCACCCCGCACCCAGGCTCTCCCATCTCCCTCTTTCTTAGCCAGCTGGGACCTATTAACAAGAATCTTTTTTCTTGTTATTTCATCTTCCCTCTTTTCCCAGTGGTATATACTAAAAATTTTTTAAAAGCTGCCTGGGGAACTTTGTGTTACCCAAGAAAACTCATCACTTTTTTCAGAATGACCTCACACCCTTTTCACCAGCACCTCCGGAGGGGACTCCCTTCCTGGCTGTGCCGAGCCTCCCCCTTGGGGGCAGGCGTGCCCTGCTGCCGGCTGCGGGTCTCACGTCCCCATCTGTAAAATGGGCCATTCCCGGCCCCTGAGGTGACTGCAGACAGCACGTGGGTGCTCAGGCGGGAGCAGCCTCTCAGCCAGGGCAGGGGCGATGATGCCTGGGATCCTGCAGCTGTAGGAAAGAGCACCCTCACGTTTGTCCACCGCACTTCCCAGTTTACAGAGTGCCCTGAAGGCAGAGCAGGGCTCAGCTCCAGACCTCCCAGGCAGGGGCTGGGTCCTGGGCTCAGCCCCTTGGTGCCCCTCCCTTCTGGCCTCAGGAGCCTCCCAACCCCAGAGTCCTGGGCAGGCCCCACCCTCCAGCAGCCCTGCCTCTATCTGGTCCTTGTTCCACACACACGCCCTTGGCCTCGCATTAGCCCTTGGACAGGTGTCCCGGCTCAGGAGCCCCAGGTCCAGAAGGGACGTGATACCGGAGAAGGCAGGGCTCTCCCTGGGGTGGCCCGGTGGAAAGCCAGGGCGCAGAGTCGGGCTTGGGGACAGCAGGGCTGCTCACCCTCGCCTAGGGCCACGTCTGTCTCTCTGACATCAGGTTGCGGGGTCTCCGTTCCCTGCCCCCTCCGCCTCCCCACCCCCTTGCTCCCTCCTGTGCCCACATGCCTGGCCTCTGTCCACTGCCCGCCTCTGTCCTTTCAATCCCAGCTTTCCCACCAGACTGCCGCCTGCCTGCGTCCACCGGGCCTGCCGCTGGGTGCCCACTCCTGGAGCAGCACCCGGGGACAGTTGCTGCGCCACAGGTCTCCCTATACCGCCTGAGGGTGGAGCCTCTGGGGGGGGGGCACGGAGGGGGTGGCCCCTGAGCTGGGCCCTCTGGCCTGGAGCAGCTGCAGTGTCAGTGAGTGAAGGATGCCCCACGCTGTTGGCTTCAGCCTGAAGTTTATTTTCTCTCTTCCTTTTATCCAGCGCCGCCACGGGATGATGGGAAAACATGGAGGTGTCTGATGGGGGGGCCCAGGCAGCTGACGGAGCAGAGTGACAGGGGTGCATGCTGCAGGTCGGCCTGAGGCCGGGGGGCGGCAGGGAGAGGAAGGCATCAAAGGCATGCAGACCACCGTGCCCAGGGGTCTGGCTCAGAGGTCTGGGTGGGTGGCAGTGCCATCACCAAGATGGGCCCCCCGGTGCAGGGAGATGCCTGTTGGGGGCCAAGGAGGGGCCGGGGAGCACCAGCTTGGTGTGCCTCTAGATTGGGGGGGCAGGTCAGAGGCTGGGATGCCCCCACTCTCATGCCCCAGTGAGGACGCTGCTTCTCCATCCACCCACTCTGCCCTGCACCCCGGGGCTCAGCTCTGCCCAGCTGGCCAAGGGTACATCCTCCCCTCTGCTGTAGCCGCCAGCCACCCCGTGGGCCGAGGGCACCCAAGGCCTTCTGCCCGGGCTCAGCCATCTGCCAGGAGAACAGTCTGCGTCCTGAGCAGAGGCCAGACGCGTGGGGTACAGCGCACGCTGTGATGGCATCTTGCTGCCCCTGAAACAGACGCCCTCGCCCGTGGCCTCCAGGCTGAGTTCTCTACCTCCTCGTGAACAGAGGGGGTGGGTTAGGGCTCCCTCTGTACCCAGGGACCACCACAGCCGTGGACCCAGGGGCTGATGGTCCCCAAGGCTCCGCCTCCAGGCCCCCCTGCAGCCCTCGAGAAAGTGTCCCCCCACAGAGCTGGGGTCGGCCTCCTGCTGCTGCAGGCTGAGGTCCCCCAGCAGCTGTGCAAACCCAGCTCCCGTCCCTTCCCTCCTGCCCCACCCACTCCCCAGTCCCCACGCCCTGCAGTCAAAGAGGCACCCAGGAGCCCTCACTTGCTGAGACTGGGGATGAGCCCCTTCCCAGCTCTGCACCCAGCTTGCTCCTCTGCAGGGCCTCCAGGAGACACCAACCCCTCAGGGGACCTCCAGCGGTTGGGTCATGGAAGTGCAGGGCGTGTGAGAGATGCCACGGGGGCGTGGCCGCAGGAACCACATGGGAGACAATCTGCTGGGACAAACGTTCCGTCTGCGCCCGAGTCGGGCCAGGCCCACATCCCGGTAAGCCTGGAAGGGGTTAGCGCCGTCCCCCGGTGCACGGCCCGCCGCACTTTTCGGTAGACCCTGAGAGAGATGGTGCCGCAGAGCAGCAACGGGGCCATGTGGACGGCACGGCCACGGTGCCAGCACGGAGGAGGCTGAGCCGGGAGACCGTGAGGCCTGTGAGGCCTGTGAAGACCACTGCTAAAACAAAACAAAACTCCTGAATAGAGAATAGGGCGTTTGCGAGGACAGAAGCCAGGCGGTGCCTGGCGCTCAGCACAGCGGCCTCATTGCTCTCGAGCGCCCCAGCCTCGGTTTCCCCTTGAAGTTTCCCCAGAAGCCCCCAGCTCCAGGGAGTTCTGGAACTATTCCATGTTGTTTTTAACTTTCATTCAACTAAAGGGAATTAACACACCCGGTTTGCATGGAAAGACCTTGGCGGATTTTCCTTGACTGTGGTTGTTGAGTGCAGGGCCTGGGGCACATCCCAGCTGGACTCTTGCTTGCGTGTGACCCCGAGACCAGGCCCGAGGACGGGGGAGGTGCTTCCAGCCGCCCGCAGGAGGGCCTGCACGCGCATACGTGCCTACAGTCGTGTGTGCACGTGTGCTGTGCGAGCATGTGCATGTGTGATGGTTCAGAGGTCTCTTGTTTTTTTCATTGAAATATAGTTGATTTACAATGTTGTGAGAGTTTCAGATGTAAGTTAAGAGGTGTCTTGTATGCGTATTTGTCCGACCGTGTGAGGTCAGCATGGATCCGAAAGCGTGTTGGTGGTTGGGATGCCGTCCGGCGGGCCCCAGGTCAGACCTGGAAGGGGAGGCGGCTGGGCGGAGCCCACCGTGCCCTTGCCAGCATTCCAGGTCAGGGGCGCTGAGCAGGCAGGGTCCCCCAACCTCGCCCTGCCACAGAGGACGGCTGCCCTTCACCCAGCCCCTGGAGGGGCCGTAGAGGCAGGGCCCCATCCTTGTGTCTGCGTTAGGAATTTCTGTGGCAAGGCACAAGAAGCTCGTGGTGGGACTCCCTGGGGGACAGGGGGACCTTGGTGGACGTGGTACCTTTCGGAGGGCGACTTTCCCCTGGATATCTTTTTTATTGTACTTATGAACTACGAGAGTGCATTAGCTATTTAAAAATTAAATTTGTCAAGTCTGTAGGTTGCTGGTTTTGGGTGAATTGGCTTGTTTTCTGGATATCTGAGGGATGCCCCCCCCCCCAAGGAAGGGATGCTGTCAGGAAACATGAGCCTGAGCACATCCCTCACCCTCAGGGTGAGTGGGGTCAGGACATCCTGGTTGGGGGTCAGCTGCCTGGATGACTGTGGACAGTGGGGACTCTGGAGCAGAGGGCAGGGGACCCAGGTCAGGAGCTGGTGTGGCCGCTTGCCAGCTGGGATCCTCGGGCAGGTCTCAGTCCCTCTGAGCCTCGGTTTCCTCATCTGTAAAATGGGGTTACGAAACTCCAGCTCCCCAGGCAGGCTTGAGGGTAAAATAAGATCATGTTGGCATCTGAAGAGAGTTCCAGCATGGTCGGACCCCCTCCCGGCTGGGCTGGACTGAGGCATCTGTGCTCCCTGCCCATCAGCGAACCAGGTCCAAGAGAGACAGGATGTGGCTCCCAGACACGGCACCCGAGGGCCCTGGCCACAGGCCCGGCCAGGCTCCTGGCCGAGTGGGAAGGCCTCAGCCCTACTCCCAGCATCAGGAGAGGCAGGACATGCCCTGGCCGGTGGCCCTGCACCCTCGGCCGCTGCTCTGCCTCAAGAAGAGAATCCTGGTGGGAGCTTCGGGGTCACAGAAGAAGCTGGGATGCTGGGTGCTGGGGTCTCGGGGGTGCTTCTCGGCAGGTGGGAGCAGCCAGGGAGGCTCCCTCGCCAAGCCAGGCCCCCCTGTGCCCCTCCCTGTCCCACTCCGGGACCCTCCCCTTGAACACACTCAGACCCTGCCCTGGCTGACCCCCTGCACGCTGCCCCCGCTGAGCCGAGGTCTGGGCTGAGTCACTGTGTCCGAAGGGAGCCCCGCCCTTGCCCCGCACTGGCTCACACACCTGGTCGGAGAGACCTAGCTGGGGTGCGCCCCTCCCTCCATGGGCAGCCATGCATCTTACTCGCAGTGTTTCTCCCTGTGATCTGATGATGCCTCAGTTTCCTCATCTGTAAAGTGGGCTCCTTGTTAGGGTGACATGAGTGAGGATGATGCTCTCAGAGAGCTGGGCACAAGGCGGGGGCTGTGTGGAGGGGCGATGAACAAATCCTTGTCCCAAGTGGCCTGAGACACCCCACCATTACCCCCTAATTATCCCTTCTCTAGACAAACCTCCTTGTGGTGCAGATGAGGCCCAGAGGGGGATTTGGTACCCCCCGCCCCAGGTCTCACCCCAGGGCCGCTGCCCGCTGCCCTAGCTCTCTCTCCACACCTCTGTCCGCAAGCGGGGGCCCTGGGCAGAGACACCCCCTCCCCCCGCAGCGGAGACTTTTCCAGACTCGGGCTGAGCTCCTGGGCAGGGCAGCCTGGCAGGACGGAGGGGCGTGGAGGCCAGCCCGGGGACAGTCACTCACTGTGCCTGCAGGCAGGGCTGTCTGGGGCCCAGAGCCAGGACAGGAAGGCCGGGTGGGTGGGCAGGGCCCCTGTGGCTTTCTCAGAGGCAGGCCCAGGGCAGGCGTTGGGGGCCTGGGCGAGACAGCTAGACGTGGGGGAGGGGAGCCAGCAGGGCAGCTCCTCAGGTCGGTCTGGTTTACGAGGCGCCCCCTGTCCGTCTGTCCGTCCGCTCTCGGGAGCCGCACCGGAGTCTCCAAGGCAAGAGGCGGCCCCATTCCACAGACGAGCCCAAGTCTGAGGCACACCAGAGCGGGGCACCCGGCAGGTGACATGAGACAGCAGTCTCGGCCCTCGGGGATAATGGGACGAGACCTCGGGGCAGCCTGGCCACCTCCTACCTTCTCTGTGTCCCTGCTTCCAGAGCCCCAGAGGAGAAGGGGGACAGCGACACACAGGGCAGCAGCGAGGGGTGAGCCCACCCCGGACAGGCGCTCTGTCTGGGGTTGGCTGGGGGCTCAGGAGCAGGGGTGCTCAGGCTCTGCCCCAGACAGAAACTTCGGGAGCCCTGGGGATGGCCAGGCACCCCCATCACTGCCCTAAGAGCACTGGTCCAGCCTACTGGGTCTGCATCCATGTGTACCCAGAGCCGTGAAAACATCACTCCCCTTGACCCAGAAATCCCAGGAATGGGTTCTAGAGGCACATCCGCTGCCTGCACAGAGACCTCACTGACAGGACAGCCCAGCAGCCAAGGATGGGGAGAGACACACCAGGCCTGACCCCGATGCGGGCATTGGGGAGTGCACCCAGGGTTCCGGGCCGCTTCCAAAGGGTGACGCAGAGGAATGTTTGACGACCTAAAAACACGGAGAAGTGTTAAGTGAGCGGGGAGTGCGGGCCACAGAACAGAATGTACTTTTGTGCAACCACAGCACACATAGGCCCAGTCCCCGTCCCGGGCACACATTTAGAGAGGCCTCAGACAACAACACCGGCAAATCCCCAGGGAGCTGGGAAGGCGGGTTACTTTATTTTCCTTGTTGTGCTCTGTTGTTATTTTCCATAGCTGACGCAGTGGCTATGTATTATTTGGTAAAAGGGAGGCGTGCGGCCTCCCCTGCCCCTCTGGAAATGGGGCTAAATCCACAAATAACTCCAACCCAGGGCCCATGAGAGTCTGGAGCCGCCCTGCCCCACGTCCCTCCCAGGCCATGCCCTCACCCACTGCTCCCTGCCAGCCAGCCCACTCAGGCCCCTGTGGGCTTTGAGCAGACTCCCTTGGCCGAGGGCTACGTGGAGAGCCCGCCCTCTGCCCATCCTGACCCTCTCTCTATTTTCTCCCTATTTCTTCTCAGGAACAAACAGAGTCACCCTCTGGCCTGAGCACAATGGCTCAGAGCCACCTTTGGCAGTCTGGAACCCGCCCTAGGGCCCTTCCAGAAAGCACAGTGTGCCAGGAAGAATTCTTTCACCAGTGAACATGTTCTTTTTAAAACTGACAGAACTGGGACTTACCTGGTGGTCCAGTGGCTAAGACTCCATGCTCCCAATGCAGGGACCCCGGGTTTGATCCCTGGTCGGGGAACTAGATCCCACGTGCAGCAACTAAGACCCAGCGCAGCCAAATAAATAAATAATTTTTAAAAATAGAAAGTAAAACTGACAGAACTTTCTAGGCTCGGAGGGCCCTAGAGGTTTAGCTGGTTCCATGTTAGACCCATCTGGGCAGCTTTTAAAAATGAAGGTGCACCTTTGTTTCACAGAACAAGATAGGCAGGTGGCAGATAAACACATGAAATGATGGTCAGCGTTGTAAGCTGTTAGGGAAACTTGAACTAAAACCACAGTGAGGTTTCACTGCATGTCCATCAGAACGGCTGGAAGTGAAAGTAGGGGCAACACGAAACACTGGCCAAGATGCAGAGAAACTGGATCCCTCTTGCATTGTTGCTAGGAATGTACAAGGGTACAGCCACTCTAGAAGACAGTTTGGTGGGGGGTTTTCAGAGTAAGTGTACTCTTACCAGACAACCTGGCTGTGGCACTCCTGGGCATTTGTTCCAGAGAAGGGAAGACTTACGTTCACACAAAAACCTGTAGGAGAAGGTTCATAGCAGTTCTATCCCTGACAATCCCCCCGCCTGGAACCTGCCCAGATGTCCTTCCCAGGGGGGGTGGATTAAAAAAACTGTGGTACGGCCATGCTGTGGAATATTACCCAGCGGTAAAAAGGAAGGGACTGTTGATACGTGAACAGCTTGAATAAGCCTCCAGGGAATTATGGTGAGTGAAAAAAGCCAGTCTTAAAAACTTATATCCTGTACGATTCAGTTTGTATAACATTCTGAAATGACAAAATGATGGACAGATTGGTGGCTGTTGGGAGTGAAGGATTGGGGGAGAAGTGGGTGTGGCTCTGGAGGGAGGGGTGGCATGCGAGTGCCATGTGATAGACCGTCTTGGAACTCGATCGTGGGGGGTCACAGAAAGCTACACATCTGGTGAAATTGCATAGATACACACACATGCACGCACGCATGCACGCAACATCAAAAGATGACTACTGATCACAAAAAAACAGACTTCTCAAGTTAATGATTTTAGTGCTTTTCTGTGTATGGGAAGATGCAAGAGTCTGGGCTCATTGAAATTACCCTTCAATATGCATCTTAACTCTCTAGGGCCGGTCTCCTCTTTTTCTCCATCCTGAATCCCCTCAGGGCGCACTGTCAGGTCAGCTGCAGTGGCCGATGGCTTGATGGTGGGCAACATTTTTTTGTGCACAATGTTATCACTGGGGGAGGCTGGGGGAGGGTTGCATGGGTCCTCCCTGTACATTTTATTTTGCAACTTACTGTGAATGTGTGGTTATTTCAAAGTGAAGAGTTAAAAAACAAAAACAAACAAACAAAAAAAAACACCCAAGGTGCAGGAGCACAGCCCTCAGAGGTTCTGACTCATCCGTCGGGGTTTGGACCCAGGCGTCAGTACATCTGTATTTCTTAGAAGCGTCCATGTGTCTACCGCACGGCCAGGGATGGAAGCACTGCCGCTCCCTCATTCAGCAGAGGGAAACTGAGGCCAGAGAGGAGAAGGGGTTTTCCCAAGCCCACACAGCTGCTGGGAAGCCACCCGGGAAGCCCTGGTTGTTTTTTTTAATGTAAATTTTAATTGAAATCCGGTGTACAGCTTGTTGAATCGTCACAAGCTGAACACAGTCACGTAACTGGCACCTAGACCCCCAAGCAGAAGCTGACCAGCCCTCCAGGAGCCCCCTCGGGCCCTGCCAGTCATAGCCGTCCTCCGCATCCAGGGGACCCTCTCTTGACTCACAGCGCAGAGCCGTCTTTCCCCTCCTTGAGCTTTGTAGGTGGCCGGCCGCCGTTTGGAGCCATGCCAGGGAGTAGGACTGGAGCAGCCCGCTTACTCTGAGTGGGAAGGAAGTGGCCTCCCCAGGAACCCGGTCACGTAGGGCTGGGGACAGGGGCTTCAGGAGGGACTGTCCCCAGGGCAGTCGCCTTGTCCAGGGTGGCCGGAAGGGGCTGTTTCCCCGGAGCCTGCATTGGAGGCGGGAGGAGGGCTGGAGCCCTGCCCAGTTGACCCAGAGTGCCGCGTCCGCGAGCCTGGTCCAGGGGCCTCCAGAGATGCTGGGGGAGGAGCGGCAGCCCAGCAGAGCAGACAGAGCTCTGGACGTGGGACCACCACACCTCAGTAAGAGACCATGGGACTTCCCTGGTGGTGCAGTGGTTGAGAGTCCACCTGCCGATGCAGGGGACATGGGTTCGTGCCCCGGTCCGGGAAGATCCCACATGCCGCGGAGAGGCTGGGCCCGTGAGCCATGGCCGCTGAGCCTGCGCGTCCGGAGCCTGTGCTCCGCAACGGGAGAGGTCACAGCAGTGAGAGGCCTGCGTACAGTAAAAAAATAAATAAATAAAAGAGACCATGGTACTGCGCGGTCGCCACTCAGAGCCCGTTTCCCCTGTAAATGAGGATTTTAGATATGTGGGTAAAACAAACATCTATTAATATAGAATTGGTGTGTTAATACAACACATTAAGATCATTCGTATACTGTCCATATCACACCTTCATATAATACATAATATGCTCCTGTTTTGAGTTCTATACTGGTCGTAGCTGGATTTATGGAATACTGACTCTGTGCCTGGCGCTCTTCTAAGTGCTTTAAATGTATTAACCTATTTAATCTTCCTAAGACACACAATAAAAGAGGACCCTAAACTGAGGCACAGAGAGGTTCATTAACTTGCCCAAGGTCACACAGCTAGTGTGTGGCAAAGCTGGGATCTGAACCCCGGCCCTCTTGGCTCTAGAATTCACGTTGTAACCTCTAGTCTCTAACATCTCACTAAACGTTATTGGATGTAATCATACAATAGCATGTGATACCGCAGACACACCTGCTCTACACCTTCTGGTATACAAGGCGCTTCTGCTCCGTGGGCCGCACCTCACCTTTCTCACAGTGACTGTGTGAGGTGGAGCTGTTACCACCGCCCCGCATTCCAAATGGGGAGGCTGAGGCAAAGAGGCACTCCGGCATGTCCCAGGCCATTGGTTTCCAATCCAGGCGCTGGGCCGTGCCCCCCCTGTTGGCAGCTGGGCTGAGCGGGGAAGGAGGGTGACGGGCAGAGTGGGCCTCAGTCTGTGGCCAGCAAGGCTGCGTGGACCTGGTAGGGCACAGGACAGAGGTTGGGTCCCCATTCAGAGCCAGTCCCAGCTGGGCTGTCAGGGTCCGCAGCACACTGAGAGGGGGACTGCCGAGGGGTTCAGGCCACCGAGGGGTTCCCCGGGATGGGCGGGACATGGGTGGGGAGGAATGGGGAACCCAGGCAGGGACCACCGCTTGTCACAGGGTTTAGAGCTGGGCCACAGCAGGCCAGGTCAGCCTTGCACGTCTGGGAGGGTCCCCGTCTGCACGTGTGTGCCTTGTGGACACTACTGCCTGGGGGGGAATTATTGTGCACCCTTCCGTATCTTGGACCCGAGTGTCACAATGTGGTGGGGTGTCCCCGTGCCTCCCTCACAGGCTGTGCTGACAACCAAATGAGGTGACACTGGTCAACTGTTAATACCAATGCCTAGTCTATAGGAACTGCTCAAAAAATATTCACTGTCATTAAAGGAGTGGGAGAGGGATGAAGCGGGGAGGGAAGGAGGGAGTGAGGAAAAAAGGAAGGAAGGAAGGAGTCTGATTAGGGGGATAAAGTAGGCAAAGAAGTCTGCACAAAGGAATTGACCTTTGAGCAGGGTTTTGGAGGGTGAATAGGAGTTTGCTACAGGATGGAAAGGCAGGGAATGGAGTGGTGTTCCATGTACAGGGAGCCCCTGGGCCGCATGGTCAGCCTTTGTAAAGGGGGTTCATGATTCCATGTGCCTCGTGAGGTTCACGCAGGGGTTAGGAGAGGAAGCATTTGGAGAAAGAACCTAGCACTCACTAGGTGGACTGGCTGCAGCAGGACGAGATGGTGCTGTGTTATCACGATGTAGTCAGAGCAGGACTGGAGCTGGGGAGGGCAGCCCTGGGCCTGGGCAGAGTGCCCTCCAGGAACCCCAGCACCATTG
The DNA here is from genome assembly GCF_059928025.1 of Delphinapterus leucas. Lineage (NCBI taxonomy): Eukaryota > Metazoa > Chordata > Mammalia > Artiodactyla > Monodontidae > Delphinapterus > Delphinapterus leucas. The sequence continues at coordinate 102,451,880 of NC_143138.1, forward strand.
GCTGTGTCCCTGTCACATCACATTGGTGTTACCTCGCATGGCATGTCCATGTCTGAGCAGCCAGCTGGGGGATTGTCCAGACTTGGGGCTTCCAGGAGGCCAGGTTTCCTCACCTCTCCCAGCACAGGTCCCAGCACGGTTCCTGGCCTGGGAGGGAGGGAAGGCCTGTCTTGCCAGCCCCGCCCTCTCCATCCTCGAAAGCCGCTGTCCACCCCAGAGTGGGCACAGGGCAGTGACAGTCCAGCAAAGTGCCTCGAGGGCATCCTGACATCATCCCTCATGTCCTCTGTTCTTTGTGATCCCCAGCCAGGCCTGCTGACACACAGGCAGAGGTGCTGAGCCGATGGTGTGTGGCCCCAAGTGGGCTCTGGCTCCAGGGGAGGGGGGAGCCGTCTGTAGCCTCTTCAGCTGACGCTGGAGAAATGGGGTGTGCCTGAGGCAGGTTCTGGGGCATCCCATCTGCTGCACGTGGGGTCCGGCAACCAACGATGCTTCAGCCGGACAGGAAGTAGCAGAATCACAGGTCAGTGCGGGGATGTGGAAGGAGGGTCAGGGAGCGAGGCCGAAGCTCAGATGACCCGTGGTGGGCTCCCAGCGGTGGCCCAGAAGGGCGAGGCCCACGGTGCCAAGGTCAGGCCCACTCGGAGCAGGTGCCCTGGACTTCTGGGTGTTGGGTGGGGAGAGGCATGCGGGGCACCCACAACGGAGGGCTGTGGCCCACGTGGGAAGCAGCGTGGCATCGGAGGAGAGGTGTGTAGCCCAATGACACGGCCTCCAGGGGCGTGTCCTGTGTCACAGCAGCGGCTGCCCAGGAGGGCAGGGACGGGGTGTGCCGGGGAGCTGGGCCCCTGCCTCGTGGAAGGCACCCCGGGCCCGAAGGCCCGGTCACCGGGCATGGCGTCAAGCAGAGCCGGCAGAGGCTCGTGTTTCTCGACATCATTTCAGATCAGTTATTTGCCCACAGGAGCTTTGTACTCGCGTTTCTGTTTTACAAATGAGGACATTGAGCAGAGAGGCACTTGTACCAAATGCGCGTGGCTGGTCGGGGGTGGGGTGGGATCTGACCCCAGGTGGGCTGGCTCGCAGCCCAGACCCACAGCAGGACCCCGAGCCTCTCTGCCAGGGCTCCCGGCATGGGGGTGTTGGCCCCTGCCCGTGGTCCGGGCCTCTTTGGGGAGGACATGCTGGTCTCAGGCAAACACACTGAGTCTCCGTGCCACCCAGGCTGTACAGCAGGGGACCCACAGCACTTACCTGCTCGGAGCCTGTTTCCTCACGGGCGTCTGTGGGGCCTCAGCAGGGCCCCCCCACTCTGACTCCCCTCCCCACCTCTGACCAGGTTTGTAGCAGGTGACAGATCAAAGGAGGCACCGTCATGGCCGGTCCCCTCAGTGGGACAATGACCAGGACACACGGGGCCCTGCCTTCTGGAGGGGACTCTGACGGGCAGACAGGAGTGAATGAGCAAACAGATAGATGACTCAGGCTGTTTCACGTGGGGCTCTGAAAGAGAACGAGTCGGGGGCGAGGGTACCGAAGGGCGGGGGAGGGCTGCTATAGACAGGGAAGGCCTCCTGGAGTTGGAAAGTTGTCAGATGTGATGGGGACAGAGCATTCCATTGCAGGGGCAACGGCAAGTGCAAAGGCCCTGGGGCAGGAATGATGAGAGGAGCATGAGGGGGCAGAGGCCAGCTCATGCTGGGAAGGGGTTGTCTGTGGTCGGGGGCTGTGGACAGACCTGCCAGCTGGCAGGCAGGCCCAGGCCACACCCCAGGGTGCAGCTCTGCCTGCAAAGAGCCTCCGCTGGGAGACTCCCTGTGGGACCTTGGGCCTCGGCGTCCCCATTGAACAGGGAGCAGTTGGACTTGTCGTTGCCAAGGGCCCCCTGGGACTGAGCCCCTGCACTGGCATGTGGGGTGGGCACAGGGCGGTGTCTTGGCTGACCTGTCAGAGGACAAAAAAGCACATGGTTTCTTGCATGCGGGGGCCACAGGCTTTCCCCAGGGCTGCTCACCTACCCCAGGACCTGACCTGGGACCACCCAGCATGGCCTGCGCTGGCATGGCCCCCCGGGGAGGGGCTTGTTGTCTGGGGTCACCGGTAATCCTGTCTCACTTTTGCCACCTCAGGAGCTCCCTGGAGACCGGAAGCAGCCTCTCCACTGACCGATACAGGTACTGTTGTACCATCCGCCCTGGACCTGCTCAGGACCACTGGCCCACTCTCCCCAACAGCACCTAGGGTCGGCCCCAAGAGGCCACGGGGGAAATTAGCCCCCCATTTGGCCCTAAAATTCCCCCAGGGACCAGAGGTAGTGCTGACACATCCCCTGAGAACAAGTCCAGGTAGAAGTGGTCCCTCCTGGACCATGGCTCAGCCCATAGTTCCTCCGAGATTCAAGGCTGGTGGTCCCCCGAGGGCTGGCCTACAGCCGTGGCTCCCATGACGACCAAGGCTGCAGCCCAAGGGAGAAGCCGACAGTGTCTATCAGTTTCCACACTGTACTTGGTGGAAGTGGGGATGGTGGTCTGAGGGTCTTGTATGTTAATGTTTCTGTAAGACATGTTCAGAAGGAAGGGCTGTAGACTGTGGTGTAGGGGAGGCCCCTGGATGGGGCAGTAGGTGGGCATGGAAGACCAGGAATGGGCAGCTGGTCCTGAGTGGGGTTGGCATGGACGGTGGGCTGGGAGGGGACGTCTGCGCTACACGTGGGGGTGACTAGAAGTGGGCTGGGGATGCCCGCTCCCAGGAGAGGGCAGACTTTGTGAGGCCCTGAGAAGTGGATGTGGACCCAGGCCCTGGAAAGCGAGGGGGTGGGCGGATGGCAGACCCAAGTCCCACTGGGGAGCTCGGCCTCGGTGAGAGGGAGCTTCTGCACAAAGGCAGTGCGCCCCCGAACTGGAGCCGTCAAGCAGGGGCTGGGCCCCAGCTGTCGGGTGGCAGGCGCTATATGGGGATGAAGTGGTCTAGCGACCAGCTAGATGCCTGAGGCGGCTGAGGCTGTGAGAAGGGCTGGGGGTGGGCACGCGGGCGCGGCTTCCCTGAGCAGCTCGGGGCTGGGTACCCTCAGGGGCACCGCTGGAGGACGGAGAATCGGGGGGTCCACACACGTTCACACGCTCATGTAACCCCGTACATGGACGCTCTGCAGCCACAGCACACATAGCAGTAAGGGTTGTCGCTTCTGTTGGCAGAACGCTGGCAGCGTCCCACCTCTGCACGACCGCGCAGAACTATAGGCCCATTTTACAGGCGTCACATTTTCAGGACTCTCAGCTGGTGAGCAGAGCTGGGATTTGAACCCAGATCCTGGTGTGAACACTGCCTGATGCTGTAGCACACCCCTCGCCCCTGTGTGTACACTTCCTGCACAACCACACACACACACACACACACACACACGCAGACTCCCGGACATCTGCGCACTCCGTTACTTCGGCACTCGGACCCTTACACCGTCCCTCTGCACGTGGGTCCACACACACCCACGGCTTCACTCCAGTTCGGGCACATAAGTGATGGCGGTCATGGTCAGGGGTTGGCCACAGTAACCACCGCTGCTTGAGGCTGGCCACACTTGACCTCACAGGCAATGACACCCTGCACCTTCAGAGAGCAAAGACATCAGGGCCCCTTGGTTCTGCCTTCCCCCTCTGCTTCTCAGCCATTATTTCCTGAGCATCTGTGGGTGTGGGAGGAATAAGGAAACCACAGGGACCTGTCCTGCTGCCTTTGCAGAGCTACTGTGTCAGGCAGCAAACGCACAGAGAAATCGGGTTTTAATATGATATGTCAGGTGGTGACAAGCGTGTCGACTGAAGAAAAGCACACAGCCCAGAAGTTGCGAGTTATGTTTTATCTGGACCTCACTGAGGACTGTGGCCTGGGAGACAGCCTCTGCGACAGCCCTGAGGGACCTGCTGCCAAGAGGGGAGGGAGAAGCCAGGAGGTAGAGGGCTTTTTGCTGGGAAAGATGTGCTCTACCGTCGGAGATGACTGCTAATCACAAAAACCCAGACATCTCAAGTTAGTGATTTTAGGGCTTTTCTACGTATGGGACAATGCAAGAGTCCCATAGGAATAATAAGAACTTATTCCTTAGATGTGCATCTCCACTGTCTAGGGCGGGTGTCCTGTTTTTCTCCATCTTGAATCCCCTCAGGGTGCACCTTCAGGGGCTGCTACAGTGGCTGACAGCTTGATGGCAGCAGCATTCTCTGTTTACTGAAGTGCCAGCAACATTTCTTGTCCACAAGTGTTTACTGAAGTGCCAGCAACATTTCTTGTCCACAAGTGCTATGAAGAAAAATAAAGCAGGGTAAAGGGGATAGTGATGGGAGGGTAGTCAGGGAGGGCCTTCTGGAGGCGGCGCTGTTTAACCAGACAGCGGCAGGAAAGGCGGGCGAGGGGTGAGCCGTGCAGCTATCTGGAGTAGGGAGCGTCAGACAGTGGGACAGCCAGTGCAAAGGTTCAGAGGTGGAGCGTGCCCGGCACGTTTGAGAAGCAGCAGGTGCTATGTGAGAGCTGTCCTCATCCCCTTGGGACATAGGCAGAGCCCAGCTTAGTGTTCCCATTTCACAGATGAGGAAAACTGAGGACCAGAGGACTGTTGGTGCCAGACCCAGCCGCCCCCTCCCTCCCGGCACGGCCGCCTGACCTCTGCCCTTTATGCGCAGTGAGGCCGCTGGCTTTGCTGCTTTGTGGGAGCCTCTGAGAAAGCCGGCCCTCGGGCTCTGGTGGCCAGTCCCACGGAGGTTCTGGAGGCCTGCTTACAGCCTGGGAAATTCAGAAACAAAGGTGCCAGCCAGTAATTGCCTCCTTTCAAAGGAACAGCCGGCTTCCTCTGCCACAGGCGTGAGAGGGAAGCTGATGTCCTGTTGGGGGAGGGCGGACGGCCCTTCAGGGAGGCTGGCAGACAGGCCCCTCACCCTCGGCAGACCGCCATGTTGCCCTCGTTCCTCGCCTGCCTCGTCACCAGCGCAGTTACCCAGCAGCTCCCCTCTCCCCAGGCTGGGTTGGTGGACTGTGCCCCACGCTGCATCCAGCTCGGCCGTCCTGATGATGCTGTCCGTGCCCGTCCCCTCACTGGGCTTCACGCTCCCCGCTCGACTGAGCCATCGCGAACGTCCTTCCCTTCTTGCCGTCCACGGCGGCACTTCCTACGGAGAGCCACCCTGCAGAGCCGCTAGACTGCATCACTCCCGGCGGAGGGGGGCGTCCTGTACACTGTGGGGTGTTTGGCGGCCTCTAAATCCACTAGAGGCCCGTAGCGCCGCCCTCCCCATTGTGACAACCCATGGTGTCCCCAGGCATGGCCACTGTTTCTTGGGGCACGGGGTGGTGGCAGAATCGCCCCGGGGGGAGAGCCACTGCTCTAGAGGCAGCGCATCCGAGATGGCGGACGGAGGAGACTCCCTCCTGAGGCCGGTGACTTCGTTTTTGGCTTTGCCGGGGGGTGCTGCGATCAGGCCCAGTTCCGCACCCAGCCTTGGATGCCCGGCCGCCGGCGCAGGACACGCAGGCCCAGCACTCTGGTGGCAGCCACTCCTGTCTGAGGCCGATGGGCCTGGACGTCGTCCCTCACACACGGTGATGGGGTCTTCTCTGAGCTCTGTTTCCTCATCTGTGGTTGGGGGAGGGGGAGCGAGCCCTCCTCACAAGGATGCGATGGGACCACTGCTTTGTCAACAGTGTTGAGCAGACCAGGGACCCCAAGTAGCAGGCGGGGTGAGTGTGGTGTGCTCAGGAGGACCCTTCCGTCCCGCTCTCCAGGACCCTTCACTCCTGCAACAAAATGATGGGGTGCCTGCAGTGGGCCAGGTGCTGCCCTGAGCCAGGCAGGGCCGGGATGCTTGCGCTGCAGTTGGGGGCTGGAGCAGATAAGTAAATCAACGGATCATCTCAGAGGAGGGCATGTCTGGCAGAGAAAGTCAGGGTAGGGCGTGCAGGGGGCTCGGACGTGATGCTGGCGGTAGCATCCGGTGGGTGCAGAGGGGCCGGGGAGGGCACCTCTGGCCAAGGGCACTGCCTGGAAGGCCTGGAAGAGAGGGTGGCTTCAGGGACCTGACGGGAGCCAGGGGGCTGGGCGTCGGGAGCCTCAGAGAGCCCAGACGGTCGGCAGGAGTTGGGGCACGGAGGGCAGTCGGGAGTTTGGCCTTTATTCTGAGAGCAGCAGGGGCACCGGGTAGAGCAGAGAGGGACGTTTGAGATCCCTGTGGCTAGTGTGTTGGGAAAGGGCCGCAGGGTGCCCAGAGTAGAAGCCAGACCTGCCAGGAGGGGCCCAGTGGTTCTGCTTGGCCACTGTGACACTGGGTCCTGGGCCGCAGAGCCACCGGTTCTGCCCGTGGCCCCCGTCCCTGCCTGACAATGCCCCGCTGGCCACGGCCCCTCAGCCCAGGCGCCCCCCGCCCCCGCCCCCGGCGTCAGGAGTCCCCTCCCGGCAGCCAATGAGCGGCTGTCATCGAGGTTCCATTTTAGATTTTATCAATGTGTCCCTGTCACCCAGGCAACCACGGTGGCCCTGTCAGTCTTTCTCCGCTGCCTTTCAGAGACAGCGGCTCCCAATGCACCATGTGGCGACGTGGTGAGTTTCCGCTCTCGGGGCCGAGCAGGGATTCCGCCAAACATAACTGACCTGGCGAGGAGGCCGGCATCTGTCACCTCGCCCCCTCCCTGCCTGCACCCCACACCCCTGGTCTTCCCAGCCTCGGCCACTTCAGGCCAGGCAGGCGGCAGGGCCACTGCCCGGCCAGGTCCGGCGCAGCCACTGGGGACCTGGGGACCAGTTGGAAGAGGGAGCTTTCGGAGCCGCCGTCAGGAGCCCCAGCATCCAGGCCCCCAGGATGACGGGCCGGGGGCCCCCACCACTCAGCACAGCCAGGGCTGCCCCCGTTTGCCCCGGGGACCCCCGGGGAAGCCCCGAGAAGCTCCAGCCCCCCGCGGCGGCGGCAGCCTGAGGCTGCCTGGGCAAGCCTGACGGAGGAGTCGCTGGGCTTTTGTGTGCGCTGCTCTTTGTATCAGAGGCTGTGCTGGAGGGGCGGCTGGCAGCACCGGGCCATGTGAGTGGGGCCACTGTGGTAGCGGGGACCGGGGTGGCCGGAGCGGCCCGTCCCCCAGCTCCCTCAGCCCCTCTCCAAGTCTCGGTGGAGGTGCCACGGGGGTCCGGCAGGAGACCGAAAGGCGAAAATGCTCAAGTTCAAGGCCCTTTGCCTGGATTACTGGCAGTTCCTGTGCCTGCAGCCGCTGCACGGAGTCTATAAAAGGTACGTGCCCCGGGAGGGCCTCTGCCCTGGGGCAGCCGAGCTGGCGGGCCCGTCCCCTGCCTGGCGACCACGGGGCCTCCTCGTCCTGGGGCAGGGCCCCCACTGGCGTTTGCTCTGGGCCACTGGGCAACTTGGCTCAATTGTCCCCTCCTCTCCCTCCAGCCCTGAAGCTGGTAGCATTTCTGCGGAGAAGGGGTCACCCCCGAGTGCTCTGTGACCATGCGCTGAGTTTCATTGTTCCTTGCTGCTGAGAATCGCCCTGGAGCGGACTTGCTTGGAGCACTGTCACCCCACAGGAGGGCACCCTCCACCCTGGCCTGGCCGCGCCAGGGTCCATGCCCTCTGACCTCACTGGCGGCTCATGTGACTAAGGGGTTTGACGGCCTCCATCCCAAGCAGAGATCTGAGACACACTTGGAGTAATGAGGGTATCTGCCTTACTTGGGCAGAATGAGGGTATCCCTGGTGTGAAAGTCAGGAGACCAAAGTTCAAGTCCCTCCGCTTGCTTTGTAACTTTGGGCAGGTCACTTTCCCTCTCTGAGCCCCAATTTCCCCATCTTTAGGGATTTGGACCTGTTGACGGGTAGCGGCACTTGGGGACTACTCCCTGAAACGATGCGGGCATGACCCCGAATGTTAGTAAAACTGACAGTGTCTTCCGCACGTGCATTCTGTCCACACACACACCTTGGCTGAGGAACACCGGTGCCCAGGCCAGCAGGAAGGGCGGCTTCAACGGCCTGTAATTAAAGGCCTTGGAGGAGGGAGTTAGAATACCGGCTATCCTGAGGGAATTAGTTTTTCCTGATTTCACACTCTGAGAAGTCCGTGGCTATTAGTATGCGAGCCGTTCTGGGAAAGTGTGGGAACTTTTCTTTTCTCTTCCAAGGCTTTCTCCGAAGGGGGCAGGTCCTGAGGGTCTCACAGCAGCCTCAGAAAGGAAGTCCCCGCTCTTGGGTGGGTGCCAGGGAGAGAGGCCCACCCCGCTTCTGATCAGCACCGACTGTTCCCCGGGGCGTCTTCCACTCGTGCAGGTGGACCAGCCTTTCCCACCATCCTGGGAACTTGTTCCTGTGGGCCTGGGGCACCTGGAATGTTCTGGCTGTTAGCTATTAAGTGTCTGCCGAGGGTGCACTTTACACTCTGGTCAATCCTCAGCCCTACTGCAAGAGGGGCGTCGAAGCCCCCCTTTGAGCAGGTGAGACCCAAGGGCAGGCAGACACGTAAGTGTGGCCACAGGATTTGGACCCAGGTCTCTCTTGTTCCAAGGTGGACTCTGTCTCGAGTGCCCCGCAGCTCAGGAGAGGAGTGTGCCAGGGTCCTGAGGCAAGAGGGATAAAGGAAGCATGTCCCCACCCCACAGGGGCTCAGGTGGACACGGTAGGAGGAGTGGATCTGGATGTGGGGCTTCATGGGGGAGGTGACAGCTGAGCGGGCATCGAAGTGTCTGCGGGAGTTGGCTGGGCCGAGGTGGGGAGATGGGTGTTCTAGGCAGAGGGAAAGGCATGTGAAAAACCCCAGAGGCTTTCAAAGGGCATGTGTCTTTGGGTGGTGGTGAGAAGCCGTGGAGCTGAGAGGGGCGTTGGGGACCTGCGTCTAGGACCAGGGGCTGGGCCTCCTGCTTTGTACAGTGGGGAGCCCAGAGGGGCTCTCAGGGTGGGAGTAGCAAGCTGAGAGTCCCTCTGGGAGTCACGTGGTGCTTGTGAGAGACCTGGCTCAGCCTCCAGGCCAACCAGTGAGAGCCCCCTCGGCCCCTCCCACCATGGGAGGTTCTTATTCAGAGCAGGTGCTCTTTTCTCAAGGCCCAACTGTGACCAGAAGACAAATGGGACATAGTCCTCAAGGAGCTCCCAGCCTACAAGGGGAAAGAGACCCACTAACAAGCCATGAAAGTTGAGGATGGGGGATAAATAGAGGTGGCACAAAGATACCAGCAGTATGAGGGAGGCCGTCTGGCCTGGGAGAAATCTAGGAGGGCTTCCTGCAGGAGGTGTCATTTGAGCTGGGCCTGAACGTAGGAGCAGGATTTTTTCAGATAAGGAAGGGACAGTAGGCAGGGAGCACAGCATGAGCAAACGTGTGGAGGTAGGACCGAGCCTGGCGTGGTTCAGAAATGGTCACAGATGAGGCTAAAGTGTAGGGTGCCTGTCAGGCAGTGAGGCTAGAAAGGGAGGCCGGGTGGGCCGTGTGATGCAGAGGCTCACGGAGTACCCGCTATGTGGGAGGCATCGTTCTAAGCCCACCAACCCCGTGAAGGGGAGGACGTAATTGTCCCATTTTCCAGGTGAACAAATAGAGACTCATGGGCGAGAAGTGGCTGGCCCAGAGTCACATGGTCTGTCAGGGGGACCGAGGGATTTCACAGGCTGCACAGGGCCAGCCAAGGAGCTTCGACTGGCAAATGAGATGCTCGGGGCTGGGGACAGTCCTCTTTCCATTGACTAGTGTTCATAAATAATGGTGATGCGTCAGTCAGGTGGACGAGAGACTCCAGCTTTATGGCCAGACCGCATCCTGGCGGGACTCCGACTGCTCGCCGACGGTGGGGGAGGGAGCTGGCCCACCTGCCATGGCCCCTCCGGGGGATTGACAGTGTCAGTGCCAGGGAAGCACTTAAGGCACCTCACGTAGGGGGCTTAGGGAGCCGTGGTCACCTCTGTCCAAAGAGATCCAACCCCAGGAACTTGGCGCATGGAACCACTTGGCTTTTTTCCTGATGCCATATTCCATTGTTTAAAACAGCAACCCAAAACTTTCGAGTATGAAAAGGGCGTTTTGCAGACAATGCATAATTAACCACTTCTAAACACAGGGTGTGCCAGGCTCCCTTGAAGCTGTTAATTATTCTTCATTAGTGATCTTAAATTCATGTAAAATAATCCTGGAGCCCTGCCAGAGGCTGAGGCTCCAGGAGGAGCAGAGATGCTTATTTCAACTAGAAAGCGTAAAGGAAGTTCTTGGCGCCTCTGCCTTGTGCCTGGGGCGATGGCCATTCCGCAGAGCCCCTAGCTTTGGCCCAGAGCCCATCCTGGGAGGCACAGAGCCCGCTCCCCAGGCCCTAGAGCCTGGTGGACCTCAGGGCACTCTGGTTAGTGAAACAGTTCAGGTGGGAAGAAAAAGTAGAGAGTGGTATACCCGTCACCTGGCTTCAGAAACAAACTGTTATGACGCGGTGGACGGCCCCTGTGGGCCTCCCTCAAATCCCATCTCACCCCGATCCCCCCAGAGCTAAACCTAAGCAGTAGTGCCCCCACCCTGCCCATTTGTTGTGTTTATTTCACATGCACATTTTTATAATTTGGCTAACACAAAGCTCATTCCACAAGTTTTAGAACTTTACATGCATGGTGTCATAACCTACAACTTGCTTTTCCAAACTTTTGAATTGTGGTAAAATACACATAACGTAAAAGTGACCATCTTGTCCATTTGTTAGTGTACCGGTTGGTGGCATTAAGTACGTTCACACTTTTGTGAAACCATCACCGCCATCGTCTCCAGGGCCTTTTCATCTTCCCAAACTGAAACTCGGTCCCCATTCAACACTCACTCCCCACCCCGCTCCCCCAGCCCTTGGCACCCCCCCCATCCTGCTCTCTGTCTATGAATTGGACTGCTCTCGGGACCTCATATAAGTGGAGTCATTCGGGATTTGTCCTTTTGTGACTGACCTGTTTCACTCGCCATAATATCCTTCAGGTTCATCCATGTTGTAACGGGTGTCAGAATTTGTTTCCTTTTCAAAACTGTATAATATTCCATTCTGTGTGTCAACCACATTTAGTTTATCTCTTCATCCACTGACGGACATGTGTGGCTTCCACCTATTGGCTCTTGTGAGTAATGCGGCTGTGAACATGGGTGTTCAGATAGCTCTACAAGATGCAACTTGCTCTTTTCACTCCACATTTAATTGGTGAGAGTCATCCGTGTGGCTGTGCATAGTTCTCATGTTTATTTTTGTTGGTGTAAAGTCTTCCACTGTTCTGCTGCTGATAATTTCGGCGGTTTCCCATTTTTTTGATGTTCCAGGCAGGGCTGCAGTAAGGGAGGTTCCTTCACTCCTTGCACACACGTGTGGTGTGTGTAGAGTTTGTACCAGGGCGGTATATGAGTGCCTTCAACTTTACTGGGCTTTGCGAAATTGCTTTCCAAAGTGGTGTAGCAGTGCACCTCCTCAGTAGCAATGAGTGAGGGTCCCGTGTCTCTACATTCTTACCTACACTTGGTATTAAAAGCCGGATGATAATGTATAAAGGAGAGAAAGAGAGAGAGGACAGGAGAGGAGAAGACTGTAAATGGTGTGGGTGTGCACCCCAGCTCTGCACAGCATCAGGCATCCTGGAGTGGAAGCTGAGACAGCACGTGCCGTTCCCTCGGTCTGTGTAGTTCCAGGTCCTCCGTGGTAACGAATTTTCAAGGGTGACTGTAAGTCCGTGTTTTCTTGCCCCACACCCTGACTTTGGCGCCTCCCCTCCAAGCACGTGGTGGGTACCCCCATCTGCTTTTAGATGTAGGACTAGTTCGGGTTAGACCAGCTGTCAACTTGCTCCCTGATGGGCAGGTTTCACCAGCCCCTTCTGCTGGAAATAACAGAGGCCAGGTGTATCGAAAACACTGTAAAGACACTCGTTTTGAAGAGGGTTCCCCAACCTCAGCCACAGTCAGTGAACGCGGTGGCCTGGCAGCTCTGAGCACACAGCCCGGGAAGCTGGGCACAGAGACTCAGGGCTGGTCGGAGGCTGCAGGGTGCCCGCACACACGCTGGAGCCCAGGCGTCTGCTCCCAGCCGGCAGGCTCAGCCCCTGAGGCTTTGTGACTTGAGGGGCCAGTGAGGGCGCTGACATCAGCCGGCTGGGGATCCGATGTGGCCGGTCCCTTAGATCATCGTTAGGACTGCTGTTACTTTCCGTGGGTGTTCGTTTAGGTGCCGAATGCTGCGCGCGCGGTGTCTCCGTGAGTCCTCTCAACAGCCTCCTGAAATAGATACTGTTCTTTTCCCCATGTTTCAGACAAGGAAACGGCGGCCCAGAGAGGGCAAGTGACCTTCTTAAGGTCACAGAGGGGGGATGTGGTCAGTGCACTCCACGTGACCAGCTCCACGAAGCGGCCCAGCCGCACTTGTTATCCTCACTTTCTAGCCCCTTCTGGCTCTGGGCAGCTTCTCCGCCTGCTGTGGCTCCGTCACAAATTACCGCACGCTTACGGTAGTTTCAGACGATGACAGTGTTTGTTTTTCCCACAGGTTTGCAGTTTAGGTGGGGCCTGTCCTACTCGGCATCAGATGTGGCTTCTTGAAGACTGGGGGCTGGGTCCTCAGAGGCCTCGCCCACCTAGCCACTCACCTCACAGCTGCTGCAGGCTGTGAGCTGAACACTTAGACGGGACCTCCCCATGCGGCCTGGGCTTCCTCACAGCATGGTGGCTGGGTTCCCAGACCAAGTGTCCCAGGAAAAAGAGAGACAGGAGGTTGGGGTATGGGGTGTGGGCAGACAGTGCCAAGTAGAAGGCATGCCAGCTTTTATGACCAGGCCTCAGAAGTCCCAGAGCGTCACTTCCCTTGCATTCTGTTCATTAGAGCATCACAGTTGGGACCGTCTCAGGGCACAGTGACACCCCAGTCACTTCTGCTCTCTGACCTTCAGGTCCTGAGCTGAAATGGACTTAGGAAGAGGACCTAATGCGTGTGAGGGTGCCTGGGAAACAGTTGGCTCTGGGTAAATGGGGGGTTTTCTTTTCATTAATGAAGTAAGTTCAAAGAAAGCGTGAATGTTATTCAGGAGAGAGAGCAAGCATTTCGGCTGGGAAAGCCAGAAGGGGTTCTTGTAGAGCAGAGACGGGTCTTGAGGGCTGAAGGGGGTTTTCCCACCAACAGAGGGAAGCAGTACCCTTGGCAGAAAAGGCATGGAGAGGAAGTGAGGGTGGTGGAGCTAGAGCGTTGTATCGGACAGAGTCTTTGGGGGTGAGCAACAGAGATCCCGTGAGGCCAACCAGAGACACAGGGGCTCCAGCGGCACTGCACCCCGTGCGGGAGGGCCGGTCCCCAGGCGCCATGGGCGGGCAGGCAGGAAGGGCTGGGCGTGCTGGGCGGTGCAGGATGCCCGTTGTTCCCCGAAAATGTGTCCTCCTGGCTCAGGCGCTCCAGCTGGACCAGAGTGCGGCGTGGGTGAGAAACACGCCGAAGGCTCACTTTGGCCCAGTGGCCGGGGGCCTTGAGAAGCTTAGCTTCGGCCGAATAATCGGTGAATGTTTAAGAATCAAGCAGCCAGAGCTGAACCTGGCCCAGGAGAGAGGAACGAATGTCCTCGGGTGGAACACCGGTGTGTCCTTGCCAGGTGCATCTAGAGGGCGTGTAAAGCGGACGCTGCAGGCGTGGGTGGGCTCCGGGGCTCCGGACTTCCGAATGACCGCTTCTCCCCTGCTGGAGGCCTTCTGTGTCTTAGCGAGGTCCCGCTGGTGCCAGAGGGTGGCAGGAGATGGGTCATGGAGAGTTTATTCAGGGGAATGCTGTTGCCTGGACGAGACCCCACTGCGATCCCCCGACAGACACTTCCTGCCTTCAGTATAACTGCCGGACTTAGCACGTGAGATTAATCCATACTGAGTGACCGTCTGCACCTCAGCCACGTCTTGGCAGCCATCGGATGGATGGGTCAGCCTGCCTGAGGGCTCCACGTATCCAGGCAGCTCAGAGGAGGGAAGAGCCGGGCCTGCGTGCTTCTGAGCTGAGACCCTTCTCCTGTCAGGGCCTGTTATGGGGGCAGATTCATATGTTGAAGCCATAACTCCAGTGCCCGAAAATGTGACTGTGTTTGGAGATGGGGCCTTTAAAGAGGCAACAAAGGTGAAATGAGGTCACTAGGTGGCTCTCATCCAATAGGACTGGTGTCCTTATAAGAAGAGGAGATTAGGACGCAGACACGCACCGAGGGACGACCATGTCTAACAGTTAATTTCGTGTGTCAGCTTGACTGTCCCTGGGGCGCCCAGATGTTTGGCTTAGCGTTATTCTGGGTGTGTCTGTGAGGGTGTTTCTGGATGAGATTAACATTTAAATCACTAAACTGAGCAAAACAGATTGCCCTCTCCAATGTGGGTGGGCCTCGTCCAATCAGTTGAAGGCCTGACTAGAACAAAAACGTTGAATAAGAGGGAACTACACCTGCCTGACCGTCCTCGAGCTGGGACATAGGCTTTTCCCAGCATCTGGACTCAGAGTGAAACATTGGCTCTTCCTGGATCTCAAGCCTACTGGCACTAGGACTAGAAGAATTTCATCAGCTTTCCTAGCTATTCTGAAGTTCAAGGTCTCCAGCTCACCAGCTGCAGATCTTGTGACTTGTCAGCCTCCATAGCAGTACGAGCCAATTCTTTATAGTAAATAAATACATCTATGTATTTATATATATATATATATATATGTGTGTGTGTGTGTATGTGTGGATAATAAATAATTATATACACGTGTGTATATAGTTATGCACACACACGCACACGTACATCCTAATGGTTCTTTTTTTCTCAAGAGCCCTAATACACCATGTGAGGACACAGCAAGAAGGGGGCTGTCTGCAGGCCGAGGAGAGAGGTCTCAGGAGAAACCAACCCTGCCAGCACCTTGATCTCAGGCTCCTGGCCTCCAGAACGTGAGACAATGCATTTCTGTGGTTTCAGCCACCCAGTCTATGGTGTTTGTGATGGCAGCGCTGGCAGACTTCTCTAGGACCTCCCTTTCTTCATCCGTGAAGTGGGTACAAGGACCCATTCTCAGGCTTACTGTGGGTCTCTGTTGAGCAAAGTATGTGCACAGCAGCAAAGCCCACGTGGGTGGCGTGGGGTGGGCAGGGCTGGGATCTGGG
Source organism: Delphinapterus leucas (assembly GCF_059928025.1). NCBI lineage: Eukaryota > Metazoa > Chordata > Mammalia > Artiodactyla > Monodontidae > Delphinapterus > Delphinapterus leucas. Next base: position 102,467,002 of record NC_143138.1, read on the forward strand.
TGAGGCAAGTGAGGCATTCAGCCTGGGTGTGGAATTTAAGTTGGCCCCCAAAAATTCAGCGATCAAGCAACCAACAAAACATCGAAATTGCACATAAAGACAGGCTGTTGTTTGTTTTACAACCCTGCGTTATTGTGCAGCGGGGACGGTCATTTCAAGGGGCTGCAACCTGTGCCCTGCAGGGTGGGTTATGAGGGCCGACAGAAACGTGCGAAGAGATCGAGTAACAGTGGGCTCTTTTCATAATCATTTTTTCCATTTTAAAGGTTTATTAACTTTTTCCCTTGGGTCAGAAATACAGAGGTGTGTATACGGTGCTCATTTCCCCTTGGCTTCAGGATCCAACACACAGGCCCTGAGTGAGCCAGCCCGTGGGCTGAATGGTCCACCCCCAATGGGCCGGACTGGTGCTCTCCTTAAAGGCCGTCCTGGGAACACAGTTCCCTCGGCATGTTTGCAAAAGAGGCTTAAGATCAGGGACTGTTCTCCGTGGAGGACGTCCGCTAGGTCAGCTGGCAACTCTGAATAAGATCTGAGGATAAGATAGCAGTATTGAACCAATGTGAATGTCCCGACTTTGAGAACTGTCCTTCGGTTATGTCAGAGAACGTCCTTGTTTTCAGGGAACACGTCAACGTAGCAGGGGCTCGAGGGGGGCGACTTACGCTCAGAGAATTCCGATCGCAAGCGTGTGTGTGTGCGCGCGCACACACATATGGCGAGAAGGAATACGATAGGATACACTGTTAACATGGGGGGAATCTGGGCAAAGGGTGTACAGAATTCTTTGTAGGCTTCTTGCAACTTTTCTGTAAGTCTGAAATTAACTCAAAATACAAAGCTTGAAAAAAGAGTCAGGACTTGCTGAGGGCTGGTTGCCTGTGCTCAGGCTCTTGCTTCTCTGGCGCGCCCTGGCCCCAGGTCTCCTCCTCCCTCCTTCTAGGCACTTCCGGCCTCAGCCTGAGTGGCATCTCCGCCTCCACCTCCCCGCCGTCGTTAACGCCCTCCAGCCTGGTTTCTTTATCCTCCTTAGCAGCATCGGAAATGATCTCATTCGTTTGCCTAGCTTTTGTCCTCTGTCCCCCGCCTCTAAGTGTCAGCTCTTTGGGATTTTGTCCTGTTCACCCCTGCCCCCCATCCTCTGTGCCTCGCACACAGTCGGTGCTCAATGAATACCTGTGAACAAGGTTCCATGATCATGAAGGTCAGAAAACCTGGAGTTTTGTCATTCCTGGTTCCCCCCGCCCAGACTTTCCATGTGACCTTGGGCAGTGCCTGCCCTGCCTGGGACTCAGTTTCTTCATCTGTGCCCCAGCTCTGAGCTTGTGGATTGTGTGACTCAGAAGGGCCCAGGCTGCCACCGAGGCTGAGTCCCCACCGAGCCCCTCTCTGCTGCGGAGACTGCGGCTGCCGGGGGGGCGGGGAGGAGGGGGCTCTGCTCCGACGCTCACCACCCCTCCCTCCCTGATGCACGAGAAGCGGAAGGTGAGGAAAGGTGTTTCAGGGACCTACCTGCAGCCCAGTGTCCCCGGTGGGCCCAGGGCGAGAGTGCAGGCGCTCACCTCTCGCCCAGGGCTTCTCGGAACAGAGGCGGGCAGGTTTGCAAGGCACCCTTGGCAGGACACAGAATCCTCCTGAAATCGGATCACACTGTCTTGTTTTCATGGTAACCTTCTACTTACAGCAAGTGATACTAGTTTTCCACGTAGGGGAGTGATCTAAAGTTTCCTTTTGAAATAACCATACTCAGGGGCGAAAGCCAGTGCGTTTGGCGTTTTGCGCATTGTTTAACTTTTCATTCTTGCAAATTTGAACCTAGTTGGAAGCCGGTTTCAAGTCCCTTGGCTTAAAGTCCCGCCGTGAACCACGTGCCTCCACCGGATGCCGTGGCTTTGCCCGCCCGTCAGCTTGTTCCTCTGTCTCCTGTAGTTCCTACAACCTGGGAGTTAGACCTAGAAGCTTGATCCGACTAGGGTGCAGCTTTTTAAAGCAGTTGATCTTAAAGGAAAACATTAAGTAGTATTACACGCTATAACGTCCACGGAGAGGGCCCTGGGAACTGCCTGTGCACGGAGATGAGCGACAGAGAAGATTCAGGCAGGGCCTCGCCCCAACAGGGCTGGGCGCTGGGAAACAGGATGCAGGGAAGCAAGTGAGGAGGTGAGCTCCTGGCCCAGGGTGGTGCGGTCCTCACCAGGCCTCTGTACACACACACACACACACACACACACAGAGTCAAGGGGAGGGTTCCTGTTTGGGGTAACCTGACCCGCATGCCAGGACCCAGGGAGCTGGGAGCCAGGGGCCAAAGAACTTAGGCCTTTCAGCACAGAATGGGGGACATGGGCGGAGCTTTTCCCCTTCGCCTAAGAAGGAGCTAGGGAAGGGCACAGCCTACAGCAAAGGGGATTCAGGTTAGACCTTGAGAAGGACTTCCATGCCGTACTAGGACAGCCGTGTCGCATGGTGGTTATAGTGGGTGCTTGGGAGCGGAATTGGTTCAAATCCTTGCTCTCCCATTTCCTGTTTGTATCAACCTGGGCATGTCTGTAAACCTGCCTGTGCCTTGGTTTCCACGCCCTGCAGATAATAATAGAAGCTGCCTTATAGGATGAACCTAAGCATTCACTGAGTTCATCACGCGTAGGGCACTGGCCCCAGTGAGCACCCAGTAACCACTAGGTGTTATTTCTCTTGGATGAAAGTGAGATGTGTCTCCTTGGAGGTTGGAAAGGTTGCCGCACCCAGACCATTCAGAGACCAGAAGCTAAGAAGAGTGTGGCCCTGTAGTCACGAGCCTGCACGCAGCACACACACCACAAGCACGTTCACACAGCGTCGGCCCTCAGGGGCGCTGCTGTGCACAGAGCACCGCGGGGGCGGCTTCTGCTTCTCTCCCTGTCTTGTGGATGAGGACTCCGAGGTGGGGGAGAAGGGTGTGGGGGGTGGCTTGTCAAGATGCCAGGGCCAGTGCAGCTCAGCAGCCTGGAAAGGATATAGGACTTGGAGTCGGGACCCCAGGTCTGCTGCCCCCAGGCTGTGTGACCTTAGGTAGGTCACTGCACACCTCGGAGACTCCGTTTCTCCATTTCCAGTGCTGGGAACTGTGCTGGGCCTCCATCGCCTCCGTCATCTGATTTCTCTACATGGCAGATCTGAGCACAGACCCTGAAGGTCCCTGGCACAGTCTGCCCTCCCAGGGCCAAAAGGGAAGTGGGTCGGAACTCTCAGAAGAGAGCCCAGGAGGGCTGGCCGTCACTTTAACTGACTACTGATGTCAGACCCCGCCCTCGGGGGGGTCCCTCTGTCCACAGCCAGGCCACCCACAGCGATGCTCAGTCCTAGGGGTCTGGCTCTGCCCTGACCCCAGTGGGTGGCCCCCGTCGCCCTGGAATGGGCTCCCTACCCTCCCTGGACACTCAGGGGCTGCCCAGGATCTTGTTTTTCCCTCGGGTGGCAAAACCTGGTAAGATTGTGCAATCACCTTCATACTTCCTGCTCGCCCAGTCTCGGGGGCAGCTGACAAACAGGCTGGACAGCAAGCAGGCCCTGGCCCCAGAGCCCACCGTGGACAGGTCACCTCCCTTCTCTGGGCCTCAGTTTCCTCATCTGCCAAATGAAAGGTGGGAGGATCAAGGGAGAGAGAGAATCATTCAGTAGGTACTCATTCAATAACGCCTGCTCTCGGCCAGAGTGTCTGCTGCGGGCATGAGAAATTGATAAGCAAACCCACACCCACCCTCAAGTCACTGCCAATCTGGTGGTTTCAGTGCTGTGAGGAGGCACAGGCACCTCTAGAGCTGGAGTAATCACAGGCAGCTTCCTGGAGGAAGTGGCAGCTCTGTGAATCTTGACGGGGGGGGGGGGAGAAGGAACAAAGGGTACAAGAGGTAGCCTGAGGGCCAGACACCTCCAGGTGTACTTTATTTGGTGTGCACGGGATTAGCCCACATGGCATTTTAAATTTGAATTTATCACAAACATCTAAAACCCAAGAGCCTTTATGAAAAAAATCTGGATTTCTGACTTCTGAAAATCCAGAGCCTTCATTCCCACAGAGCAACGATTTTCCCCTTAGACCCCTTGTAGTCCTCACCACTCTGTCCCACCCAATCACCCCCCATGCCTGCTCCCCATGTGCCCATTGCCATCAGTGGAGCCCCCATCCACCCGGTAGTTCAGACCAGAATCCCAGGCATCACCTTCCGCGCCTCTTTCCCCCTCCCCCCGTCATATCCGTCAGCAGCCCCTGCTGGCTCTGCTTGGTGAGTGGCTCTAGGATCCAGTCGCTCGTCCCCACCTCCTGGGCCACCACCTGGGTCCGAGCAGCAGCTGCTCCCTGGTCCTTGCTCTGCCCTTGCCCCCGCCCCCAGCCTCCCCTCGGCTTGGCAGGCAGAGCGAGGCCCTGCATGCCCAGGCGGGGGCTCGGCCGCTGGCCCCCGTGGCCCCCTGCGATGGACCTGCTGAAACTCTTCTCTGGCTTCTGCCCCACACCTGCCTCCTGAGTGGCCTCCTGGGCCTGAGAGGAGAAGGCGGAACTCGGGATCCCATGTGACCGAACGCTCTTAGCAGCCTTGGGCCTCCATTTTCCCATCTGGAAAATAGAGGCATCCGGGGTCCCCTCCCCACAAGGCACACGCTGCTTAAGGAGCAGGACGATTACGGTCTTTGATGTTCAGCCCACTTGACGGGGGGTCTAGCACCGGCCTCGTGCTGGGTGCCGCTCTGGGCACCACTGGAAGAGTCTGCAAATATAGCTGACGGTGACGCACTTCGCTTTCAGCCTGAAGCAGGAGAAAGAGCTCAGCCGTGGAGTCAGGCAGGCAGCGCTGGGTTTGGGTATCATCCCAGGCAAGGTGTTGGAGCCGCGGTTTGTGAGTTTGTGGAAAACGGACCTGGTAAGGACTGTTGCTACTTAGGCTGTTGTGAGGCTGGTTCGGATGATGTGCAGAGAGCTGAGTCACCATGTTCTCCCCTCCCCGCCCCGCCACAGGCTCTCAGAGCAGAGGCAGAGGGACAGACAGGGTACTGCAGGGTGAGCAAGGCCGCAGCCCGGGCCCAGCGAATGGGGGGTATGTGGGCGGGAGAGTGGGACCAGGGTGAGCTCATGGCAAGAAGCTCTGCCTTGTTTCTCTTCCCTGAGGCCCCCGATCGCTGCCGACGTCATCTCTGTTTACCTGCTCGCTTGGTGCCGGGCATCCCTCCCACCGGAGGGTCCCCTACCTAGGCTCCCCGTCTTCCTCACCGAGTCCTCACGTGGTGTCTGGCGATCAATACGTGTGGAATGGATGAAGGAGCGAACAGACAGTTGCTTCCTGGAGGCGGTGGCCTTTGAGTTGCACCTTGAAGGGCAGTGTATGGAGACCTGGCGGAAACAGCGGGTCCACTAGGAGTTGGTGGGCCGTGCTGGCCGTGGGGGTCTGTGCCCAGGGGCGGGGTTAAGGGGAAGGTGTAGCACCTAGGCTGGCAACGGTGGAGGGGGGCCTTCCCTGGGCCCGAGGGCGGGCGAGGGAGCCTTTACGAGAACCCAGAGAGAGCCCTGCGCAGAGACCACGCACCAGGCACTGCGGCTGCAGAGGGCGCGGGACAGGAGGGGGTGGGGCAGTGAGCTCCTCCGCCTGTGGTCTTGCCATGCCTCCCACTGGCCACACCCACCGGAAACGGGGTGCCTGCGGATGCAGTCCATGGCCCAGAGCAGAGTGGAGTGCAGGTGGCAGATGGGAAGGGGCCTTGCCTGCCTGGCGAGGTCAGCGGTGGGGAGGGTGCTGGGTGCTGGAAGGACCCTAATGGTGGATGGGGGGTCGGGGAGGGACGGAACTGGCGGAAGGCAGGGTGAGCCTGCAGAGGCTGCGCACGGACCCAGCCAGGGGGAGGGGGCCGAGGTCTGGCCTCAGAGACCCCATCACCCCCAGCTTACCGCCAGGGAGTGGGTTGGGGGCGCCCATTTGCTGGATGAGACAGGCCGACATGGAGTAGCCCCTTAAGTCAGAGGTGGGAGTTGGGGGGGGTTCAGAGCCCTAAGACCACGGACGCCCCTCACCATGCCAGCAGAGGGGACAAAGCCCACTGGGCCTGGAGGCTGGACTGAGGTTCGCAGACCCTCACTTGGCCCCCAGAGGCGGGCCACGCCCCCAGCCCCCGTCCTCCGGCCGGGTCCTCACCCACTGCCCCCCCCGGGCTGCTGCCTCCCTCAAGCGAGCAGAAGCCCTCGCAGGCCAAGTGCACCGTGGCGTTGGTGTCTCCCAGGGAACAGGTGTGTCCTTTTCTCTGCCTGGGCGGCAGTGACCTCACCCCCAGTGGGCCATGTGAGTCACTGGGCCGAGGGTGGAGGCCCGGGCAGCTCTCCGCAGAGTCTGGCTTTGGCCGTGAGGCTGGGAGAGGGACCAGCGGAGGGTGTGAAGGTTTCCATGCCCTTTCCCCGCCTGCTGCTGTGGCCCCGTGTCCTGCGGGGGCGGGGAGGGGGGACAGTAGTCACTGAGCACCTCACACATGCCCAGCGGTGCCAGGGTCTCTCAACGTGATGCTGACGGGGGCTCACCGGTCCTGCAGGAGATGGCCCTGAGAGGTTAAGTCTCACACCCAGGGTCACACGGTTCTTTGGCCTGGTAGCTCTTATCTGTCACCACAGCCGGGAGGGGAGGGATGCTTGTCCCATTGCGCAGAGGAACAAACTGAGGCTCAGCGGACGATGCATGTAGGGACAAGGGCCTCAGAGGTGAACCAGGAGTCTGCCCCCGTTCTCGAGGACAAGCCACAGTCGGCATCAGGAAACCTCGCAACACTTGGAGCCTCAGTGCCCTCATCCATAAAATGAGGATAATGACACCCACCCCTCGGGGATGGAGGAAGCAGAGAGGGGACATGACAGGCGCAGCGTGGAATCGGTGGGGCAGCCCCTGTACACCCCCAGGCCACCCCACCGGGCCCTCTGCCATGTGACAGCCTCCACTACCATCAGCCCTGGGGCCGGTATCAGGCCAGTGCAGGGCCATGTGCAGCTCAGGTACGAGGCTGGACCAGAGTGATGGCCACGGAGTGGGGCTGCCAGGGGTTCAAAAGGCAGATCGTCAAGGGCCACCGGTGAAGGAGAGCATGGGTGATGGCGCCTGGATTGGCCCCTGCTGGGTGGGCCCATGGGGTGAGCTCCTCTTGTGTCCCAAGGGATTCCTAAACCCTCACACAGTCTCCCCAGCCCATCCTCACCAAGGAGCAGCCTTCTGAGGAGCAAGTGACTCCCTGGGAGCTGAGAAAGCCGTGCTCCTCCCCTGGCCTCAGTTTCCCCATCTGTAAAGTGGAGGGTGGGAAGCCCTAACTCGGTGCTGTTGGAAAGGAGATGGACCAGGTGGACACAGCCAAGAGGAGGAATGAAGGATGGGGCCCAGGACCTCCAGAGCTTTTGGTGATGGGACAGGTGTGTCCTCCAGGACGAGAGCGACTTGAAGGAGGCCCCCTCAAGGGTCTTGGGCCTCTGGTCTTAAAAATGGCACTCTCTCTAAGATCACCTCCAGGGCAAAAGGGCCACGTACTCCCCTCTACCGGGTGCCTGCCATGACTGGTGTCTGGCACAGAGCAAGCCTGTGACAAATACTCCTCCAGCTGGGCGTCAGTGCTGAGCCCAGGACCAGGGGGTCTGCCCCAGAGCCTGGGGCAGTAGGACCCATGAGACATGGGAAGTCAGAGGCTGGGGGCCACACAAGGCATGGGGCAGAGACAGAGAAGGCTCCAGTTTGCCAGGGACATGACAGGTCATGGATGGAAACCTTGGGACCAAGCAAGAGGCGAGGGCTGGCAGGGAGGAGGGTTCAGGAAGACAGGAGGAGGGAGAGCTTGCTGCCACCACCTGTTGCGCCTCGTGACCCTGTGGGGACAGGGGCCCAGGCCGGGGGTGGGGTGTGAGTGAGGCGGTAGATGGCTGAGGGGATGGACGGATCGATGGGGAGGTTGGATAAGAGGATAAACAGATGCATGACTGGAACAGAGGGAGGGAGATGTGTGTGGACATGTGAATGGATGAATGGGTCCATGGATGGTTAGTCGGACAGGTGGGTGGGTGAATGGATGTGTGAATATAGGGGTGGGTAGAGATGTGTAAACAGAGCCTGCCCCCACCCACAAAAGATGTTGAGGAAACTTCCACTAGTAGGAGGACAGACCCGATAGACCTTTGAAGGGAGACCTTGCTCTGTGTGGCACAGGAAGTAAAGCCAGTATGAAAAGTGACAGGGAGGCTCTATCCAAAGGAGAGTTTCCCTAGGTCAGTGGAGGCCCGTGATGGAATGTGCAACTTTGAAAGGTAGTGAGGTTCCTGTCACTGGGGGTATTCAAGGGTGTTCAAGCTGAGGATGGGCAGCCACTTCCCCAGAGTGCTGTGGAGGAGGTCCTGTGGCAGGTAGGGGCCTACTGTCGTGGTGTCTGATAACGAAGAGTGAGAATTTGTGTTCATGAGGCCCCCAGGGAGGCCATGGCCTTTGTAGAAGCCTATCTTCCTTTCAGATAAAAAGTTCTTTCCTGGCTTGGGGGAGAGACAAGCGTGCAGCTGCTGTCCTCACTGTGGGAATCGGGCTGGAATCCACAACAGAACTCCCATCCTGCACAGGCCAGGGCGGGGGGCCCAGGGACGGAACAAGGCTTTGACCCGGAGACCCGGTCAGGCCCAGCTCCATCCTCCCTGACTGTCTGTGGGCAGGTGATGCCCCTCTCTGAGCCTCGGTTTCCTCATGGGTGAAGTGGGGGCCCTGACGGCCACTGGACATGATGGCACTGGCAACTGGGTGTGAGGCTCAGGGCTGCAGGGTGCTGGGGTCTGGGCCCACCCGCCTTCTGGAGGACTTCCTGGGGGCCGTGGGCTGGGAGAAGTGGGCTCTGTGAGCACCGGCCTTGAGCTGTGAGTCACTGTCCCCAGGGGCTTCGCCTGGGAAGCCCCAGCTGCCTGCCCTGGGCTGGGCCTGGGAGCAGCTGGCAGGGGGCGAGGGCAGAGGCTCCAGCTGGGGCCCTGCCTGGAAATGCCCCAAACCCGGCTCAGGCCCAGACCCCACAACTGCTGAGAGGGGCCCAGCCCTCCGACCTTCCTGCTGCCCCACCTGTGCACGGAGCAGCTGGCGTCCGCTGGCTGCTCCAGTGCGGGCTCCGAGAACCCATCGCACGGCTCACATCCCACCTCCGCCACCTCCTAGGTCTGCGGCCTCGGTGACTGACCGCCTCTGTCTGTGCCTCACTTCCCTCACGTGTAAAACGGAGCTAATGATCAAATGCACCTGGGAAAGCAGTTGGGAGAATTGGTTAGTCAGTTCTGGGCCAGTGCTCAGGGCTCCATGAGGCTGAGGTCGGGGGGGTGGGGTGGAGGTAATTGAGGTCAAGGAGGGGCAAGCCACCCCCAGGCTCGTCACACAGCAGGGAGGTGGCCTGGCCAGGGCTGGAAACCTCATCTCCCCCACCAGACGGAGATCCTCGAGGGCTGGCGCTCTCCCAGGAAGCAGACAGCCCCTCTCCGCGTCCTGGCCAGAGCTTCGGTGGGCAGGGCTAGGGCTGCAGCGGGCGGGTGTTGGGTTTAGGCCTCTGGGGAGATGAGGGAGGATGTGGGCCCGCCCTTGCCTCCCCGCCCACCTCCCTCCTCGGGCTCAGCCTCTCCAGTCCCAGTCCCAGGCCGGCCTCTGGACGCAGGACCAGACCCTGGGCTCCAGGCGGACGCCCCTCACCCAGCCCGCCCTGAGTGACTCACTGCTCCCCTGGCCCCGGGCCACCGCCGTCCCCTGGCAGGAGGCCGGCGAAGGTTGTGCAGGAGCCACGGGGTCTGGTGCACGAGGGCCGCTCAGCCAGGAGGGTCTGAAGCAGCTGCCCGGGGACTGCACGGCCTGCGGCTGGGACCTGCGGTGGCCTGTGGAGCCAGCGCCTCCTCCAGGCCCCCAGGCTTTGGGCCTTTTCTTTCTTCTTCCCACCATGAAGAAGGAAGCGACCTGAGAGCCAGACCCCCAGCCAGAGCGGACCAGGGCCGGAGGGCAGCGCCGTGGGCCCTCGGCTGCCCACTCCCCCCTAGCCAGGCATGAAGGGCGGCGGCAGCGCCGTGTGGAGCCTTATGTGGAAGTACTGCATCTCCGTGAGGACCCTCAGGTACCAGGGGGTGTGCGTGTGTATGCAGCCGTGCCTGGCTGTGCCCCAGCGGGCAGAGGCAAGCGGCCACTGGGCTGGCCAGTTGCGTTGGCTCTACGAGGTCCAGGGCAGCCCGCCCTGGGGGAGCAGGGAAGGAGGCACGAAAGGCCACCCTGGCGCTCTCCTCTGAGCTTCTGATGGGGAGGGAGCAGGACAGTGGGCCAAGCGTCCGGGGTGCCCAGGTGCCCCGGAGGATGCCTGGCAGGTGCAGGTTCGGTGTGGCTGGCAGTCTCCCCAGCGTGCACGGGAACTGCGCTTATCACAGAGCGCACCAGCCTTGGGCACATCTGAGTGACCTGGGCCCGTCCCCAGCCTCCCTTGCTGTCACCCCTCGGTGAGATGGGCTCAGAACGCGGGCAGGACTGTTTCACACTGTTGTCCGCGCAGTCGCTGAGCCCGGACTTGGGCACCAGGCAGCCCAGGGTCACTGGCTTTTGAGGGTGAAGTGGCTTCACCTCTCGGGCCAGAGTTTCCCACCTGCAGATCCTTGGAGGCTCAAAGGGAGGATTAAGTGAGGGAACAGAGGGCGGAGCCTGGCGTGCAGCCAGCGTTGGGTAAGAGGTAGCTGCTGACTTCTCCGCTCCGTGAGCTGGGGGGTGCCCAGAACCAGGTGCAGTGGGGGTGGAGAAGGAGGTAGAGCGGAGCTCCGCCCCTGGGGAGGGGGCACTCCCCCCACCCCCACAACACCAATCCCAGCCCCACCCCCGGGTTGGCTCCAGCCTCGGCAGCTGCTGACAGAGTTCAGAGCCAGGAGCAGCGACCAATGGGTCCTGTGTGATCTCAGACAAGGCTGGGCTCCACATCTGTTGAGGGCTTGGGAAGCGCTTAGAGGCCCCACCTATTTGGATAACACCTTCCTTCTGGGCATGTTTTTCACTTCAAGGGGAGGTTTTAGGAAGGATAAGGGATTGGAAGATTCCCCTCCCTCTTTCTTCCCTCCCTCATTACCTGGTATGTAAACTATATAAACTCTCCCTTGCTTCCTTCCTTCCTGCCTTCCTTCCTTCTTTCCTTCCCAGAATATTTGTGACCACTTACATGAAATACCTACAATAAAGTAAATAATAAAACATCAGGATCAGGAAAAACACAATTTAGAACAGGGTGTCATGACCTAGCAGAAAAAAAAAATAGAACAGAATAGAGATATGCAGGGTCCTGAGGTCCTTTTGTTGAGATGAAAATTGCTGAGCTTCCTAGCAGCCAAAGGGAAAAGGGAAACCCAGAAACCCAGGTCGCTCTCACGGTGATAAGAAGCTATCATTTCCAGGACCACAGTTGTGTCTGCTGCTGGGGGAGAGTGTTTGGGACCCTGGGCCTCATCCTGGGTAGATGGGTGGGTGAGAGGCATTGCAGGGACGGGCCTTGGGCCTGGCTTTAGGGAAACAGGGCAGACAGTAAGGGCTGAGGCTTTTTCTTGGGTGGGGATGCAGGCTGGCTGTAGGAAAGGAGAGGAAAGCTCACCCCTGGAGTGAGTCAGCAGCCGCTTGTCCCTCCTCAAACCCTGGGACAGACCTCCTCAGGCGGGTACCTTGGAGGCTAGGCCAAGCAGGGGGTGAGTCCCTGGGTGCCTTTCCCTGTAACCGCAGCAGGATTTTCCTGCGTCTTGTTCTCTCCTGCGGTTTCCGGGATTGGCACTCTGGAAGCCTCAAGGGTTGTTTACAGGATGCAGTGGGCCCGGGCCTGGGAGGCCCTGCCACGCTTTGCCAGGGGCTCACCAGCTCTGAGGATAAGCAGCCCAGCCTCGTGGAGCCCTGCAGGCTGGCCTCTCCAGGCCTTTCCTCATCTTCAGGGTGGGAGTAATTGCACAGCCACCCGAGGGCTTTTGGGGCTCGAGGTCAGTGCCCACTCGGTGTTTGTGGGCACTGCTGGCCGTACAGAAGCGACAGGCAGGCCTGCAGTGCAGGGCCAGTGTGCACACTGGCAGGGTGGCCGCCTGGCTGTCAATGACAGAGGACCGGCTTGGGGTGGGTGAGGGCACCGTAATTGGCCCTGGGTTCTCCCCAACCCCCCACTTAGAGCCCATAAGTACAGGGTGCTGTGTGGTCAGCAAGGAGGATGGTCCCGGTGTGGGATGCACGGAGTGGGCTCCAGGCTTCAGCACACACGCTCTGCTCTGTGCAGCCCCCACCCCATTTTGTTGGAGGGCCCCCAAGAGGGTAAAGGCCACTCCCTGAGACAGACGGACAGACAGCTGGAGCAGGCCCTCGGTGGGATCCCAGCCCCCTTGGCTGCCGGAGGCGGGTGGGAGACCTGAGTCAGCAGGTCTGCGGCCCCAGGCGGGGCTGGCGGCAGCCACAGGGACAAATTGGAGGGTTGTGATCGGACAGCGCATAGTTTTCCACTTGCGTCTTCAGATTCCCCTCCGCGTGTGCCGGTCGCCCTGGCTGGGCCGCTCACGTCTGGAAAAGCGCGAGGTGAGTGGGGAACAGGCCGCTGGCTGGCCCTCCCTGGCCCTCTGCCCAGGGCCCCGGTGGCTGCAGCCAAGAAGCCGGTGGCAGGATCCCTGGGACTTGTCCTGAGGTCCCTGAGAGGGGACCCCTGGGCTCAGGGCGTCTCCTGGACAGATCTCCCGGGAGCTGGGCACACGGCGTCCCGGCCAGCAGCGGTAGGTTGTAAGATGTGCAGTCACGGGCCAGATGCTGAACTTCTCGGGCCCGTTTCCTCTCCTGTAGAGTGAGAGGAGCGGTGCCAGCCGGGCGGGCTTCTTGGGGAGATCCTAAGAGGGTTCTGTCAGCTCGGCACCACTGACCCCGTCCCCTGCCTTCCCTCTGAGTGTCGTCTGCGTACTGAGGACTGTGATGGGGCGCGGGGGAGGTCAGGCTTGGCAGTCAGGCTGCCCAGAGTTTGGAAGCAGCTCAGCCCTTTCTACCACGGGAGTGACTTTTAGGGTGGTTCTGAAATTAACTGAGTCAATGCCTGCGGGCCTGCCTGCAGGGTGGGTGCCATGTGCGGGCCCGTGTCTGAGCGCCCACCTCCGGCGTGGGGCCCTGTCTGTTACAGCCCCTCCTCTGCGCTGCAGGTAACCCTCAGCCTCTGGGGTCGGGCCGGAAAATCACTGGTGCACCTGGCATTATTTGGGGAACGAGAGGTTGCTTTGTGCCCTGTGGGCCAGAAGGGCATTTGAGCTGCCAGGGGGGCGGGGCGGCCCAGTTGGGATGCAGACCCTGCCCCCGGCCCCTCCCCCACCGTGGTGAATCTGGGGAGGAGGGCAGGGGAGCAGCTGGCAGCCAAGCTCCGGGAGCTCCCAGGGAGCTTCCCGGACAATTAGCCATCTGATGCCCCTCAGCGGGCAGCCTGCGTGCACACGTCCTGGGGTGGGAAGCTCGCTGCCTCCCAGCCTGGCCGGCTCTCGGTCGTGGAGATCCTTTCCCTCTTGGAGCTGGGACTTCTCTTCCTTTGATGCCACCCCCCACTCTGGGTTGGGGGTGCTGGCCCTGTGCTCAGGCCCCCGGCCTACCTCCGCCCCTGTCCTGACATAGCCTGCAGTGGCCGGGACTCCCTGAGGCTGGGGACGGGGTCTCCAGTCGCCTCCTCACCTCCTTCTCCTGTGGACACACGCCAGGCTCTCCTGGTCCCTCTCTTGGCACCAGAGCCGAGTGCAGCCAGGGCGGGAGATCCCAGGCAGGGCAGAGGAGCTGCCGCCTCCTTGCTCTGGGCGCTGCCCGAAGCTCATGTGGATTCTTCTGGCAGCTTCTCTCCCCTCTCATACGTGGGCCTCCCTGAGCCTCAGCCCGGCAGGCCTGCCCACCCCCCCCGCCCCCGATCACGCGCTGCTCCATCGTCTCTGTGCAGGCACGCTGCTTTCTCACATCCACCTGGGAGGGGCACCATCCCCAGGGCAGAGGAGGAGCCTGGGGCTCCGGGCCTGGCGTTATTAGTTCCCTCTCGGGGTCACTGGGGAGACCTTTCTTGGTGGGAGCGCGCTTGCCCTCAGAGAGCCGGGCAGGGGGGATGACGGGGGCCAAGCAACCCCAGCAGGCGTGGGAAAGGCTGATTGCCTACTGTGCGCCGCGCCCTGGGGATCCGGCAGTGAGTACGTGGACGGCCAGGGTCTCACAGGGCTGAGGTTCAGACGGGAGACCAACAGTAAAACAAATAGATGAAGAGGTCTTCAGACAGGGATTCAGGGAAGAGGGTTAAACTGGGAGGCGTGATAGAGCGAAGGGGCAGGAGGGGCCCCGTGACCTGGGTGGTCCAGAAAGGCCACCCCCAAGTGTCCTTCAGCTGATGAGTGGGTCCATCCGTGCAACGGGGTGTGACGCAGCCGTGAAGAGGAGTGACGTGCTGGTACACGCTGTGACGCGGACACACCTGGAGCACCTGGCTAAGCGACGTGAGCCAGTCAGGAAAGGCCGCAGAGCGTGTGGTTCCACTTACACAAACGCCCACAAGAGGCAAGTCCACAGACACAGGAATAGACTAGTGGTTGTCCAGGCTGGGCGGGGCCGAGAGGGACTGCTTAATGGGTGTTTCTCTCTGGGATGATGAAAATATTCCAGACTTAGATGGTGGTGTTGTTTGCACCACTCTAAATATACTGAAACCATTGAACTGCACACTTCATTTTTATATTTTTTATTTTTTTTGGCTGTGCTGCAAGGCATGCGTGATCCTAGTTCCCCGACCAGGGATCGAACCCGTGCCGCCCACAGTGGAAGTGCGGAGCACTAACCACAGGACCGCCGGGGAAGTCCCGTGAATTGCACACTTTAAATGGGTGAATTTTATGGAATGCAAGTTGTATCTGGATGAACCTGTTTTAAAACAAGGCAAAGAAAAGAAAGGCCTGTGTGAGGGGGTGGCCTTGAGTTGAGCACGGCAGGAAGGAGTGAGCTTGTGCAGAGCTGGGGGAGAACTAACGTTCCAGCAGCGAGCACAGCAGGTGCAAAGACCCAGAGGCGTAATGTTAGAGACAAGGGTCAGGGAGAGAAGGAATGCGGTGTCCCCAGGGTCCAGGACCACATTCTTTTGAGGACTTGAGAGTTGACTGAGGTTGGAAGAGAGACAGGGCAGGGTTTGAAGCAGGATAATGACATGACGTGCTTTCTGTTTTAAAACAATCACTGCTGTGAGGAAATGAGACGGTGGAGGGGACAGGGTGTGGGCTGGCGGGGCTGGAGAGACCAGTCAGGAGAGAGATGACGATGGATACCCCAAGGAGACAGACTGGCAGAAGGTGGCAGTGATCGGTCCCACAGTGGGGAAGGCTTCCTGGAGGAGGGGCCTGGGCAGGGCCTCCAGGAATGGGGGATGGGCCGGACAGTGGTGGGGAGTGGCCAGGGACTCTCCAGGTGACCCCACTGGTGTGGGCACGGGGAGTTGAACGTGTGGAGGCCTCAGAGACCCGCCCGGCCACAAGGAAGGCAGGCTGACCGCCCCACCCCTGCCATCCCCGATCCCCTCTGGGCTGAAGCAGCTTTCAGAGTAAGTAGGGTAGTGTCCTCCAGGGCCACCTGTCACACGCCTTTGTCCTGCCTGCTCAGGCTGGCCCACAGTGAGAGTGTTAGCTCCGTGTGGCCAGAGACCCAGCCGGGCCGGCGCTCTGAACAAAGCAGCCTCGACGAAACTCGAGTGGCCCCGAAACGCGATCGGCCACGAGAGACCGGCCAGGCAGGAAGCTGTATTATTTATTGAGCAGAGCCCGTGGGACGTGCCTGGTCTGGGGCCCCTTGGACGGGCCAGACCTTGAAAGAGCCCACTGGGCAGTGTCCGGGCCCTGTGGGGGGCGGGCGGGGGCCCCAGGGTGCCCGGGGCGTGGTTTCCTGGACGCCGGCTGAGCAGGGAGGAAGTCGGTCAGGCCCTGCGGGGGGAGGGCCCACAGCTGGTCCCGAGGGGCCACGGAGGCAGGCAGGGTGCTGGGGCTCCAGGAAGACCGCCGCCCTCTCCGTGGTGACACTGTGAGTACCCACCGCCTGCCCAGGAGCAGGGAGAGGGGCTCGGCCACCTGGGTGACCTGCGAGGGGCTGTCAGTGTTTGGGGTAGCGGCTGGGGTGAGGGTCTCTGGCGCGCTCGTTGGGGTTTTAGCTGTTTCTTGGAACTGTTTTTTGTGCCTTCTCACTGCCTGGATGGATGGTGTGGCCCAGCTGGCCCAGGTGCCCCAGGTGTTTCCCCACAGCTGCCTGGAAGGGCGGCCACGGCTGCAGGAGGGAAGTCTGCTCGCTCCCCTGGGGGTTAGACCCACCCCCACGCCCTGGAGGGAGGGCAGCCAGGGCCCCTCAGCCCACCCGGGCCGGTTGGTTCTCTGCCTGGGGCCCCACGACCCGCTCTCCCGCCTGAGAAAGAGGAACTCTGGCCCAGGCCCACTTCACAGCCAAGTGAACTGAGGCCCCAGAGGCCCCCAGAGTGTGGTCGGTGCATCCCCCCCATTCCCTCGCCCGAGGAGCCCGCACTTGGAGCACAGGGAGACTGGGCCGAGGGTGCAGGAGGTTTCGCCGGGCTCTGGGACCCGGGCTTCCTGTTTGTCAGTCCATCAGGGTCAGCTTTGTCCCGAGAGGACACTGCCTGGGCAGCTCTCCCCCCACTGGCCCCGCAGTGGCCTAGCGCGTGTCCCCTCGGCAGCCCCAGCCCCGCCGACAGCTTCACCTTCTTTCTGAAATGGTGCAGCATGGAGCCATGAGGCTTTGCAGATCCCGGGGCGGGAGGGACTCGGGGACAGTCCCGGTGGGTGGGCAGCTCTGTACACGCAGAATGAGCAGCTCAGTGTGGCGCTGGTGCCGTCCCTCGGGAAATCCCCTTTGGCGCGCAGGGGACCTGGGCCACCTGCCCCTCGGGGAGATTCCCCGCTGTGTCCTGCTTCCCCTTCTAACCCTCACAGCAACTGGGAAGCAGAATGGCTGTCACCTCTGGTAACGTGAGGGCGTCCATGTGGCGTCCCCCGGCCGGAGTACATAGGGGAGCTGGGGTTTGAACCTGGAGCTACCCCCAGCCCCTCGGTGCATCATGCAGCCTCCGTCGGGGCAGGAAGTACAGGGGACAGGGGTCAGTGGATCCCATGACGACCCCATTGCTGGGTCTGTTTCTCCCTTTGCAGGGGTTGGACTCCAGTCCTGAGGAGGGGCTGCTGCCCCATGAGCCCCCGATAGCAGGGACTGGGGCGGAGGAGGCTTGGCTACAGGAGTGAGAGCTCCAAGGCTGCCCTCTGAGCTGGGGCCAGCGAAGGCTTCCCCTGACCCATCCATAGAGCTGCCTGATGGCCCAGAGGGCCAGGCGTCACGGAGGACCCCAGTGGTCAGGCCGCTCAGAGCCCAGGGCTCCGGCCCCCAGCTCGGCATCTCCAGCAGTGAGCTGCTTCTGCTGGGCTCCAGGGCACAGCTGCGGAGCCTGGCCAGGTGGATGCACGCTGGTCCAGCCGGGCAAAGGCCACCCCGAGGGCATGCGGGGCTCTGGGGCCGGCGCTTGTGCCGGTGCCTCGGACAAGCTGCTTTCACTCCCGAGGCCTCCTGTCCTCGCCTGTGCGCAGGCCGTGGAGTCAGGAGCCAGGCACCCCACAACTCTGCAGTCTCAGCACCTCGCTTGTCCATAAGTTCAAGGATTCCACTTTTATTGAGCACCTACTGTGTGCCAAGCACTGTGTTGTCTGGGGATCCAAAAGGGACAAACGAACCAGACAAAAAGTCAGGGGAGGGGGATGGATAGCAGGGAAGGGGCACCAGGGCGGATGTGATTTATTTTCATAGGTGCACGTGGCCTATTTGAAACACAGCCAGCTGGCATACCAGATTGATGATTTCACAGTTATCAATGCTTAGGATGAAGCAAAACTAAAAAATCAAGAAGTAGGTGTGAAGTTGACTTGGAGAGCAGGTGGCGGGCAGAGAGGGCCTGCGTGGCGCAGGGTCGTGGGTGCCTGGAGCTCTGAGCAGAAGCGTGGCGAGTGGGGCTGAGCTCCGTGTCTGTAGCTGGGCTGTGAGGAAGGATGTAGGGCATCCCAGCCGCTCCCTCCCCTGAAACTTCTGGAAGTCCCCAGACCAAGTCCCAGTTGTAACGTGACCCTCCTCAACTTGGCTCTGCTAAAATCAGTCCTCATGCTCAACCATCCCTCCTCCTGACGCTCCGAGTGAGGGGGTCACGGCTGTGTAGACATTAGGGTCTCATAACGCTGGGGGGTCCCGGCTCTGCACTCTTGCCTGTGGGGGCCAGGTCAGGCTCCGCTTGCTCGAGCATGAAAGGAGACTGCTTTGTGGTCACCAGATACATTCGGGTTTGATGGGTGTTCCTTCCCTGCCACACCTTGAAGAGCCCACATCCTCGGAGAGTTTTCCTCGGGCCTGGATACTTTCCAGGTGACCCTTTCCCCCGGGGCATGGCCTGGGTGGGACACGGAGTCCACGGAGCCGCCTTGGGCCCATCTCCCAGAGGCCTGCTGGCCTCATCCTGTTTGGAGCCCCTCCCCTGGGCTTGGAGTGAGCTGGAGCTATGCAGGACCCTCACCTACACCATCAGAGAGCCAGAGCAGCTCGGCCTTCAAGACCCCTGCCCAGAAGTGGGGCTACTGCCACGGCAGGAGGACCGGCCAGGCGTGGGCAGGGTGTGCCTGGAGCTCCGTGTGGCCCCCGAGCTGGGGTGGGGGTCTGCTGAGCACCGCGTCTGCAGGCCGTCCGCCAGGTGAGGGAGGGAAGAAGGGTCCACACCGTGGCCTCCGCTCCGAGTCCCTCCCCCGTGTGGGCCAGGCGAGCGTGAGGCATCCTCTGACCTTCACTGAGAGTCTGTGAAGGAGGAGTCCTCGTTAGCCGCAGTTGATGGATGAGCAAACCAGTGCCCAGAAATCCCTATCAGCGTGACGTCACCTGCTTCTAGGAAACAGGTGAGAGGGCTACGGCCTGGCAGAGCAGGGTCTCTGGGCTGCACCCAGAGTGCTGGGCCTGGACGCTGGGCTGTGGTCAGGCTGCTGAAGCAGGCTGAGAGCGCAGACTTTGGTGTGAGCCTCACTCTGCTGCTTTCTTGGATATGTGGCCTTGGGTGCTTCAGGTCACCTCGCCAAGCCTCATAGTAGACGACCTTCTAGTTGCAAGTGACAGAGAAATCCAAAACAAACAGGCTTATGCATTGAAGGGGCTCCTCTGGCTCATGGAACTGAAAAGTCTAGGGGTAACTAGCTTCAGGAATGGCTGGATCCAGGAGTTCAATTTATGTAATGGGTTTGGACTTTTCAACCCTCATGCCGCTTTCTCTCTACTGTCTTCATTTTGGCCTTCTCCACTTGGGTGCCTGGCATGTCGGGAGTGTTCCCCAACCCTGCGATGGGCTGGCTGCAGGGCCAGGTTGTGGCGAGCCGCATGCTCTTTCTGTCCTGGGATGTTGACAGTGCCCTGGGGGAGATGGGACAGGAAAAGAGGAAGTTACGACACAGGCAGTCAGAGCTGAGCAGGGGTGAGCTCCAAGGCCGGTGGGAGCCCAGAGGAAGAATGTCAGAGTTCACATCCGGACGGGTTCCCCGAAGGCTTCCTGGAAGAGGTGGCAGCTCAGCTAGACTTTGAGGTCTTGGAGTTGGCCTGGGGAATGAGAAGTGAGGGAGCAGGTGCCCTGGGGTCCAGTCTGGGGCTCAGGTCAGCTCAGGATCCGCACACGGTGGGACTGACCTGGCTGTGCTGGGTTCTTGGAGCTCCTGCCCAGGCTCAGAGGTCAGGATGCCTGGGGGGTGGCGGTGAGGGAGCGACAGGGCCTGTGTTTGGGTGATAGATGGCCCGGCTTCTAGGCTGTGAGGACAAGAAAGAGAGCACTTAGTGAGCACCTACTGTGTGCCTGTAACTCTCCATCTGGCCTCGTTCTGGCCACGACAGCCCCTGGAAGCTCCGCATCCCCTGTTTGCAGGGGATGAACCGGGCGCTTGATTAGAACAAGCCTTTTCTAAATACGCCCATCAATCGTATTTCCCTGCAAAGTTAGAAGGTGCTGCTAACCCTCTGGCCGGGCTCAGCGGCCTCTGCTCTGCCATCAGGAGGCTGCAGGGCTGCCCCGTGGCAGGGTCGCATGGGGAAGTCACCGTGTTCAAAGCGGTTGCGTGTTGAAACACCTTCCCAGAAGACTAACCACCAGGCCTCCCCTCACACTGGCAGCAAACACGGTAAATCTGAAACCTGATGCCTGCAAAACAGGGGCGCGTCAGAGCCAGAGGCCAGGTGTGAATTGTGAAGCCAGGGACCCCGACGCCGCAGTGGGTATGGACGGCCACCCG
Organism: Delphinapterus leucas; assembly: GCF_059928025.1. Lineage (NCBI taxonomy): Eukaryota > Metazoa > Chordata > Mammalia > Artiodactyla > Monodontidae > Delphinapterus > Delphinapterus leucas. The sequence goes on from NC_143138.1 coordinate 102,487,325, forward strand.
CTCCGGGCAGCCAGGAAACAAGCTTGGTACTGAGCTTTAAGCGGCGAATTTTTAAACCCCTTCTAAACTGCTCCTCAAGTGTGTTCACGGGCGGCCGAGATAAGCCAGGGTGGGAGCAGGAAGATGGAGGGTCAGATCCCAGCTCCCCCTTCGGCTGCTGTGACTCCTCGGGCAGCCCCCTGTGCCTCTCTGAGCCTCAGTTTCCTCCTCTGCAAGATGAGGTAGCATTTCACAAGGTGAGGATGAAACAACCTCATACTTGGGCGTGTCCACGTGTAATGACGTGGCAGTGGCTCCGTAAAGGTCAGTGACTACACTGAGTAAAACTGCTGTTCTCCCTCTGACTGTAACATTTTTTAAATTGTCGTTTTTGCAACCATGGATTTGAGACAAATGGGAAATTGTTTGGTTCCGGGTGTATGCCCCCTGAGGGCAGGCACCAGGCCAGTGAGACCTGAAGTTCAGGAAATGCACTTGGTGAGTTAAGAGCAGATTTTGAATTTGTCAAATCCCAAGTCAATCCAGGGTGTTCTTTTCCTAAAAGATCCAGTGGGACAAAAGCAAAGCACTAGTGGCCTTTGCCCGAGGGATATAATCAAGCGTGGCAGCAGGCCAGAGCTGGATGGCCGCGGCTCTTCGGGGGTAGGGGGTAGCATTTAGGAGAGGTTTTCAGGGAAGCACAGGCACCTGTGCTGGGTCTGGAGTGGGCAGGTAGAGAGGGAGGAGATGGTGGGTGGATTCTGTAGGTCGGGTCCCCGTGTGTTTGGGGAGCAGCAGTCAGAGTTGGGTGGTGTTGGGTCTGGAAGGGATGAGGGCCAGATTGGGGCCAGAAAGCAAGGCAGGTGGGCCGCGAGCCCGGAGTGCTGTGCTCTCTCTGTGGGCACAGAGGCGCCATCAGGGCTTTTGAGCAGGGAGGTTAGATTAACCAGTATTCTTTCGGTGGCAAGTGATAAAAGCAAACAAACAAAAACCCAGACTGGCTGAAGCTGAGGCTGAATTTATTGCCTTCTACTTCTGAAACAGACAGGGCCTTAGGTACAGTTTGATTCAGGAGCTCAAACTATTTGTCAGACACACTGGAGTCTTTTACTGTTCTTTCCCGACTTCATTCCCAGGCAGTATCTCTGCTCGTGACGGGACTGACAGCTCCAGGTTTACAGTAGTCTGACAGCTAGTGACCCCAACAGAAACGGTTCCAACAAACTCCCAGTACAGGCTCGGGTCACATGCCCATCCCTGGACCAGTCACTTTGGTAAGGGGGCGGAATACTGTCAAGTTAGGGATGGAGTCCACGGACACAAATTAGATAGACTAAGAGTGGAGGAGGGGGATCCCCCAGAGAAAAGTGGAGTGCCTTACTGGAAGTGAGCTGGGAGGCCGGGCAGGCACAGACATCCAGCCTCCCCGCTGTGATCTGATAAGACCCTCCAGGCGCTGTGCTCGGCGACTTGACCTGCACCATCCCTTCCTGTCAGCACCATAGGCTAGGGTTTCTTATAATCCCCATTTTGCAGGTGAGAAAACCAAGGCTTAGGGAGATAGTCACTTGCCCAAGTTCACATCGTTAACAAATGTCCTCACACCTCAAATCATCCTGACCCCGAAGCCCCGGCTCTGAACCGTTTGCTCCACTGCCTCATGGTAATCAGACCTGCGTTTAAAGAAGATGCCTCAGGACCTCAGATGGAGGATGGATTGCAGGGGTGACCGGAGGCAGAGGATGGGCAGGAGGCTGGTGCCACGCAGGCAGAGAGGAGGGCAGCCCCGATGGATACAGCTACGGGGCATCTCAGCCCCTTGGTCCCAAAACACTGCCAGCCCAGCTTTCCTGTGATGTGTCCTGAAGTAGAGAAAATATACAGTAATGTGTGAGTATGTATGCACACACACACATATATGTGTGTATTCATTATTGTGCCTCCTGGTTTCGGATTGGGGCGATCTTAGCAGGAGGGTGTGAGGTGTGAGGCTCTGGGGCTGGAGGCTGGCTTTATGCTCCTGCTGTGGGCACAGGGGCACTTCCAGGGCAGTTTCCGGAGGAGGTGGTCAAAGGGAGGTGACCACCCACCTGGCAAAGGGCCAGGGTGGGGAGTGGGCGGGATGGGGAAACAGCCGCTCCTCACTTCCCTTTTCAGCCCTAAGACTTCCCAGGAGAGAGTCCCACCCTCCTGATGACATCACACCAGGTCAGAGGTCATTCTGCCCACACCTTCCTTGCAAAAAGAGGAAACCAAGGCATTGGGGGCACAGCGTGTTCTGCCCCGCTGTCGCCACTTGGGGAAGTCTGGCGGCGTGAGCACCAGCCCTAGATGGCCTGCTGCCTTGCTTTGTGACCTAGGGCAAGCCACAGAGCTGCTCTGGGCCTCAGTTATATCTGCAAAATGGACCTACTATTACCTCACAGAGTGGGCAAATGAGAAAACCTTGAAAGGACCGGGTGCAGTGCCAGGCACCTCACAGGTGTCAGTGAATGTTGGCTGTGACGATTCCTTCCTTTGCATGGTCAACTCAGAGGGACGAACAGCTATAGATCCCAGGAAGCTGGGCCCAAGATCCAGCTCCGCCGTCCAGGCTGTATGGCCTTGGGCAAGTCACCTCATTTCTCTGGGCCTCAGTTGCTTTATCTGGGAAATGGCTTTTGCATCACCACCTCAGGGGTCACTGAGCGGATTGATGGAACACCCTGTCCACGGGATGGGATTTTCTGGGGCATCTCTTTCCCACTGGGCGGTTGGACGTCCCCTCCCCGACGACTCCCTTTCCTGCCCTGGGAGGGGATCGAGTGAGTTACTCTATTGGTAAATCTTTCCGCTGAGCACCTGCAGTGTGCCAGGCACTGCCCAAGCGATGAGGAGGTCAGACCATGATCCCTGGCGTCCCCTCTCCCAGGTGGCAGCTGGCCCCCAGCTGGCGCCGCCACTGCTCCGTCATCTGCTGGGCCAGTTATGGGAGAAGGGCCCCCGTGGTGCCTGCCTCTGGAGGCTGCATGGCTGCTGAAGGCGGAGTCCTTTGCTGACAGCTCCCCGGGCCTCTTCTGGGGGTCCGCGTGCCCCCATCCTCATTGCATCGGGCTGGGTCGGTATCCCCGTCCCCGGTGCGGCAGTGTCCTGCTGCCTTCCCCTGTGGCCCCAGTTGGGAGTTGGAGGAGTGTCTGCAGAGTGTCCCCTGCCCGCAGTGTGGAGGCTTTTGGACCCAGAAGCCGGATCTGGAGGAGGGCAAGTACAGGCAGGGTGACTCAGACAAGCGCCTTTGCTCCTGAGTCTGTCTCCTCTCCTGTAAAAGGGGAGAAAGACACCCACCCACAGCAAGGGCTTTGTAACCTTGTCCCGTAAACGCCCCAGGAGAGGCTGGGCTGCAGGGCACTGCCGACCCAGAAGCCCTCTGCACTTCGGCCAGTTCAGGCCGATCAGAGCCCAGCTCGGTGCAGGGTGCAGGCGTCTCCCAAAGGCTGCCACCCTTAGCCCCGCTCAGGACTCTGTTCTGTTTAAAGGGCACATAAGTTCCCCTGGGGCCCGGGACACCGCTTGTGGGTCCCCCACCCCTCCAGGGAACGCTTTAGGTCCCTGGGTCTGCCTTCTGGGGCGTGGGCTGGGCCCTGAGCTGTGACCACCCCCCCACCCCTGGGCAGCCACACTAGTGATGGACGTGCCATTTCCTGTTTCAGTTAGTGTTTGCTGTGTAACAAACCACCCCAAATGTCGTGGCTGCAACCGCAGTGTGTGACTGTGCCGGCTAGAACCCGGGCCGCCCTGCTGGTCCCCCTGGGCTCACCAGAAGGTGCCAGGTGGCCCCACTCACATGGCTGCAGTTGGTGCTGGGGCACCTCTGTTTCTCTACCCCCCCGGCAGTTTGGCCCTCAGTGGGCAGCCAGCGGCCATGGCATCTGAGGGCAGCGTTCCAAGGGGGCGAAGGTGGAGCCTCAAGGCTCTTGAGGTGCAGCCTCGGAACTCAGACAACCATCCCTCCCGCCACATTCTGTTGTGCAATGAAAGTCCCATGGCCAGGGGGAGGGGAGACGGACCCCACCTGTGGGAGGAGGGGACGAGTCTCAGAGCTGAGGGGCCTGGGTACCGGGATGCAGGGAATCTGTGGCCATATTTTGCAGTCACAGAGTATGCGTCATTAGGATTTTGCCAGGTTCTTACCTTACAAGGGTTGGGGTCAGGGGAGCTAGTTCTTAAATCATTGGATACAGAGCCAAAAATTACCCGGTAGAACTACCCTTGAAGACCCCTTACGTTGCCACGGCATGCAGAGCCCCTGGTTCGGCACACACCCTGCAGGAAGCTCCGTGCCCACTGAGCGGGCGAGTCCCAGAAGCAGGCCAGATGCGGGGGTGAGGCTTGCCCAGGCATTCCAGGCTTTGCTGGGGCGGGGGGAACCCCAGATCCCAGCTGGGAATGGAGGGGGTCCCAACCGGCCAGCTCACCTTCTGCGTCGGCTCCATTCTGTGTTTCCGTTAAGCCTCTAGAAGCTGCATTGCCCGGGACAGAGGCCGCTGGCCATAGATGGCTATTTAAATGTCAACTACTGAAAATAATTCAAATTTTAAAGAAGTCAGCTCCCCAGCTAGCCCCATTCCAAGTGCTCAGTGACCACATGGCTGAGAAGTGGAGAGCCAGGAGTCAACTGGCCCCAGCCAGCCCCCTTCACCCAGCCCTCACCTTCATGGTCACCCAGGCCTGGTGCTGGCCACTTGAGACTCAAAGTGACTCGGCCCCATCCCAGTAACTGCCCTCTAGAGGCTCCCGACCCGCTGGGAGCAGGCGGGCTGGGGAAACGCAGTGCCAGAGTGGGAACTGGGCCGCCAGGCCCCCGGAGACTTGCTGAGGTGGGAGCCCTAGGGCCTCCCCCCCGCCGCTCCAACCCTGTCCTCCCCGCCACGAAGCAGCAGCGTAGGGAGTTGGGATGGCTCCATGTGCACTTTGCCAGGCTTTTCTGGTAAAGGGAGGGTGCCTTTTCATCACCCCAAATCCCACACGTACCACCCCCCCGACCAGTGCACATGAGGGTTAGTATCCGTGGCTGAAAAATCACAGTGAGCCACTGAGAACCCATTTTAGATGAATGTGAAGTCTATGAATTTTATTCATCGCACAGCATCTGTTTCAGTTTGAAAGATGTTAATGTGTGAAACATAGTATTTGTTTGGTCTACCAGCAGCGTATATGGGATGCAAGAACCCCTAAAGTAATTCAGGGGCTCCCAGCCTGGGAATCGGTGGAATCTCCAGGAATGGGATGGGTAGCGCCCAGGCGGTGGAGGGGTGTGGGAGGGTACCTAGACATGGGATGAGCAGGGACACCCCCTGTGGGAGGTGTGTTCAGAACTGCATCAGCGCCTTTTCTCCTTTGGGGGCCATGGATTTATTCTCAGGGGTATTCAAGTTCCACTCAGTAATATTTTTACGCGTGGATTCATTACGAGTTACTTTGTAACAACTTCAATCTTGAAGAAGGCCTGCAAGAATTAAAAAAAAAAAGAATTCTCCCGTGTACCCTTCACCCACTTCCTCATAAGTAACATTTCACCAGATTTCAGTCTCTCACAAAAACATTTTTTTCTCCCAGAACTATTTGAGAGGTCATCGCAAACATGCAACCTGGGGCTTCCCTGATGGCGCAGTGGTTGAGAGTCCGCCTGCCGATGCAGGGGACGCGGGTTCGTGCCGCGGTCCGGGAAGATCCCACATGCCGCGGAGCGGCTGGGCCCGTGCGCCATGGCCGCTGAGCCTGCGCGTCCGGAGCCTGTGCTCCGCAACGGGAGAGGCCACAACACTCAGAGGCCCGCGGACCACAAAAAAAAACAAAAACAGAAAAACATGCAAGCTCATGACTCTTACTCCTAAATAATACTTCAGCATGTTTCCTAAGAGCCAGGACACTCTCTCACATATCTGCGGTCTAATAGCCAAATTCATGAAACTTAACACGGTCACAGTACTAGGATCTAAAGTACAATTTAGGGACTTCCCTGGCGGTCCGGTGGTTAAGGCACCGAGCTTCCAATGCGGGGGGGTGGTGGTTCAATCCCTGGTCAGGGAACTAAGATCCCACATGCCACAGGGTGTGTCCAAAAAGTAAAAACTAAATAAATAAAATACAATTTAGAGTTGCATTTCACCAATTATCCCAATGATGTCCTTTATGTCAAGTTTTTCCCCAATCCAGAATCTTGCATTGCACTTAGTCATAATGGGTTTTCTTGGAGCTTTACCGAGGTTTACTCTGTATCATGAAATTCACTGGTGTTAAGTGTACAATTTAACGGTGATTAGCATACTTCCAGAGCTGTGTAATCGTCACCATGATTTTAAACCATTTCAAATCATCTTGAAAAGAAATCTGTGTCTATTTTCTATCACTCTTTTGTCCCACCCCAGCCCCCGACAGACACTAATCTTCTTTCTGTCAATAAAGTTGCCTTTCTGAGCATTTCATATAAATGGAATCATCTAGTAAATGACCTTTTGTGACTGGCTTCTTGCACTTGGCCTAACGTTTTCAAGGTTCAGGCGTGCTGTAGCAGGTGTTAGAACTTCATTCCTTTTTTTTGCTGATTGAGACTCCGTTGTATAGATAGACCACATGTAGTTTATCTACTGTCTTCAGTTGATGGACATTCGGGTTGTTTCCCCAGTTGATGGACATTTAGGTTGTTTCCCTGGTTGATGGGTATCTGGGCTGTTTCTACTTTTTAGCTATTACGAATATACTGCTAGGGATATTCACTTACAAGTTTTTATGTGGACATATGTTTTCATTTCTCTTGAGTAGATACCGAGGAGTGGAATTGCCAGGTCAGATAGTAACTCTTTGTTTAACTTTTTAAAAAACACACAACTGTTTTCCAAAGTGGCTGCGCCATTTTTCATTCCCACCAGCACTGTATGAGGGTTCCATTTTCTCCAGACCACCTGGACGGCTCTCTAAAAACTGAGTTCTGCTGTCTGGTTTCTGCGGCTGCCTTTCCTATTCTGTTTTTGAACACGTGGTCTTCAAGGGACCCTCCAGTGTGGTGTCACTTAGCTCTGGATTCATTGTTCCCTAAAGTGGGGTCTGATGAACGTTGCAAACTGTATTCTTAGGGGTCCACCAGTTCTTAAGTTTGAGAAACCCTTAATATAGAGCCATCTCTCAGATGGGCAAGTAGAGGCCCTTATAGAGAAAGCGATGAGTCCAAAGCCGTGCATCTGTGAGTTCCCGCAAGCCAGCACGGAGGCCGCGTGGAGTAAATAAGAGCCACTTAGGAAGTCGTTGAGCACCCGCCCAGTTTTCTCACCTGTAAAATGGAGGGGGCGTCACCCGTCTCTAGAAGCAGGAGCAATAGAGACAGTGTGGGTAGAGAGCCCAGCTCAGCTCCTGCCTGATGCAGAGTGGACACCACGTGTGCCCACCGCCCGGCCTTGCACCCGGCCCCCTCCTCCGCAGCATCTCCTCTCCCCAGCAGAGCAGCCCCGAGGGCCGGCTCCCGGCTCCAGCTGTCCCTCCCGCTCACGCACCTCACCTGTCCCCAGTGCTTAGCCGTTTACTGGGCACGGCTCTGTCGCAGGCGCTGTACTGATGCTGGCAAAACAGAGATGATTCCTACTGCACCCCGCCCTCGGGGACTTTGGGCAATGAGGAGTGTCATTAGTTGATGATTACAGGACGGCGTGGCAGTGGCTATTTTTACAATCAATACCTAACAGTTACTGAATTTCTCCTACGTGCCTGGTCCTGTTCTAAGAACCGTGTCAGGCTGTACAGGGCACTGTGCGAGCCAAGGTGTCTAGAGGAGGTGACATTTTTGCAGCTGGATCTTAAGGATGGGTTTGGACTTGAGCTAACAGGCGAAAAGCACTCTTCAGGAATTTTTACTAATTTGGTGGGTGAAAATGGTATCTCATTATTATGGTATGCGATTCTTTATCAGTAAGGTTATGTATCTTTTTGTATGTTTATAGGCCTTTTGTATTTCTTCTTCTCTGAGCTACCTAGTTAAATCAGCTGGACACTTTTATTTTCATGGTTTTCTTATTGATTTGTTAGAACTCTTTGTATATTGATGAACCAAAGGGCATAGTATGTGCAAATACTCAGGGTTGTGAAACAGCGTGGCGTACTCACAAGACATTAAGTGTAGCTTGACTTTGGGGGAAGCAGCTGAAGATGGGGGGGTGGGCAGGAGGCAGAAACTAGTTCTGGTGCTGAACTGGGAGCTTAGACTTTATCCTCCAGGTCATGGGGAGCCTTAGAAGGGTTAGAAGGGTTTTGAAGCCTTAGAAGGGTTTTGAACAGGGAAGGGATGTGATTGAAGCTGTATTTTTTTAATATAAATTTATTTATTTTATTTATCTTTGGCTTCGTTGGGTCTTCGTTACTGTGCGCGGGCTCTCTCTAGTTGTGGAGAGCAGGGGCTACTCTTCATTGTAGTGTGCGGGCTTCTCATTGTGGTGGCTTCTCATTGCGGGGCACGGGCTCTAGGCGCACGGGCTTCGGTAGGTGTGCCACGAAGGCTCAGTAGTTGTGGCTCGCAGGCTCTAGAGCACAGGCCCAGTAGTTGTGGCGCCCGGGCTTAGTTGCTCCACGGCATGTGGGATCTTCCCAGACCAGGGCTCGAACCCGTGTCCCCTGCATTGGCAGGCGGTTCTTAACCCCTGCGCCACCAGGGAAGCCCTGAAGCTGTATTTTTGAAAGTTGCTTTAAATAAGGGACAATGATGGGTGGAGGGATGGGCTAGGAGGATAAATTGAGGCCAGAAAGTGCAGAACCGTGAATGTCCCGCTGAAGAGCGTCAGTTTGGTTTGCTGGGCAATGGGGAACGTTCTGGGTAACGACAGGGGGTGGGGAGAGGAAAGGGGCAGGATCAAGGCCATGGCTGATCCCCGGTGGGGTAAGTGGTTCAGTCTCCCTGCAGGAGGCTTTGCCCCCACTGACGTCTCCTTCCCACATGGGTGCCCAGTGCTGGGTCGTCTCTTCCTGCTCCGAGGAACTGATCTCCAACCAGACAGACGGGACTGTTGCCAGGGCTGATCTGGAGAGGAAAGATGAACCAGGAGTTTCCAGGCAGGGCGCGGCGGGTGGGAGAAGGAAAAGGGAAGAGCATGGTGGCCAGCCTGGAGGGGCCTCAGAAGTCATGCATTCCATAGGCCAAGGAAGCTGACCCTCGGCTTCCGCTCCCACAGCGCAAGGCCGGGAAGCCCCACCTCCTGGCAGCATTCCACATCAGGTTGGCTGTTCCAGTGAGAAGGTTCTTGGTCTGGTCTGACGTCAGAGCTGCACGGAGCCTTGGCACTTGCCTTATCTCAGGCTTCCTGCCTGCTCGATTGAGGGGACCTCGAGGCTCAGAGGAAGACGATCCTCCCGCGGTCACACAGGGAGTTAGCCCCAGCCCGAGTCAGAGCAGGCCTCCCAGCTACGCGTGCAGTCTCAGAAATGGTTCTTTTTAAAACACAATTTTCTTAAGCAGTAGTACACGCAGAGGGCGCAAAAACTATTTAAATGGAACATGTCAGTGAAAAGCCATTCTCCTACCCACCCTGGCCCCCAATTCTCCACACCCTTCCCCAGGGCACCACTGTACCAGTTTCTTAAGCATCGTTGTCAGAGATAACACATCCACACACAAGCAGGTACCCTATACCCTGCTCTTTTTTTACATAAAAGGTAACACGCCATACCCTGTACTGCACCTTGCTTTTTCCACTTACAAAAATACCTTGGAGATTGTTCCTTGTCCGTCATGTACAGAAGCTGCATCCTTTTTGACCGCCACGTAGGTGTCCACCGGACGGATGTATCATAACAGGCGTCTGTCGAGCAATCCCTCTTTGGCGCACTTTAGGTAACAAGAAGACTCCAATAATTTTTATTCACTTTAAAGACAGTTGCTTAATTTTTTAAAGGCACATAAAGAAGATTTAATCAGCCCGCGAGCCTGTGCCTATGTCCAGATAATCCCTGGCGACTTTTTACAAATCAACTAACCCTCAGAAAAGTATCAAATGAAAAGTAAGAGCTCCTCCCACACGCATTGCACACACCCCACCGTCTTCCCAAAAGGCAGCCATCAATAGCAGGTGTTGTTTGGGTATGTGGGTATCCTCTCGGAGAGAAGAAGTAGGAAATTACAGTACGCATATGTGTATAACCTTTTACAATGTGCACAAGAGGGATCACAACATACACAGTGTTCTGTCCCCTGCATTTTTTTTTTTTTTTTTTTTTTTGCGGTACGCGGGCCTCTCACTGTTGTGGCCTCTCCCGTTGCGGAGCACAGGCTCCGGACGCACAGGCTCAGCGGCCATGGCTCACGGGCCTAGCTGCTCCGCTATGGCATGTGGGATCTTCCTGGACCGGGGCACGAACCCGTGTCCCCTGCATCGGCAGGCAGACTGTCAACGACTGTGCCACCAGGGAAGCCCTGTCCCCTGCATTTTTCAGCAGAAATGCCTCCTGGAGATACTCCCGTGAAGTCCCGGCCTGTGGGTGTGCTCGTGCCGGCTCACCCTCCCCCAGTGTCGGACACCAGAGGTGCCGGCTCACCCTCCCCCAGTGTCGGACACCGGAGGTGTCTCTCTTCTTAGTTTGCTGACTGACACAGACTGCTGTGTGCGCTGCCCTTGCGTCTTTATGCCAGCATGCTGGATGGCTTTGCCAGATCACCCTTCAAAAACAGGTCGCCCCATCTTGCACCTCACCCTCCAGTACTTTGGGTGCATTCATCTCCTCCCACCTTCAATAGCAAAAGCATCATCACACTTGTTCTTTTCTGCCAACTTGGTAGACACAAAAAATGACAAGCATGCTGTGTTTCAGTTTGTATCTCTTCAATATGCATTTAATTACAAGTGAGATTGAGTATCTTTCCCTGAGCCGCTTGTTTCCGTCCTCTGCTCTTTTTTCTAATTGGTTAGTCATCTTTTTCCTATAGCTTTGAAAGAGTTTTTTACGTATCCGGGAAAGTAACTTTCATCTCATTTTCCTCAATTAACTTCTGTCATATGTGCTGCAGGTATTCTTTTGAAGTTTACCCTTTGTCTTTTTTGACTTTGTGGTATGTTTTATTCCATTTAGAAGTTTTCATTTCTATATAGTTAAATTTATCAATATTTTCCTCCACAGCTCCTGGGAATACAAATATTTATACAGTACATTTTACACAACCTTTTCACACATTATCACAGTTGATCCTCAGAGCAGCCTTTGAAAGGAGGGAGGGTGACGATTTTTATCATCAGGTCTGTTTTACAGATGAATTCACATGAGGCTCAGAAAGGTGGTGGGACCTGCCCAGGCTGAACAGGTTCTAAAACCCTTGCTCTTCCCAGGTCCCTCACCTGCCTTCCTGCCAGCCAGGTAACTCACTCCTGGCACTGACAACAAAAGGATGGAGTTTCTCTAGGAAAGCATTTTTAATTATTAAAACTACAAGAATCTTTCCTTCAAGAGCTCTTTTTTTTTTTAAGTTTTTGAAATTATAAAATTAGTTCGTAGTTTTTAAAAACAAAATGTCCAGTGATACAGGAGAGTGTAACACAGGGTTTCGGGGGGGGCGGCAGGGGCTCATGCCTCGCCCTGAAAGCCCATCCCCCAGGGGGACCACTGCCTTGTTTGCTGTGTGCACCAATGGTGAGGAAGACCCACCGGGAGCTGGACCGTTCCTTATCCGTCTCTGCCCATCACCAGTGCATTGTATATTCCAGGAGCAGCTCGGGTGCTCATAAATGCTGCGAGACGAGACTGAGGTGGTCAGGCACCCACCTTAGCTTACACTCTGCAGCCCCACAGGCCTGTGTTCAAATCCCAGCTCAGCCACTTAGCCAGCCATGTGAGTGTGGGCAGTTGACTTACCTCCTCTGTGCTGCGCTGTCCTTGTCTCTGAAATTGGGATGATAGTTTACACCTCAAGTAAATGAAATTAACCTCATAAAGTGCTGAACGGAATGTCTACCTCTCACCTCTGATCTGCCTGTTCCTTGGGGGGGTCCACTGCCTACTTCCACCTGGCCCCAATATCCAGGGTCATGACATTTCAGAGTGGAAAGTCAGGCTCCCTCCCCCCTCCAGAAGCCCAGAGAGGGGAAGTGCCTTGCCCAAGGTCAGAGCCCCGCAGAGACTCCGGTCTCCTGACTCATTACATCACTCGCCAGGCTGGACCACTGCGGCCCGTCCCCCGGCCTCCTGTCTCGCCCCTTGTGGCCACCAGGGGGCGCGCCCTAACCCAGCCCAGACTGCGGCTGCATTTGCTCCCACCTGGTGGGGGTCTCCCGGCTGCCCACGAAACGAAGCGTTCCTTAATCTGGTGTTCAGGGCTGTCAGAATCTCCCTACACACCGGGCAGCGCGCCTTCCTCTGCTTGCTTCTACCTTGGGTACAGCCTTCCCGGAGTGCCCTCCCCCTTCCTGCCCCTTCCAGGCCAGGCCTTTCCTGCCTACTCCACTCCTTCCCCACGAACTGGCCCCTCTCCGAGGCCGTGCCGCCCCACCGAGGCCCGTCCCTTGCACTCAGTGGGTGCCGAGTCCATGTTTGCTGTAGGATAAGGGGCGGCGCCGGCAGGCCCGGACCCCCCTCCCCAAACTGCCAGGAGCGCGCGTCCTGGAGGGGACACAGAGCCCCACCACCGCGCTGTGCGATTCTGGCCGCTGCTTTCTGGGCCTCGGTCTTCACATCTGAGAACTGGGGAGGCTTCGGGGAGGGGGCTGGGCATGGCCGGCGGGGACCGCAGTTCTCCGTGGGAGGGGCCTGGGGCTGCGGCTCCCAGGTGTTTACCTAGGGGGTCTCGGGGAGTCTGAGCGAAAGGCCGGGGCCCCAGCGCCCCTCCGCCGCGCTCGACTGTGCGGACCCCGCTCCCCGGCCTATCCCCTGGGCGGCCCCACCGACCCGGGCGCCCTCAACTGGCCGGGGTTCGGGTGACGTCGGCGGCCGGGGCGGCACCCGTCCCCGCGCCCACACCCCTGTCCGGGGAAACTGAGGCTGGGCGCGGAGAGGCCGCGCACGCCAAGGTCACTGCGCGGAAGCAGGCCGGCCGGCCGGCGGCGCTCGGGCTCGAGCTCGGGCTCCGGCTCCGGCTCGGGCTGGGGCTCCCGCGCGCCCGCCCCCCCGCGCCGTGCGCCCGCCCGCGCTCCTGCCCGCCGCGGGGACGGCGGGGACAGCGCGCGCTCGGAGGCTGCGGGCGGCCCCGCGAGGTAGGAGGCGGGCCGGCGGGGGACGCGCGCGGCAGCGGGCGGGGCGGCCGGGGCCGGGGGCCGGGGGCCAGGCCGGGGGTCGGCGGAGGCCGCGGTGCACCGACGCGCGAGCGGCTTTCGGGAACCGGGCGGGGGCGGCGGGTGGCTTTGCGGAGCCGGGCCCGGGACGAGGGCCGAGGCCGCAGTCGCGGGGACGCGGCGGGCCCCAGGGTTGCAGGGTCGGGCGCTCGCGGCGCCGGGCTCGGGGGGTTGGGGCGGGGGCGGCGCCGGGCTTTCGGAACCGGGGCTCTGCGGTGTCGCTCCCTGGGTCGCAGGAGATGGAGCCTCCGCGGCTCTGCGGATCGCTTCTCCAAAACCTTGCGGACATGGAAGGCGCGATCTGGGGGGAGGGGGGCTGAGGGTCTCCGCGTCTATACAGCTGGCTGCCTGGGCTGGGAAACATGAACCCAGGTCGCGAGGGTCGCAGGGGGAAGCTGACCGCCCCCCAGGACACACACTCTCTCCCTTTTCTCCCCCCTCCGCCATGCTCCCGCCTCTCCGCGGAGAAATCCTGCCGCGGGTCCAGGGTCCGGAGCCTGCGGGCGGGAGGTTGAGGCATCTCAGGAATTCGCTGTGAGCCAGTTAGACGCTCTTGGGGTGGGCTGGATGGCTGGCCCCGAATTCAGCCCTGCCCCGACCCCTTGCGTGACCTTGGGCAGCCCCTCCTCCCACTACCACGTGGGCAAGAGGCTGGCTGGTAGTCTTGGGGATCCCCTGGGTCAGACCCCCAGTGTGCGAGAAGTCGGTTTAAGGGACTGTGCCTGGGGGCTGGAAGAGCCACTGCGATCTCCGGACCCAGTCCCAAATGGGGCAGGAGGCAGCAGGAGTCTGAGAAGTGACGATGGGGCTGTCGCAGGTATCAGGACACCCGTTCCACCTGCCAGCCTGGGGGAGAGCCCTCATGAACCAGGGGGCTCTGAGTGCGGGAAAGCCCTGCCCTGCCCAAACTAGCTGCCCCTGGGCTGTGAGGAGGCAGGGCCGGTTGCGAGAGGTGTGGCCAGGCTGTCCCCCTGCCCCCCCCCCACAGTCACGGGGACAGCCCCCTCCCAAGTTTCTGCCACGCAGTTGCCCCTTTAAATTGCTAAGCTCTCGGCTGTCACAGCTGATCTGTTTTCAGAGCAAACGGAGCAGAAAGATGACAGTGGGTGTCCCCTCCCCCGGGCCTGTCCGAGAGATGAGGCTTGCAGGCCAGCGGTCCCCTCTGCCTGGTCAGCTTTGTGCGTTTAACTCTGGGCATGCTCCGTCATGGGGTGGGTGTGGGGCACTTGCTCTGCACTGGGGAGCCCCTGCTCCGCTCGGTGGTCAGGCACCACCAGACAGCGTGTGTGCCAGCCTACACAGCCCCTGGGAGCAACTTGGAACGAAGGTGACCTCTGGTCACCCTTCCCTGCCCCCAGCTTTATGCCTGGCTCCTCCCTTGGGCTGGCACGGTGGCCAAGCCTCTGAAACCATGTGTGGCCAGAGATCCCATGTGCAGCAGTTGGGTTTGAAAGGAGAGAAAAGCAGCAGCCCCAGACGCCCCAGAGACAGGAAAGGACAAGCTAAGAGGTATTCAGGGGCCACAATGCCACGGCCCAGCCACTGAGCATCAGCCCTGGATAGGGCATCTGGGGGCCAGTCTCCTATTAGAGATGGAGAAACTGAGGCTAGAGAGAGGCAGGGACACATCCAAGGTCACACAGCAACACAGTGTCCCCAGCTCTCCAGCAGTCTAGCCATCCCTGGGGAGCTGCTGCCTGGGGAAGGCTCAGAGGACTCGGTGTTCCCCCCAGAGGTCCCTGCAGTGGAGGGATAAGGAAGGGGAACCCTGGCTCCCGCACAGGTTGCAGACATTAAGTAATCTTGAGTCTCGTGAGTAGAGTTGCCACCCTCTCCCGTGGCTGCCTGCCCTTCCAGCACTTCTCTGCTCACCCCGTGGCTGCCAGCCCCACAACGACACCGTGAGCTCAGTCATGCCCCTGCCCCATTGTGCAGAGGGGATGCCAAGGCCAAGCCAGCACTGGGACCCTCTGTGTCCTCAGCTTTCCTCCAACCAGCGTTCTAACTGCTGGGGTGCTAAGCACCTAGGCGTCCCTAGAAGAGCACAAGCATCCCTTGTTCTCGTAGTAAGCTCCCCGTCACTGGGGTGTGCAAGCTGGAGCTGAATACTCATCGGTTAGGGAGGCTATGAATTTGGCCTGTAGTGGGAGGGTTGACCAGGCGTCTCATCACCACCCCACCCCGTCCCTCATAATTAGGGGGTAGGGAATGGCCTGTAGTGGGAGGCTTGACCAGACGTCTCATCACCACCCCACCCCGTCCCTCATAATTAGGGGGTAGGGAATGGGGTTGCTTGCACCTATCAGGAGATGATGTTTCTTGCATGAAAGAGGCTGGGTGAAGGCACTGGGGCAGGTCCCTGTATGAGGCCCAGGGTTCCACCTACTGCCATTGCTCAGACCTGGTGTCCACACTGTGAAGTGTGACTCAGACCCGCTTCTGGGGGCGGCATCTTCCAGTGCCTGCTGCCTTCCCACCGGGCCCAGCCTTCACCCTTGCTCGTCCTGGCTCCTGCAGGTATGCCCACCCCACCTGCGCCACCCAGAAACCTTTGCTCAGCCTTCACCCGTTGGTGTCACCTCTTCAGCAAAATCTGCCCAGAGTCTCTGTGTCTGCCTCCCCTGGGGGTCCCATTGTCACTGAACTGGGGGGTGGGGACAGCGTGCAGGGACATAGGTAGGCCTGAATGCAGGACACCCGCCCGCCACTGCCTGAGCTCTTCAGTGGCCCTAACACACAAGTGCCGGCTTGGAAAGGCACGGTGCAGGCAGCCAAGTTCTCGGTGACTCTTCAGAGAACTGAGTGTATGTGGCCTTCTGATCCAGTATGAGTACGGCTCACACCCAGCAAGCGCCTTTTAAGCATCTACTCCGTGCGCGACCTTCTCACGGGGTCTCACTTGTATCAGCCCATTTCATCTTCGAAACCACAAACCCATCTGCTAATGTGTATGAAGGCTCTAGAAGCGTAATATCAAAGCAATGATGTCAGCCGCACGGGCCAGTGGGACCCACTGAGAATGCTGCATACCCCCACCCGCCGCTGGCCGGAGTCTTTTCCGTGACTTGGGCCCTAGTGTCCCGACAGCTTGGCAGTTTGCGCACCCAGATGGCCTGGGGAGGCGCGGGGGCTTAGGGTGCTCAGAGGGGACTGACCCCATGAATGCACGCGGGCTGTCTGGACGGAGGTAGGAAGGCTTGCAAAGGGGTCCTGTGACCAGGTACATGCGTTTGGGCCTCATCTGCTGCCTCTTTAGAAGGAAGTCCTGTCGGGATGACAGTCTCGTCGTCGTCTACCAGACTGAATCCCCTGAGGGCGGCACAGCGGCTGAGGCACCTGCGGGTCCCCAGCGCCAGGGGCTAATGTGAGGCTTTGCTGTGCTCAGCTGAGGTGGATCTAAACAAGAAAAAAGGCAGTGAGTTGTCCTCATTGGAGGTATGCAAGCTGCGGCAGTGGAGAAGACTCCTGTACCTCGGTTACGCGCGATGCCCTGGAGGGCCGGCCATTTTAGCTCCAGGGCTCCCGGAGCCAATGACTTTTTTTTTTTTTTTTTTTTTTAATCTGAGGACTTAGTGAAAGCTATCAGGATGGTAATATAGGTTTGGAAAAATGCTCAGTGCCAGGCTGTTTTAATAAAGCCAATTGCCTCGGGGTATTATGGGAACACTCCATTATCCGGCTGCTCCAGGATTTGGACTTGGCCAAGGGGCCTGAGGATTTGGCGTGAAGCAAGAAGGAAATAGAGAGTCTTATGGCCAGTCCCGGAGCACTGGGGTCACTGTCGGCCACACTAACTTGGGAAGCCCTGAGGTCAGAGCTGAACTCCTTGTTGCTTTAGACAAGTCCCTTCCCCTCCCTGAGCTGAAGAAGTTTGAAAGAGTCCGGAAAGCACTTTGGAAATTGTAAGGATTGGGGGCCGGGAGGAGGGGCTGAAGCCGCAGATCCTGATTGTGTCAGGTGCATGGACCAGCGGAGGGCCAGCCTGCCGCTGGGATGGGTTCCAGTCCCAGCTCTCAGCTCCCTAGCTTCCTGCACCTCCGTGAGCCTCAGTCTCCTCCTCTTTAAAATGGGAGTGATGACAGGGCCAATCTCCTAAGGCAGTTATGAAGGTAATTCTGGAAAGTGTGTCAATGTCATACAGCTAGTTTCCATTTTCTCCTTTGGGGATATTGAGAAGCCACTCAGTATTCCTAAGGCCTCAAAGTCCAAATAGAAATGCCAGCTCTGTTGATTTTCTCATTCAGCAAATATTTATGGAGCGCCTGTGATGATAGCACAGGAGCCACACAGACAAAACGCCTTGCCCTCCAGGAGCTTTGATTTCAGCAGCAGGAGACCTGCAACAAAAAAGTAAACAAACAGAATTTCAGTGAGTGCTAAAAAGAATGAGTCTGCCCTGGTCGGTGTTAAAGCTGCTTTGCAATGGAAGAACTCTTCCATTGTAAAGGGGGATGAGAAGGAGCCCCCTCACCCTGTCTGGGCTCCGGGAGACCTAGATTCCGGTCCTGGCCCTGCTGGCTTCCCACTTGCTGTGCAAACTTGGGCAGTTTCCTTCCTGTCTCTGATCCTCGGTTCTCGTTTGTGAAATGAAACAGCAGGTATGCCCCTCCAGCTCCGGTGCCCTATGTGTTGCTGCACTGACGTCTGCACTGCCGTCATAGCTGGGGTCCCTGCCTGTCCCCTCTGCGTGCCACACCACACGTACCTTTCTATTTTAGATGTGACAGGTGACCTGTCACACAGAAAGGCGAAAAGACAGGCATACAGCAGCTTCAGCAGAAGTAAGAGGAACGCACACGTTGTGAGACCACCCGGGCCCCGAGACGACGCGCTGCCAGAAGCCCCCTGCCCCGCCCCGTGGGCTCCCCCTCAACTGTTGCCCCTCAGGGGTGCTCACCATCCTGACACTTGTGATAATACTGTTCTTCTTGTCACTGTCTTACCACCTGTCTGAACAACTCTTTACCACATGGCCTTGTTTTTATTTTTTTTTTGGCAAAGTATTTTATTTTATTTTCTTTTTTTATTTTTTGCGGTACGCGGGCCTCTCACTGTTGTGGCCTCTCCCGTCGCAGAGCACAGGCCCCGGACGCGCAGGCTCAGCGGCATGTGGGATCTTCCCGGACCGGGGCACGAACCCGCGTCCCCTGCATCGGCAGGCGGACTCTCAACCACTGCGCCACCAGGGAAGCCCGTTATTTTTGACTCGTTTATACGTAGACTTAAGCTGTAGATATTTCTCCAGGTCTGGCTTCTTCTTAAAGTCACGAGGAGCTGTTGCTCGTCCTCGTCACGGCCATGTTGTTCGTATTCCACTGCATCGCTAGGCCACCGTTTATTATCCAGTCTCTGTGATGGACACACAGGGTGTCTTCAGTTCGGGGCTGTGTTCTTGAACCTGCCCACGTCCTAGTGCACGTATGACCTCCTTTCCGGCACCTGTCTGGAACTGGGCCACACAGGACACACATGTTCAATGTCATAGAGCAGACCAGCACTGTGGTCCTTCCGTCCAGTCGCCCCCCACTCCCAGCGGCACCACCTGTTGTCAGTCTCTGCCGTCTTTGCTCTCCTGGTGGGCGTGTAATGGTTTTAATCCGCATTTCCCTGACTGCTGATGGGGTTGAGCATTTTCGTACGGTTATTGGCCGTTTGGATCTCCTCCTCGGTGAGGTGACTGTTCAAGCTTCTTGCCTACCTTGGGCTGTCTTTTTGTTTTCTTGTTGATTTGGAGGATTCTTTAGGTATTCCGGATTCCAGTCCTTTGTCATTTGTATATGTTGTAAATATCTTGCATTTTTCACTTTTCCTGGGGTCTTGGAATGAACATCTTAATCTCAGAGTTCTTAATTTCTATCAAATCTTTCACTTTATTTATTTATTTAAAATTTTTTTATTATTATTATTTTTGCGGTACGCGGGCCTCTCACTGCCGTGGCCTCTCCCGTTGCGGAGCACAGGCTCCGGACTCGCAGGCTCAGCGGCCATGGCTCACGGGCCCAGCCGCTCCGCGGCATGTGGGATCTTCCCGGACCGGGGCACAAAACCGTGTCCCCTGCATCGGCAGGCGGACTCTCAACGACTGCGCCACCAGGGAAGCCCACTTTCACTTTATTTTTGTTTTGTGTTTTAAGAATCCTTTCCTACCCTGTGGTCATGAATTCACCTTTTGCATTAGATTTTTAATCTACGAGGAATTGATGTTAGTAAAGGGCATGAGTTAAGGGTCCCATTTCCCACACGCACGCATGCACGCACACGCACACGCACGCACACCCCATTTCCCAGCCTGCCCAGCGCCGTTTGGTGACATGTGTGTCCCTTTCCCCTACCTGCCCTGCCCGCCCCACCCCGCGCATATTCATACCTTTCCCGGGCAGGCAGGAGCCCAGGACCGCAGGCTCAGGCCTGGGAGCCCCAGCAGGGACAGCACCCGGGGGCAGGGCAGGGCGGCCAGCCCTCCCCCACTGGACCAGCTGCCACTCCTGACAAACAGGTCTGTGGGGCCCGTCACGTGTCCAGCTGGCGCTGACTCGGGCTCTGGCGGATTAAGCAGGGGCTCAGGGCTTATGACCCGCACCGTCCGCTGCACAGACCCCCGTGGGGGCCGAGGGAGCTCAGCTCTGTGGGCTGCGGAGGAGACCCCCAGAGGCCAGCGAGGCTGCACTGTTTGCCTCAGGACACCCGCAGCCGGGGCACTGGAGCAAGGTAAGAGAGGGCCCGGGGGGCCCTGGCTGTGTCTTCCCTGCCCAGCTCTGGGAACTTCTGTCTGGAAAATGAAATGTCCCCGCCTCACTCCCCCACAAGCTCTTTCCATCTGGGTCTGTTGGGGGAAGCCGAGAGCCAGGAGGTGGAGGGCGGCGGCCGAGAGCAAGGACCTGCCAGTCTTAGGCCCCTGTGCACACTCACCCGGGCTCATACACACACGTACACGCACCTGCCCACCGGTTCCCGAGGGACTCCGCGTCGTCGGGCCTGCCCACTGGGGGGGCGGGCGGTGGTGGCACTGCCAACCTCCAGTCTGCCTTCCAGATCCTGGTGCCCCCCCCCCCCCCCCGCAATGGCCGGTACCTTCGTGCTCCCGGAGTCTTCGGGGCAGGGAAGAGGGAGAGGAAGTGGGTGTGCGCTGAGCACCGTCTATGTGCCGGGAACCTCCCCTCGGGTGATCTTTATTCCAACCCTGCAAGGGAGGGAAGATTCGCCCATTTAATAGATGAGGAAACTGAGGCTCGGAGATGGGCTATGGCCCAGCTGGGGCCCGGGCTGGGAGGACGGTCCCCAGCATATCAGCAGGCTGCCTACGTGACCCCGGAAGTCGCAGGCTCTGCTCACCCCCTGCCCAAAGGCACAGTCCCTCTGGCGCAGAGCTGCTGCTCCCTGGGGCTCTTTGAGAACTCTAGGTCCTTGCGGGGGGCTGCGTGGGGGGGGGGGGGATCAGGGCGGGAACAAGAGCCAGCGGCTCTGGGCCCAGCTCAGCCTAGGCCAACGGGTAAGACTTGGGCTCTGTCTCCACGTTCGTGCCATGGTGGGGTGACAATAGTAGGCCCCACCTCTCCAGGCTGCTCTGAAATGCCACCGTGCATGAAAGGGCTTCCAAACACGTCCACTCCCAGAAGGCACTCCGGCACTTAGCTTTTGTTTTTACAGGGAAGGTCAATACCTGAGTTCACTGCGTCCTCTGAATTTCTGAGCTCCTGTGCATTTCTTTTCTTCCTGGGCTTTATGCATGCATTTATTCCTATGAGTTTAATACTTGCTTAGGAAATACAGGCACGTGGTAAAATGTTCAACATTATAAGAGTATACAGTGCAAACGATGTATGCCCCCCGCCCCCTCCCCAGAGCAAACAGGATGAGCATTTTGGGGGTATCTGGTCAGAAATGTTCCTATGTATATATTTGTTCCTCTGCCATATTTTAAAGAGAGCACCCAGCAACTTGCTCTGCCCCTATCCTGTGACTTCCCTCTGGGCCTTTAAATCCGCCCACCCGGTTAGAGAGCCTGATGGCTGCTTCCCTGCAGAAGGCACGCATATTTGTGGATGCTGGCACCAGATCTTCCTCGTCAGCAGGACTTGAGGGAGGCTGCAGCCTGGCACGGGGCAAACAGGGGGATTGTTGAGCTGCAAAGAACGGTCCCTCTGTGCCCAGGGAAGGCCCAGTTGGAGACCGGCTCCCCCTCCTCCCCACTGCAGCAGATCTGGGTCTGGAGCAAGGGTGGAGCCTGGGGACCTGGCTGAGGCCCAGCCCGCTGCCAGCTGTCCATCGGGTGACCTTGAGCCTCCTCTGGGCTCCCGACTCAGTGCAGAAACCCAGGGCGCGTGGTGGCCCCAGTGAGTGGACCAAGGGTCTATCTTCTTGAGGACCCAGCAAGCCACGCCTCACCCATCCCGCCCAGGGAAGAAGCGCGTGATGTAGGCTGGAGTTCTCACTGCTTCCTCTTGAGCTTTGATGGTGCTCTCTGGGAAACAGCCGAGATCAGCGCTAAGTCTCACTGATATGTTCTCTGTGGGCCTTGTGACTCCTGGACCTGCCGGCTTCTTATCTCTGCCAGGGAAAGCTCCCAGAGGGCTGGGGGCAGGGCTTTATCTCTCCCAGCCTCTGAGAAAGGAAGGCAGCAGGTGGCCACATGTGGTAACGTACCCTATGTGCGTGACTAGGAGGCTTCATCAGAAAGGCTCCCTGCCCCCTTGAAGCAAGAGCAGGATCCACCGTTGGTGTCGGGAGGGTGGCCAGTTACCCAGTGGGGCAGAGGTCCAGGCGCTGCCCGTGTGCAGATGTTCAGGTTGTGCACTGCACAAGAGCAGTTGGCAAAGGAAGAATGCACTGTTAGCAAGCCACAGGCCTGAGAGGCTGTGTCCACCAGAAGAGGGCGCTTTTCCCAAATTCACACGCAGGCCCTGCATGCTCACTAGTGAAGGAGAGGTGCCTGGTGAGGTTTCTGCTCTCCACTTACGCGGTCTCCCTCTGCTCGGTTTTCTAGAATCTCCCTCCAGGACGCTGCTGGTAAACCCAGGGGAAAGGCAGCTCCAAACACTCTCCTTTGTCTGTGGGAGCAGCTTGGGTAAACCCAGCCCAGTGGATCCTCAGAGGGAACGGGGCCATGGCTCAGAGACCATGTGCATGCATCCACATTGCAGCTCTAGCTGCTCCTGGTCAGGACTCCTCAGCAGAGACCCTCCACTTTAGCATCTGTTAATACTCCCCACAAAGCTCAAGTATGAAGGACCCTTACCTCTGTGCCCAGCCCCTTGAGCAGGGCCACTTTATTTGTGAAGGCGTGTTGATTTGGGGACAGGAACTCATATGAACTCATCTCATGCACATATATTTCTCCAGCACCTAGTGTGTGCCAGGCTGGCAATAAATGGTGAGTCCCACAGACGTGACTTTTATCCTCACGGAGGTGTCCAGTGAAGGAGAGGGAAATGCCCCCACGAACAGCATGGACCAGGGGCTGGGAGGACTTGCTCAGTGGGGCCTGTAAGGAGGTCAGGCAAGGCTTCCTTGAAAGTGGAGTCAGGGATAAGTAGGTGAAAAGAGAGAGACGTATGCACCCGGCAGTGGGAACAGCACGTGCAAAGGCC
The DNA here is from genome assembly GCF_059928025.1 of Delphinapterus leucas. Classification (NCBI taxonomy): domain Eukaryota; kingdom Metazoa; phylum Chordata; class Mammalia; order Artiodactyla; family Monodontidae; genus Delphinapterus; species Delphinapterus leucas. The sequence continues at coordinate 102,510,159 of NC_143138.1, forward strand.
CAGGGGCAGGAGCCAACTTGCCGGGTATGAGGCTGCAGCCGAGACGGAGGGCAGAGGCAGGCAGAGGCTGAATCCATGGGAGCTGTGGGCGTGGTGAGGAGTTTGCTGCTTATTTCTTAAGCAGCGAGGAGCCAGGGTTCGAAGCAGGTCAGTGACTTGTTAGATAGAAATGTCAGTGAAATTGGGTTTGAGTCCTGGCTCTGCTTCCTGCAGTCCAGCTGCCCTCCTGCTGTATGATGGGGATGGGGGCGGCAGGGTGGAGGGTGTCTTAGGTTGTGCCGGAAGGAGGAGATCTGAATGAGGAAGCTTACCGTGGGGTCCAGAGGCTGCCTCAGCTGCCCCTCTGGGCACCTGCCCCGTGGCTGGGCACCTCCCTGTCCAGGAGGCTTGGGGCTGGGAAGGCCAGATTGCAGTTCTCCAGCAGGGCGACAGGTGGCGCCAGCCCCTCAGAGGTGACCGGTGGGCTGGCCCAGCAGGGACCAGCGCACGTCAGGTGGGGTTGGGTCTAGCTCTTGTCAGGCCGGGGCGGGGCCACGCTTCCCCCTGCCCTCTCCCGCACCCCAAGTGGCACCCAGACTGCTGGTTCGGTGGCTCCAGCCCGCAGTTGCCAGCACCCCGTCTTTCATCCCCTCCGAGGACCATCCATCAGTTGTGACCTGAGCTGACGTTTTAAGCCGATCTAAATTTGCCACCAAGCCTGACAGGGGGACAGCTGGGTGAAACCACCCTCTGCAGGGGAGTACTGCGGTCCAGATCTCCGCTCTGCAGCCTCAGCCAGTGAAATGCAGATAATGAGGTGCCCCCTCCCAGGTGGGCGTGCGCCAGCACACACTGAGTGCCCAAGGAATGCTGGCCCAGCCAGGGCTGGGCACCCAGGAGGCCTGCAGGGCCTGGCAGTGCCTCCCCTGCTCCACCGGGGCCCCCGCAACTGGCATGGGGGCTGGAAGCACAGGGAGCCGACGTGTGTTGAGTGAAGACGTGCCCTACCCACCAGAGGCTGAGCTCCAGAGTGGGAACGCTCACACCTGGCCCATCGCTGGTATCACATCCCGGCTCCCCGAGGCTGGTGTGTGATCTGGCATCTTGGGCAAGTGGTTTGGTCCTTTTGAGTCCTATTCCTTCTGTAAGATGTGGACGGTACCCTCTCTGTAGGTGGAAGGATTGCTTACCCGATGGGAGTCCCTTGGAGCACCCAGCACCGAATTGGTGCTCAGGGAAGGGCACCCACTGCCACTGGGAGTGCAACCAGCCATCCCTGCCTCGGAACCATGGGTGGTCACTAAGGGAGACCAAGGGCAGAAGCTGGAGCCGCGATTGCAAGCAGCCTACAGCAAGCTGGCTGACCAAAGCAAGAGGGAATTTACTGGAAGGTAGCGTTGTCCCCAGACTGCCCAGGAAGGACAGGAAGCAGGCCCGTACACAGGGCCCCTCCTGAGGGCAGGGGGCAGTTTCCTCTAGGGATGCCCCCTGGAAGGGGTGCCTACTTGTCCGTGCTTGGGTGCCTGCAGGCAGGGCCGAGCCCCGTGAGAGGCCCACCGGGTGCAAATGCCCCCAGGACGGGGCACTGCGGGAGGGAAAGGAGGGATCCTGGAATAGGACGTGGCCCTGAGGGAAACCGCGCAGGCCCAAGCCCAGCACCCCCAGCGCTGGCTCTCTGTCCCTGGCCCCCGTGCACCCCGCTGTACTCGATATGGGTTCCTCTTCACCAGCGTGATAATTACTGGACACATCGCTGACATTGAACAAATTGTTGTGTGCTTGTAATTACAAATTACGTTTCTAACACTCCAGGGGGTTCCAAACCTTGATATCTGTGCTATTAACACATAAATTACAGTCATTTATGGAAATTACCAGAGAGACCAGAATTGTCTGTGGATTGTGCTGTGTAAGGGATGCTCATTGGCGGATGTGCTCCAGGAACTTGGAGGGGCCCAGCGTGGGCCTCGAGCGTTACTATTTCATGGGGTCAGATTCTATTCCCAGCCCTAGACTTTTTTTTTAATTAATTAATTTAATTTATTTACTTTTGGCTGTGTTGGGTCTTCGCTGCTGCACGTGGGCTTTCTCTAGTTGTGGCGAGCTGGGGCTACTCTTTGTTGCGGTGCATGGGCTTCTCATTGTGGCTTCTCTTGTTGTGGAGCACGGGCTCTAGGCACGCGGGCTTCAGTAGTTGTGGCACGCGGGCTCAGTAGTTGTGGCGCGTGGGCTCAGTAGTTGTGGCTCACAGGCTCTAGAGCACAGGCTCAGTAGTTGTGGCGCACGGGCTTAGTTGCTCCGCGGCATGTGGGATCTTCTCGGACCAGGGCTCAAACCCGTATCCCCTGCATTGGCAGGCAGATTCTCAACCACTGCGCCACAAGGGAAGCCCCCCAGCCCTAGACTTTTCACACATGGTCCCCCAGGTCGGAATCCCAGCTCTGCCACGGCCAGCTGAGTGGCCTCCAGCCACTAACCTCTCTGTGTCTCAATTTCCTTATGGACTAAATAACGGGACTTGATGAGTGATTCCTAGAGATAGCGGCCGTCCAGCTGCAGGCACCCGCCTGCGTGCAGGAGGTGCCCCCGGGGACCTTTTCTCCTCACTCACAATGCAGGAGGTGCACAGTGAGGCAGCAGCCAGGTTTTGTTCCCAAGAGGAGGGAGGGGACCAGGGCCCTGGAACCCCGCCTTCAGTCCCCGTGGCACCAGACAGCCCTCCGCAGCCTCAGGGTGCTGTGAATTCCTCATGAGCTTCAGGGCGTTATTTCTTGCTGCAGAGAGCGTACTCTCAGATTCCTGGGTTTCTGGAACTGTAAGACCCAGGCCACAGGTGGGCGTGAAATGATTCCAGGTGAGCCGTAGATGCTGCCTTGGGTGACACGGAGCCCATCATACGGACCCGGGAGAAAGCTCTTCCCCTCCTGGAGTTCTTTTAGCCCCTCCAATTACACTGAGCCCAGAGTGTTGGTCGGGGCTAATATCTCTTTAATGCCTCTTTATCACTCCAAAAAAAGCTTAATTCTATTTCCTTATTTTATAGGAAGTAATGTGTCACATGGTTAAACAGTGAAAGATATAAAAGGCTACAAGACAAACAGTGAGCCCTCTCCCAGCCCCAGCCCCCCAGAGGTAAACACCATCCAGAGATACTTTGCGTGTCTATCAGCGTGGTGTGTGTGTGTGTGTGTGTGTGTGTGTGTGTGTGTGTGTATTCTTCTTCCCTTTTTTGTTAGGCACATACAGCATTCTAAATTTAGCCTTTTCACTTATAATATATCTTGTATCTCATTCCCTACCAGAACATAAAGAGCCTCCTTCTTCTGTTTTCTGGCTGCCCTCTGTAACGTGGATTCTCGATACTTGCTAATCTCTGTTTTAAAGAAAGACAGAGCAAGCCTCAAGCATAGGCCTTCTTCTGATAACAAGATCTGAGCAGGATTTTATAACAGTGTATTGGTTTGGGTGATTTCTTTTTATGGGAAAATTCAATTTATGCTCAGCGAGACTGGCTTTTCACAGATGGAGCAGATATAACGTGTGCCCGATACGAAGAATAGTATTAAGTAATTGGTATACAGGTGTTTATGTGGTTGTTGGGAAAACTCACCTGGGGATAAACCCAGGCCAGTTCTGCCGGCTTCCTCCCCAGCGACACACACCCATAGGATGAAACCCCAGCCCCATCCTCTGGCCTCATTCCTCACAGCACACCCATCCGCACACTTCACGCTCCCATATATGCTGTTCCCTGTACGTGGGGTGCCCTTCAGTGAACTCCCATTCATGCCACAAATCCCGATGCAGGCTTCACCTCCTCCAGGAAGCCCTCCCTGATGGCCACCCCATCAGCTCACGGTCATTCCTGCTTCTGTGCCAGGTTGATCCCATGGTTGCATTGATCACCCACTGTAGTGCCCTGGCACAGTACGAGATCCTCAAACTTCTGCAGATGTCAGAATCACCTGGAGGGTGAGAATGTACATTTCTCAGAATTCCCAGCTGGGACTGCGGTTACTGCTGTTCTGGGACCACACCCTGAGAACTGCTGGTGGAGGGGCAAGGACACAGCGTTCTCCTGGGTTCTCCTCCCGGCTCCATCATTTATGGGCTGTGTGTCTCTGGACAAATTACTTACCCTCTCTGGGCTTCAGGGCCTCTGTGAGAAACTGAGATGTGACCCCACCTTGTAGAGAATTGCGTGAACGTGTTTGGAAGCAGGGCTGGCACCGACCGATGTGAGTTGCCTCCCGCCCCCTCCCCACCGAACTTCCCGAGGGCAGGGCCCACATCTGATGTGTCTCGGATGCTCTGAGACACCCAGGCTGTGCCTGGGGGGCAGCTGCTGGTCACGTTCAGGAACGCACATGTGCCGGTTATCTATTTATTCAAATAGTGAATCAGATGTTGCACATCTCCCGCACCCATTGATTCCAAATCTGTGGAGCCGGGTCAGGCTGGTCGAAGTCTTCCTCCCACCGGGACCAGAGAAGGGGTTGTTTAAATCAATAACATAAAGACGATTGCAGAGGGGAATGTTTAACCCACTTAAGAGAAGCTGTTGTTTTCGGAGCACTTAGTGGCATCCGTTTGCAAAACAGGCGTCCCAAGCACTTGTTATAAATGAACGTTCTATTCATTAAAGCAGAGGGCCACTGAGGCTCGGCTGGGCTGGCCCTTGGTAGCGGTGTGGGCATGACAGTTAAGAATCAGTGCCGCCAGTGGGGTGGTCCATGGCAGGGCAAGGCCTAGCAGCCCCCTCTCTGCCCCTTTTAGTGCAGGTGGGCCCTGCAGGTGAAACGCAGCTCCTGGGAAAGAAACCCAAATGCCTCAAGAATGGTCATTCGCTTTGCCCCAGGGCTACCTCTCTTTAGAGAATCTTTAGCTGACAGGTTCCTTAAGTACTGGGCACCCTGGTTATGAGAAGCAGTGTCTCTGAACACCAGTTTCATGAGAAGAGGGGCGTTGGCTCAGACTGAATAGGACCAGGATGTGAGTGGGTAGCATGGAGGGGGCTGGCCCCGTGGCTGGCCCTGAAGCAGAATGAATCTGGTTCTACATGATTTGTTTGTTCATTGTTTATTGAGCACGTGCTGTAGACCAGGCGCCTTCCGGGTGCTGGGGACACCGTGGTGACGCTTCATTCTGGTAGAGGATAGACAGTAAACAAGGGAACAAGTAATTGAGCCAGATAAACAGGCGGTGAGATGGGCTTTAAAGGGAATTAGACACGATGGAGAGAACGGGGGTGTGCTTTACCTGGGGGCGGCTTAGGCAGTTCTCAGGCACAGAGAGTGGGCACGGGGCGGTCCTAGAACAGTCTGGAGCCAGTTTCTTGGAGCTGTCCCCGAGGGAGGGACTCGGCATAAGCATACCCCTCCCTCCCTGAGATCTGGCGGTGGCTTCCTTTGTGCCACCAGCCAGGAAAAGAGGGTTGAGTGTGAGGGGCACTTCTGATTGTGTCCTGGGGCTGGCAGGGCTCCCTGACGGGGAGTGTGATGAACAGGGTAATTTCGGGGCTGAGGGGGCTCAGGGAGGAGACCATCACTGGTGAAAGCAGTTCAGCTTTTTGCTTCTGAATTTCTTCCTGATGTTGTCAGGCCCCTTGAATCCTGCAAGAAATCCGGCCAATGGCCATTTCCCATCCACTTGAATGGGCTCATAACTGAAGTGGCCGCACTTAGAAGACGCAGGTCTGTTCTCTGCAGGCCCTTTCCCCGGGGCTTCAGGACAAGCAGTTCCGCTCATCTGGCTGGGCCCAGCAGAGGGATGAGGGCAGAGGGGGTGTTCCCCACGAGTGCCCAGACTGGGGAGGGATGCGGTGAGCACGGTCTCACCTGTGGCCGCCACCCCCATCTTCCTTCACTTTTATAACAAACCAGCATCTGCTGTGCTGCAGGGGTGACAAGTGCTCTGGGGATCCAAGCTAGGAGGTCTTCTTAGAGGAGGTGATCATTCTTGGCTGTTCTGTTGGCTTTGTCAGTCACTGAGGATCGTCGTGCTAGGTTTGTCAGAGCTCCACAGAGCCACCCCATCCCATGTGGGGTTTTCTTTCTTCTTGCATCTGACCCTGTGTCCCAACCATGTGGTCCCATTATTGTAACCCTCCTGGAGGAGCTTTCCCAGGCCCTTGCAGGACTGTTCACCCGTTTGTCAACTGTTGGCATTAATAACAACTGCATCGAATTCTTAGTGTTCATTTAAAGACCACAAGAAAAGAGCTCCGTACACCGCCGACCACAATGGTTCCCTACCTCTGTGGCTTCCTTTGCCAGAGCAGTGAGAAGGAGCTGAGGAAAGGATGCCCTGTTCTTGGCTGTGCCCCAGGCTGGCCTGGGGACTGTAGGACTCAGGTTCCTCATCTGCGTAAGAGCAGGCTGCACTGGGTCACTGGGTGACTCCTTCCGGCTCTCAACTTCTAGGGTACGCTAACGTTAAGGCCGCTTTCATCTCACCAGCGTGGGTCAGGTCTTGGCCAACCCAAGTACCAGTGAGTTTTTTGTGGTTGGGACCCATTTCCCCTGGTGCCAGGACAGGTGTCTGGAACCAGGCCGGTTATGTGAAGCAGTAGTCGCACCTGAGCCCCACCACTGGGAGAGTGATGGAGTGCCATTGTCCCTGCCCTCAAGGTGCCCACAGCCTGGGTGAGGGGTTCTCGCTTAGCCTAGGGGGGTGGGGGCACTAGGGGAGGCTTCAAAGAGAAGGTGGCATTTGGGCTGGGCCTTGAAGGTTGAGTCGGAGGTTGCCAAGCAGATGAAGAGGGCAACCCAGGAAGTGGGAGCAGCATAAGCAAAGGCACTGGGGCAGGAAAGTGCTTGGTGCATTCTGGGAGTCACTGTATGGGAGGGATGGTAGCTGGGAATGGGGCTGGAAAGAGTCAGGGGCTAGTTGTCACCAAGGTAGTACCTGAGCAGGTAAATAGTCTGGTTCACGGTAAACAACCCTACACTACCTCCGGGTGACCGCAGGCTCCCAAGATAAGTTATCCCAGGGTCATTTTGTTTACTTTGTTTAGTAAGATTAGGGAAGTCCGTGGTTTGCAGAGGTTTCTATGAAAACTGGTTGAAAGTTTAAAAATAACTTGGCACTTAATAAGAGCAGCTTTATTTACCTGGGAAATTTCTCCTCTGGGGGGCTGACTGGGCTCCCAGAGAGATCACGCTACAGAGTCCTCTGTTCTGTGCAGTGTCTGTGGTTTTTCATGGCATCCGACACTCAGATAAATAAGTTCCATTCCATACGGAACCCACAACTCACCCACACGCAGGCTGTATGCTGGACAGTCCCCATCCCTGCCATGCCATCCCAGCAGCGGGGGCTTGTGGCCTGGCAGGTAGGACGCTTGGGTCAGGGTCACTGTTTCTAGGACCTGGCCACACGCCTGCGCTCATCCCTTCGTCTCTCTGGGCCTCAGTTTCCCTGTCTGTGGAGTGAAGGATTGGGCTGGAGGGAGGGTCACAGAGCTGTGGCTGTGACATGGGGAGGATCCTTTCAGTGATGCAAAGAGTAACTTACTAGTGATCAACAGACACTAGGAGAGAAGCTCGGATGGGCTTGACCATAACCTGTTTTTATGGCTGTCATAGGACACGACCTCTCACAGAGTGGCCCAAGAGGCGGCTTCAGTACAGTCTGGCCTTTGGGGCCTCTGCGGACTGGCTCTGGTGGGCTTCAGAGTCTCCTAGAAGATGCTAGAAGACATGTAGTCCCTTGGATTGTTACGTCTATCATGGATTTCTTCGTTTCCCTGACTTTTAAAAAAATTATTTAAAATTTTGCAAACACTGTAGTTCTAAAGTGCTCCTTCCTCCTTCCCACCCTGTGTCCCAAGCTTAGAGGGCAGAGCCGTGTCCCCAGGAATCTCTGGAACCCCCGTTTCCCTTTCCAGAGGCAGCCGGCAGCCACCAGTACCCGTTTCTTGGGTCTCCTTTAAGAAACAGTCTGTGAGCGTATTGTGCTACGTAAGCATACTAGTGTTCTGTATGTTTTATTGTCTGTACATTTCACACTTGTCTGCACTTTTTGTCAAGATGTTGTGTCTCAGACCGTTTGCTACAAGTGTGTACAGCGCTGCTGCCGTTCTTTTAACGTAGGGCTCCTCTGTACCACAGTTTACATAACCAATTGACAGATGTTGTCTGTGTCCTTCTCCGCGTTCTGCTGTTACAAACAACTAATACCCTTGGACCTGCGTCTTTGTGCACCTGGGCAGGTAGCTCTCTCTGTAAGTATGTGTTCCGAACAGTGGATGGTCCCATCTTGTGGCCATCTGTCTGAAGGTTGCCTGGCCTGGCCCTATCGTTTCGATCACCATCTTCCCCCATGGCACGTGGACTCTCTTTCCCAGATCTCGTCCACAGCCCTGATGCAGGGAACTGGGGGGTGGCTGAACAGCCAGAGAATTCACGTGGAGCTAATGCAAAACTCCCTCAGGGGAGCTTCATTATGTCAGGCTGACAAACCTTTTCTGTGGAGAACTAGACAGAAGAAATATTTCAGGCTCGCGAGCCCTAGTCTCTCTTCAACTTTGTTGTGGCACAAAAGTATCCGTACACAATACGTAACGGAATGAGTGTGACTTTGTTCCAATAAAACTTTATTTTAAAAAGCATGCAGGGAGCTGGACTTGCCCCCAGGCCTTAGTTTGCATTTGATTGATTTGCCTGGGCACCTTGGTGTCCCAGCCCTATAGTGGGCACAGGGGATGCTGCAGAGAAGGACGCAGGCCAGCTCTGCCTGGCAAGGACAGCACAGTTCCTCTGCCCCTGGCAAGGAACCGGGGAGCATTAAAGGGAGTTTCTGACTTGGATTGGGGGGCCAGTCAGGGTGGCTTTCTGGGTAAAGTCACATTGAAAGCTGAAACCCAAGTCCTGGCTACCAGCCAGCACAGTGGGGAGTGTTGCTTGAGGTTCGGCAAGGGCTGGAAAGAGGAGCCAGACCAGGCCTCACAGGAGGAGGCCTCTGGGAGACGGACTGCAAAGGTTGGCCTTTGGGGGCATGCGTGCCACATGTCTGGTCAGAGGAGAGCAAGGAGGCAGTGGAAGACGGGAGGCTGTCAGAGGCCCAGGAGATGGGGATGGAGTCAGGTTGGGGGCGTGTGAAATGGGCCAAGGCAAGTAGGTTAGGACTGAAACCCAGGACGATACAGTGAAAGTAAACATTTTCATGCACTTCTTGCATCTTCCAGCCTTTTAGGTGGGCTCCTATTCATCTCTCAAGGCCCAGCCTAAATGTCCCTTCACCTCTGGAGCCTCTTGTGGGGTAGAGTTACGGGCGACTTCCTCCAGACTGTCATAACATCATCCCCAGGGACACTTGTCACGGCAATGTCTCCCCACTGTGCCTCCCAACAGCAGCCTGGAATATGCGCTGGTGCATGTTTGCTAAATTGAAGGAAAGGGCACGGTGGATTAGCCAGCGGAGAGACGGCTGATGAGCCTTGCTTTACAGCTAAGGAAACTACGGCTCAGAAGCCTAAGCAATTTGCCCAAATGGCACGTGTAAGACTTCTACCCAGTCTAGTCATTTCTGCTCAGCAGAAAAATTGGCTTTCTCTACCTCTCCAGGCTTGGCTTTCTCACTTGCCTCACGATTCCTTAAATTATTAATCTGTGAGGAAATTAACTGAGAGCCAGAAGCAGAAGTCACACTCTGCAGGAAGATAAAAGGAGAGAATGAAGAGGCATTTGGTTTCCAGGGACTCCATCCTCTGGTAGTCCAAATGCTTACAGGGAGACTCAACGCCCTTTTTCTAAATCCCAGCCGGAACTATGTCGCCAAGACTATCCTGGCGGGCGGTGAGGCCCTGGGCCTGGAGAAGTGCCTGGAATTCTTGGAGAATCCGGGTCGTGAGGCGGTCAGAGCCCGTGTCTGGAGCGCTCCAGCAGCTGAGGGGCGACGCTCTTGGCTCCATTTATTACAGCCTATTTTTAGAGGGCAGTTCAAGTGGGGGTGGGACTTCTCCACCCCGCTCCCCAACTGGACTGTTTCAACCCTATCAACTATATCCCCTCCCATCTCCCCACCCCCAGCCAGCATGCAGCATGTGAAGGTCTTCTCCTTCCAGAACCCTATGTGGAGGGGCTTTTGTCCATCTTGATTCCAGCCATCCTAGTAGCCGTGAGGTGACACCTCACTGCGGCTTTGATTCGCGTTTCCCTAATGACTAGTGATGTTGAGCAAATTTTCACGTGCTTATTGGCCATTCATATATCTTTTCTGGAGAAATGTCTGCTCAGGTCCTTTGCCCATTTTTTAATTGGGTTATTTGCCATTTTATTATTGAGTTGTAAGAGTCCTTTATCTAGTATGGATACTAGACCCTTATTTGATGCATAATTTGAAAATATTTTCTCTCATCCTGTGTCTTCATTTATTTTTATTTTATTTTTTTCCGAATGATGACCTTTATTGTTTAAAAAAAAAATGCTCCCACGCGTCTGATTTCGCCTTTACTTAGGGCTTTAAACACCCAGCTGGTTGTTTGTAGAGCCGAGGCCACCTGTGCACCCTGTAATTTTTCCAACCTCGCAGGTCAAGGCCCCGGCGGTCACGGGGTCAAACAACACCAGAAGGCCTCCGCCGTCTCCGAGACCCACTTGGGGACCCCTGCCCCGCTCAGGTGGCGCACGGGACTTCCTTCGCAGGTCTTCATTTATTTCTAATGTAGCAAAGAAAACATCAAAAGTGAAGAGGAGGCATGTGGAGATGGGCTGTGGATTCCTGCTCAGCCTCCCGCCTGGGAACCCTGGAGCACTAAACTGGCTCTAGGGCTTGCCCTTTCCCGGCCGTAAGCAGGGCCAGCCCAGCCCTCTCCCTCCACTGTTCTCCACCCGCCCCAGTTCCCCATCTGGGAATAATGCTCCTCAACGGGCCCGTCGCACCACCCCCTCCAAATGAAAGAGTCAGAAGGGCACAAACGGATGCCCCTGCATGTGTGGCTTCCCACAGCTTCCTGACCCCTGCAGACCTGCCAGCTGCCTGGCCCTCCAGGAGATGTACCTGCGGGTGGGGCGGCCCAGGACAGGTGGGGTTTTGATCGTGTCTTTCTGCTTGAGGTCTCCCAACTACATTTGGGCATTCCACAAGTGTGGGTGCTGGGCACTGTGCCTGCCTTCAAGGAGCCGGAGGACAGACGATACAAAAAATGTGCAAACTGAGAACAGCGAGGCGTGATCGCTTCTAGGAGGGAGAGCTGTGCAGCCTGGGAGCCTCTCAGAGTTAACCCCGGTAAACTGAGCCTCAGTTTCCTCTTCTGGAAAGTGGGGTCAGTAATAACTCCACCTGCATCACAATGTTGTCTTGAGGACCAAATGTCAGTAAAAAGCTCTAAAATGCTAATTAGTACTACTTTAAGCTTGCCGTGGGGATCTGGAAGTTGTCTCTGGGTGAGGGGAGAGCAAAGGGTTGGGTGGGCTAAGGGAGAAAGAAGCTGCTTCCATCAGATCCTCCCCAAAAAGTCCCCTAAAGGGTATCCCCAGCCTCAGGCTGGGACCCACTCCCCATCTCCAGGGCAGGGGTGTCAGAGCCCAGACCCGCCCTGTCTGGGAAAGCAAAAGCCCCGTTTTATAAACTGAGGCCAAAGTCAGGAGTGGCAGAGCTTGGCGCCGTTGGCGGAGTAGGCTGCAGTTGGCTGGTTTGGGGTTTTGTATTTGTTGTGCTTACACGCTTGGGAGGGACATATGGCTACTGGAGGCTCCGTCTTGGAGGGAGGGCGCAGTCCTCCCAGGAGAAGGCCTATGTCTGGGACAGGGTATGATGCCGCCTTGGGAGAATCCCGCTCCAGCTCGCGGCCCCGCCCCTCGCTCCCTCCCGCCCGCGGCACGGTCCCGCCCACGGCCCCGCCCTTCGCCCCTCCGCCCGCGGTCCCGCCCCTCGCGCCTTCCTCCCGCGCCCGCGCCCGCGCCCAGGGCCCCGGCCCCGCCCCCGCCGGGGCCACATTCCTCTGGCCTGGCCTTGCGCTGCGCCAGGCGGGCGGCGGGCGGCGGCGGGGCGGACTCGGCTGGCCTGGGGCTCGGACTTGGGGTCGGGAGCGGCGGGGACCTGCGGGCGCTGGGCCGGGCGACCCGAGGTGGTCGCGTGGCGGGCGGGCAGGGCGCGGGCGGTCGGGTGTCGGCCCGGGTCCGGCCGCCGCTGGCCCGGCCTGGGTCCCGGGCGCCCGGCCCCGCCAGCTCCCTCCGCGGCCGCCATGTGGTGCCTGCACTGCAACTCGGAGCGGACGCAGTCCCTGCTGGAGCTGGAGCTTGACAGCGGGTAAGGGCCGGGGCGGGGCGGCCGGCTGAGCGGGGTGGGCTTGTGCGGTCGTGCAACGCGGGTCCAAGTGAGTGTGAGCGAGGGGTTGGGGGGCTCCGGGGGCAGCGCTCCCCGTTAGTGTGCGTGCGGGCCAGGAGCGGCCCGAGAACGGGGGAGAGTGTGCGTTCGCGCTCGTCAGCGACTGTCGGATGGGAGCCCGTGTGGGCGAGTCTCGTGGGGAGACCACTGGGAGTTGGTATCCGGCGCAGGCGGCCCGCAGGGGGCCGGGAGTTTGTGGGAGGGAGCGTGGTAAGCGGGCGTCTGTGCTGTGTCTGGTGGCAGGCCGGCGGAGGTGTCAGGCCTGTTGATGCTGGACCCTGGGCCTGTGTCCGCTCTGTCGGGAGGCCCCCGGGGAGAGTGTGCGGGGCTGTGCGCAGGTGCCCGGGTGTGCTCTGGCGGGGACGCCTGGGAGTGCACCGGTGCACCTGGAGCAGGAAGGTCGAGCTCTATGTGGCTGCTGCTGTGTCTGAGCAGGGCTGCGAGGGGGCCGCTGGTCGGGTTGGGGGCGTCTGTTGACGTGTGTCTGGTGCGGCCCGGGATGGAGTCTGGCGGGCATGAGTGTGTGCCCTAGAGATCATCCCTCTTCTTCTTCGGGGCCTGCGGGTGGCTGGCTGAGCGTCCAAGGGCCTGTGTTTATGGAGGGAGAGGGAGAGAGTGTGTATGTGCTGGGAATATCGATTTCCTCGCTCTTCCCGCCAGCACAGCTGCCCCCTGAGCTGTCTGCAGGCCCCCCGGAGGAGCAGGGCTGTGGGGCGGAGGGGATTTGTTGACAAACTGTCTTGGCTTGTGTCAGGCCCCTTGCGGCGGGAGCCCACCTTCAGCCGTTTGATCTCTGAGTTCAGAAATTCTGCAGTGTGTGTCTGGCAGCTGCGCTGAGAACGCATGTATGTTCCTCTCCGCGCCCCCCAACCTCATCTCAGGGGCCGGGGCCCTGGGACTGAGGCTCCACGTGGGGTTGTGGGGTGTGGTTCCCAGGGACCATGGCTACTTGCGTCTGGGGCGGAGGCCAGGCAGGCTGCAGCTGCAGGACCAGCTGTCTGGAGTCAATGGCATCATTCCGAGAGTGGGGTGGGGGTGGGGGGTGGGGGGAGGTCATGATATTCGCATCCCACACGTGCCGGTGCCGCTGCCGTGCGCAGCTGTCCACCCCGTATTCCTTTGCATTCTTGTCCTTGCGGTACCGCATCCCCATGTTGCAGGGGAGCAAACTGAGGTTGTGCCTTCTGTTGTCCGCACCAGGGCTCTGTGGTGTGAGTGCCTGCTGTATACAGTCCCTGCTCTAGGCACTGGGAACACAGCAGTGAGCAAAACTCAGAGTCTTTGTACTCCTGGGGCCACAGGCTGGCGGGGACACGATAGTCGGCATGCTCTGCTGGCTGGGCCTCCTCCATCGCCAGCAGAGAGAGCCTGAGGAGTCTCTCCGTCCCTTAGGACTTGTCCAGTGCCACCCTTCCCGTTGGGATGTCCGTGGCCACCTCTTCTGCATGTTCCTACGTCCTGCATCTCTTCTCATTGGAAGTCCCTCCGTGTAGCCAGTCTAAATCTTCCAGATACAGAGAAGCCTGCTTGGGCCCTTTTGCGGTCAGAGCTGGTGATGAGCAGCTGCTCCTCCTTGGTCTCTGCCGGGCCAGGTGCCCTGGAGATTAAGCCCTACTCAGGCCCAGCCCGCAGCTCACCCTCGGGCCTCCGAGCAGGTGGGGCCCATTTGCTGTGGAGTGCCTGGGGGAGGGCGGGAGAGGATCAGCGCAGCCCTGGCCTGTGGTGGCTTAGCAGGGTGCTCCTTGGGCTGGCCAGCTTGCCCCCAGCCCAGAGTCCTTCCAGGAGGGCCATCTCCCCGTCTCTAAACACAGAGAGGACCCAGCAGGCTCCAGAGGCCTCGGGACACCCCCAACGTGTAACAGGTCCAAGGCAACCTGTCCCGGCACGGCCGCGCCCCCCGGCCAACAGCATGCCTGGCACCTGTCCTGGGTGCTCTGCTCTTCGAGCCTCTCCCACCCTACCTTTCCACATGGGCACATAGAGGCAGGGAATCCAGGGGCATGACCAGAGCATTATAAGGTGAGCCCAGAGTAGAACCCACACGATCTGATGGAGGCCTGCGGAGGGTCCCTGCCAGCCCTGCCGCCATCCTTGGGCTTTCGCTCAAGGAAGTCGGACTCTGAGCTGGTTGTGCTAATATTTACACAGCTTTGGTTCCGAAACACGGACAGGACTGCCGGCTGCACAGTCAAACAGCGTGATGACTGGACAAATAGGTCCTTCTGGAAGAGTATGGACAGGGCTCCAGGCGCTCAGTATACACGTGTGCGCGTGTGCGGGTGTTATCTGGCTGGGCTCTGGAATGTGCCATCGTGGTTTGCTGGGAGAATCCGTGGGTCCAGGGCGGCTCAGGGCGTCAGGGAAGAAGGACTTGGGGAGGCAGACAGCCGTTATTCCAAACCCCAGCTCAGCTCTGTGAGTTTATGCAAGTTTCCACACCCTGCGAACCTCTGTTTCCCCATCTGTGACAGGGAGTGGTGCTGCTGGCTCATGGAGGGGCCCGAGGCCCTCCCAGCGGGCGGCTAGAAGCCCTCGCTGCGCTGGCTGCCCCGTCCTCGGTCAGACGCACAGTTGGCCCAGGTCAGCTCTAGGTGCTTCCCACCACCAGGGACCCATTGGATTTTCTTCCTTCCTCTTTTGTAAATTTCCTCTGCATTATGGTGACGTGTGGAATATCCGCCCAGTAAGCACGGAGGCAAGGCGACGGCACAGGGCTGATGGGTTTGGACCCAGCCAGGAGAGAGTCCTGTGGAGATAGCCCGGGTGCCCTGGAACTGTGTGTTCCTGGGGGGCGAGGGGAGGGTGTGCAAAGGCTGTTGAGTGTGATTTATCATTTGTTCTCAAAAAGCAAATCGTAACGAGTTTAAAGGCCATTACAGCTCTTGAAGAAGTCGTCGGTGTGGCCTTAGAGAATCTGGCTGTTCCTGCTGCGTGAGTGGCTACTGAGGGGAAAGTGGTGGCAGTCGTGGTGGAGGACGTGGCGTGGTAACTGCTGCTCGTCTGCCTGCTGGGCCTGCACTTGGGTTGGGCGTGTGCCCCCGAGCCCCCGGCTGTGCTTTGTGCTCGGCCATCACGGCGAGCAGTGCACCCGTGGATGTACACGCTCTCCGGCCCGGAGGGCACTGTGTTCTCTGGAGAGACGTGTGCAGCCCCAGGGGCAGCCACGTCACACTTCCTGTGTTCCTTTATTCACTCACCAAACAGTCACCAAGCACCTGCTCTGCCAGGCCCGGGGCTCGATGTAGGGGAACCAGACTACTCGTGTGAAGCCGTGAGCCCCGGGGCCTGGACCTCGGGGTTGCACAGAACCCTGACTCTTCCCAGCTGCGTGGCTTCAGATATATTGCCTCCCCTGTCTGAGCCTGGATTTTCTCATCTGTGAAGTGGGGCCTGTGCAGCTTTGCCTGGTGACTGAGGACCCCTGGTACATGCCCAACAAGGAACGGCAGCCCTCGGCCCATCATTGCGTATCCTCAGCGCTTTCCTTCTTGCTGGTTTCTGGAGTCTGCATGGGGCGCTGGGCCTGGTCCTAGTTGCTCTGACTTTAATAGCTTTTAATGCCTTGTTCGTACATGGCTGTAGCTTCTCTGCTCCTTGATGGAAAGGACCATTCTTTCCATTTCATTTCCTTGGTTTGCAGTTTCCTAACACGAAGACAGTCTCATGTGAACTTAAGGCCCAGGTGTAGAACCGTGGCCAGAGTCCCCTCCCTCTTTGTATAGATGGGGAAACTATGACGACATTGTTTTTTCCTTTTTGTTCAAAGGTTGGTATAATAATAACGATAGCAGCGGTTGCCATTTGGTGAACTCTGTACGAAGTACTTAGTTCTCAAAGCAGTTTATGAGAAAGAGCTTCTGCTGGGCCCATCTTTCAGTTGGGGGAAGGTTACATGCCTTGCCCAGGGTCACCAGCCAGTAATCCCGAGAGCTGAGCTTTGAACTCCGTCTGCCTGGCTCTGAGGTCTGCACTCCTCACAGCCAGGCTCTGCTCCCTCTCGGACTAAATAATCTTCAGCAAAATATGTCACATCGCAAGTAGAACCTTTTGCATCTTTCCCAAACCACAGAACAGGAGTCTAGTATCCCCTGCTGTGAGGATTCCCAGCGTGTCCCCAAACGTGCCAGCTATAGGCAGGTTGATGACATCTCTCTCCATTCTCCTAATGTCTTGACAGACCCCAGAGCTACTTCCCCAGACACTCCAGCAGGATGCTGGAGGATGCCCTTGGTCCCAAGTACTTGACGCATTCTGAGGGTAGCACGCTTACTCCCAGGCCAGTCTCAGTGTGGCACGGGGTCTCAGGGACAATAGCCAACTTCCCCTGCCTTGCTGAGGGACCCGTGCGAACATAGCTGGCCTGTGCGTGGTGAGGAAGCCCAAGGGCATGGCCTTTGACGTCATGAGGGGACACACATGCATGTGGGCTGTTGAATTCCATCCCATGGGAGGAGAGAAGGACCATTAAAAAAACTGGAAAATTTGAAAGAGTCCCAGCTGGGAGGCAGCCTCCTCGTCTGGGTTTCCTGAAACGGCTGTGGTCCAGGCAGGGTCCATGTCTGTCTGCCACTGTGTGCACTTTCTTCCCGATGCCTGAAGATGGAAGATGGAAGCAAACGGTGTTTGCTTTTCTGTCTCTGGCTGGGAGGCTCGGTGGTGTGAGGACTGGATGCAGTCGTCCGAGTGAAACACGGTGCCTTACCGTGTTATAGAAAGAGCTCAGTAAGTATCAGTTATGGTCATTGTCAGTGTTATTATTTATCCTGATTATTATCCTGATTATTCCAGAGAGAGGAGGCATCCCTGGGAGCCCTGGCGTCAGGCATCACGTCACGTCCCCTTTCTCGGCCTCGGTTTCCACCTCTGTGAAGACCGCGGGACCCCTGTGGTCATTTGCTGAGGGAGGATGTTTGGTCTAGCGGTTGGGGGGCAGATACTGTAGCCTGTGACCCTGCCCTGGGCCTCACACTCTCTGGGAATGTTCTTTAGACGTTCTGTGCCTTGGTTTCCCCATTTGCACGAGGTGAGTGACAGAGCTCATTACGTGAGTTGATCCACTTAAAGTGCTTAAACGTGTAATGTAAACACCTGGTAGACGGTAGCTTCTCGCTCTTTCAGAGTTGAGGGGTTCCACGGCGCTGTTCCTCGACAGGAGTGGATGGCCCCTCTTTTTGACTGCAGGCAGGGCCAAGGCTGCTCGTGGTGCACGGCGGCAGTGACTGGAGGACCCAGATCGCAGCCTTGGTGAAGGGCGACACGCCCCGTGGGCTGGTGTGTGTGCTCCTAGCCTCTGCTTACAGCTGAGGATTGAAACCTCCCACGGAGGATGGACAGTGGAGTGTTTTGCCCAGAGACTGGGAAACGTGCAGCTGGGCACCTGCAAGGAAGGGGAAGGGCTTGGCTGGGTTTGGTGGGTCTGGAGTTGGCACAGGTCTGATCCAGACTGGAATGGGCCACAGAATAAAAATGGTAATATCTGACATTCGGGTGGCCTTTGAATCTTACACACACACTTATCCTATTTGAACCTCCCAAGAGCCTTGTGAAGTATTATTCCCACTTTACGGACAAGGAAACTGAGGCGAGAAAATGAAAATAACATATTCAAGTTTTGTACAATGTAGATTTGGTCTTCAGGTTAAAGTATATCTTTCCCCCTCCCTGACCTTCTTGTGGCGCGGGCTTGGGCTTTCAAGAATGGAGGATGAGGCAGAGGCAGGAAGGGGCGGGGGGCAGACAGGAATGTGTGGGACCCCCCACCCCCACCCCAGGCCAAACAGCAGCACTGGGTTCTCCCAGCAGCCACGTGTGGAGAGCACAGAGTCCACGTCGCAGTGGGTGCGGCACCCTTGCAGCTCTGGCTAGTGACCTGGCATCTCATAAACATGTTTGCTGGCCCGGGAGGCCACCCGGCGTGAGAAGGGCCCTCCGGGTCCCCTGACAGTGTCAGGACGGCTCCCCCGCGGAGGGGCTGGTGGCAGTTGTTCAGGAACTGCTGGCTGCTCCCGGGTTCTTATGAATCGGTCTTATTTCCCCGTGTAGACCCTGGACAGGCCCCAGGGTAGCTCAGTGCCGTGCTGGGGCCGGAGAGGAAGTGATTGGGAAACGGCTCTTGCCTCTGCCGCGAGAAGGGCGAGGTGCGGCCCCGCAGATGCGGCTTCTCTGTTCCCTCCGGCCTTGACTTTCTCAAAGCCATAAATCAAATGTGCAGGGTTTGGGCTTTTTCCCCCATGCAGTAAAAATGGCAGAATGGCCCAGGAAGATGCTAGGCCTTGATGTGGACAGCAGATTCTTGGCACTATTTTAAACTCGTTCTTATGGAAAACTCCAAACATATCCAAAGTAGAGAGAATGGCAGAATGGCTCCCATGGGCAGTTTTACTTCCTTGCCTCTGGATTATTCTGAGGCAAATCCCAGACATTTTGTTGATTTTAAATCAAGGACCTGTCGTGCGGTCAGCCTCACGTCTGGCAGTGGAGATGTCGTGTGGCTGGGGTGGGTCCCTGGGGCACATCCGCGTTCCTCCAATGGCCCTTGGCTGTGGTGGCCCAGCCTGGGAACCCAGAGCCTGGCCCGGTTTCCCGGCCTTGAGACCCGAGTGGCGCCAGCCCCCGGGGGAGGCCAGGCGTGCGAGGCCCCTCCGTCAGGTCGTCGGGTGGGATGCCCAAGGCACTGGCCTTCACCCCGCAGGCCCCCAGGCAGGACTGGGCTCCGTGCCCAGTGTCCCCACGGGGCCCTGCCTGCTGCCCCGGGGCTGCCCTCGCCCGGTGGTGGGGTAGCAGTGGCCTCTGCGCCCCTGTCCCCCCACACGGTGGCCTCTCATCTTGCCTGGCCTCTGGATGGCCTGACACGTGGCCCCCAAGTGCTCTTTCCTCTGGCTTAAGAGACATCCACATGTACCACTGCAGCTCCTTCCAAGCCCTCGTGGCCAGCCCCTCTCCCACCCGGGGCCTCTACCAGGCCCTCGTCCCTCCTCTGTGTCCTGCGGCTTCTACCCCGGCTCCTTACGGCCTCCCCTCCCCAGATCTCCCCGCCCGACCCTGGCTAGGGCTCCGGATAGAAGGCTGGAGTCATCCTGACACCCACCCCCCCCTCACCGCCCTGCATTGTGTCTCAGCCTGGCACACGGTGGGTGCTCAGGAAATATGAGTTGGTCTGGTCCTTAGGAACATGTTAACATATCACTGTCACCGCCCCGGCGTCTGACACAGTGCTGGGCACACAGAGGGCCCGCAACCAGATTCAGTTAAAAAGCCACAGTATGCCCGAGTCCCACCCCACTCCTGCTCTGAACCGGTGCCCACCCAGTCAGCGCACCCTGCACTCTGCTCAGGCGGGGGCTGGTCTTGGGTCACATGGTCTGACGCCTGGTTCTGAGCAAAGGCCTCCCCTTAAGGTCTCTTCCCACTGCCACCCACCCACCGCCTTCCAGCCACCCGGTCCCCGTGGCACCGTGGGACGCAGCCCCCAGCATGTCCTGATTCTCAGGCCCCAGGTGAGGACTTGGGTGCGTTACCATGTGGCCCTCACAGCAGCCCTGTGAGCTGGACAACACCCCCATCTTATGGCTAAGAAACTGAGGCACAGAGAGGCCTAGTCACTTGCCCGAGGTCGTGCAGCTCCTGCTTGCCAGGTGCCAGACAGGGGAGAGCTGTGTGCCGCTGTTACAGGAGGTTGAGGGGCAGCATCCTTCCCTAGGCCCTTGCTCTTCCGGCTCCGGCTGCCGCGTGTGGGTGGGGGCCTGTCGGCGATGCTGCACGTCCAGGTCCTGAGAGGCAGGAGGGGGTCGGGGGGCAGGCAAGGGGGGTGGGCTCCCCCTCCCGAGGAAGAGATTGCAGAGGTGCGGGTGTGAAACACAGTGGCCCATCGGCCGGCGGCCCGGTGCCTTGGTTGGCCTCCCCCCTTCTCCCCTCCCCCACTCACTCAGTTACATTACCTCTGTGTCTCAGTTTCTCTGTCGACTAAATGGATAGGTGATAGAGCACTTGCCTCTACCTTTAGCTCCGAGCGTGAGCCCTCAGTGACCTGCGGCCCCTGGGTGACGGCGCGGTGTCCACGCGTTCCCGACTGTGACAGAGGTGCCGCTCTGGTGGAGGTGTTGATGGGGGTACGACTGTGCACGTGTCGGGGCGGGTGTATGGGAACCCTGTACTCGACGCTTCGTTTTGCTGAGAACCTAAAACTACTCTAAAGAGTAAACATCTATTAAGGAAAAAGTTGTTGGATGGTTAGTCAGTTCCCTGTGAGATGCTCAGCACTCTGGGAGCGTGGCTGTCACCTGCTGCTGTGCAGTGATTCTTGTCACTGTCAGTTCCTTCCTTCCTTCACTCATCCTAGGATGTGCTGGCCCTGAGGACACAGACGCACAACGTGTGTGCCCGTCCCAGGGTCAGCTCACTATCGGGCAGGGCGTCCGGGGGCCTCTTATGGGCTGTGCCCCCTCCGTCATGGGCGCCCAGTGCCCCGGGAAGGGCATGGACAGTGCCACAGCCTGGAGCACAAGGGGAGGGGTGGGCAGGGCCCCGTGGGAGCGGGCATGGGCACTGCCCCAGGGAGTCGGACCGTGACAAAGATTTTAGGTCGGCAAGGACTTGGATGATTTGCAATTTGGAAAGTGCTTTCTCGCAGCGGAGGGAGCGAGAACAGCTTGGTGGCCCACTGTCTAGGATGGGACTGGACAGCTGGACCGAGAGCGTCCCGGGCTCCGAGAGGGCCCTGCACCGGGCCCTGGCCGACAGGGTGGACTGCAGACGGGAGGCTTGCATGCCGGATGTCCCCTCTCTGCCCGGTCGCTCCCCCGAGCCACCTCCCCAGCTCGTGCCTCCTGCCTGCCCTGCCAGGAGGGGGGTGGGTAGGGTCCCTGGGGCCCGGCCCAGCCCAGTCTGCTGGAGCCTGCCACAGAGAACTGCTTTATTTAAGTCCATGTTGCGCGTATGGAAATAACTAGAGGCCTCTGTATTTAATTTGGCTCAGCTGGGAAGATTTTTGGCTGTGTGCATGCATGTGTGTGTGTGTGTGTCTGTGTGTGTGTGTGTGTGTGTGTGTGTTTGTTTGGAAAAATCTTTCCGAGTGCGCCCAGGGACTGGAAGCCCCAGTCATCCTCATGCAGTCAAACGGTCAAAACCAACCAGGACCGCCCTGGCTCAGCCCGGGATGAGTGTCTGGCAGAGGGCAGGTTGTAGGAAGTGGCCAAGAAGAAAATACACACGGGGAAGAGGTGATGCTGTGTGCACATGAGATCCCGGTGAGGGGAGCGGTCGTAAACTTTCAGATAACCTGTGGGTGGAGTGAAAGGATGAAACTCTGTGCGTTGCACCAAGGTGTTCCTGGTTCCCGAGCAGGTAGTGCTTAGGTTGGCGCTGGACTGGAGACCACGTTTCCCACATCTCTCTCCGGCCTCAACAAACCCGGCAAAGGCTCTTGGCCAAGCCCTTGTCCGTCCGTGTGCAGAGCAGAAATACCCCCCGTGCTCACACGGGGGCTTGCAGTTGGCAAAGCCTGTGCTCACTTGATTCCCCTTTGCCTGCTGGGTAGCAGGCAGGAGTGATACCCATTGCTAAGATGAGCCAGCGGAAGCCTGGAGAGGTGAGGTCACCTGCCCGGGGTCACTCAGCCCGGCAGTGGGGCAGCTGGAGCTCGACCTGGTCTGACCTCCTCCCAGAGCCGCCCTACACTCCCTGTGGGCGCTTCCCGAGCTGCAGGGCACCGTTCCTTTCACAGACGGGTGAAGGGGGCTGCTGAGGGTGGGCAAACCCCAGGACGTCACCTGGGCATCCAGGTTTGGGTGAACGCTTTTTAAGTTATATCCTAGCCGCATGACATTGAGGAAGGAGGACGTCTGGTGAGTTGAAGTTTGGTGGCCATGACGGCTATGTGATTGTGGATCGTCAGCCATGAGGACCCACTTCGGTGGGTCTTGCAAAAATCAAACGCTCAGAGGGTGCGGCAGAGTGGCAGGCCTGGGCGTTCCCACCGCTGTGCAGAGCTGTGGGAATTCTGGAACCCTGCCCCTCGGGACTTGGTGTTCTAAATCGGGTTCCTTGGGAACAGCAGATCCCGGAGCTGCAGATCTGACTTTCCTGCTCTTTGAGTTGTGAATGTTGGTCCTTTGCAAGCATGGCAAGCAAATGCAGATGCTCTGAAAGGAAGGCGGTGTGAGGGAGAGGAGCAGGCCAGGTGTGGGCAGGCTATAGGGAGTGGTGAGGACTGTGGCGGTGGGAGGACGCCTGCCCTCTGATGGGTGTGGCTGCCGCCCAGCTCCGTCTGATTGTTACCAAGCTGGAATATGGGCCCATGTGGCCTGATCCTTAGCTGCCCATCTGGAGCTCTGTGTTGAGACCTCGTGAGCTCCCCTTGCAGAGACCCTTGTCTCCCAGAGAGCTCTGCCCCTCAGGTGCCCATGTGAGGAGTGGCAGGGTGGGTGCCAGGCCTCCCAGCCAGCCGTCCTGGGGGTGAGGCGCAGGGTCCCAGATGGCTGGGCCTCACCCTTCCCTTGGTCCTCGCCCAGATGGCACTGGGGAGAATAAAAGGCTTTTTCCAGCCTTTCTCTGGAAAGGCTGCCCGTCCTGAGTTTGGCTGCAGGACTGTCATTAGAGGCCCCATTTCCCTTGGTTTAGGCCTGTCCCCTGGCTTGGTGCTCTGGTCCCTGAGATGTGGGTTGAGATCCTCAGGCAGGTCGGGGTCCCCTGGGACGGCTGGTGATGCCACATGAGCAGCCCCTCGCCAAGCGGAGGCCCTGGCTGGGCTGGATTGGGGGTTGCCCTGTGTCGGCCCTCACCCCTTCCCCACGACCCTGCCTCCACCCGAGCCTGTGGCTTCCCCGCCAGCTGGATTCCAGCCCAGGTAAAAGCGCACATTTGCCGCCTGTGGAGGGGTCCCTGTGCCTGCCTCCCACCTGAGGCCCCGTCGGGGCCGGCCAGCAGGCCTCCCAGGGCTGGGGAGGTGGGCGCGGGCAGAGGTGGCCTGCACGCGGCCCCTGTTCCTTTGAGCCTCGAGGCTTGGGGAGCGGCCTTCTGGGTGCAGAACACACGTCTCTGCCTCAGAGAAACTCGCCCGAGTCTGCGGCCGTTTGGTGCTGCCGAGGCCGGGCGGCAGGGCCAGGGAGCAGGCGTGGGCACAGATCCAGAGTCCCAGGCCCCGTCACGGCTGTGGGTGTGTCGGGGGAGTCGGATGAGTCTGCCCCCCGCCCCAGGCATCGGTGCCCCCGCTTGTAAGTGAGGGAGGAGTGAGCCCGGCTGCGGGCTTGCTGGGCCTGACTGAGGCGGCCCCAGTGAAATGCCTGGCCAAGGGGCTGAGGGCGGCGCCCAAAGGTCTTACAGGGAAAGTTAGGGGCACGCGGCCCCTGGTCCAGGAGTAGCTAAGAGAGGGCACAGGTGTGGGAGGGGAGGCTGGGAGGTTCGCCTGATGCCCAGCTCTGGATCCTGATCATCCAGTGGGCCTCATCCTTCTCATCTCTGTGTTTGTTGAGTGAATAAGCGAACAAACGAGGGATGCTACTTCCCAGATTCACTGGGGCCCCTTAGCCACTGGTGGCATCGCTCGTGTAGCATCACTCATTCACTCATTCAGCAAATGCTCACTGAGCTCCCCGAGCCCTGTTGTCAGCCCTGGGGGCCTGAGCAAGGGGCCAGCAGCATGCAGCCCCCACCCAGCTTTCCAAGGCAGAGACACAGGATGCAGGAGAAAAGGCAGTCAGATAACCAGCCTGCTCGATGCAGTGGAGACAGTGGAGGTGGGGGAAGGTGGGGCTGGTAGCTGCAGAACGCCTTTCCCTTCCCTGTTGCCAGGGTGGCCTTTATGCCCTGCGTTTGCCGTGCCCTGAGCCCCATGGGATGGCCTTCGCTGGATCTGACTGCAGGCTGTTGGTGCTGACCTCTGACCCTCCGTCCCCCCCGGCTATTTTAATGGGAGTGACTCACGATGAGCTGCCGGGAGGTCCAGCCCGGGCTCCGGCAGGCAGGCGGGTAGACAGCCGTTCTTTATGTTTAGGAGTCAGGCCTGCGCCAGGGATGTTGGAGCCGCCACCTCCCCAGGGCCGGAAGAGCGACTTGGAAATATGTTCACAGGGCGAGGGCCTGGCTGCGTAGAGGACTTCTGTTCCTTCCCTCTGGCCGTGCGCTGGTGACAACAGGCCTGTCTGAGGAAGGGCGCTGCCCCGCGCCCTGGAGGGGTTCCTGTCCAGTTAGGCTCGGCATTGGCTGTCTGTAGGGCTCCTTGCCCGGCAACGGGTCCCCGACTCCATACCCCCAAGGGGGCGGCCTCGCTCCTGCTCTGCAAGTGGGAAACTGAGGCTTGGGGAGGGCGGCCGGACCCGGGGGTGTGGGCCACCCGCCCATACGCTTGCCGACTCCCGTCGGGACACTGTAGAGTGGTGAGTGCCCTGCAGGGCCGTGTGGGCACTCGGGACCTGGGGTGGGGAGTGCCGTGCGGTGGCCCCCATGCCCCACAGCTCGGGCATCCCAGCACCGCCCCTCTCCTGATGCGCTCGCGTCCTGAGGAGACCCCGCTCCTGCCCGAGGCCCATCTCGCCAGCAGCATCTGACGGGGAGATGCTGAACGTTGGCGCAGTTAGCAGGGCTCTAAAAATAGCCTCCCACTCTGAGAAGTTCATTGTTCTGAGCCCTATATTTTTATACGTATATAAAAACCACTTCTGGAGGCCTTGGTGCCAGTAGAGCCAGTCTGCAGCCCGGGAGGCGGGAGGCGGAGCTGAGCTGGACCTCATCCCCGGCAGCGCACGCCTCGGGGCAGGGGAGCGGATGCTTTGCGGCCACGGCCCTCTCCCCGGAGGTGATGGGGCAGTCGGGCCAGCGACCTGTCCGCCCTCGTCAGGGAGGACGGTGGCTGGGCGGCTTGGGAGGGGCTGTTCCAGGCTCAGGGGCCATCCGAGGGGTCTGCGGGTCACAGAGGCCAAGAGGCGCGGGGGTGGAGACCCAGGGCCAGTGTCAGGGCTGCGAGCCCTCCCTGCAGCTGGACACAGGGTCGGAGTGAACCCCATTTCTCTTGCTTTGGTCTAATTCAGACCTCGGGCTCCCGAAACTGGCCCTGCCCGAGTCCCAGCTAGCTGGGGGTCGGGGGCAGCCCACTGACCACCCCGCCCCGGCCCCTCGGAGAAGCAAGGCAGGGGAGAGGTCCTACCGGGCTGCCGGGTCCTACCTGCTGGGGCCCTCTCCTCTGGTGCTCCTCCAGGGCCCTTTCCTGTACCGTTCAGGTGTGCCCAGGTCCCTGCTGGCTCGCACACCACAGGCCTTCCCTGGAGCGCCAGCCCCTTCAGCCACCGCCCATCCCCTCCTCTCACCCACCCGTCCTCCTTCTGCCCCAGCTCCCTCCCTCCCTCCCCTCCGGGCCCTCTCAGCCCCATCCTTAGCCTCCCCAGCTTCTCGGTGACCTCTGGCTCATCACTGTCCCTGGGACCAGCCCTTTCCCCCATCCCGTCGTCAAGGCCTGCTTGTGCTCCCAAGGGTCACCGCAGGGGAAGGATGGGGGGAGGCGGAGGCAGTGACTCAGGGGCTGAGGGGCCTGTGCTCCACAGTTAGCGTTCCCTTTCTAGGGTGCCACTGCCATCCGTCCCACCCCAGGTAAACCCTAGACCCTCCCTTGGCCTTGCCCCGACCCTACGGTCCACTGCACCCTCCCTGACAAGCCTTGCAAGGCCCTGAACACTCTGGCTCCTGCTGCCCCGTGTGTGTCCCGCCAGACTGAGCTTTCCCATCCCTTGTGCACACAGTGGACCCCGAGCTCCGCTGCTTAGCCTCCACACACACAGTGTCCTGAGCCGGGAAGAGCCCTCCCCCGCCACCCGCTGCTCCGCCTGGGGTCCTGGCAGAGGGTTTGTGCCTTCCAGGAAGCTTCCCGCCTCGGGCGCCTGATGCACCCCCATGACTGTTCCTAACGCCATCCGTCGTCATCGTCTGTGTCCCCCCGCGTCCCTGGCCCTGACCTGGGTGTGTCATATAGTTGGCTTCAGTTCACGGAATGAAGTGACCAGCCTGGGGGAGGGGGTTGCACGGGGGCTTCTGAGGGAGGACAGACCTTCCCATGGGCGGCTGCTTTGGGGTCTACATTGCGGTCCCCATGCAGCCCAGCTGCCCCATCCATGGTTTGGTGAATAAGACTTTTCAGGTCCAGAGAAAATCTTGAGAGAGATTAAAACCGGTGAGGTTTTAAAATCACCATTCTTTTTTTAAAAAAACAAAACTCTGTAGTAAGTTATCTTATTAGCTATGTGGCTATATTTAAAGCCTCAGTAAGGGAGCTGGTCAGGCCAAATCCTTAGGCTTCGGCCTGCAGACGCCATGTCCCTTGGGGGCCCTGGAGGGAACTGAGCCGTCAGGCCACTGCTGCAGGGCCCTGGCTGGACTGTTTTACTGGTGGGAACCTGAGGTCAGGCCAGGGGAAGTCACCCCTCCGGGGGACTTGGGCCCGTGGCTGCGGCTCTGTGCCCTCGGCACCTGCGGGGCAGGCAGGCAGGCGTCCACCACGAGGCAGGCGGCCGGCAGGGGCCCAGGGCACTGCAGGTGGCTGCCTCTGAGCTCAGCGATGGAGGCCACGCAGGAATGCGATCTCTTCTGATTTTATCTAAGAAAAGCCAGAAATTCGGGTGAGTGAACACTCCTGGTACCTAGTTCTCACTTGAGAAAGAAAAAGAAGATGGTGGCCACTGCTCTGTGTAGACCAAACAGAGCCACGTGAGCTGGACTCAGGCCCTCCGCCTCAGGTGTGCACCTTGCCCGTGGGTGGGCTTCCAGAGCCAGGACTGTGGGGCGGCGGGAGGGGAGGGGTGTGGCCGGGTCTCTCCTGCTGAGCCCCCGTTTCCTCTGTGTCTGACGGGGGGCTTGGCTTGGTAGTCAGGATTCCAAACAGGCCACAGGTCACAACCAGCCGGGGCTCTTTTTGAAGTCCCGTTTCAGGGGCCGCACTGCTGGCTGACCCTTTGAATTCTCGGGATCTCCAGACTTGGGTGGGAATCGGCTGCCGACTCTCTGAAGGGAATCTAGGGACCAGCCCGGTTTGGGGGCCACGTGCCCCAGGCCCTCTGCAGTTATCTCGTGTCTGTCACCTGGGCACCACCTCGTGAGGGAGGGGTGTCAGTGTCCGGCCAGAGGGTCCTTGTCCCTTTTGAGCCCAAAAGTTAGGGGCGGGGAGGTAGAAAAGCTTCCAGCTTTCCTTTAAAAACCTATTTCTAGACAGTTCTGAGTCATGTTTGCGTGGATTTTCTGCATTGAAATTGGCACTTTGGATGTGTTTTGGGTCTCAGTGGCTCCGTATCCCGCCATCCCCAACCGGGATCTGAAACCTTATCTGAGGGTTGGGTCCAGCCAACCCGGCTGAGACAGTTTGTTGTAAGTTGGTGCCCACCCGGGCTCAGGTCCCGCTCCCACAGACCTTGCGGTCCACGTGGCAGACAGAGCAGCCCCCAGGAGTCTGGGTTTCTTTAAAAAGGCTTCCCTGGCTTGGTAGGGGTCGTTCAGAGTGTGTGCATCTCCTGTGTGCCAGGTGCTGTTCTGGGGCCTAGATGTCACGGGACAGACATTCCCACAGATGGCGGCAAGGCGGTGGCATACCACTGTAGAGAGGTGCAGCAGGGGAAGATTGGGGGAGGGCTGGGGTCCTCGCTGAGACTCGGGCAGCCTTTGAGCAGAGACCTGAAGGAGGTGAGGGAGTGAGCCAGGTGGACGTCTGGGAAAAGACACCAGCAGAGGGAAAGCACGTGCAAAGGCCCTGCGGTTGGAGTGTCAGGAATGTGGAGGAACAGCCAGCAGGCCAGCAGGGTGGGGGTGGGATGGCCAAGGGGGCATGGAGGAAGGGTAAGCAGGGGGACAGCCGGTCCTGCAGAGCCTTCTGGGTCACTGTGAGGCCTTGGCTCTAAGCCCCATGAGGGACAGCAGAGGAGGGACCTGGTCCGAGTTGTGTTTTAACAGATCCCAGCTGCTGAATGGAGGGGTGAGAGGGGCCGGATGAGCCTGCTGGAGAGGCTGTGGCCATAAGGCAGGGAAGAGGTGAGGCTAGTGGGGGGTAGGCCAAGCAGTCAGGTGCTGGCTCTGTTTTGAAGGTGGAGCGGCCCAATTTGCTGACAGACGGGGAGTTGGGTGTGAGAAAAAGAGAATTGCCAAGAGCGGCCGTCAGATTTTTGGCCTGAGCAGCTGGAAGGATGGAGTTGCTATCGGCTGAGATGGGGCGACTGCAGGGGCGGGTGGGGGCCACGCAGGAGCTCAGCGGGGCCTGTGTTCCAGGGGTCTGCTGGGCAGCAAAGAGGGTACGCCTGGGGCTGGACATGCGTTTATTCAGTTCCTTTGTGATCACTGTAGAGCCTCATTAAAGCAAGTGTAGGAACTGGGTAAAAGCAGGAACTCTCCTGATTCTCCTGAGCCTGCCAAGCCCTAGGGCCGCCTCCAGATTGTCCAGAAAGCTCGTCACCTTCCTCGTTTTGGATATGGGGCTCCTCGTTAAGCAGCCAAAAGGGACCTTGGATGTTTAGGTGGGCGTTGAGGTGGATGTGGCTCCCGCCTCCCCCAGCCCCTCTGTCTGAGGCCTCGGCGGGGTCTGGAGGCCCTGCGTGCTCCCCGTGGACTTGCCCGCCCGGCCCTCCATCCACCCTCCCCAGATTTCCACCAGCCCTGCAGCCCTCCTGAGGTCCTTCTAGGTCACACTGACCCAACCTGCCCACCAGGGGAGGTGCCTAGCATTACCCGGCCTCAGTCTAGGGGGTGCCCAGCTTCTCCTCCCTGGGAGGGAAGGGCTTAGGGGTGTCCGCCGGGATCCATAAGTCCCTTCGGTTGCCAGCTAGGCATCCGTCTTCACTGAGGACCACTTACCAACTGTGGTCCAGGCTGCGAGGCTTTAGTCCTCCCTGGAGATGCTGCCTCCACCCAGACCAGGGAGGAGGGTGGGTGAGCAGCGTAGGTGCGGCCTCCCCGGTCCCCTGGGGAAGCCCTCTGCCCCCGTCTTGCTGGCACACCAGCTCTTTGTCCCTTTACACACTCACTTCTCCCTTCACATCCACCCCGTGTCCTTGTATGCTGTTCCTCGGGGCCAGGCATGTGTCAGTGGGAAGGACTGGGAGGATGACCTGCACTTGCATCCTGACTCTGCTTCAAGCTCTGCGTCCTTGGGCGAGCCCTGAACCCTGAGTCTCCATTTTCCCGTCAGCGGGGCCACGGCAGGGATTAAATACATGCACTTAGCTTGTGCCAGGGCTCCCACGTGGCACGCTGGGTGGGTGTATGTGGGTGACGACCCACCCCAAGCCACAGCAGTCCCTGAAGACTGGTTTTCCAGACCCTGATGGAACGCCTGCACTGCCCCGAGGCAGCCCTTCCCAGTAGCTGAACTGCTAAACGCCTCACCTCCCGAAGCCTCTGGGCTGCCTTCACACTGCCTGTGGCCCCTCAGACCTGCCTGCTCTTGTTGCCCCAGGATGGAGGACACGGCCACCAGTTCCTTGCCCCCTTCCCCTCCCCTCCAGACCGTGCCCTGGTCTGCCTGCGTTCCTCCCCCAGAAGCTAGCGCAGAGCAAGACCGTGCCCTCCCCGTCCTGGGCGACACACCTCTTAACGTGGCGTAGGCAGCAGAGTCACAGGAGCCCAGGGGGAGCTTGCGAGGCCGCGCGTCAGTTATCTCTGGCCTGGACTCCCTTTCTGGAAATCAGAAACCCTGAACAGAGCCCTGGACGTCTAACCACGGGCAGGCCTGCAGATCGCTCTTCCTCTGTGTGGGGCCGGCCCACTCGGAAGAGGGTGGCTTTTCCATGTCCCGTGACCACAGCTGGCACCACGCAGCCCGGGCTGGCTTATCTCATGACCATGCACGACTCCGAGAGCCCCAGGCCCTGAACCCCAGCTCTGCCCCCGGCATGTCAACCGCACCCGCTTTCTCTGGGCCGCCAACTGGCAGGTGCACCCGCCTGGGGTCAGGTCCCCTGCATGGGTGACCTTGGCCCAGTGACTCAGCTCCACCAGACCCACGTTCCTCATCTACAGAAGGGACAGTGGCCTAGCACCCACCCACCCTCACCGCCTCGGTCCCCAGGGATGGTGGTTGGGTTACAGGCCACGTAGGTTAAACACCCAACACAGCTCCTGTACCCAGCAGGTTTACAGAGGAGAGTTGCTGCTGTATAACCAAACCCGTGTGTGTGTGTGTGTGTGTGTGTGTGTGTGTGTGTGTGTGTGTGTGTGTGTGTTTCACTCAGAAGTCATAGAAGCACGGGGCGTACGTCTGTCGTCTCTGAGGCCAGGCTACCTGGGTTCTGATTTCACTCGTGAGCTGTGTGACCTCAGGATGGGCCCCACCTCTCTGTGCCTATGGGGTGTGTTGGGCGGCCAAGAGGACTGAATGAGCTCCACGTACAGCTCAGAACAGCACTGACTATGCAGACATTAGTAGTGTCTCTGTCTTCAGCACCATCAGTGTTGGGGGTGAGCAGCGGGTTCCTGCTTCTGCCCCGAGCCTCCTCTAACATCTTTCTTAAGAAAAGTCATTCATGACCTCACAGGCCATAATTAGACATCCGTGGCTCAAGAGGCTGAGGGCCCCCTGCCCTGACTCTCCCCAGCTAGAGTCAGGATGTGGCGTCTCGGCTGTGGGGCCTGGGCCCCTTCCTAGGGCCCTCCTGCCTTCCCCTGGGAGCCCCTCACCCGCATCCGTGGCTCAGTGCTGCAGGGGGTGTCCGCAGAAGGAGGGGCCCTATAGCAGGCAGGGTAGGTGACCCACTTCTAACTGCTGGCACATGCAGGCAAGGCCCTGTCAGGCAGAGAATAACTGGAGACAGCAATCAGAAAGCGCTTTTATGAGCCGAGCAACTTTTAAGGACTTTTCCTGTACCGACTCTGTAAAGCCTCACAGCAGGCATGTGAAGTTGGCTCTCTAATCGCCCCCATTTTACAGGAAAGGAAACTGAGGCACGGAAGGATTCCTGCCTGTGGTCACACAGCTGGTGAGCAGTGGAGCCAGAATTCCAGCCCAGACGTCTGGCTAGGAGGCGGCGGCCAGGAGCCCGTCCAGCCCCTCGCTTGGCAGAGAGGAGGCGGAGAGGCTTCAAATGTGTCCTCTGTTCTTATGTGGTTTCCATCATCCCAGGGCTGTCGGAAGCTCCGGGCGCTGTGATCCAGCCATTTCCCCACGTAAACATAACACAGACCAGCCTCTAGTGCAAGAAGACATGTTTGGAAAACTGGAGAAGGGGAGGAGGAGCCCGGGGTAACTCGGCGACGCAGAGCTCGGCGTCCCCAGGCTGGTGTGGGTAGGGCCGGGCCACTGTGGCCGCCTCTGTGTGCAGCTCCCCTACACATACAGCCCCCTCCTGCCCTGTAGCCTCGGGGCCCCGTTGTGCATGTGCGGAGCTTGGCCTCTCGGGAAGGAGCCAGTCTTGGGTCGCGGTCTTTGCCGGAGGCTGAGGCTTTCAGGGACTGAGCCCTCACAGAGCAGAACTCCCAGTGGGGTGGATGGACCCCACACACACTCGCCCAGGTGATCTCCACGGTGACCGGGAGTGCGGGAGCGGGGGGCCGCAGCAGGCGGGGGTGGCCTTGTAGAGGAAGTGGGAGTTGAGCTGATACCTGGGTGTGGCCTCAGAGGCCAAGAAATGCAAGTGAAGGGCAGCGGGGTGCAGATGGATGGCGGCTTCTAGCCAGTGCAGGAGTCCTTCAGCCACACCTCTGACAGGTGTCTGACCTGCCGCAGCTTGCACACCTCCAGTGACGGGGAGCTCATCACCTCCAGAGCAGCCCTGACCACATGAGAGCATTTTTTCTCGAGCAGGGCGATGCAGGTCACAGTTCTGTCTGCAGCAGGATCTGCTCTGTCCTCTGCCTGTCAGCCCGTCAGAGGCTTGACCGCAGGCCTCATATCCCCTCTGGCTGCTGCTCTCCTGGCTACACGGTCTCAGCCCTTGGTGGGAGGTCGCCTTGTGCTGTAATTGGGGTTGGCAGACGGGGCCTCTCTCGCCCCCAGCTGGCGTCCATCGTGGTCGTGTGGTGCGCCGTGCTGGCAGACGTGCAGAAGGGAGTCTGTGATGGATTAGCGATGTCTGTCCTGGGCTGGCGGGAGAAGGTGGGAGCAAAAGCGCCCAGGCTTGAGAACCCATCTGGGGCTCAGACGGTCTTCTGCTATGATCCGATACCTGTAATGGACGGTAGGGCTGGGTCTGCTTCTGGCTTTTTACTCGTTCTTGTTAGTGGCTGACTTCTCGGCTTGTATTAAACTCAGGCCAGCCAAAAAGGTCCCCCAGTCTTTTTCATAAGAACAGCCATCAAGCTAAACCTTCCCCCATCTTGACGTTGTTTCCAGTATATTGATATATAATTAATTTAAATCAATCCCTTGTTGACAGGCACTTAGATTATTTCCAAGCTTTTATAATTAGAAACAACACTGCGGTGGAATTCCTCGTACTCGCCTCTTTGCGTATTGGTCTTATTTCCTTCGCGTGGGCCTCCAGAAAAGGGATTTTGCTGGATCAGGAGCGTTTTCTCAGAGCGCTGGCACCAGCCTTAGCTGTCATGGAACGTCCCGGAAACTCTAAACTGTCAGGGAATGGCAGGGACTTGGGAAGGCGCCTGCCCATTCCTAGATTTGCACATGGCCCGGGAGTCTGTGCATGATCACGAATTCCAGTGTGCAGCTGAGGACCAACTCGGGGGTGTCCGGTCCTGGCTGATGGACAAAGGCTTTGGGAGAAGCTTCCCCAAGAGAGAAAGAGGACCTGGGTGGCGAGAGGTGGAGCTCCCGTCCGTCGAGCGCGGTGGTGAGGAAGAGGCGTGCAGGGCAGGCTGGGCGCCGGGCCAGAGATCTGTGTCCCTGGGGCAGCCTGCAGTGGGCATCCTGCTGTGGGGTGCCTCTTCTGCTCAGGGGACAGACCCTTCTCCCCCAGGAAGGAGCTGGGGGCAGAGGCGAGTGCTAACCAGGACAGAGGGGCTTCGAGCCCTGAGCTCCAGGATGTGGGTAAACGTCTCCATGGGTTCCGGTCAAGCACCTGCAGGACTGAAGGCCAATGACCAGGTCTAGCTGCTGCCCTGAAATATTTAGAGCAGCGTGTCCTGAGAGCATCTGTTGCTGCCCGCGCTTGTCGTCAGCAGGCGTTTCACGTCAGACGTTGTCCTTGTGTTCACCAGGGGTTTGGCTGTGGTTAAGGAGACTCTCTCGGTGTCTAATACCGTGTCGCTTGTGTTTGGGACCATGAAGGAGTGATGTTCTCTGGCTCAAGACGGGTTCTTACACTACGTGCTCTGCTCGCTTTTTTCCACTCATTTCTTGGAGGACAGTGAGTCATGCTGGTTGCAGTAGGATGGCCTGGCCATTTCTTAATCGGGATGGTTTGAGGTTTGGATTTGGGGCGTGCAAGGGCTGCCACACTGCACAGCTCAAGGGACCCCATTCACGTAGATTCGGCAGGACTTGGTGACAGATGGAATGGGGTGAGGCCCCATTCCATCTGTCCCCAAGGGGGGTTTGGCCGTCGGGGAGGGACTAACTTGGTGACTCAGCTCAGGACTCTGGCTCCGTCACTGCATGGTGATGGGCGACCGTCACCGGTTAGGTTTGGGGCAGGTGGGGTGTACCGGCGGGGGTGATGTAAGAAGCCACATTCCGGGACCGGCAGGTGGCTGGCCTGGGAAGTGCCTGCACTCACTCGGCAGGTGTCGCTGGGCCCCGTTAGTCTGGCACATGTGTCAGCATTTGGGGAGCGTCAGCCAGCAACGCAGAAAAATGACCCATGTCCTCACAGGGCTCCGATACTGATGTGGGGGGCCAGACGGCAAAGGAAAGACAGGAAGAATACATCACACTCTACAGCGTGCTGGTGGGCAGACCACTGAGTGTGGGACTAGGGATGCTGGGGAGAGGGCTGTGTGGTTTTAACTTGGGCGAGTAGTGGGGGCCTCATTGGAAGGCGGCACTGAGTAAAGACCCAAGGGAGGTGAAGGTGTGGTGCGTGCTGAGATCCGGAGAACGGCGTCCCAGGCAGACGGAACAGCCAGGGCAAAGGCCCTGAGGCCTGCCTGGCCCCTTGGAGGAGGGAGGAAGGAAGCCAGTGAGGCTGGAATAGAATGAGCAGGCGGAAGAGGGGCCGGCGTGCAGTCAGCCGAGGTCAGGCCTGAAGGGCATTGCAAGAAGGACGGTGTCTTCCCAGTGTGACGGGGAGCAGGGAGGCCCTCGATGTGGCTCCCGTTTGGTCAGGATTGCTCTGACTGCCGTGGGGAGAAGAGAGGCGGGGGCATGAGTGATAATCCGGGGAGCCGTGGTGGCGGTGGCCTGGAACACCTGCTGACAAGTGGGCAGGTAGGGGTGTTTCGAAGGTCGGGCTCACAGGGGAGAGGAGGCTGCAGGTGACTGTCAGCCCCTTCTCTTGGCCTGGAAGGAGGCCTGGCCCTCTCCACCAGGCACCTTCTGAAACCTGCTGGCTTGAGACGGTCGGGAGCCAGGTCATGGGCAGAGCAGGAACCCCGGGCTGGCACAGCCCCAGAAAGCCCTGGCATCCCCCCAAGCACCTCCATCCCCATCCGATCCCGAGTGCGCCCCTCCTGCTGGGGCCCAGCCTCCACACGGAGGGACTCCGCACAGATGTCCTGTCCATGAGCTCAGGCGGGCGGCCAGGCCTGGCCCCTCCGCAGGGCAGAGCATGGCCGTGGGTCGGGGGCAGTCCCCTGCCTGTCCTTCCTCAGCTCCCTCTGCCCCAGCCAGACCAGCCCGGCCTGGCCCACTGCGGGGGGATAGGGGGACGGCCTTTCACCTGTTGACACCTGTTCACGTCGCTCCGAGATCAGGTGAGCGCGGGCGGGGTAGGGGTAAGGGGCCAAACCCCTTCCCTGTGAGGGTGGACACCCCCTTTGTCGGGGGGTGTCGGGCGCTGGGGGAGAGTCCAGGCCCCCAGCAGGAGGGGCCCGTGAGGCACGGAGGGACTTCCCGCTCGGACCTGCACAGAACCCGCCCTGTCTCCGTGGCCTCTGCAGACTCAGGGCTCAGAGATGATTTAAAATCCTGGCGAGCTGAGCCCCGGCTGCTTCTCCTCAAGGACACGGTTCTGTTTGCTGTCACCCTCTTGCTGGGAAAGACAGAAGAGGCTCTGACAGAAGTGCTTCCAGGGGAGGCGTGGCGCAGGCCGGGGCTCCGGTCGGCCGCGGGCAC
Organism: Delphinapterus leucas; assembly: GCF_059928025.1. Taxonomy (NCBI): domain Eukaryota; kingdom Metazoa; phylum Chordata; class Mammalia; order Artiodactyla; family Monodontidae; genus Delphinapterus; species Delphinapterus leucas. Next base: position 102,545,593 of record NC_143138.1, read on the forward strand.
CTCCGGGGCGTCCATCACCTCTGGGGCCCGTGGGCTCCTTCACTCTCCCCTGCAGCTGTCCGTCCCGGGTGGTGGGCCTTATCAGGAGAACGGGAGAGTCTGCAGTGCTGCCCGTCCCTGTCCCCGTCCGCCACCCCACACAGGCCCACGAGGCCCCGAGGAAGCTGCTTGCCGGGTGACCACGAGCGGCCAAGGAGGGTCTCGAGTGGTGGTGGGCCTGGGGCACCGAGAGCGGCCCACCTGGGTCACGGACAGGGGCCAGGCCTTGCAATGAGCGTGAGCCCTTGACTCACAGCCGCATTGAGGCCAGGCACCCAGGACTCTTCCCCGCGGAAGGACCCTCATCACACTCCAGCTCCTGGGCACCGGCTGGGACGTCCTCTGCTGCAGGAGACCCGCTGTGTGTCCCCGCGGGCCAGAGCGGAAGGCCTGCACTCTTCTTAGACGGCCTGCCGGGCAGCACGTGCTGGGCTTTACAGCCAGGCCGGCTGGGGTGTGCTGGCTCCAGGGCCTCCGTGCCCATGCCCCCTCCCCAGGAGGCATGTTACATGCTGGGCAGTTGGCTCTGCAGGCCCTGGGACCCGTGGGGACAGTGGGAGAGGAGCTGGGCAGGTGGGCCGGTCACAGAGGCTGCTGAATGCAGGGCATTCCCACTGTTCTGAAGGCAGGACTCTGGAGGACGGACTGTAGCTCACGGGGTCTGTGAGCCCTTCCCTCCTCTGGGCCACTTCCAGAGGGACCCCACCCTGGCCCCAGGGATCCGATGGACCGGGGAGTGGCAGGGCGCCTCGGGAGAGGCCTCCAGAAGCTGCCAGAAACTCGGTTGCATGTTTCTCCCTGCTCTCTGTGTCCCAGGTCTTCTAAGGTCATGAGTTCGGGATGAGTAAGCCACCCCTCTGTCCCCCCACCAGGCACTTGGAAGGTTGAGGGATCTGCACAGGCCTGGGACGAGGGCGGTGGGGTGGAGGGGAGCCCCCGGTGTTGGGCTTTAATCCCAACTCACCTAGTTCTACCTGTGCAACCTCGGACAAGGCCTGTGCTGTGTGGGCCTCAGTCTCCTCACCTGGAAAAGGGGTTAATAATCTGTCCTCCGGAGGGCTAATCTTGCCTTCAGGGACACCAGTCAGTTTGATTAGGACCCTCATGACCTCATTTTAACTCAATTACCTCCTTAAAGACAATCTCCAAATGCAGACACATTCTGAGGTGCCTGGCTAACTGTTAGGGCTTGAAGTATGCAAATGTTGGTGGGGAGGGACCAGTTCAGCCCATAACAAACACCAGCACAATGCCTGACCCTCCCGTAGGTATGCAGTGAAGACTCATTTTGTTAATTATTGTTTTTTGTTTTTTTTATAAAAAAGAGTGGTTTACTTAAACCAGGCAGTGGGAGTGAGGGAGTGGAGGGGACGGGACCCGCTGTCCGTCAGTGAATGTCACTAGGCACCTGCTCTGGGCCGGGCCCGCTCGAGGTCCTGGGCTCGTCAGCGGACCCACGGGGCCGACCTTCCCGTGGGAGACGCACAGTGAACAGAGTCCTTCAGGGAGGGGTGTTGGCTGTGAGGAGGGGCGAGCTGTACAGAGAAAGTGGAATCACCGCAAGGGGAGGCGAGGGTCACGGCCCTCGGCCTCCGCCGCCCCTGGGGACCACCTGTAGAAGGGTGGGGGGACGCCTGCGGGGCCCCGGGCTCTGGTTTCCCACTCACCGGAGGCCCGTCCTCTCTCTGCAGTGTCGAGGGCGAGGCCCCCAGCAGCGAGACTGGCACGTCGCTGGACAGCCCCTCCGCCTACCACCAGGGCCCCTCGGCGCCCGGCTCCGGCCTGGGCCCGGACCACTCCGAGCACACGCCAGGGGGCGCCTATGGGCTGTATGCGGGGCCGCCCGGGCAGCAGCGCACGCGGAGGCCCAAGCTGCAGCACTCGACCTCCATCCTGCGCAAGCAGGCCGAGGAGGAGGCTATCAAGCGCTCACGGTCCCTCTCCGAGAGCTATGAGCTCTCCTCCGACCTGCAGGACAAGCAGGTAGGCGGCCGGCCACGGGGGAGAGGCGTTGGGGGTTGGGGGAGGCTGCGGTGCCTGCGCGGCCTCGGACGACGCGGCCCTTTGCTGGGGCCGCCCAGGGCCGCGGGGGACCCCGTGTGCTCCACAGCCGCGCCCAGGCAGGGGCTGTTCCCCGCGGACGTGGCCTCTGCCTCAGCCCGGGCTGGCTCCTCCCGAAACGCGGAGGGTTCCGAGGGAAGGAGCCGATGTGGGACGTTCCTGTCCGGCCTCGGCCTCTGCCCGGTTCACAGCCCTCCTCGCTGGGCTCCGGGGCCCACGCTGGGTGTCAGGACCTGGTGCCACCAGTGCGCGTGGGTTCCGTGGCGGCCGTTGAGGTCCTGGGATCCAGGAGAGAGCTGAACCTTGGGAGGTCTGCAGGAGGGGCCCTCGGGGAGGGGACGGTCAGTTCACGGAAAGAGCACGTGCTCTGAACCGAACAGCGAGCCCGTCCCCAGCCAGTGAGGCCAGGCTGTTCATTCCACCCCTCAGTGTACAGCCCCGTGTCCTGGGGGAAATCGCCTCCTTGCAGGTTGCCCTTCCTCCCCGGAACCTTGGCCCAGACCCACTGTGGGGCTGGCACGTGTGTACAGAGCGACAGGCATGCATGACCTGCTCGCTTGGCCTCTTAGGTTGATGGGAGAGAGGGGAGGGGTCCCGGTTGGGCGGCAGGTGGGGGGCAGAGGGAGTGAGAGCTCATGAGGGGCCAGAGGCTCCTCGCTCCCAGCCCCTCAGAGTGCAGGCGCGTAGCAGGCACTGCACCGAGAATTCTTGTGTGAAGCTCTGACAGAAAGCTCCAGGCTTCAGGAGCACCCCCAGGCTGCCGGCGTGCGGGGCCGGCCTGCCTGTCGCCGTCCCCAGCTCCTGTGCCCTGAGCTGTGCACCGTCTCCTTGTGAGCCCGGGCGGCTGCCTCTGCCCCGGCCTGGCTGCAGGACCTGCCCGGCAGCCCCTCAAACACCAGGCTGCAGAAGTCGCCCTGCCCTCTCACCTCCCACACCTACCCTGGCCTGGACCCTCTGTTTGCTCCCCAGTCTAACTGTTTGTCTCTTACAGAGCAGAGGTCCGGGCCTGGTGTAGCCCCAGACTTCTGCGGGGAGCGGTGCGGTGTGTGGGTACTGCCCAGGGCGGGTCTTCCCCCGACACGGTCCGTACCGGCCCCCTCTCCCTGTTCTTGGTGCTGCCCTGTGGCCGTGGACAGCCCTGCCTACCTGCCCTGGTCTTCGTCTGTCCGCCCGTGAGTTGGGGCTGACGGGGGGTGGGGCCCACAAGTGGCCAAAGCCTGAAGCAGATGATCCCCGTCAGGCAAATATTGGGGAGCAAACAGACCCCTGGCCTCGTGGCGCTTGGCCTCGTGGCCAGGCCCACGGCAGGGGCCTCTGTTCCATTTATCAGTTTCGCCCATAGCCAAAGTGGATCAAAAACAGTTTATAGTACCAAACGTCTGCAGCAGGACCATTAAAATAGAAGTGGGAAAGGTTAAAACTTCAGAGAGGCCTGTGGAGGTAATCATGCTTCCTGCGGCCTTGATGTGGCCACAGCTGTTCATTTTCATCCCTCGCACATTAGCCCGATGCCCACCGTGTGCCAGACCCCGTGCTGGGCGCCGGGGAGTCACCAGGGAACAGAGTGCAGCCCCAGCCCTCAAGCAGATGCTGTGGTCCAGAGACAGGTTAACAGTAAAGACACAGGTTAATTCCAGAGCGTGATACAAACTCCGGGGATGAAGAAAGAGGGGAGAGAAGCTGAGCACCTGTGGGAGGAGACAGCTTGGATTAGTGCGGGGGACCTCTCCAAGGTGGTATCAGAACTGGGTGTTTGAGGACGGGGTCTTCCAGGAAGAGGTAACAGCAGGCACGAAGGCCAGAGGCAGAACCACTTGGCGGAAAGGATGGCCGGGAAGAGGAGAGGGGTGGGGAGGTGATGCTGAGGGCCACCGAGCATTCGACTCTCTGCTGAGCCTCCTGGCAGTCAAGGTGAAAATAGGAACAGGACAGATGACCCAGGAGTTTCCAGCTGAAGGTAGGGTGCCCGGTTCCACGAGGGGGTAGAGTCTGGGTGACGCAGAGCCCCATTTTAGTGGAAGGAGCCCAGTGCAAGGTCGTGCAGTGCCTGCTGGCCCTCAGCCTCCGCACCTCCTGGCAGTTTCCTGTCTGAGCAGGAGGCCTGAGTTGGCAAGGGTGGCACTTCAGCTTTGTGGGAGGGTGAGCCTCTCAGCTCCTCGTCCCCTCACTTGTCAGAGCCTCTGCCCCCCTCTGCAGGGGGCGGGGGACTTCCTGGGGTCCCTCTGCAGACCAGACGCTGTGTCAGGTGAGGGTGATGCCCAGCAGGTGAGCACAGACAGGTTGGGGTCCCTGCCCTGCACCCCCAGTTAGCGTTCAGACTGGGCCTTGGGTTGGTTCTGGCCCGGAAGGAAGAATGAGTGGCCATGGTGGGCCCGGGAGCTGAGTAGGAGCGGACCTGGGTCTGTGTGTCCCCTGGGGGGAGGCCGGGAGGAGGGGCTGAGGGGGCGTTGCCGACGCAGCACAGAGCCCACGTCTGCCTTCCCAAAGTCCCTCCTGTCCCCACCCAGACTTGGGGAACGGTCTCAGGCCAGGAGTGTCGCCCCTGGGGTCGCGAGATCCAGAGTCAGAAGGCGACAAGGAGCCGTAGAGCGCACTCTGACCTGTGCGGTGCCCCTCCTCCTCCCCACACGAGGGGCCCGGAGCCCAGGCCTTGGAGGGCGGAGAGGAGAGGGCTTCCCAGAGCTCAGCCGTGGGCCCTCTGCCGGCGCCGTGGACTTTCAGAGCTCCACTCCAAACCCAGAAAACAGACTCTGCTCACAGATGCGGAAGTGAGGTCATCTCTCTGGATGCCGTTCAGTAACTTCAGGACGAGAGGAAAAACAGACCCGCCCTGGCTGACTCCAGGGCCGGGCTTTGAAAAGTCATTTTGATCCTCACCCCGCCCCCCCAACTCCTCTCGTGCGAGGGGCCGCTCTGCCCTGCCTGCCGCTCCCCCTCCTGTGGGCCCCGGAGAGCTGCACGTCTGTGTCGCGGGCGGGGCTGGGGGGGCGAGCTGGCATCCCTCAGGGAGACCAGGACCCACCCTGAGTCCTGAGTGAGGCACGGAGCCTCCCTCCCCCTTCCGGCCCACCCTCAGGCGGCTCTGAGCAGCCGTCTGCCCCACTCAGCCATGGCCTGGGGTTTGCTCAGTGACGCGTGTGCCTCTGTTCTGGACGGCCTTGGCCTCTTGAGGGTGGGGACCTTGTCCCTCTGCCACCGGTGTGGGCGTGGCGCCTGCATGGAGCAGACAGCGGTGCTCTGCCCCCTCGGGATGTGAGCACACCTCACTCCCAGGGACCCGAGGCCTTTCCGCCCACATCAGGGGCCACTCTGCCCAGCACCCAAGGGCTCGGCTTGGCCGACCAGCCAGCTCCCTATCCTGGGCTTTCCCGGGTTCTGAAGAGCGGGCTCTGGCCTCACTCGGGAAGCAGGCACGGGGAGCGGCCCTTGGGGGCTGTCCGGAGTCCTCGGCCAGCATGAGTCTAGGACTTCACAGGCCCACGTGGCACACGGGAGTCCCAGCGCCCCTGCCTGCATGCAGCCCGGCCCCATCACCAGGCTCACAGAGCCCGCTCTGCGTCTGGAGGCCTCCAGGGGTGTGCTGGGCCCCTTTTCTGGGCCTCAGTTTCCCCATCTGTCACAGAGGGGACTCGGGGCCCCCCACAAACTGTCTACACCTCCCAGGAGTGCAGCTGAGGGTCCTGCACCTCCTCAGCCCCCAGCTGGCACGTGCCGAGGGCCTGTCTCACCTGTGCCCACCGCTGCCCTGCGAGGTCCGTCTGATGGGACTGAGCAACCGCAGGGTCCAAGGCTTCTCAGAGTCACTCCACTGCCAAGGGCAGGGCCAGGACTAGACCCAGGCCCTCGGGCAGTGCCGCAGGCGGAAGCGGGGCTGGAGGCCTGCGGCCAGTGCTCAGCACCCAGGGCCTGCTCGGGTCTCGGGCCCGTCTCTCGCTTTCATTCATTTATTTTTTTGGGCTGCATCTGGTCTTAGTTGCATTACGTGGGATCTTCCTTGCGGTGTGCGGGGTCCTCTGCTGCAGCGCACAGGCTCCTCGTAGCAGCGCACGGGCTTCTCTCTAGTTGTGGCCTGCGGGCTCAGTAGTTGCAGCGCGTGGGCTTCGTTGCCCTGCGGCGTGTGGGATCTTAGTTCCCTGACCAGGAATCGAACCCACGTCCCCTGCATTGGGAGGCGGATTCTTAACCACTGGACCGCCAGCGAAGCCCCTCGGGCCGGTCTCTTAACCTGCACCTGCCACGAGCTTCCTCTCTCTGGAGGGGCTGCCTGCACCTCTTCCACCACCTCCAAGTCTCATTCAACTGCATGCCCTAGGTACACCAGGGCCAAAGGCTACTCTGGCCAGAGAACTTTGGGAAACCACCACCCTTTAAAGGTTCTGAGAAGTCCTGCAGGGAACACTTGCTTTAACTGGGTCTGACCCCTGGGATGTGCTGGGCCTCCTGGGCCGTCCTCACGCTCCTCTCCTTCCCCCGCAGGTGGAGATGCTAGAACGGAAGTATGGGGGCCGCCTCGTGACCCGCCATGCGGCCCGCACCATCCAGACAGCCTTCCGCCAGTACCAGATGAACAAGAACTTTGAGCGGCTGCGCAGCTCCATGTCCGAGAACCGCATGTCGCGCCGCATCGTGCTGTCCAACATGAGGATGCAGTTCTCCTTCGAGGGGCCGGAGAAGGTGCACAGCTCCTACTTCGAGGGCAAGCAGGTCTCAGTGACCGACAAGGGTGCCCCGCTGGAGGCCCTGGTGCCGGCCGAGTGCAGAGACCTGGGCCCGCCGCCTGCCCTCCAGGCCCCTGCCCCGGCCGGCGACTTCGCAGATGCCATCACGGAGCTGGAGGACGCCTTCTCACGGCAGGTGAAGTCGCTGGCCGAGTCCATTGACGACGCGCTCAACTGCCGCAGCCTGCACACCGAGGGGGCCCCCGTGCCCGACGTGGGGCGGACCCGGGACGCCGAGCCCTCGCCGGCCCTGCATGGCGCCGAGCACCGCCAGCTGGACGAGATGACCGCCTCGTACAGCGATGTCACCCTGTACATCGACGAGGAGGAGCTGTCACCACCCCTGCCCCCGATGCAGGCGGGCCGCCGGCCGTCCAGCGCCGAGTCGGACCTGCGGCTGCGGCCCGGGGGTGCTGCCCAGGACTACTGGGCCCTGGCCCACAAGGACGACAAGGGGGACACAGACACCAGCTGCCGGAGCACGCCCTCGCTGGGGCCACAGGAGCCGCGGCTGCGCGGGGAGCACCTCCCGCTGCTCACCATCGAGCCGCCCAGCGACAGCTCCGTGGACCTCAGCGACCGCTCGGACCGCAGCTCGCTTAAGAGGCAGAGCGCCTACGAGCGCGGCCTGGGCGGGCCGCAGGGCAGCCCCAAGCACGGCCCCCATGGGCCCCCCAGGGGCCTCCCCCGGGAGGAGCCGGAGCCGCGGGCCCGGGCGCCCAGGCCCCTGGATGGCCACCTGGCCATCAATGGCTCGGCCAACAGGCAGAGCAAGTCCGAGTCGGACTACTCGGATGGGGACAACGACAGCCTGAACAGCACGTCCAACTCCAACGACACCATCAACTGCAGTTCCGAGTCTTCGTCCCGCGACAGCCTGCGCGAGCAGACACTCAGCAAGCAGACCTACCACAAGGAGACCCGCAACAGCTGGGACTCGCCCACCTTCAGCAACGACGTCATCCGCCGGCGGCACTACCGCATCGGCCTCAACCTCTTCAACAAGTGAGTCCCCGGCCGCCGGCGGCCCGGGCGGGATGAGGGGCGGCTCCGGGGTGGGGCCGGGGTGGGGGGCGCATGGTGTGGCGCCTGCTGTACTGCACTGGCGCCCGCGTCTGGCCCTGGGTGGTGCGGGCACGGGGGTCTTTGAGCAGGGGCGGGCCGGGTGCAGGTCCGTGCCCGTGTCCGTGCAGCCTGGACTCGGGCCCGCACCCGGGAGCAGGGCACTGGTAGGCCCTACGCCCTCTGGGAGATTGTACGTTGGGTCCGTGGCATGGCCGCCACGCCACATTCTGGCGAGGCGCCGTCGGGGCAGCCTTTAGAGCAGGTCTGGGGCAGGAGGCTGGTATTTAAAGCTCACTATTCTTAGCACAGCTGAAAATAGCAAGTGGAAGGGCAGGCGGGCTGAGCAGTCCCTCGGAGAGGACACTGGCGGCTCTGGTTGTTAAACCTCGGATTTCTCCTCACTTCCATCCACAGGGCCTCTGGATTTGGGGTCACCAGACGCCGGCCTGGCACTGGCTCCTCCGGGGAGGGGGACGTGGAGGGGATGTGGCCAGCCTGCTTGGTGGCTACTGACACCTGTCCACTGTGCTTCCCTGCTCCCCGCTTCCTCTGCTAGATGGGGGTGGAGAGTCTTGGGGGGCACTTCTGAGCCATCCCTGGTGCAACTGGCAGTGCCGGCTGGGGGACTCAGAGCGACCTGTCCTGAAGGGCGGGCATGGGGGAACTGTGCAGTCCCACAGGAGCCACTAGGGGCTGGGCGTCATTGGTCCTCGATCAGCTAAGGACTAAGAGTCTTGGACCCGTCACATCTGCCAGGGGTGCTCTCCTGAGACTCCATCTGCATGTGAGGACCAGTCCCACTGCCACGCAGTCCGTGGCCAGAACAGCGCGCTGAACGGGGAGGTCGTGAGCTGCCAAGCCCATCCTGAGGTCGGTCCCGAAAGCCTGCCCCCACCTGCTTCCAGGCACAGCCAGTTCCCTGATCATCTCGGACCCTCATGGGGGAGGCTGGGATGACCTGGGGGCTCCCCCAGTGCCCAAGGTTCCCTCGTCCCTGGCAGACGTTGTGTCCTGACGTGGGAGTCCCAGCTGGGTGGACGGGTGGAGGCCAGAAAAAGTTGCATCCCTCACCCGAGCAGCCTTGGTCTCTGTAGGTTCTTTCTGGCTCTGTTAGTTTTTAATTACACCTGTAACGCATGAATACGCTCTCCGCTCTGCGTAGAAGTTGAAAGCCTTCAAGCTAGGGTTTCTGTGCATGTGTGGTCCAGAGCGCAGCTCCAGGCCAGGCCGCCTGGGTGCAGACCCCGGTCCTTGCACTTCCTGTCTGTGTCCCTGGGCAGCTCGGTCTCTACCACGGCAGCTTCATCTGCATGGTGGCGCTGAGCCCAATAGTGTCCACCTCACGGAGTGTGAGTTGGAGATGAGCGGGTGTATAGGATGCTCAGCAGCGCCAGACGTGTGGCGAGCTGGGTCCGAGCCTCTCTGCTGTCCCCGTGGCCCCTGTTGACGTTACCTGGGCCCAGGCCACACACACTGCCCCCCTGTGATGCTGCCACGCGGTTTGCTGTTGGAGGCCATTCCCACTGGTGCCGTGGGCCACCTGGTCTGTGTGCTGCTACGTGGGGTCCACGTGCGGCTGTCCAGGGTGGTCTGGCCACTCGCTCCCATGTTTTCACAGTCACCAACCACATGACAGTGACCGTGGACCTGCCCCTCCCACACGCTCCCGAGTCTCTGGGGAAGGGGATAGCTGGAGGAGGCGGTGTTTGGGGCTCACGTGGGCGTGTTGTCCATTGACGTAGAGCCTGAAGCTGGACCTGGAGGGCCCATTTCCTCACACGGTGGACAGCACTCAGCCTTGTCTCCCACCCCAATCAAAGCGTAGAAATAGTGTCTCTATTGTTTCAATTTGGATTTCTCTGCCTGCTTCTAAGATGCAGCATCCGTATGTGTGTCTTTCGGCCATTTGGGTTTTTTGTTCTACAAAATGCCTGTTTCTATTTTTTGCCCATTTTTATGTTATTTCTCATTTTGATTTATAAGTGGTTCTTTATATATTGTGGATACTAATCCTTTGTAATTACAAATATTTTTTTCCTGTCACTGGCCTTTTTTTTTTTTTTTAAACTTCTGAACTAGGATTCACAGACCATAAAATTCACCTTTATAACGTGTACAGTTCAGTGGGTTTTAATTATATATCTTTTAACTTTGTGTATGCTTTGTTGGTCAGAAGTTACTAATTTTTTTTGCGTTTTTTTTATCGAGGTGGAATTGACATGTAACATAGTTTCAGGCATACAACATAATGATTCAATATTTATAGATATGTAGTCAATTCATCAGTGTTCTCTTTGTTTATTACTTTGTTTTTTTATGTTTTATTTTAAAAGGCTCCGCCCCAGGTCATAATATAGTTTTAAAATATTTTCTTCAGGACTTTCTTAGTTTTGTTTTATATCCTTTAGGACTTCAACCTGGCGTTTGGTTTGGAGAACGGTACAAGGTGAGGGGTGCTGTTTTTATAGTTCTTTGTAAATTAGCTGGTTGTCCGCAGACGGTGTCCTGAGTAGTCTGTCCTTTCTCTGTTGACTTGAAATCCCATCTAATTCCTACGTGAACAGGGCCTGTGCTTGGATCCTTTCGTTCACTTGGCGCATATTTATTGAACACCTGCTGCATGCCAGGCCCTGTGTAGAGGGCCTGGACTCAGCCCTGAACAGAAGAAAGACCCTTGCGATGCTCCACGCTAGTGGGTAGAGGCTCTGTGTGTTCCTTTGCCAACATCAGACTTTCAGTTTTATATGTTTTTGTATTAGAACAGAAACCACACTTTTGTTCTTTTAAGAAGTGGTCTTGGCCCTTGTTGGTAGTTACTCTTCCACATGGATTGCAGAGTCAGCTCGTTAAGACCATGAAAACTCCTGGTGGACTTTGCACTGGAGCCCCTTGAGCTTGGGGGACCTCGCCCCTTTACAAGTCGAGGGACAGAGGTGAGGTCCAGCCACAGATGGTGTTTAAGTTCAGATTGAAGGTAACCACAGTCCGTCCAGCTCCCCCGGTGGCAAGCCGCAGTGCAGGCGGTCACCGGCCACACGTGCTTGGCGGCTGCGTCCCTGGCAGTGCGGGTCCAGGATGGTCCCCCAGCTGCAGAGCCCGCCGTTGGATGACGCGGGTCTCGCATGCAGAGAGGGGCGGGTGGCAGGCTGGCTCCTCCGAGTGGCGTGCGGGGCAGGTGTTGGGAGGTCGTGCCAGCTACAAGCTCCGGCCGTCCTCAGTCTTCTCCTCCTCGGCCTTGGTTGTCCACCTAGGGGGTTGTTTGGAGGATTGAAGGCGCAACCACAGCGCTGTGGCCACCGGCCATCTCCCAAGTCTCACCAGGCCCAGAAAGGGCTGGCGGTCCGACCCGAGTAGATAGAGGGCCAGGCCCTGTGCGGGGCTAGCGAAGCTGGGAGCCGGATGCCCCTGAGCAGGCCCTGGAGCCGCTGGGCGAGGATGCACACTGAGCAGCCTGCTGCCCGAGGCCGGGGCCCCTCCCTCGGAGGCCGGACCTTAGCGCCTCTGTCCTTTCCCTTCCTGGCACCCTTCTCTCACCTCCACCTGTCCACTGCCCACCTCTGTTCTGCACGCTCTCCCTGTGGGTCTCCCCTCCCCCCACCATTTCCCTCCCTCCCCAGCCCCTACCCAGGCCCACACCCAGGCTGCCTTTCAAACAGTTCTCAGGTCCCACCCACTCCCGGGAGGGAGCTTTCCAGCACAGACACCCGCCCCCTCCAGGGGGTATGTGGAGGGCCTGAGCGCTGGATCCAAAGTGGGTGAGTAGCCGGCTGGGGAGGAGAGAGGGAAAACAAATGAAACCCGAGAAATGAAATAGGGTGGTGGGGAGGGGCTGTCCCCGGGGCCACAGAGGAGGCTGACGCAGTCTGCCTGGCATCCAGATGCGCCTCCCAGGCTCCAGGACTGCACATCCGGCTCACAGCGCTGGGCACCGGGCCGGGGCCGGGAGCCGGGAGCCGAGGCAGGAGGGTTTCAGCCCCAGTTCAGCGTATCCGCTGCAGGGACTCGGCACCTCCGTGCACCCTGAGCCTTGCTGGCTGCGCCCAGAAACTGGCCATGAGGTTCCTGCCCCCACAGGGCGTAATGAGGGTTAGAGACTGTGAAACCAGGAGCCGCTGTCCAGGGTGCAGCGGATGGCAGCTGTTGTGGTCCGCGGGGCTCCTGCGTCCGGAGCCAGTGCAGGGGGCCTGGGGCTCGGGCCTTAGAGGACCCAGGAGGTGGCTTAGCGGACAGAGCAGCATGGAGCACGGGAGTGGCTGATGCCCGCGTGCACTGACACGTGCCCGGTGCTGTTGTACGAGCCCACCGTGCTCACGGGAGACCGTAGGGAGGGGACCGTCACTAGTCCGCTTTACAGTTTGGGTGAGGTGAGGTGCCCAGAGGTAGCTTGCCCGAGGTCCCACGGTCGGTGGATGGCCAGACTGGGATTCACGCCACCGCCGCCTGGCCCCTGAACACACCCTCGTAAAGCCCAGTGCAGGGACTGCGGCCTGGAGCATGGCCTCCGTGGCCCCGCCCGCTCACTGGGCCTCACGTGTGCACTGAGAGTCCAGGGGGCGGAGCCTCATATTTGCGGTGTCCGCCACAGCGGTGGGAGCTGGGGTCCGCACCCCACAGCCCGGAGGGGCACCCAGCGGGACCTCACCGGGCCTGTCACCTGCTTGCCCACGGAGGGCCCTGCTCCTGTGCCCCTCACCTCATCCTCCTCCGCTCCTTCACGCCCCTCCCTCTTGCCCTCGGGCGCGGGCCCAGGTGACCATGGGCCAGGCCAGCCCTCTCCCCACTCTGGACGAGTGTCCTCATCCCCAGAGCCGCCCCTGATGAAATGGTGCCGTCGGAAGGGACTGAGGGCCTCTTGTCTGAGGAGCACGTAAGTCGGGCCTTGGAGACTACTTGGTGTGCCGGGACTCCTGACGGGCAGGGAGCTGCTCACCTGGCCTCCGAGGTCCCTCCCCGCCCAGGGCCTGCGTTTGGTTTGGAGGCGGGTCTTGTCTTCTCCGCCCAGCACCGGGCCGCCACCTGCCTGCTCCTCCGGCCACTGCCCGCTGGAGCTGCTGCAGAGAGCCCTGCCGTGAGGCTGGGGTGCTCCGAGGTTCCATCCTTCCAACATCCACGGGGCTCGGGGATCGGCCAGCCTCCCAGTAAGCGGCAAAGCCCGGGTTGGGCCCCCGATTCCGTGCGCCTTGGGCGTTACGTTTGTTGTGACCAGTGAAGAGGACAGTGGTGACAGCCAGCCTGCGTAGATGCGTGTTAAGTTGCCAGCTGGTGCCGAGCAGTTCGTGTGCAGCATCTTGCCAAATTCTCACGGTGGCCTGGGAGGCGTGGCTGCTGGGAGCCCGGCCGCGGGACCCCAGGCGCTGGCTCGAGGCTGCAGAACCAGAAGTGCTGGCTGTGCCGGGCCGTCCGCTGGTGCGGGACGTGCTGGCAGTTTAGGTGACTGTGGCTCTCTGACGAGCACTCTGAGTTGGGTCTTTGCAGATCAGGGTCCTATTCCCCTTGACGTGAGCCACTCCTCCGGCCCACGCCACCCTCAGAGTGCTGTCGCGGGTCTGGGCTGGCTGGTGCCGAGGGCCTCAGGGAGGGAGGCAGTGCGGGGCAGGCCCCACGGGTGTTCCAGCCATGCCAGTTCCTTCTGTTTTTTCTAAACTGAAGTGTAGATGATTTATAATATTGTGCTGGTATACAGCAAAGTGATTTAGTTGGGTTTTTTTTTTTTCAGATTATATTCCATTATAGGCTGTTACAAGATATTGAATATAATTCCCTGGGCTTTACAGTAAACCCTTGTTGCTTATCTATTTTATGGATAGCAGTTTGTATCCATTAATCCTTTTCTTTTTTCTTTTTCTTTTTTTTTTTTGCCTCATTGCACGGCTTGAAGGATCTTAGTCCCCCGACCAGGGATTGAACCTGGGGCCATGGCAGTGAGAACGTTGAGTCCTAACCACTAGACTGCCAGGGAACTCCCAGTATCCACTAATCCTATACTCCTAATTTGTCCCTCCCTCCCCCCTCTCCTCCCCCTAGTAACCATGAGTTTGTTTTCTACGGTATGTCTGTGAGTTTGTTTCTGTTCTGTATATAGATTCATTTGTATGATTTTTTAGGTTCCACTTATTTATTTATTTTTGGCCACGCTGCACGGCTTGCAGGATCTTAAGTTCCCCGACCAGAGATCGAACACGGGCCCCCTTGCAGTGGAACCACGGAGTCCTAACCACTGGACCAGCGGGGAACTCCCTAGGTTCCTCGTACAAGTGATATCATGTACTATTTTTCTTTCTCTGTCTGACTGACTTCACGAAGTATGATCAGCTCTAGGTCTGCAAATGGCAACGTTTCGTTCTTTTTTACGGCCGACATCCCGTTGTATATATCTGTACCACATCTTCTTTATCCACTCCTCCGTCCATGGACATTTAGGTTGTTTCCACGTGCTGGCTATCGTAAACAGTGCTGCTACAAACATAGGGGTGCGTGTATCTTTTCGAATTACAGTTTTGTCTGGATATGCCCAGGAGTGGGATTGCTGGATCATATAGTAGCTCTATTTTTCGTTTTTTAAGGAATTTACATACTGTTTTCCACAGTGGCTGTACCAGTTTACGTTCACACCAATAGTGCATGAGGGCCAGAGGGTAATTCTTCCACCTTGTCTCTGGGGTGAGTGCGAAAAAGACCCCGGCAGCCACGTTCAGCTTGGGTTTCTAATATCAGAAAGAACTTTGTGAAAATCAGAGCTGGATAAAATAGGCAGTGCGGGGAGGCGATGGGCTTGCTGGCCGTGCCGGTGTGCGAGCCGACGGGAGGTGGCCGCTTCTCTGCAGGATATCGGAGGGGTTCGAGCCTAGATTCCGGAGTTGAAGGGCACGTCCGGGCGCAGGGCCTCTGGGTGCTGAACTTGGTGAGTCCTTCCCTCGCCCCTGCGGCCAGGGAGAACAGCACGGGGACGGCTCGGCCTCCGACCTCGGGGCATCCTCGGGCGCTGCCGGTGTCTGTGCAGACCCCGTGCTGGTCTCAGTGTGCATCAGGCCCTTCTTCATTGGAAGTGATGGGCATCTGATCAAACTGGTTCAAGCAGAGGGGGCCTTACTGGTTCGTGTACCTGAAAAGCCACTGGGCATCTCTTGGCCGTGCCCCACCATCGCGCCCTCAGGGCAGGAGGGCAGCCAGTAGTCCGGGCTCGTGGTCCAGCCTCATGGCAGCCCTGCAGGAAGAGAGGCTCCCGCCGGCGCCCTCTGAACCGCTCGCCGTGGTCAGCGGGGTGCAGCACTCTGACCGTCCAGGCTGGGAGTACGGGCAGCCCGTGGGATCAGGGGGCGGAGCTCGAGGCGGGTGTGGGAAATCCAGAGGCCAACAGGGTGCCGGGCAGACGCCCACGTCCATGTCTCTTCAGCTGCTATAGCAAGTGAAAGTGACAGGAGGAGCCGTTGTGGCCCCTGCAGACCCTGCTGGGAGGAGAGGGGTTCCGGCAGGTGGGTGGTCCTTAGGTGCAGAGCCCGGCCTTGTAGTAACCGCCTCCCGAGAGCCCCGGGCTCAGGCTCGAGGACAGAGGTGCGAGGAGGGCAGCACCACTGTGGTCTGCACGTGCTCACCTGGCACAGTCGACGAGAAAAGCTGGACCTGGGGACAGCAGAGGCTGCTCGCAGGCCCAGCGGACGGGCAGTGGGGGTGAGGGGCAGAGGCCCGGGGGCCCGGGATGCAGAAGCGCGTCAGGTGTAGATGGTGAAAATGTCGCCTCTGCACCTCGTTGATGCTGGTCCTGGAGGGTGGAGGTCAGAAAGCTAGAGAAGGAGTCGTCAGGGGAACCCGGAGAGATGGGGAGAGCTGGCTGCGCAGAGGTGGGCAGAGCAGATTTGCAGCCCTGGGCTGGGAGCATAGAGTGGAACTTTACGGGCTTCTACGAGCAAAGGGGTAAGAACCTGGCTCTCCCTCGCTGGACAGCCTGGTGCACAGCTACTCCGCCTTTCTGTGCCCCGTTTTTTTGTTTGAATTTTATTTTTTTATACAGCAGGTTCTTGTTAGTTATCCATTTTATACATATTAGTGTATACGTGTCAATCCCACTCTCCCAGTTCATCCCACCACCACCCCCGCACCACTTTCCCCCCTTGGTGTGCCCCGTTTTGTTACGTGTCCAGTAAGGCTTTCGCGTTGGTCGTTCCCGCCCCCAGGGACCTCCTTCCTGGCTCCAGGTTCAACGCCACCTTCCCGAGGAGGCCTTTCTGGACCGCGCCTTCTCACCCCATCCATCTGAAGTCCAGGCCTTCTGTGGTCACTACGGCTTCCCCTTGGTTTAGCTCTGCCCTAGTGCTGACCCTTTTCTTAAACAGCCATAAAACCAGCGTGTTTTCCAAGGGCTTAGAGGCATTAACTCATTTAATCTGCACAGTGACTCTGCTGTGTGCACTGTCAGTGTCCCCACCACCCAGGTGGGGAGGCTGAGGCACAGGGAGGTTAAGTAACTTGCCCTAGGTCACCCAGCCAGAGAGCGGAGCTGGGATCTGAGCCATGCCTGTGAGTGTCTCTCCTGGGAGTTCATCGCGCTCCAGTGAGGATGTGTGTTCAAGGACAGGGACTTTGTCTAGACCACAGGTGTGCTGGTGCCACACCCAGCCAGAGCAGGCGCTGGATGGATGCCTGGGGTGAATGGAGAAGTGGATGAGGGGCGAGGGGCCAGAACTTGTCCTGCAGGCTTGGGAGGCCCTGAAGGTTCTAGGGCAGAGTCCTGGGAACACGGGCCAAAGCAGCCCCTCCCAGAGCCACGTGGACCCCAGCCCCAGACACAGCACGTTCTGTTTCTCTGGTCGGACATGCGCTGTGTGGGCCGGGCCCCCGCTGGCCCCTGAGGGTGCACAGTCAGCAGGGCCCCAGGCTGCGCCTCTTCAGTCCCGAGGGCCTGGAGCCGCGTTAAAGCTCGCAGGCAGGGAAGGGGGAGCCACTGCTGGGGGTGGCGGCGAGCCCGTCTGCCAGGTCGGGTGGGCTCTGTCACTGCGAAGTGCACTTCTCTGTTCACTCGCCGGGTCCGCTGCGTGTTGGCCAGGCCTGCTGCGCTCATCAAGTGTCTCAGGGACAAGGCAGGCAGAGGCTCCTTTCCATGGGGCCCCCTGGGTGCTCTGGGGGATCTCGGAGCCCCACAGGACGTGCCTTCTACCCTCCTGCCTCGGCCCGAGCCCATCCAGTGCCCCTCACTGCCCCAGGGCGGTGGGCAGGGCTGTGGGTGAGCAGCAGACCGAGTGTGTGACTTACCCACGCAGGACATCTGGGCTGCTCCGGTCAGCACAGAGCCCTGTGAGGGGCCAGTGGACCCAGGACCCCTGCCCAGCAGGGCCCACGGAGTACACGTGGGGCAGCTGGGGGCCAGCAAGATCCTGCGGGCCAGGGACTCACATCAGTGCTGGCTCTCCACGGTCAGGGAGATCACTCCCCTTGCCGGCCGCGCGCATCCCGAGCCTGGAGCCCCCGCCCGAACCCCTGCCTGTACCTCCGGCCGCAGCACCTTTCCTCTCAGTTTGCTGGGAGCCCCTGGTCTCTGGTCGTGGCCTGGTCAGTCCACATTCCTCTCCTGCAGCATCTTGTGAAGGGTGCCAGGTGGATGCGGCTCCTGCCCCGTTGGCCTCGGGCTGAGAGCTGGAGCCCTCGGGCTCACACGCGGGTTCACTAGCATATATTGTGATCGCTGCCCCCAGACGGTGTCCTGAGCCCGCCACTCCTCCCCCACTCCTGCACCAGTGCTGGGGTGCCTGCGAGGGTCTCCTACCTGGGCTCCCGTAGAACAGCCAGAGGCGGCTTCTTAAACGGGCACCCAGGTCCCTCCACTGCCCTGTTCAGAGCATGCCAGGCTTCCCATCCCACTCAGAGGAGAGCC
Source organism: Delphinapterus leucas (assembly GCF_059928025.1). Classification (NCBI taxonomy): domain Eukaryota; kingdom Metazoa; phylum Chordata; class Mammalia; order Artiodactyla; family Monodontidae; genus Delphinapterus; species Delphinapterus leucas. The sequence continues at coordinate 102,563,341 of NC_143138.1, forward strand.
AGATGCCCCTGCGGCCTGTCCACCCCGCTGCCCCGCCCCCAGGGCCCTACTCTGAGCCCTGGAGCAGCCTCATGGCCTCGAGCCTACAAAACCCACTCCCACCTCAGGGCCTTTGCATTCGCCATTGCCTCCACCAAAAAGCTCCTTGAGCGCTCTTGTCACTGTGTCACCTGCTCAGAGAAGGCCTCTGCCTCCCCTGCCAGAACCCCTCCCACCCTCGCTCGGCCACTTTGCCCTTCAGACTGGGCGGTGGCAGCTGTCGTGCTGGGCGTTCGAGGCCAGCCATGCTCGCCGCTGTCATCCAGAGTGCCGCCCGGCACAGAGTCGGCATGCGGCACTTAGGCCGTGGGGAGTCCTCATCCTACGGCCCCTGCGCAGCCTGCCCCTCCCACAAGGCTGTGGGCCCTGAGGGTGGGCCTGGCAGCTGTGAGGCTGCATGCCATTGGCCTGTGAACACAGGCAGGAGCAGCTGGGGCGGAGAGGGGAGCAGCCACCCCAGGGCGGCAGGACGAGGCTGGGCTGGACCAGGCATGGTGTCAGGGCCTCGGTGGGCCAGGCTGGCCCGGGTGGGTGACAAGGGCGCCCGAGAGGGGGCTCTCCAGTCACTTTCACATGGGAGCCAGGCCGGGGGCTGCCACGCTGTCTTCTCAAGAGAAGCCGGAAATCCAAGCTCCCGGTTTCTAAACATTGGCGACCAACTGGAATTCTGTTAACGTCGTGTGGGCCGAAGAAAACACATCTGTGGGCTACTGTGGAAGTGGGGGGCGGTCAGGTATGGGCTGGGGTCCTGCGGGGGCCGCTGTGGAGCTGGCGGTGAGGAAGCGCGACCCGCCCCACCCCCAACCCCACCCCCGGTGCTGTATCAGCACCAGTAGCCCAGTGCCTGGAGAGCCTGGGGCTGGGGCGGTTCTTGGGTGGAGACCCCAGGGTTGCCGGGAGGGACGGGGATGTGGGGGGAACGGGGCCACTCGGTGACCACTTCTGTGCCAGGACCCAGGCGGCCGGCAGTCGCTCCCTGCCCAGCTCTTGGGCGCAAGGTTGGGGTGTGTGGCCACCTGGGATAAAAATAGCAGGGTCATCTTGAGGCTGGAGGTCGGCCTGCGTGTGGAAATACGGCATCTGCGGGACCCGCTGTCAGCGCACGTCTGGTGGTGGCAGGTGGATCCTGGCCCTCACCTCCATGCCCCCAGGGGTCAGCAGGACACTGACTTCTACCACTGGGGCAAGGCGTGGGGTGCCGGGTATACCCAAGGGCTCCGCAGCTCCGGGTTCGTCAGAGGAGGACACCGCCCTCCGAGGGTCACAGGTGCAGAGGGAGGGGTCAGTGGCGCCTCCCCCTGCCCTGTCTCTTTCGACCACTGCCTCCCTGTGAGGTCAGCTGAGCCGGTACCAGGCCCCGAGGCCGACGGGAAGAAGGGACCTGCTGGCTCACTGCTCAGCCCCTGAGGGCGCCCCGGCCCCCGGGCTCCTGGTCTGGGTGGATGCTCAGCCCCGTGGGGCCGGCACAGCCCCGCCTCAGGCCTCTGACTGCAGGTGGGGCCGGCACTGCGCCTCCATGTCCTCTGCCGTCCGTTGAGGTTTATCCTAAACCTTCCCGGTGCTCACCTACTGCGTGCAGCGTTCCGGGCGTTGCTCACCTACTGCGTGCAGCGTTCCAGGCGCCCGACTGTGTTAACACACAAGTCTCACGACACGGGCACTCGAGTCCCCAGCAAGGTCACATGGCTGTCGGGCAGCACAGGTGACAAGCGCCAACCCCAGGGAGTCGTGTGGGGACTGAGTTGGTGTGCAGGGTCCTCAGACGGTGACGGCACGGAGCACGTGCCACAGGCGGCCAGCGTGTGCTGGGCGGGGCCCTCCAGCCTGCCTGGAAGCTCGGCACAGAGGGGACCACGGAGCGGGGAGGGGTGGGGCCCTTCTGTGCCCCCCCCCAGCCCCCGGCACCCTCCGTGTTCCTGCGCTGGCCCAGCCCTCCTGCAGGGCCCAAGCCATCCCGGTTCCCCTGCGTTGTGGGCTGAGGGTGGGGCAGGACAGGGTGCCGTGGAGGAGGAGGGAATGAGGGCTGGGGGAGCTGGAGGGGTGGGAGCGCCCGGCTGAGCCCATCTCTTGTCCCCCAGGAAGCCCGAGAAGGGCGTCCAGTACCTCATCGAGCGCGGCTTCGTGCCTGACACGCCGGTGGGGGTGGCCCACTTCCTGCTGCAGCGCAAGGGCCTGAGCCGGCAGATGATCGGGGAGTTCCTGGGCAACCGGCAGAAGCAGTTCAACCGCGACGTGCTCGAGTGAGTGGCGCTGCGGGTGCCCCGCTCCCCTTTGTCTTTCTGACTCCCAGACACAGGGAGATGCCCTGCCAACCTCCCGCAGGGGCAGCAGGAGGGGAACCGGGGGGCTCAGCCCCCCTCCTCCTCCCTCTCCTGGCGGGAGATGGGGTGAGCGTCCCACCAGGCTGGCGGCCATAGACTCTCAGCTACTTGGAACCCTGCAGAAGAACAGGTTTCCAGCCCCCTGGGAACTGCTGACAGCTTTGAGAAGTTCTGCCCACACGTACCCTGCACCCCCGGTCCTCCTCCAGACTGTCCCAAGTAGAAAGCCACCACACCTGGGTCCTGTGGTCACTGGGCAGGTGCTACGTGCGGGCTGTGTCCTCACGTCGTCCGCGGGGGTGTCAGGGGTCCATAACCCCTTCCGCAGACAAGGAGCCAGGGCCAGCAGGAGGCCGGCTTGGAACAGGTGCCCTGCTCCCCTTTGTCGGGACCTGGGGGTGCAGCTCCAGGCCTGCCGTGGGCACATTGCCGACCCAGACACTGCACGCGGATGGGTGACCCAGCCGGTGGGCCAGGAACGGGATCAGAGCAGGGTAAAGACTGACCCTCAGCAAAAACGGCAGGGTGGCCTGGCCACACACACCTGCCGCCTCCGGGCGCCCCTGGGAGGAGTGGGGCGTGGGCTGCGGCCTCTCTGTTTCACAGGTGAGCAGACCCAGGCTCGGGGAGGGGCGGGGGGTCTGGCCTGGGTGCCCCCCCATACAGACACACCCACGTGCACACACATATATGTACACTAGTGTTCTCTCAGTCACACAGACACACACACCGGAGAGGCAGCGAGCCGCTGGCGGTGCCTGGCCTGTGGCTGGCTGTGGCATCTGTCCCGCCTGGGCTGCTCTCTCCCAGCCCTGCCATTCTGTTCTGGCCCCGCCCTCATAGTGTGGCTGGTGCCCCTCCCCCTTCGAAATCCGGGAGGAACCGCCCGAGGAGAGCATGCTAGCTGCTCCGTGAATGGGGCCCAAGACCATGTGGTCTGGCCCCCTCCCCTGCAGCCACCCGTGCTCTCCCCCCACACCCCCTCCGAGCTGCTCGTGAGTCCGTAGGAAATCCGCACATTGTTCTCCTCGGATCAGAAAATAGCAGCGGCCTCAGGAAGCAGCGAGACCCGCCCCCCCAGGCATCCCTACTCGGATGCTGGTCAACGAATTGTCCTGCGGGCCCCTGCCCTCACCCTGCCCCAACAGCCTTGAGTGCTCAGAGCGTCGCCCCAGGGGAGAGGGGCCCACGGCCGGGGTCTCTGCAGCCCCACCGGGGGTGGTCAGGCGAGGGTCCCTGTTGCAGACCCATCTACTGTTCGGGGTCATGGTCAGAGGCAGGAGCAGGCTGTGCTGGGGGCGGGGCTGTGATAAGAGGTACCTGTGACCTGCAGCCTCCCCAGCTCTGCCCTCCTTGTGGGATCGGCAGGTGAGGGCAGCACAGCGCCTCCAGAGGCCCCGCAGAAATGCCCGGGAAAGCGTTGACGTGAGGGGCAGGCCCAGGGCGCGGTGGCTGCAGGGCCAGTGGGTGCCCAGACCTCCATCTCCTCCTGTGGAGAAGGGAGCCCACTCCGGCCGCCCTCCCTCTCGGGCCTCCCTGCGCTGACCCCTTGTGCCCCCTCTGCCCTCCGCGGGCCGTGCTTGCCTCTGCACCCGGCGGGAAGGTGGGCAGGGGACACTGACGGGGCCTTCTCCTCTCGTTTCAGCTGTGTGGTGGACGAGATGGACTTCTCCGCCATGGAGCTGGACGAGGCTCTCCGGAAGTTCCAGGCGCACATCCGGGTCCAGGGGGAGGCCCAGAAGGTGGAGCGGCTGATCGAGGCCTTCAGGTGGGGGCGGGGCAGGTGTCAGGTAGAAAAAGCGTCCCCGCTCAAAGACCGAGGCTCAAGGGCAGACCCCCCCTTCAGGGTCAGGTGGCCATGAGCCATCAGGGGACGGGGGTGCGGGGGGCGGCAGCCCCTCCTCTAACACGTGCTGTGCGGCTCAGTGCTGGAGCCAGGGCCTCGAACGTCTTCGTGGTCCTCTCGTCCCCACTGGTTCGTGAGTCCATCTGTGTCATCACTCGTCTGCTCATTCACAGGGGCAGATGCTCCCTCAGTGACGCAGAGGGCGTGGTTCTGACACCTGCACCACTGTGTGACCTTGCTCTGGTTACTTAACCTCTCTGTGCCTCACGTACTTGCCAGTAGAGAAGGGTTGATGAACGCACCTACCCTGGAGGGGGTGGAAGGATTAAACCACTCAGGCCGTGTGGGTGCACTCTGCCCAGCGCCTGGCCCCCCAGAGAGCTTGCAGTCAAGGCAGGCTGTCCTTGCGCCACCTTCCATGCTGGGATGGTGTGCACACTGGCCGTGTAGGGAGTCCGTGCCCTGCGCTGGGTGTGGGAGACCCAGCCCTCTGGGCTCAGCAGGGGTGGTGGGTTCACAGAGGAGCAAGGTCGCAGGAGGAGGAACCCCGGGCCCTGGGAGGGGAGCGTTCAGACACTTCCATTCAGGAGGGCTTCCTGGAGGGGGCGGCACTTAACAGGGAAGACGAAATTGAAGCCCACATCGTCTAAGCGCCCATGGCTGCTGCCTGCGGGTTGTGGACCTTGGTCACGGTCACGGTGCCCCACCCAGTTCCTCTTCTCCATCCCTGCCCCACCCACCTACCCCTGCACAAGGTCGCCAGTGGAGGGAACTGTGGGGTGTGGGGTGTGGGGCGTATTCAAGGCAGTGAGGATGTGAGCAAATGACTCTGTGAGGCAGTTTGTAGCGAGGCTGTTAGTTCGGCTGCCGCAGCAAAGACGTCCGCCACAGCTGCCGTGGCTGAAACGCCCCGGAAGTGGGCCGCCCTCTGAGCTGGCGTGGAGGAGGCCTGGGCTCCTGTCATCTGAGGTCCCCGGGAGCAGATTCAACACCCATCACATTCACGTTCCAGGCAGGCAGAGAGCACGCAGGGCACCCCCTGCCTTTAAGGCACAGCCTCGAAGGTGCCCACATCGCATTGGCCAGAACTTAGCACGTGGCTGCGCGGGGGCCGAGGGACGTGGTCCTTGGCCCTGAGCAGCCACATGCCGGCCGAACTACGGGCGGGTGGGACTTAACTCACATGGTGGGGGGGTGGTGAGTGGACGGTCAGGGCCGGCTCTGCCAGACAGGCGACATTCCCGTGTACCAAAGACGGAGGCTCCGAGGTCAGTGACCAGCTTCAGCTGTTTAGGGCCGCTCATGGGTGAGGGGCGGACTGGCCTCCTGCCCTGGCTGAAGCACCACCCCGTCGTCCCCCAGCCAGCGGTACTGCATCTGCAACCCCGGGGTGGTGCGGCAGTTCCGGAACCCAGACACCATCTTCATCCTGGCTTTTGCCATCATTCTGCTCAACACCGACATGTACAGCCCCAATGTCAAGCCCGAGCGCAAGATGAAGTTAGAGGACTTCGTCAAGAACCTCCGAGGTGAGCTGCCCTGGCTGCGGCGGGACGCCCGCCCCCTCCCCGCCAGCACGCACCTGACAGAGGTGCGCGCAGCGCGGCCTCACGTGGGGAGGGGTGGGGCTCCTTCCCAAAGGAGCCCACGCAGTGCAAGTTCCCGTAGAGGGTGCTGAATGCTGTGGTGGGGGCACTCCGAGGGGGAGGCGGCGTGTTGTCTCAGAGGACTGCAGGGCTCCGCAGGCCCAGGGCGCCAGAGGGCAGAGGCCTGAGAGCGCAGCTGGGCTCAACGCCCGGGGCCGGGCCGCACACGGTGGATCCAGGCCTGGTTGCAGGGGCAGAGGGAGGATGGACCACAAGCTGGGTGCTGGGCGCCCCGGGGCCTCCGAGCACGGGGGGTGGGGACGGGATGGGGGCCGGGCAGGGGCTGGCACTGTCCTGCCCCCATCACTGCTGCCCACACAGCATCGCCCACCATACCCCTCCCTCAGTTGTTCTCTTGGAACAGACTTGTCTTTTTGGTTTTGTCTTCTTATGAAACGTATGTATTTTTAAAAGGAATTTTATGTCATCAGTGTAAGCGGGAAACCGGTAGCATTTGTCACACGTGGGCATCATTTACGAAAACGAGTGCCGTGAAAAGGCAAAACCACTGTGGGTTCCAGCCAAGCTGTTCCTGGCTGGGCCCAGGGCCCGAGGCTGCCCTCTCCTCCCTGGCAGGTGGGCCCATGTAGGGCAGGTGACCAGGGGCTGGGCAGCCAGACGGAGGCTTCCTCCTGTGTCGCCAGGCAGGAGAGGGATGGAAAAGGGAACGGCTGTCTCCATGTTTGCTGCTGGCAGGTCCCTCCTGTCCGTGGAGTGCCGGGCTGGGGGACTGTCCCTGTCCTTGGGAAACAGCTGTAAGGGACTGAAGTCCCTTTAGAAATGGCATCATAATTTTATAAAAGGGAAACAACTGATCTGAATCAAGTCCAACTTTTCGAGCTGTTTAAATTTCTCATTTTGTCCTTCATTTCTGTAAAACTGCTCCGTCGTCGCGTCCCCCAGAGCGGAGGGTCTGTGCTGGCGCTCCCTGGGGGTGGGCCCCACCCTGACAGGCGGTCCCGCAGGGAGCTGGGCTCAGGGCCCTCCCCGTGCGGCCCTCCGTAGGCCCCGGGGAGGGGCAGGTCTTAGCTGTGGTTCCTAGGAACCTCGTTGATAAGAGATCCAGTCGCCAGAACAGGTGAGGGAGCAGGGCGGTCAGTGGACACTGATGGTCCGGGGGGCTGCACCCCCTCCCCTCCTCTCTGCCACCTCAAGCCCCTCTCCTCGCTGGGCCTAGTCTGGTCTGGTCTCCACGGCGTCTCCATGGCCCTGGATGCAGGCGGTTGCTGTGTAGCTGCCGGGAAAGCTGGCCGTGAGCTGCGTGCTGTTGGCGACCCTGGGGAGCTTAAGGGACTCTGATTTTTTTCTCTGGTTTAGCAGCTCAGCCATGTAACTGGGGCCTCTCCTGTGTGAGAAATGAGACAGAAATGAGGCCCGTGGACAGAGGCTCGGGGGAAGACAGGGCTGCTGGGTCAAATACCTGCCGGTCGGCCGCCCTCATATCTGCGGCTTCATGGTTTGTGCGCATCTTGCATCCGCCATCCCGGCAGTCTGGGGGAGGGGGGGCTTTGTCGCCCCAGTTCCCAGGGCAGGGGCTGAGCACCCCAGAACCAGGAGAGGAAGCCACTGATTCTTTCTTGCGAGCCTGGGCTGTTGCCACCAATCACCTGTTTTCTTCAAGCCAGGGACTCTAGCGTTCTCTGCCCCATCTTCCTTGAGCTTCAGAAGGTTCAGAGAGGGAGGGGACTTGCCCAAGGTCACACAGCAAGTGTGTGTCAGAGGAGGCAGGACGCTGGCCTCCCAAAGCCAGGTCGGCACTCTGCGCTGAGCACACGTCCCAGCTTGTTCTTTTTAGAGAGTGCCCCCCTGCCCCAACATGCACCGGACACACATTTTCTCTGGAATCGCTCAGTGTGTCGGGCGGGTCCAGCAGCAGGGGGGGCCTCCGGGAGGTCAGGGATAGGCAGGGGAGGACCCTGGAAGCCAGGCAAGCGGTATTTTGCTTTTATTGCTATTTGCCTTCAGATTTTTTAAATGTATATTTTGAATGGGTCCTATCCTCACATAGTTCAAAAACCAGGAAGTAACATGACCCAGCAGTTGCCCTCCTTGGAATTTACCCAAATGAGCTGAAAACTTACGTCCACACAGAAACCTGCACACGGATGTTTATAGCAGCTTTATTCGTATTCAGCAAAACTAGGACGCAACCAAGCTGTCCTTCCGTAGATGAATGGGTAAACCTTGGTCCATACAGACAGTGGGATATTATTCAGCACTGGAAAGAAATGAGCTACCAAGTCATGAAAAGACACGGGGGAACCTTAAAGGAACATCGCTAAGTGAAAGCAACCTATCTGAAAGCCTGCACCCTGATTCCAGCTGCGCCACATTCTGCAGGAGGCGAAGCTGCGGAGGCGGTCAAGAGACCAGTGGTCGCCGGTGGTCGTGGGGGAGGGATGAAAAGGAGAAGCACAGAGGGGGTTTTAGGGCAGTGAAAATTCTGTACGGTATTATAATGGCAGACACATGGCCTCGTCCATATGTCCAGACCCATAGGATGGACAACACCAAGAGTGAACCCTCGTGTGAACCGTGGACTCTGGTGACTGGGTAGGTTCTTCAGTTGTAACGAAGGCAGCGTTCTGGTCGGGGTGCTGATTGTCGGGGAGCTGGGGGTATATGGGAGCTCTCTGTGCTTTCCCCTGAATTTTGCTATGACCTTAAAACTGCTCTGAAAAAATAGCCAATTAGAAAAAAGCCAGAAAGCATAAAAGGTGCACAGCAGGGCCCTTCCCATCCCTGGAGGTCATCGGCTTTGAGTCCCTGCTGTGCCAGACAGAGCTTCTCGTGGGAGCCGGTACAAATGTGCACGGCTGGTTTGACCCTCTTCCGCTCGGCGCCTCACTCTTTGGTTCAGTAAATCTAAGGGCTGTTGCCAAGGCTTGCCGTGGCCTTCCTCGTTCCTGCGGGTGTACAGTAATCCCTGTCGCAGGAGTCCTCGTATGCAGACCGCTTAGCCAGTCCCCTGTGAGTGTGCAAATGGGTTAGCTCCCGTTTTCTGCGATTTGGAAGCAGCGCTGCGTTGAGTGTCACGCCCCACAGGACAAATCCCCCAGATCCACTCAGTGGGCCCAAGGGTGTTTGAATTTCTGACTGGCAGGTGGTGCCGGACAGCCCACCAGAGGGCTTGAGCCGTCCCACTGCCTCACGTACCGCCAGCAGCCTGCACACTGGGGGGGGGGGGGGGGGGCTTCGCGTCTCTGGTGTGAGCGGGGCTGGGACTTCCTGACAGCACTTTTGGGGCCGTGCAGCAGAAAGGGCGCAAGCTTGTTGTCAGAGCGACCCGGCTTCAAGTCCCAGAACTGGGACAGCAGCCACTCAGACCCCCTGAGCTCTCGTGTCGGGGGTGTGAGGGTGGCCCCGTGAGCTGCCCTGGTCCCTGTAAAGTCACCATGCTCTTGGTGGCCTGTGTCACTGAGGAGAGGACTCGTAGCTCAGAGAGACCATGAGTCAGGCCGACAAGGGGCAAAGTGAGGATGCGGGCCGGGCAGCCCCATCCGCACAGCCTCCCTGCACCCCAGCCCCATCCCCAGGCCCCTGCCAGCCCGTCGGTGCAATGGGGACTGTGGTGCCTGCCCCACGGGGCGGCGGCCGGGATTGAGCGGGGCTGTGTGTGCTGAGCCCCCTGGGCGTGGCTGCAAGGTGGCACAGGCCCCTCCACACTCATCCGGGGGCAGTGCCAGCCTGGTCCCTGGTGCGGGGGCTCCGAGCACACGTGTGGTGGATGGGGCAGGGCCAGCTGCGGTGGGTCTGGAGGCCTTTGGTTCAGCTGGGGACTGGCAGGGGGACCGCTGTCCGGATTTGGTTTAGAAGCCGGTGCCTTGGGGTGAGCCCTGCCGCTGTCCCCTACCAGGCGTGGACGACGGGGAGGACATCCCCCGGGAGATGCTGATCGGGATCTACGAGCGGATCCGGAAGCGGGAGCTGGAGACCAACGAGGACCATGTGTCGCAGGTGCAGAAGGTGGAGAAGCTCATCGTGGGGAAGAAGCCGGTAGGTGGTCTCCGTCCCCATGGGGGGTGCCGCGTGAGGCCCGGGGTGCCCAAGACCCACCCGCCCCGCGACCCCAGGCTGCCCTGCTGGCTCGGCTTTGGCCAGTAGCCGCAGTGCCTTTGGAACCTGTTCCCTTCCAGGTGGGGTTGGTGGATTATGTCAGGTTTGGGGCTTTTTAAGGGAGTCACAACCCTTCTCTCTGGGTCCCCTTTGACGAGAATCTGAGGTTCTTAATAAACCAATGGCCAGGGCTGCGCAGTGGCTCCCTGGCGGCCTGGGCTCTCCGTCAGAGCCCACTGGGGGCGCCCTGGGAGGCGCTGTGGGTGGGGTGTCACCCCGGAGTCTCTGTCAGGGCCCAGATGTGTATTTGGAACATTAACATCTCTTCTTGTTTGTTCATTGCTTCCCCCTGTAGATTGGATCCCTGCACCACGGGCTCGGCTGTGTGAGTTCCCCTCGGCTTCCGCCTTCCGTGATCCCCACTCCCCCGCAGCTCGTGGCTCCCAGACCCACAGTTCTGGCTGCATGAGTTAATTTCCAGAGCCATAAGAAATTTGATTTTCAGTTATCTCCACTTCAGATCTCTGAGAGCACGCGGGAGGGTTGTGCTGTCAGGCCCAGAGCAGGTGGTCCCCTCCCGTCTTGTCTGGGCCCGGTTGAGCTCAGAGATCCCACTTGTCCCTCGGCCCCGAGACCCTGTACCTGAACAGGTGACCTTGGTGTGCCGTTGAGGCCTCCCCCTCCCCACCCAGCCCACGCTGTGCCTCTCGGGTCCCTTTCGCCGCCAGGGCTGGCAGTATTGTGCCTGCTGGCCGTCATGTGGTCTGCTCCTTACCCCACCCTGGCAGCCGGGTCAGCTGCCCCTGCAGAAGGCCTGAGACCCCCGGCACGCCCGTGACCTGCCCTCGCCCACCTCCCCAGCCCTGCGTCCTGCCCTCCTTTCTCACACTCTGCTACGGACAGCGCTGCCCCCTGAGGGCACCAGGCTGGGCCCGCGTCCCCTCCCTCTCATCTGTGGGTCGCTGAGCTCGGGCCTGGAGAGCAGCCCCACGTAGGGCCATGTGTGCCCACGGCCGCGTGTGCAGAGGGCAGGGAGCAGCCCCTCGAGGTGGTGACTGCCGGCTCGGGACCCTGCAGGGCTCCTCCAGACCCAGCTGTCGGGGCTGAGAGCCTTCAGGAAGGAGGGCCTGGGGGCGGGGAAGCCCGGGCTCTGCAGCCTCCTATGTGTGTGGCTCGGGGCGCACATGACAGGTGCTTTGGGGGCTCAGAAGATACGCGTGGTTCATGGCGGGGGCTCCACGAGCTCAGTGCTGAGAGGAGTCGGAAGGCGGTCTCCCTGGAGCAGGGGCCTCCGGAGGCCCGAGGGAGGGCAGGGTAGGGGAGTCCCTCGTCCCCACGGGTGCGTGGAGCTGACGCCGCCCCTCCACACAGGTGCTCTCGCTGCCGCACCGGCGCCTGGTCTGCTACTGCCGGCTCTTCGAGGTTCCAGACCCAAATAAGCCCCAGAAGCTTGGGCTGCACCAGCGAGAAATCTTCCTGTTCAATGACCTCCTGGTGGTACGTGGTCCCCACGGGTGAGGGGCTGGGTGTGCAGACCCCAGAACGGCTTGGGAGAGTGGCCCCGGCTGCGCCCAGTGTCGGCTGCCCGGGCTCCCACCTCAGGCAGGCTCATCCAGGAAGGGAGAGTCAGCCTCCGCAGGTCCGGGCCTAATCCTGTCCCCTCGGCCGCCGGGGGAATCCTCTTCCCGAGACTGAGCAGAGGTCTCGCTGCTGCCCAAACCCGTCCCTGGGGCCAGGCGGGGGCGGTGCTGTCTCGCTGGCCTGAGTCTCAGCCCCAGGACTAATGGGCTGAACGTGGCAGAGGTGGGCTCCCCAAAGGGAAGTTGAGCTCTTGCCCCAAAACAGGTCGCACAGATGTAGATGTTCCCGCAGGGAGCAGGGGGCCTGCCCTTTGGAGCTCTTGCCTCCTGCAGGCCCCCTTCTTGCCCAAGACCCTATTCCCTTTCCCCACCTGATTGAGGACCAGCTGCTCTTCTCGGGTTCCTGAGGCTGGAATCTAGATGTGTGGGTTCAAGTCCTTTCAGAGTTCCTGACCTTGAGCAGATCGTTTCAGACCTCTGGCCTCAGTGTCCTTCTCTGTAGAACTCATCTCTCAGAGGGTTTCACGGTGCCTTTGGGCCGTGCATGGGGATGTCGGGCGTGAGTGTCCGTCCCTGTATCGGCCCTCCCCCGCCCCGCGGGCCTCCTGACCTTGGAACCGCAGGAGGGTCCTCACACAGGAGAACTCGAACTGAGGGCCCACTTAGAGTCCTGAGCGCCCAGGGCTGCTCCCGGCCGCTCGGGCCCAGTGGCTCAGCCTCTGTCTCTGGCTGCCCCCAGGTCACCAAGATCTTCCAGAAGAAGAAGAACTCTGTGACGTACAGCTTCCGACAGTCCTTCTCCCTGTGCGGCATGCAGGTCCTACTCTTCGAGAGCCAGTGTGAGTGAGTCCCTGGGCCCGTCCGCACATGGTCTGCACCCCGTGGCAGGAGGCGGCCTCACTTGGTCCATCCGTGTAGCGAGGAAGCTCTCCTCCGCCGTCCCCTCTTCTTCCTCCTGGCTCCATCAGGGACGACCCCAGGGCGGCCTCTCCGGGGTTCTAATTCCCACTTTCCTAACAGAGGGCAGGTTGCTGGCTGGGGGTAACCAGGGAGAATTCAGTATCGTATGTAGGACTTACCGGGTTTACTTTTACCGTTACTTCTTGCAGGTGATAAGATTTTTAAGTTTAGTGCAGAGCGATAAAATGTTGATAGGAAAACATCGAGTGAAAGGCACAGGTGATATACAGATATGGCCAAACAATCAGGTGAGGGTCGTGCCGGAGAGACTGCAGGCAGAGGTCACGAGCAGAGCCCTGGTCCATCCGCTCAGGTTTCAGCGCCATGTGTTCTGGCTGTTGGACCTCTCCGGCCTGGTTCCCTTGGTCCATCGATGGGGTGATGGTAGTGCCTGCCTCAGGATGAGATGAGGCCTTTCACATAAAGGCCAGGACAACCCGTGGCCCAGGGGCGGTGCTTGTTCAGGCCTTTGGGTGTGAGTGGGTCCTGGGCCTGGGGATCCTGGAGGGGAGCTGGCCGCCCCTGCAACCCCGCTGACGGGTCCTTTCGGGCTTGTTCCTTCCCGCCACCCACACCCTTCCCTTTTCCTCTCTCCCTCTCTGTCCCCTCCCTGTCGGAGGACCTCGAACTGCAGGCTGAGCCAGTGCTCCTGGGGTGGGGTGGGGTGGGGGACGTCCTGCTGCCCCCCATGTTCCGGAGGAGCCAAGGGAAGGGCCGCCACAATGGAGCATCGGGGCGTGTCCAGCAGCAAGGTCCTGCGGTCCTGTCCCATCCGCCTTGCCTCTGCAGGTTGAAACGTGCCAGGGACCCGTGGCTGGGCCATCCCAGAACACAGTGCCTGAGGGCTTCTCTGTGCTAAACGGGACTGGACCTGCCAGCTCCTCCTCTTTTCTCACATGCCTATGAGGAGCTCAGGATGCAGACCCCGCCATCACTTCACCCCAGGCCGGAAGGGCGGGCTTGCCTTGATTTCTCCCAGGCAGCACCAGGGAGGCTGGTGCCATGCGCACTGTCCTGACCGGCAGGCCCCTCTTGGAAGGGGTACGGTGGTAGTGACCACTCAGCAGCGGCCCGGGCAGACTGAGTCCTTAGGCAGAGGCCGCGCCCAGACCGCTTTCAGGTTCCCGGGGCTCAGCCCTCAGCCCTGGAGGCAGTGCTAGTGAGAGCCGACCCCGACCTTCTGTAGGACATGCCTCGCACCCGGGGTCTCAAGCTGGCAGCCCCTGGTCGGTCGCAGCTCAGTTATGTTATATTTGAACTTTATTTTAAATTCGTTGAGCTCATACTAACATCTCCCCATAAGGCTCAGGTATCCGTGGCTCGTCTTGTAAAGCTAGGTTTGGGTGGATGGCGGGCAGTAGCAGGCTGCACACCCTCCACAGAGTCAGCAGCCACAGTCTTTCCCTGCCCGCTTCCTGCATTGAGGAAACCCACACAGGCCTCGAGGCGTTTGAGGTCCCCTCCCTGACCCAGGTCTGAACCGTGGTAGGATTGGTGTTTGGGCCAAGAGCCTTCATACACTCAGTGGTGGATGCGCGATTCCCACTGAGGAGAGAGGCTGCCGGCATGCCAAAGCCCCAGAGACCCCGAGAGCACGGAGGAGGCACCGGGCAGGTCTGAGCAGAAGGCTCTGTTGGGTGTGGGGTGCCCACAGTGTACCCCAAGGGAGCTGGTGGCCTGGAGACCAGTCGGGAGAGGAGAGAAGTGTCCGAAGTGACTGGATAAGACTGTCCCCCAGCGGGGACACCACCTCCCCCTCCTCCCAGGCTTGGCGCCTGGCCGAGTGACCAAGGATCCTGACCTAAAGAGTCCAGGCTCCACGCCCTTCCGGTGGGGAAGAACGAGGGCCCTGGCTTTGCCTCAGATCAGTCGGATCTGCCCTCGACTTGAACACGGAGCAAACACAGACCCAGGTCAGGAGGCAGAGACTGCCTGGTGGTCCCTCCGGGCTGCACCGTGAAGCCTCTCCTCCCTGGAGGGATGCGTCCTCTGGGAGCCTGGCCTCAGCGTGCTCCCACACCCCGGCTGCATGGAGACCCGCTGGTCCTTTGCCAGCCAGAAAGGAGGTGGCAGGGCCCGCCCTGAGGCCCGCGCTCTCCTCCCCTTCTGCAGACTACCCCAACGGCATCCGGCTCACATCCGCCGTCCCCGGAGCAGACATCAAAGTGCTAATAAACTTTAACGCTCCCAATCCTCAAGACCGGAAGAAATTCACTGATGACCTGCGGGAGTCCATCGCGGAGGTGCAGGAGATGGAAAAGCACAGGATAGAGAGTAAGTCACGGGTGCCTGGCGGGGGCCTGCAGGGTGCAGGCGTGGCCTCCCATCTGGGGGCCAAGACAGTGGTGAGAGGCCAGGCTGCAGTGACTCTGTAAGCCCAGAGGTGAGACGCCCTCGGCCTCTTCTGGCCTTCCCACGGCCACGTGACCAGGCAGCCCACCTGCCCAGGTCACGGGAGGCGGCACAGAGGAAGGAGGGGTGGGCAGGGGTCTCTGGGTGGGAGCCGGGCTTCCAAGGCCCAGGCCTGTCCTGCCCGGGGAATTACATTGTGTGCCCTGAGGGGGGGGGGGCCTCTCGGAGCCATGGTCACCCCGTGTCCAGAGCCCTGGACCTGAGCCCTTTGCACTTGACCGTGGTTGGTATTTGTGTCTTCTGCACCCGACCACCCGGAGGGGTCAGGGCTAGGGCCATCCCCTGGTTTTCATTAAAGCCGATGATATCCCCGCTTCTCCTGGCTCTAAGCCTCATTCCTGGAGGTACATGGGTGCCCCCACCCCTGGCCTCCATCCACAGCCAGGCCGCGTTAACTCCTCTCCAGACGTGGGCAAATCCACCTCCTAGGAAAGTGACTGACCTTCCTGCAGACCTCGGGCACTCTGGCCTCTCCAGCCTCCTTTCCGGGGTCTCCTTTCAGCCCCTTTGGTCACAGGTGCCGTCGCTCCTGCCCTTTCCCAGACGACCTTGCCCCTCACTTGCCCCCTGGAAGGAGGTGGCAGCTCAGCCCGGTGCCACCCTAAGCAGAGGGCCCCCCGAGTCGTCTGCGTTGCCCTCCGGGGGGGGCCCAGCCCCTTGCCCTCTCCAAGCCACCCTTGGCTGGGGGCCATCCTCCCCTCACTGGGCCCCTCGGGCTCTGTTCCAGCGGAGCTCGAGAAGCAGAAGGGCGTCGTGCGGCCCAGCATGTCCCAGTGCTCCAGCCTCAAAAAGGAGCCGGGCGGCGGGACACTGAGTCGGGCCTGCCTGGATGACAGCTACGCCAGCGGCGAGGGCCTCAAGCGCAGTGCCCTTAGCAGCTCCCTGCGCGACCTCTCAGAAGCGGGTAAGAGCCGGGCCCAGGGCCGCCCCCTACCCAGCGCACGCGGGACTCGGCCGCCCGTGGCCGGCGGGGCTTGCGTCGGCCGGAAGGGGCTGTGTTGGAGGCTCGGACAGTGGAGGGGCTCGGACGGAGCTCACTTGGGTGGCCGTCCCCAAACCACAGCAGCATGTGACCACGCGGAGAGGGTGTCCCCCAAAGCCAAAGGAAACGGGGCCGAATGGTCACAGGCAGGACAGCCGGGAGGTTATCCCTGGTCTCCCTTGCTTATTTACCTTATTCTCTTATTTGTTTTCTGAGGTTCGCTCTCACGCAGAGTGCGTCGGGCCCCGCTGGCGGGTGTGTCCCCCGCACTCTGCTGCCCCGTCCCCGTGCTTCATGCTGATGAATGAGATGGAATGAAGCCCTTGCTGCTGTGTCTGGGACCCCGTCTCCCACTGTCCCAGGTCTTGCTTTCCCCACAGAGGTCTCCCTTCCTGGGAAACCCGGGCCTCTGTCCAGCCCAGAGACGCGGCCACACCTGGCCCTGGGACGTCAGGGGAAAGCCCTGGCGGAAACGTGATTCTCGTTGTTGTTTCTTTGTTTCTGTGTGTGTCTGATTCGCTGCCAGCCTCTTAGTGTGCGTGCAAGCAAGCAGCACCCCTCGAGCCGCCCAGGTTTCCTGGGGCGGGGGCCGTGCGTGGAGCATCAGTGAGCAGGGAGCTTCTGCTGGTGGCCCTGCCTGACCTCGGCTGGGGGGGTGGGGAGGGGAGCGCTGCTGCAGCCTGCTTTGCCTGCCAGCGCTGTCAGTCGGAGGAGCCAGGAGCCACGGGGTGAGGGGATGCACGCCGGCGGCTCTTCAGCCCCCCACTAGGCGTATCTAGCCAGGCAGCTTCTCCCATGAGGAAGCTCAGGGGCTGCGGCGGAGCGGAGGGAGCCGGACACGGGGGCACGTGGCTGTGCCAGGACCCCAGGCTCCCACCCCAAGGCCCCAGCTGTCCCAGCCGCAGGAGCCTGACGTAACCGCGGCTCTGCTGGCGAAGACCCTCTCAGGCTGAGACCGGCCTCCTCCTCTCCAGGGCCCAGCAGACCCCTCCCCACCAGGGCCTCGCCCACGCCCCCGGCCTCAGGCATCACCGCTTGACCAGCTCTGGGCCCCGTAGAGAAGCTGCTGATGACCCCATCCCTCCCTTCAGCTTATTCATTTCCCAGAATGTTTTTCTTTTCTTTTTTTTTTTTTTGAGTTGGATTTTTTTCTTTGTTTCTGTCTTGTCATTTTTTTTTTCCATAGTGAAAATCCGAATTGCATGGCCAGCGTGAGAGTCAAGCAGGGCTTCTCAACCCCGGCTCTGCTGACATCTTGTGCCAGACCATTCCTGGCTGTGGGGACTGCTCTGTGCAGGACGCTTAGTAGCATCCCTGGCCTCTGCCCACTAGATGCCAGTAACACCCCCCAGTCATGACAACCAGTAATGTCCCCCCAAATTGCCAGGTGCTCTCTGGGGGAGAAATACCACCCCTGGTTGGCAGAATTGCTGTGGTTGAGAACCACTGGTTTTCCCCGTGGCTTGTTACACCCAGCTAATCGTAACCAGACTGCTCGGGGCCTCTGCAGGCGGGGGGCCCAGGGCCTGTGTTTGAGTTTGTGCAGTGGGGCAGGTTCTGGCCTCTCTGGGTCCTGCCCAGCCCCCTCGGGTAGCAGTGGCCTCAGCCGTCCACTGTCTGCTTAGGGGCCAGACAGAGCTGCATGCCCGGGCGCATGGCCATGTGAAGGGCGGAGCCCCGAGGTCTGGCTGATTTCTGTTTATCGTTACCGTTGCCATTTTTGTTTGGGGATTCTGAGCCGAGAAGGACTCCAGGCAGCGAGTCCTCTCAGGTCCTAAACCACCGTGAAGAGAATCCCCGGGAAAGTGCCCCCTGCACCAAAGGCGGTAAGGTGGGTGTTTGAGCCCTGATGACCGCCAAAGCCCCAGGCTGGGACAGCCCCCCTGCGACCTCCAGAGGAAGACGGGCCAATGCCAGCTGCCTGCCGGAACATGCCGGAGACGTGCCCCAATGTGCTGGACTGGGTCGGGGCAAAGCTCTCCCGCACCCGCCGTGCCCCGACCGAGATGGGCTTGTCGGGAAGAGGTGAGGCTCAGGGCCAGCCGCTCCCTTCGGGACAGTGACGCCCAGCAGCCGGCTTGTCATCGCTCCCAGAGCAGCTGCCCCAGACCTGCGACCACACATCCATCCAGGAGACAGCACCCGGGGATGTGCCCTCGGCCCGGCACGAGCCTCTGGGATCTGGGAGGCAGTCGTGGTTTGACGGCCCAGGAAGAGAGGGGCGGCAGACTTTCCTAGAGGCGGTGGGGGGGGGGGTGTGCCTGGCCCCCAGCCCGGCCCCCCTGCTGAGCTGCGAGGCCTCGCCCCCTGTCTCCACGTGGTCTTCCTTCAGCTGGGCCCTCTGCTCGCCTCAGTGGCACCAGAGCCCTGCCAGCCTGAGATCAAGGACCCACAAGGACCTCTGACACAGGTGCGACTACTGAGCCTTAGCTCCTGCCGCAGATCAGCCAGTCACAGTGGACACTGTCCACGGACCCCGAGGCCCCCAGCCCCTCACCCGCCGAGCTGCCCAACACCAGTCCCCACGGACAGGACATCTCCCGGACCCGCGGGGTCTGCTGTCGTTACCCGGGGCACAACTGGAAGACTGCCACCTCCTGCACCTGTTAGGGAAGAGCTGGCGGCTCCTGGCGGCCAGTTTCCAAAGCAGCCCCTGCTGTCCCACGATGGGCGCTCCACACGTGTAGCAGCCAGTGGGCCAGCGGCTGCCTCTCCTGGGGTGGGGGCCACGCTCGGGGTGGCCTCCCAAGCAGAGCCCATCAGAGGGCCGCGCAGCACGCCGATTCCGGGGTCTTTGGCTCCGGGCCCTGGTCGAGTTACACCTCTGGGCCTGGGTTCCCCAGATGCAGGCGGGACTAGCGCTGCCCTCCAGAATCTGTGAGAGTCAATACCCGCAGAGCGTTGGGGGTGGGGCCTGGCCTGCGTGCTGGCTGTTGTCACCCTCAGTGTTGCTAGGGCCATGGTGCGAGGCCTCGGGCAGAGCCCTGTCTGCCTGCTGTCCCAACGCTGAGAAGCCAGGAATGCTGGGAAGAGCCGCACTGGGCGCCCCGTCTGGATGTGGCTCCCAAGCTGTCCGTGGCCGGGCTGGCAGGGCCTGCTCTGGCCCTTGAGAGGCGCCAGCTGAGGCAGGGCTCACCTGAGGCCTGTGCAGGAGCCGGAGATGGCTGGGGGGGACCCCCAAACAGGGCAGGCAAGGAAGGAGTGGTGGGGATACGTGAGTGGGAGCAGCTGGCCCGGCTCCTCCTCCGCCAGTAGGTGGTATGCAGGTGTGCAAACACCCACACGTGCGTCTGCTGTGGGCAGGTGTCCACGGGCGTGCCTGGGACTGGAGTGCAGAGGACTCCTGCGGGGACATCCCGTATCTCCTGCTGAGTTGAGAAGTTGAAAAGGTGAAGTCTGAGAAACTCAGAATCACTCCAAGACATCCAAGTTAGAGCTCTCCTGAGTCTTGGCCCACGGCGGGCAGGAGGGGGGCCTGTTCAGCTCCAGCGGGGGCAGCATATGAAGCCACAGCCCCCAGCCCCGGGCCTGGCCCAGTCCTGTCGGGAGAAGCAGGCCGGCTGGAGCGCGCTGCTAGCCCGGCGGGGCCTCTGTCTTCCCTCTCTGTTCCTGGTCCTTAGTCAGAGGAGTGTCCCCAGCCTTATAGGGGCTAGAGTGCAGATTGAGACACCCCAAGGACAGCAGAGGTCTGAGCATAGCCATCCCAGGGAGCGGGGGCCATGCCTAGTGGACAGATGTGGAAACTGAGGCAAAGAGTGGACGGCGTGCCAGGTAGGGTCACGCCTCCAGCTGCAGAGCCCCCCTTCTGGAGGCTGGACTCTAATTCTGTTGCATGTCCCCGGGCCACCGTGTTGGGACCGAAGGCAGGAAGGAAAGGTCACCCCTCTTCTCATACCGGCGGAAAGAGGAGGAAGGGAAGGGTCATTTTCAGCTGGGAACGAGGGCCAGTTCCCGCCTGGTGGTCCGTGGTCTTCAGCAGCCTCATCCACTGTGTGGCGCAGTTCCGAGTGGGCTCTGAGACCAGGGTCCAGCGCGGCCTTCAGTGGACCCCAGGCTCCCAGCTGGAACTCAGGTTTGGGGGTCAGCAGGCAAGGCAAAGTCACCGGAGCTCCCCTGAGCCTGCCGTTGTGAGCCCAGGCCCAAGGGCCTGTCCTAGGCACGCGCAGCTGCCACCATGAGGCCGGAAGGATCCAGACACACCCTCTCCACCCAGCGCGGGTCCGGGATGTGGGCCACAGGGTGGCACGAGGCAGCAGCTTCCATCTTCCAGGCTCCTGGGTCCAGCCCGGGTCCAGCTCAGAAGGCAGCGTGGCCAAGATTTCCCGCCTCAGGTGGACGGGCAGACACGGTGTGAACCTGCTCACTGTGAGGACTGAGCCGGTCAGTCCATCGGCCAGAGCTTCCGTCTCCTCCTGGTGTGGACAGCGGGACACCCGTCCTGCACTGTGGGGCTTGGCCAGGCCTGCACAGGTGGAAACTGGAAGAACGTCTTGGAGCCTCTTCTCTGCCTCAGCCTTGGTGTCCTGCAGAAATGCCTGGAGAAGTCGTCCGGGGGACCTGCGGGGGCCAGGGCAGGCGCTGGACGTCCAGAACCAAGAGGAAGACTCAGTCTCCTCTGGCACAGCCAACACAGGTTGCATGCCTGCTACGTGCCATGTGCGGGGGACACAGAGGCGTTGGCAGTGAGGGCTTACGACTGGAGAACGCGTGTGGCATCCCAGTGGGCCGTGACCACAGAGGACTCCAGGCCCTGGGCTGGGAGGAAGTCCCAGCATCCCTGTCCCTGGCCAGACACTGCACAAACCAAACATGGCCCCAGGGTGCGGCCCCTCTGCTCCACCAGGAGAAGGAGGATGTGGAGTTTAGTCTCCTAACTCAGGCCCACCAGCAGCCGGGGAGGCAGACGTGTGTGCGTGCGTGTGCGTGCGTATGTCCATACATACGTATGTGAAATCCACCGAAGGTCAGGCCGGGCAGGACCACGCTTAGCTCGTCTTAGCTGTGGGAGGAGCTGCCCTTGCCCGTCCCCGCGGGCAGGCGGCTGAGGCTGCCTGGACCTCGGGGTCAGCCGGGCCTGTGTGCCCACCCCAGCCCCCCAGAGGCCCCTCCCCCCAGGCTCCTGGTCCCGGAGAGGGGGTTAAAGTTGGGCTGGTTGAAAAAGTTTTTGTTTTTTTTGTTTTTTTTTTTTTTTTTGCTTTTTAAGAACCCCATTGTCTTGTTAACTCATTACTGCCCTGCCACCGGCTCCCCCGGGCCATCCGGCGGCAGCGCCCCGCCCCGTGTCGCGTCTAACCTGTGGTATTGCATGTTCTGGGCAGGGAAGCGAGGGCGTCGCAGCAGTGCGGGATCGCTAGAGAGCAATGTGGAAGTAAGTCGGAAGCCCCCGTCCAGCTGGCTGTCGTGTGTCGCCTCCTGGTGTCTTTTTGTTTTGCTCCTCCTCCTCCCCTTCTGCACAGAGGCTCAGACCCCCCGCCTGCCTCGTCCGCGCATGCCGCCCGCCTGGCGTTCCCATGCCCCTCACCGCTTGTTTGCGCTGCAACGGAGGGGGTGGGTCTGGATGTTGTGGTTTAGTGTCCGCCTAACCCATCCCCGCGGTCCCGAGCATGGTTAACACCCCGGCTTCCCACTCATCCTGGGCCGGAGGCGGCGGCCGCCGGGCACCCTCCCCCGCCCCCTCGCTGTCGGGTTCTGCCACCTCGGGACTTCCATGCTCCGCCATCCCCATCGCTTCCTTCCTGGAGGTTCGATTGCTGTGTGTCTGCAGTCAGGGCACCACGGAATTGCTCAGTTAGCTCGGGGGAGGAGAGCCATGAGAGCGAGAGGAATTCAGTGTGGATTTCATGAGATTTCATTCATCCTCCAGCCATCTCGATATCCCTGTTCACATCTAACCTCAGCTTGCAGACCTTTCTGTTTCCTTCCTTTCCCGTGTTTGGTTTGCAGTAGGTAGCCGCAGTGAAATGCCTGGGCGGTGCCCAGCCCCTCCTGTCCCCCTCACCACCTCCCCAGAAACCTCGGGACCGGCACAGGCAGAGCACACGCTCTCGGACATTGAGAGGACCCAGGAGAGCTTAGGGCAGGAGGTGGCAGGACTGGCCCTTCCCCTGCACGCAGCTAGCCCGCCCCGCCCTACCCAGCACACACCCGCAGACACACGGTTCTGATCTCAAAGCTCCGGCCGCCTCCGGCAACAGGGTGCTCATCAGGCCAAGAGCAGAGGTCAACTTTGACCCGCAGCGGCTGCGTCCCCCCCCCCCAACCTTTCTCCCCGAAGGCCCCCTCCTGGCCCCCCCAGCCGACCTGCACGGCAGTGTCTGGAGGTGGCGCCTGAGTCCAGACTCACACGGCCCGGCCTCTGCGGCTAGCGAGTTGAACTAAGGCTTAGCAGTCAGTGGGCGAACTTTTTTTTGACATTTCTTAAGAATCATTCTGATGTAAGTGCTCTAAGCTCTTTTAATTTTGGTTTCTATGAATTTCCTTTTTAGGGGTCCATCATTAGCAGTCCTCACATGCGCCGGAGAGCTACATCAACACGAGACTGTCCATCTCGCCCACACCAGGCCATGCCCAACTCCTCCTCCCTCCTGGGCTCCTTATTTGGGAGTAAGAGAGGGAAGCCCCCTCCCCAGGCCCACTTGCCCCCAGCCCCTCCCCAGCCGCCCCCCCACCCGCCTCATCCCTCGCCCGGCCACCCCCAGGGGCCCACAGAAGGCCCCTTGCAGGCACCAGTGCACGGGCATCACGGCCAGTACTGCCCCCTCCAGCAGAACCCGCCCCCCTACCATCACCACCACCACTACCACCCGCCCCAGCACATCCAGCACGCACACCAGTACCACCACGGCCCCCATGGGGGGCAGCCCGCCTACGGGGCCCACGCGCACAGCCACCCGCCGCTGCCCTCGGCCCACGTCGGCCACCCGGGCCACGTGGGCCATGCCGTGCACCACCACGGGCAGCCCCCTGCCCCGCCACCCCTCCCCAGCAGCAAGGCCAAACCCAGCGGCATCAGCACAATTGTGTAGACAGCCTGGGCGGGGGCCCCAGGCCCCTCAGAACAAGTGCACACCACACAGGCGCGCCCAGGGGTGGCAGCCCCAGACCAGACCCAGGGCACTTTCTGTTTCCACCTCCCCGTCTGCTCCCGGCCCGGATGGAGCCCCCCAAGCCCCGGGGCTTGTGTCACAGGGAACAACCCCCCCCCCCACCCCGTCCCCAGTTTCATTTAGCGGTGGCGCCCCGGGCTCCATCCGCCTCAGCCCGGGAGGTGGGCCTCGGCCACCATCAGCCCTGAAACAGTGCCGCCGGCCAAGCAGCTGTTGAGCTCCCCGCCCTGACCCCCCTGCAGCCCTCAGCTCTCTGCTCCCTCACTATACACGCAGATGAGAGCCCAGCCTAGGAAAAGAAGAGACGACACAAAAACCAGAGACAGAACCAAACAAAAAACCCAAAACTTGCTGCATTATTGCTCTTTTATTGACAATGGGCAAAAATTAAGTAGACCTGATATGGTTGATGAAAATACGTAAGTAAACTTTATATAATATAAATATATAAATATATAAATATATATATATATATACTGTATAGGTAGTATTTGTGTGTGAAAGGCAAACGTTTCAGTCCACGAAATTAGCAATATAGACTTTACAAGGAGCTCCACTTACCTGATAGGAAGACAGTACCTTAGACAAACGTGTGAGAGGGTAGACCAAAAACTTAAATGCTAGGGACAAAATTCATATTCTTCCGTATTTTCATAAAAAGAAGAGAAGCCCCCCTAGGACTGGCGGAAATCTTTACACGATCATTACTAACTGTGCCAAGTAACATAGCATCTAACTGTTTTAAAAGTCCGATATTGCTTTGTATAAATCCTTATTTTATTAACAGAAGCCTAACATAAGTAATCAGTATTATAACTGCTCTGTTATTTCAGGTAAGCAAATAGATAAAATGCAGTAAACTCTACAGTAGCAACTCGAGACAGCTAGTTAAGAACTGGTTGCCTTGGACTATTGGTTACAGATTCTTAGACACTTTAATGGCTGCAATAACTGTGAATTTCCATGATCCATGTTTCTTCTGTATGCATTTGATTTAATGCGCACTCATTCAGAGCCCTCTGCGGGGGGCCCCATACACGGCCGAGGTATTCATCTCCAACATGAAAACGACCAACTCATCCTGTGTCCCCAGCACCATAGCTCCCTCATCCTGTTTCCAACCGCAGCAGGCAGACGCCCCGGAACCCGAAGGCTTCTCTTAGCGTTTAGCAACCCAGGGCGGTGTGTGTGTTTCCCGTTTTGTTTTCTGAGTGGTGGCCGTGATCATCGTGATTCCATGTGGCCGTGTGCTAGCACGACCCCCGTGTCATCGCCGTGGCCCATCTGACCCCAGCCGACGAGTGCCCGGCCCCGCCAGTGCGGCCCCGCCACCTCCTCACGGTCAGGCGGCTGCCGGGGCATCACATGACTCTCCGCTGTGCTCTTGTCGCTTCCATGTTGTGGCGACACCATCCGCTCCCCCGGGGCCGGCGCCGCGTGCGCCTGGTTCTGTGCCTGAGTCACCCACGGGCCGTACTTTGTAGTTTCAGCCCTTCGAGCCACTGCAGCAGCCGGTGCTGTGCCCCTAAGCCGTGGACCCGAGGATCGCCCCCGGCACCTGCCGGGCAGGGAGCTCTTCCAGAAAGGGCGAAGCTGGCGCGGGACTCCGCGGGCGCGGGGCTCTGGACAGGCGGCAGCGGGACGACGGAGGGGGGCCCACCCTGGCGGCGGCCGGGGCTCTGCCCGCCCACCGCCCCCTTTGTCGCATCATCCAGGTCACCAAACCAGCAAATCTGCAAACCGAGCACTTTGTTAATCTCCATAGAGAGCAAGTACAGCAATCTAGAGTTTAGCTTTTTTGGTTTTTTTTTTTTTTCCTTTTTTGAAAGAAGTGTGACTTTAACCTGCCCGCCTTTATCTTCCCGCCCGTGTCATCCTTCTCTCTCATCTGCTCAGAAAGAGAGAAACGAAAAGCACGGGCGTGTCTGATTTGGTCCAGGCCGGGCTGGTGGGAGGCTCCCCGGTTCCGCGGACCCCGAAACTCCTTGGTTTCCCTCCAGAGTCCCGCTCCCGAGGCGTTCTCTGTCTTGTGGTTTAAAGGGCGTTGTGATGACAAGGAACAATCGAATTGTACTGCATGTCCTCTGGCGTCAGGCACGAGGCCACACTTTGTGTTCTGTGTATTTGCAAACTCTCTCAGTGTTACTGTTGACAAATAGTTGAAGTAAAGTGATAACATATTAAGTATGTCGGCTTTTCTTCACCCTCTGTACCAATCGTAGGATCTAACTGTAAACTCCAGGTTGTTCCAGAAAAGATGCAGGCAGGCTGATTGACACCAGGTCGCCCTTCCCGAAGGGCAGTCACTGATGGAAACAGAGCCAAGCTGGGTAGAGCCGGTGGGAAGGGTGCCCTCTCTCTGCAGGCCACTCGGGACCCCCACCTCCAGACTGTCACCGGGCTGGGTCCCTAAAGTGGGGGGAGTCTTTCCCTGTGTTCCCAACTTTCTGCTGGATTGGCTTCTGGTCAGTGAGGTTTCATCAGTCTTTGTGTTTTGTTTCCAAACTTGTCATGGAATAAGTGTTCCCAAAAGATACACTGTTCCCTGGAGGAGCCTGGAGCCAGGCTGCCCTGAACTCGTTTGGGAAGCAGATGCTCCTGGAAAGCTTGTGGCCCCATGTAGCTTTCTTGAGACTGCGCTCTCGGGATCCCAGCCCGTCCCAGGGTTGCAGCTGTGGGCACCTGTGGTTCACGCCCTGGCACAGGAGGTGGGAGGCTGAGCATCACCGGGATGTGTGTCATCCTTTCTCGCTGTCAAGATACACGTGGGGCATTTTGCTCAAGTCACAAATTATTTCAGCAGGTGACCCTTAGAGAAAGCAGTTGGTACCATCACAGACATCTTTTCTGGGACAACAATTAAATCATGTTTGTTTTTTCTTTTTAAGTTTATGAATGGATTGCACAACAATGTAAAAATAAAGTTCATCCTAATATGGTGTGCACATCTTGCTTAAAAACATCCTCAGTCATCCTGTGTAGAGCGATTTTTCCATCTCGCACTGCATGCGGCAGAAACCTCTTGGTTTTCTTTAAGATGAGCTGAAAAGACAGCAGATGTTAAACATGACCCTAGGTGTTGACTCAGCACCGTACGAAGCTATGTCGCTACAGGTAAGCATGCATCTTACAGTCCGTTGTAAAATACCATCACCCTTCCTGCCTGAAAAACGAGTCCTTCTGTAAGTATTTTCAATACAACAACAGTAATCCAGGAAGCGGGTTGCAGAATGAATCGGCGTGAGGTGAGGGTGGTGAACGGGCACAGCGAGCGGGGGTGGGGGGGCGTCACCGTGTGACCCGCCTGCGGTCATGCCAAGGTCGTGTGTGGGACCATCTCCTCTGGGGCACTGTCATTCACCTCGAGTCGTTTCACACACTTAGAACCAGGTCTTGAATGCAGGCTCTTCAGACCTCAAGGGCCACCTCGCTCGCAGGAAGCCCGGCACCCACGATGTAACTTTGGGGAGGAAAGAAGTGCTTTTGTTTTCCTATGCGTTCTGTGTGTAAGTAGTAACAGACTCTACTGATGTAAAACCATAGCTGTGATCATTTGGAGAAATCAAATAAATGCTTCAAAACCCTCGAGTTCTTACTTTTTCTGGGAAGTCCCGCAGTTTCCCTGTTGGCCACACACAGAGGTCTCCAGGTGACAGGGTGGCCCATCCCTTGTCGTGACTGCTGTGGGCTCCGGCTTTCCGGGAAGACATTAACTTGAGGATGCTGATGGACGGCTTAAGATAAAGGTACACGTCACAACGTAGGCACTGGTAGAAGATTTCAGAGGTATTTATAATTTCTAGCAACTTTCGACAAAATTTTGTGCTTTCGTTGAGTTAGAAAGAGACAGGAGGTGGACCGTATAAAGTGTGCGGGTGGGCTGGGAGCGACTGGTGGGGGCAGAGAAGCACCCAAGGGCCCGGACCCCATCACGTGATGTGGAAGCCAGGGAAGGAATTCTGTTGCTGCGGAGAGCAGGCGTTCTGTGGGGACGTGATTGGCTTGTACTGTTTCTCCTTTCCTCGAGCCAGATTCAGTTCCAGAGAATACCCCTTAAAAGTTTCAGTACGTATCATAAAACCAAGTAAGACTGGTAGACCTAGTTTGTGGGAAACACAAAGAGGTTGACGTCAGCGGCCATAATGGGCTGTGGCCCACCCTTCACAGAGAAGTGGGTCCCTGTGGGAAGACGGTCTCAGGTCTCTGCAGTGGGGAGGCCGTCCCTCTCCCAAGCCCTCGGGGGCCTCCGAGGGAGGGGAGCCGGTTCCCGGAATTCTGGGAATACTTGGGTCCGCTTCAGCGCGCGATGCCACCACACACGGGGCTGCTGACACCTGCCGCTCGGGGCACCCGAGCCGCTCAGCCAGTGCTGCGGTGCGACCGTCCTCTGGGTTTCGGGTTTGTCTCCCCAGCAGACTGCGAGCTCCTGGGGCAAAGGGTGCATGTGGTCCCCTTCTGTGTGTCCGGTGGCCAGCACAGGACTGCTCCCGTCAAGATGCATCCGAAAACGAATTGGTGGTTGGAAGGGGGCGGGGGTCACAGCAGAACCACTGGCTGATCTGAGCGTGTGTAGATCGTCAGCCTCCCAAACTGGTGGACAGTTGTTCGCTTGGTGCTCTGCTGCGCCTGCCACCGAGAATCTAGCTGGGGATGCAGGTGACACAGTGAAACTTCTCCGAGATTGTTTCCTGCTCACTGACCGTGTCCTTTAGCCCACGTTTTATTTGACCTCTCAAAGCTTTCAACGCTGTTCACACGTCCCTTCGTGAAACATGTGGTGTCTTTGGTCGCACACTCTCTCCTTCCTCTCCGGGGGAGGAGGTGGGGAGCCCCTCCTGTGTCTCCTTTGCAGGCTGACACCCCTCCCGGAGCCATGACGTGTTGGACTCAGGGACGCAGAAAGCCCTCTTCCTTTCTTCCTACTTCTCGGCAACGTCACACAAGCCCACAGCTTCGGCTGGCTTTCTGTTTTCCTATAGAGATTCCCAAATTCGAATCTCCAGCCCAGACCTCTGCTCCCAACACCCACATCCCTTGGATCTTTCAGTAGCAACTCTCTCCAGGAGGACCAAATCCATGGTCGCACACGGACACACAAGGTGGAGCTGGGGCCTCCCTGGGCCCCCCGCATTGATGAATAGCATTCCTGTGAGGGGTGTAAGTTAGAATTTAGGAATCGTTCTGGAACACCTGTCCTTTCCCTGACTCCCCAAGTCTGTGCTGTCACCAAGCCCTTTTGATTTTTTTTTTTAATAATATTTATTTATTTTGGCTGCGCCTGGTCTTCGTTGCAGCATGTGGGATCTTTAGTTGCGGCGTGCATGCGGGATCTAGTTCCCCGACCAGGGATCAAACCCGGGCCCCCTGCGCTGGGAGCGCAGAGTCCCAGCCACTGGACCACCGGGGAAGTCCCTAGCCCTCTTGATTTTTACCTCCTGTGTGTTCTTGAATCTACCTGTGCCTCTTCACATCTCTCACCTGCTGTCAGGCCGTTGTCTGTCTGTCACCCGGTCGGTACCTGGGCTCCTGATCTCCACGGTGGGTCCCTCGACCCCGTTCTCCACTGGCACCAGAAGGGTCTTTTTAAGATGCTGCCTGCTTGAAGCCATTAAAAAGAAAATAACAGAAGACGCTTGACGTGGGCTGTGAGGCCTGCATGTTCTGGCCCTTGACCCTCGCTGTCCCCTTTCATTCCAGCCACACTAGCCCTTCAGACGCCCAGGGAAGCCGTGTTCCCCCTGCCTCCGGGCCTGTGCAAGTATGACCCTGGCCGTTCCCCGAAGGTAGGATGCTCTTCCTTGCATCTTTGTTGAGTTAGCTTCTATTTCCTGCATCAAATTTCAGCTCTCTGCAATGCGTTTGCATACTTGTATATTCAGTGATGTGACTGTTCCATTGCCAGAGCGTCAACAAGGTCAGGTCCTTGCACAGCTGTAATCCTAACACGTGGCACAGAGGGCTTCAGCCAGTGTTCGTTGGGTGAATAGATGAGTACCAACGCCCGAAGAAGGAGACTTAGTGCTGAAATGCACAGTGCACTTTGGTGGTTCACGGTGAGATCAGAGACCTAGGGAAGCGGCGCGAGCCAGAGGCAGGGAAAGACTGGGTCCTGCCGCTTCCTTGTTAATTCAAGGAATAATTTGGGCGATGGCTGGAGGCTTTTAATCACTGTGTTCTAACTTCATCAAATATGTTTTTAACATTCAGAGGATTTGGAAAGAATAGATTCATAACAAGCAGGGGGAAAAAAAATCACCCACAATCCCACCACCCCAAAACAGTTATAATTGAGCATTTAGTCTCCCTCCTTCCCACCCTGTCTTTGGGCATGTTTCTCGGTTACCTAGTTCAGATTTTTTTTTCTTTTTATGGTAACTTTATTAGTTCGGATCTTTGATGTGTGTCCCAAACAGTCTGTAAGTGTTATTCGGTGGCCCTCGTGAAGAAAGAGTTTCACAGTGGAAGCCATCTAGGAGACGCCAGGTCTGATCAGAGTTAAACTGTCTCTGTCCTGCAGGACGTCTCAGAGTGTTACCAAAAGTGGGATCCGGCTGCCCGCAGCTCAAAAGACAATAAAGAGGCAAGGTTAGTGGAAAGGAAAGTTTGCTTTATTTCGGAGGCCAGCATGGGAGGGGGCGGTGGGGGACAGACGCCTGTCCAAAGGTCAACTCCCTCCCCCGTGACAATCAGTGGAGAAGAGCTTTTATAGACAGAGGGAGGGGGCTCCAGGCAGAGACAGCACAGTCGGCTCTGACAGTCGTGTTGAGATCGGTCCTGCAGTGGTCTGGTCAGGCATCATCTTGACTGTTTTAAGTACAGCTAGTCTTCAGTTCCAGGGTCGGTTTGTTCCCATTTCTTTGAGGCCAGTTCCAGGAATTGTGACAGCTTATGTCATGACTGTGGTCTGGTCATCATGTAGTTCACTTCTTCCACCTAGTGGAGGTTTCAGTGTCTGTAAGACAGCTCGCAGGATATGGCTCAGGTTATTTATAACCCTTGAGGAGGGACTAAAGGTCCTTGACTTTGTTTAATGACTAAACTATTGTTATTTGGTCTCCTTTGGCGGTTTTCCTCTGTTTCTGCATTTTCTCACTTCTCTGATTAAACTTACTCTTTGGCTAAAGTTTTTCTACAGACAAGACTCAGGCTGAGGACATGGGGGGCAAGGACCATAGGGTCCTGCTCTGTTTCAGGAGCCTCTTAGAAAGATGACATTTGTTGTAAGTCTCCGAAAGATAGTCTGTGCCACGTTTCCCAGACGTCTGTAGCGGTGGAACTCTGTTGCGTTCTGCAGCATACCGTTTAGTTGAAGTTTGTATGTGTAAATTGTATTTCCTTTTTTCCTTAATATATCCTGATGTTATAAAAGATGCAACAGTTGATGACGTTTGTGCACTGGCCCGTCGTATGGGTGGCCTCTGATGTGCTTGCCATCAGATGGTGTTGTTTTGGTGAATAAGGAACAGATGGTTGGAAACCATAGAGTTTCTGAGCAGATTTGGTGACTCTGGTAGGGACTGGGGCCTGGGGGAGTGGGGCACCCCTGAGTCTGACTTTAGGCCAGAGCTCCTGGGATGAACAGTGACACCACTTTGGTGGCCCAGGGCAGCCACGGCGTCACCTGAGAAGCCTCTCCTTGGGTGTATTCATTCAGCACTCCCCTCCCGCGGGAACTCACCTCACCTTTCGGCGCTGAGTGGGTCTGCAGTAAAGATGCACCGGCTGCCGACGCAGGTGTGTCGCGAAGGATGCTTTCCCCGTTTCTGATGTGTACTTTGAGACTTCTAAGGCCCTTTTAGGGAACTGCCTTCTCCCCTTTCTATTCCTTCTGACCACGGTCCACCTGCACCTCCACGACGTGACCGGTGTCCTGTATGGAAAAAGTCCCATCTAAATCTGAAAGATGGGGACTAAATCTCTTCAGGTGTCATCTTCCGCGGGGTTAATAGGGAACAAAACATTCTAAAATAAAAACACCAGCGGGGGAGGGCTTCCCTGGTGGCGCAGTGGTTGGGAGTCCGCCTGCCGATGCAGGGGACACGGGTTCGTGCCCCGGTCCGGGAGGATCCCACACGCCGCGGAGCGGCTGGGCCCGTGAGCCATGGCCGCTGAGCCTGCGCGTCCGGAGCCTGTGCTCCCCAACGGGAGGGGCCACAACAGTGAGAGGCCCGCATACCGCAAAAAAAAAAAAACAAAAAACCCACCAGGGGGTAATGGAGGCCACCTAAATCGGAATCTCTTCCCACATCCTGAGAACTGTTCAGAAAAAGAACAAACAAAACCATCTATAGCCCAGACCTACAGTGTAACCAAAAAAGACCAAAGATCACAAATCTCAATGAGAGGTCAGTGGGAAAACAAACATCTTGGACTAGCAGAGTTGCCAGGGAATCTCACACCAGAATGTAGATCCAGGTGAGGACTGCACGGAATAGAGAAAACGTCATCAACTAGGGTTCACACCCGTAAGGACAGACCGACCCTCAGAGGAAACGTGAGGGCCGGTGGGTGAGAGTACTGGCCGCTTCGGAATCAAGGGGGAGAGACTGAGAAAGTTCTGAGACCAGAGGTGCAGAAGCCCCGCTTCCGGAGAAGAGGGAAGCACCCTGGAAACGGGAGGTTCCCGGAGGCCTGGTGACGAAGGGAAAGAAAGGAGCCGCTAAAATAAGGGCCCTATTCGAACGAGGTGCTGTCAGAGAATCAGATAAATAAAGTTGCCTAACCTACAGGTAACCAAATCAGGATGAAAAGAAAGCACAAACACACAGAATAAGAAATGATAGTAGGGAAGAAACTATTACAATGAAGAAAAAAATGTAAAGCAATGCTACTTTGAACAACTTTATGCAGATAAATCTGAAAAACCTAGACAAAATGGATAATTAGCCAAAACTGACCCCTGGAGAGACAGAGATTTTAAACAGACAAATATCCATAAGAGAAATAGAAAAAATAATCAACCTTGCCAGGTCCGTGTTGCTTTCATAGAGGAGTTCTTGCAAACTTTTACATTTCAGATAATCTCTATGCTACTTAAACTGTTTCAGATCACAGCAATGGAAGGAAAACTTACAAATTCTTTTTTATGAAGTGACTCTAGCAACGTTTTCTAAACCTGATAAAGCTTGCATAAATACAGAACTACAGACAACCAAAGCAGAAGTGCGAATAAAGCAATAGCAAACGTCTAATGTCGCATAAATGTAAACTAATATACAGTTGACCGTTAAACAATGTCGGGGTTAATCCACCTATAATTTATAGTTGGCCCTCCACATCTGTGGTTTCAACCAACCTCGGACTGTGTTGTACTGTAGTATTTTGTTTGTTTTTATTTTTTTAATTTTTAATTTAAATTTCGTTTTATATTGGAGTATAGTTGACCTACAAAGTTGTGTTCGTTTCCGGTGTACAGCACAGTGATTCAGTTATACATATACGTAGATCCACTCTTTTTCAGATTCTTTTCCCATATAGGCCTTTACAGAGTACTGAGTAGAGTGCCCTGGGACAGCAGGTCCTTTGATTATCTGTTTTATGTACAGTGGTGTGTATGTGTTAATCCCGACCTCCTAATTTACCCTCCCCACCCCACCCTGTGTGTAGTATTTACCACTGAAAAATATCTGCATATGAGTGGACCCTCGCAGTTCAAACCCGTGATATTAAGGGGTCAGCCGTACTCCATGACCCAGCCAGGCTTCCGTGTCTGGGGGAATGAGTCAAACCATCATCCCGAGTGGTCCGAGTCTTCAAGCGTCCTCCCTGTTTTGGTTGCTGTAGTTTTGCGTTAGCTGTTGCTGTTGCGCATGGACGTACTAAGAGGTGCCGCAGGGGACCCCGTGGGTTGCAGACATAACCCTTCTTGTCCCACTGGGTGGCCACAGCCCACGCTCCCCTTGGGCATTTGGACCCACCCGTCCAGCCAGTAGAGTAAACCCTACTGCTTCCTGGTGGTTTGGGGGCAGCAGGGAGCCCAGGGGCCAGGTGGCCGTCCCACCTCCCTCTGAGCAGGACCATCGCTCCGTTTCCTCCGGTGGAAGCGCCCCCCGCCCCCGCGCCCAGGATCTAAGACCTCCAAACACGCAGAGCTCGGAGTTGCTGGGATGGGATGTAAAAACTGTGCGCAGGCCCTTGGGTGTAATGGTGAGAGGAGCCACACCGCCCGTCGTTTCTGCACCTGTGTGTGCTGACCATGGGGGTGACACCACCACACAGTGGACGCTGGCTCAAAGCGTGGCCTGCACCCTGTAATACAGAACCTGTCCTCTCAGGGTGCTGCCCCCCGGGGGTGTGGTAACTGCGTTTTCAGGAAGCCCTTCCACCTCTGAAGTGGACCAGCTAGTCCTTAGTGATGGTGGATCTATGGTGAGACCGGTTAAGGTTTGCTTTTTGTTTTTTTAATTCTGTTTTTTGGACACACAGTTTGAAAGTCAAAACCGCGTAAGAAACTGTTTTCAGGGGAGTTCCCTCGTGGTCTAGTGGTTAGGAGTCCACGCTCTCACTGCCGTGGCCCGGGTTCAGTCCTTGGTCAGGGAACTGAGATCCCTCAAGCTACACGGACAAAAGGAAAAAAAGCAAAGCTATTTTCAGAAATTGTCACCTCACTGCTCTCTCCATCCTTATCTCCGTCCTGGGGGCTCCATGTAACCATTTGTGTTCCTTTCTAGGTTGATCATTCCCGTGTGTCCTTTCACAGAGTTAAGCAAAGATGCACAGAGTTCTTCCCAGCCTTTCCTCCACAGAAGGCAGCACACGGTGTGCATTTCTGCGCTTACATCACTCCGGTGTTACCAATATATTGGCCCCGCTGCACCCCACTGGCCCAGCTCTGTGATCCAGACTGGACTCTACCTCATCTGCCGCCTGGCATGATGC
Source organism: Delphinapterus leucas (assembly GCF_059928025.1). NCBI lineage: Eukaryota > Metazoa > Chordata > Mammalia > Artiodactyla > Monodontidae > Delphinapterus > Delphinapterus leucas. The sequence continues at coordinate 102,597,167 of NC_143138.1, forward strand.
TTCGCTTTGTCGCTTTGTCGATGGAGGGTGCGTGGGGGGCGCTGCCGGAGGAGGATTTTCTTCCGGGTTCTGTTGGCGGCTGACTTTTTGGCACTGTGCGCATCTGGCCAGGCTTTACCGCTCGCCGACCCAGGAAGCGGTTCCCTGCCCCAAACCTCAGCACCCTCGCCCACCCCAGGTGGGAGGTTTCCTGCCTGCTGCTCCTGCCTGAGGTCCCCGCCTGCCTTTGACTTGGTGACTGTAGGCCCTTTGGAGCCCAGGGCACCCAGCCGGCTGCAAGCAGAGCTCCGATGAGCGTGAAGTGCGGTCTTCGGAAGGGCCCACGCCCCACAGTGTGTCTCTTTCAAGGGTATTTTTTTTGAGAATCCTTTTTCTATCCCTTCTTAGTATTGAATCCCCCCTAAATCGTTCAAAAGTCTTTGTATTAAACCTTCCCTGATCAAATTACCCTGAGGTTTCTGTCCCCTGGACTCTGACGGATGCAAAACTGGTGCTGTGGGTGGTACGAGAAGATAGCCCCACAATGACGAGGGGATTTGGGAGCTACTTGTGGGGAGGCCTGGGCTTGAGTGCATCCCGTGGGAAACAGGATGCTGGCCGTCCAGGCATGCAGCGGCTGTCATCTGTGATGACTGGATGAAGTGTCATTGAAGTGAACGCCTTTGGAGCCTCAGGAGGGCTGCCCTTGAGGGTGATGACAGTAATGACAACGGCTAGGACCTCTGTGTGGGGCAGGATCTGCTGACACCAGGTTGGGGTGAAGGAAAGTGCAGCGTTCATTGCAGTCCCCAAGCAAGGAGTCAGGTAGCTAGTGCTTAAAAGGCCCAAAGTCCCAAAAGGCTTTCAGGGAAAGGTTTATAAAGACAAGGTGAGCGAAGGGGTTTGTGGGGCGTGGTCAGTTCGTGGATATCCTTCTGATTGGTTGGTGGTGAGGTAATCGGGAGTCGGCATAATCAACCTTCTGGTTCCAGCTGGTCTGGGGTCTGTGGGCTTGCGGGCAGCAGGCAGTTAACTTCTCCCACCCGATGAGGGTTTCAGTAGCTGCAAAACAGCTCAAAGGACATGAGTCAGAATATTACCTATCGCCATTGAGGAGGAGCTAAAGGTCCTTGACTTTGGTTAATGGCTAAACTGTTATTATTTTGTCTTGCTTGATTGTTTGCTTTTCTTTCTGCATTTTTTCACTTCTCTGATTAAATGTATTCTTTGACTAAAGTTTTTCTACAGACAAAAAAAGGCAGGCAGAGGACATGGGTGTTGGTCCTGTTCTAGAAAGACCCCATAGTGTCCTGCTCGGTCACAATAGTATTCCTCCGGTAGATCCTGTAGCCTTATCTGGCATCAAAGCCATAACGAGGGAGAGGTTTGAAAGGGGAAATACCTTTGCATCGACTTCAGGTCTGAAGACCATCCTTTACCCCACGGTCTTCCTTCTCACTTTGCTGGTTAAAACCCATTTTGCATGTCATGGACTCAAGCTAAACTCATTATCTTTAACACCCATAAGGAGCTAGCGTAATACAGCTATGATGTATGTCGAGCATTTATTCTCTTAAAAAACATCTCTGCTCTCCACAGGAAAAGTGTTGGTGATGAAAGGCTGCTTTATCTCACAAGCTGGATTCATACGCTTAACCGGACTTTGCATCCAAGTTGGGGAGGTACTTACTCATCCACATTGGGCGGGACCAGCCTTCATTCTATAGAGTATTTCTTAGTCAGTGGCACCCCAAATGGCCCTTTCCTTGTGACCTGGAGTCCAAACCGGGATGTCTGACACCTTTGGCTAGACTTCCTGAAAACCCACTGCTGTCGGCCTTTTGTAACCAACAGCCAGGACGGGAGCTGTTTGTAGGCAGTGCTGGGCACATACAGTTTACATACTGCAACCTGGCCAGCGAGAGAATATTGGATCTTCAGGAAAAGAAGAAAAAGAAAAAAAAAAAACAACTATTAATTACAGTGTATTGCAGGGAAAAATACAAAATGAGGTCCTCAGATGAGTTTCACTTGGTTATCTTTCCTACAAATTACAACTGGGAAAAAAATGAATTTGAGAAAATGCCAAGTTCTATTAAGTAATTAAGAGGAGTGGGACTTCCCTGGTGGTGCAGTGGTTAAGAACCCATCTGCCAATGCAGGGGACACGAGTTCAAGCCCTGGTCCGTGAAGATCCCACATGCTGCGGAGCAACTAAGCCTGTGCACCAAAACTACTGAGCCTGCGCTCTAGAGCCCACGAAAGACAACTACTGAGCCCACGTGCCACAACTACTGAAGCCCGCACACCTAAAGCCCGTGCTCCGCAACAAAGACAAGCCACCGCAATGAGAAGCCCGCACACCACGATGAAGAGTAGCCCCTGCTCACCACAACTAGAGAAAGCCTACGCGCAGCAATGAAGAGCCAATGCAGCCAAAAATAAATAAATAAAATTTATTTTAAAAAATCAAGAGGAGTAATTTTCCTTAAAAGAGAAAAGACACAGCAATTACCAATAATTTCTGACTTAATGCTGACTCTCCATGGTCCTGTAATCGGCATTTACAACATCCAGGAACGATGGAAAGAGGAATTTTTCGTGCATTTCATTCTCACCATGGTGTGTAAATATACAGGCCGGTCCCTTCTTGGAGGCAGGCAGGGTAGACATGATAAGTGAACAAATGTGGAGAGCAGAGCTGATTTTCTCTGCCTAAGAAATCACAGTGTGGTCCGCTAGATATTTTTACTGAGCTTTAATGGCGAGCAAACTTTATTCTTTATCATCTCATGCTGAGTGAGCACTGAAAGCTTTTTGAAACGCAGGGACCGACTTGGGGCCTGAGCTGTCTCTACCTCCCGGGATCAGTGGGTGAACCATTAAGATGAATTCTCCCCCATAATGCTTCATTATCTGGTTTGCAGCCCCACAGTCACTGGCTTGAAGGATTACAAAAAAATATTGTTGTTGGTTTCAAAGAAATGTTAGTGCTGAGTGCCAAACGCCTTTGCAGGGGCCCCCAGGGTTTTCTGGCAAGAGGCTGACTGCAGAGCTTCCCGACAATGACCCAGCCGGACCTCGCTGTGCGTCAGGATTCCGCTACTGCAGGCATCAGGGTGATGGACTGTGCGTCCCCCAGTATGTTTCCTGGGAGTTATTTGTTTGAGTTGAAGAAGAATAGTCCACAGTAAGTCCCTTCAGCAAGGACTGGCATCGCATCTTCCTTTAGGGCAGTTTCCCATGAGTTAAGGATGCTGGCTCTGCCACTTGGGCGTCTTGAAATAAGATTTCAGGCTCTACTGGCTTTTGTGCAAACAGATAAGACCCCAGTGAGTTAATGTGCTTGTTTGGCTCTTATATTACAGCAGTTGCTTTGGGAATGCTGGCCGTTTCAACACAGCGTTTGTTGCATGTTATTTTAACATGCTTTTCATACTGTAATAGTGGGGGACACACGCTCTAGAACTTGGTTGAATCTTAGGTTCCTTTGGCTTTTGAAGCATAAGGAAAAATCAGAGGTATTTTGTTTTTGTCGTTGTTAATGCGGTTAAAATTTCAGCTCTCCTGAGATTTTGAAAAACTGTTATCACTAGGACCAAGTCTCAACTTAAGAGCCCCTATTTTTAGACTCTTTTTTTTTCAGGGTTGCTAGACCCTGAAGTCTACAGTGTGTAGCGTGGGAGGAGAACTAAATGTTAGAACAATTAGTTTGCATAAAAATCCATGTTTTGTGTTGATTTCATCATCCGATAGGTGAGGAAACTGGGCCTCTGGAATAGGACGCGCCTTGCCCGAGGTCTGGAGGTGGAGGACGGTGATGAAGGGGATTGGTGAAAACGCATCACTGAGCAGAAGGACCTCTCAGACACGTCAGTCCGAAACATTCAGACTGACAATCCCACAAAAGAAAGAAGAGCCAGGACACACGTAAAAGGGGCACCTAAGTACCAAGGGCCGTGCTTGACCCTCCTTGCAACTTGACCTAAGGGTGTGTCACCCCATCGAGCTGGAGAGGTGGAGAGTGACACGGAGGCCTGATGGGGTTTCTGACCTCCGTCAGGGTGATTTCACCTTACTTCAGGTCAGCCAGTAATGGGGGCGAGTGATGACAGAGAAGGAGGTCATTTTTCACCCGCCCAGTCTTGCCTTGCCGCCTTCAGGAAGGCAGCGCAGCCGGGGGGATGAGGACACAGGCCCAGGAGCCAGCCGGCGGGGCCCGGAGCCTGGCTTTGCTGTTTAGGACTGCGAGCTTTCAGTGCCTGTGTTTCCCACTTGCAAAATGGGCATAAAGTGTCTGAATTCACAGGATCGTTTAGAGGATGAAATGATATTGACACGTGTGAAGCCCATGAGCCAGCCAGTGTCTGGCATAGAAGGGCACTCATCCAATCTGGTTGCTTGGGGCTCAGTTGACCTGCATGGCAGGTGTGACTGGCCCCTAAAGTGATGACTCTTTATGTTTATACTGTTCCTTATAGTGTTTTCCTTGACACTTGGAAGGTGTTTTTATTAGTTGGGGGCTGCCGTTAAGAAACCCCCAAATGTCAGTGGCTTCATACAGCACATATTTCTTGCTCCTGTTAATATTCAACATGGGTGTCCCTATTCCGTGGCTGGCTTTCCTCCTTTGGAGGAAAAGACCAATATTCAAAGACCTAGGCCTTTCCCATCTCGTCCCGCCGCCCACTAGGGCCGAGTCCTCTGCTTCCAGCTGGTGGAAGAGGAGGCAGCAGAGAATGACCACTCATTTCTTAAAAGCTGGTAGGAAGCCATTGATTCTAAACCGTAGCAGGAGCCCTGGGTGCGTGGGCTGTGAGACACGGCCCCAGCCCCGTGGTCGCTGTTAGGCCCTGTTTATTGATGTTGCCGTGTGCCAAGAATCACAGGCCCTCATGTCGTATGTCTGCAAGGGCCGCTCTAACAAAGAACCACAGACCGGGGGCTTAAACAGTCTACTGTCTGCCACTTCTGGTGGCTAGAAGTCCAAGATCAAGGTGTTGGCAGGGTTGGTTCCTTCTGAGGGCTGAGAATCTGTCCCAGGCCTCTCTCCCAGCTTCTGCAGTTTGCTGGCCTCTTTGGCCTTCCTCAGCCTGTAGAAGCGTTAACTTGATCTCTGTCTTCACCGTCACATGGCATCTCCCTGTGTGCACGTCTTTGTCTACATTTCTCTTTCTTGTAAGGGCACCGGTTGTACTGGGGCTAGGAGTCTACACCACCCCACTATGACCTCTTCCTAACTTAGCTCATTACATCTGCAACACAATGCAATAGGAAACCCTCATTCCAAATAAGGTCACATTCTCAGGCGCTGGGGGTTAGGATTTCAACAAATGAATTTTGGGGGACACAATTCAACCCATAATACCTCGTTACCTTTGTGGCTTTCAACAAGCCAGTGACTTGCATGTTTCCGTAATAAAGTGGACAAATACACATCAAAAGGAAGGAAGTAGTAGTGGACAACATAATTTAGTGTATGAGACAACCTTATTCTTTGAGGGACACCTCTCTTCTTGCAGGTATTTGATGTCTGGACAGTGAGGTGTCGGCCAACTTCTCTGAGCAGGAAATGCACTGGTGATAACTGTGCATGATTTATCTGTGAGCCTTTAGTTAGGACACTGATGGCTACGAGGCAGGAACCTTGACTAGACTCTCATTTTTCACATGACTGACTATTGACCTTGTAACCTTAGGACAGGAGACAACGCTACCGCTTTCTTCTAATTCTGTGTTCGTAAATGTCTCCATGACCTTCCCCGGTGTATGGCTTTCACACTGAGGGGTGTAGGAATAGTTTCCTACTCAGAGGATGTGCCAGAGGCCCAGAGCCAAGCAACCTGGTATGCTAACACCAACACGATGGCCACACAAGAGTGCCAGATTATTTGCTGGTAAGTCATGTATGAGAACCAGTTGTACTGACATGATCATACAGAAGGACATTCAGAGGTACTCGGTGAGAGTGTCTTAAATATGAAGTGTGGAAGTTCTGTGTGTAAAGCAAACTTTGAAGATGGCATCCTATTTCTCAGAGGCTAATACTCAAGTATAAGATGGAAATCTCAGTGTGTAACCATTTTTTATTTTTATATTATTACAAGAAAAACATTGATCATTTGCTGTGGTAGATGCTTTTGTAAGGATTTAGTTAATCCTCACAAAAGTTCTGTGAGGTAAGTGATATTATACTCATTTTTACAGATGAGAAAACTGAATTTAGAAACTGGCAAAGTTGTAGAACTCCAAAACTTTTCCCATTGTACATGCTACTAGAGTACGTAGAAATTATGCCTTAATTTTTTTCTAATTTTTGTTTTGGAAACTGTGTGCCACTGAATTTCTCACTTGTTTAATTTAGGGAGGATCCAACCAAATTAGGATCCACTAAAGAGGATCCAGCACATTATCGGATGACTTGATTGAATTGACTACATTTCTTTTGGCCAAAATGTACACCAGCTCAAACTTAAAACCCAACAATGGCACTTTTTCTTTGTTTCACCCGCAGAGTTAATTCACAAAGGCACTTGTTACCAATGCCTTCTTGAGAAGCTGAATGCTGAAACTGGCAAATACTGACCACTGATGAAGAAACCAGGTGACAAGCCTTTAAAAGTGAAAGACAAAAGAGAGAACACATTGCAGAAGATGCCTGCAAGTACAGGTATTTTGCAACCAAGAAAGTTTTTGAGCTCTTTTTTCCCTGATGCTATGTCATTGATCGGGGTAGAGTAGGATAATCAAATAGTCAGTTTAGAAATCCCACTAGGGGATTAAAGACACAGAGGGAATTTTAAGGGAGTTTGGGAGACTGTGTAAGCTAATGACCACTCAAGAGAGGAATCCAGTAACCTAGCAACGATCTACACGACCTTGAAGGAAGACAGGTGCCTCCAAGCGCCAGGCACACTCAAGCCACAAACCCTCATAGTTAAAGCACAAGACAAAAGACATGGGGTCTGAATCTTGTTACATGAAGTCAGGGAGTTAATCGTCCTTTAAGAAGGGCATTTCTGTGTGTAGCCAGGACAGAAATATAGGTGAAAAGGAAAGAAACTAGCTGAAAGGGGACATTATACTGAAACCTGAGATTAATTACCATATTTTAGTCTATGTTACTACCCTTTTGCTAATATAAATATGAATTAAATAGCGCCATGACAGCCCTGGTCAGACCATATAGGGTCACAGGAGGAACTAATGATGTAAGCCTTGACGTTTGCCCAAGAATGAGGAAGAAGGTGGTCTTCTCCCCTCCCCACTTCTTCTTGGATGATAAAGATGTAGCCCTCTTGGTTCTCGGGGCTCCGTTCCCTTGCCAGCCCGCTCCTATCTCTCACAAGCATCCTATGCTAACAGACTCACTCTTTCTTTGCCTATCACTTTGCCTCACACCGACTTCCTTCTGCAACCAGACAAAAGAAGCTGAGCTTCAGTTAAGTCCTAACACCAGGTGAGAGGTTTTAATTAAAAGACAGTGGGTTCGCGTCCACATCTGAGATGCGGGGGGGGAGGGGGGGGGTTGAGGCCCCAATCTGAGTTTTGGCTGGGTTCGAGTCCCTCCCGAGAAGGACTGCGTTTTCATCATCAAGTCTTTACCCAAACAAGTGTACCTTTTATTGGGTCTGGCACAGCACGTTGAGCTGAATGCGTTTCCCACTGCTCTCTGAATATTGACGGTGGCAGAGAGCATTTCCAATGAGAAAAAGGCGTATTGTTACTACCCTGTAAATGCGACAGGCAGGGCGCAGGCACAGGTGAGGAGGGCCTTCAGGGCATCGCTGGGTGTGGGGAGGGGGGGCGCCCTCCCCCCTATCCCGTCCCTGCCACCGGTCCCAGCTCCAGCTTCTCCCCCACCCTTGCCCTTCAGGTTGGCGTTTCCCAGGGACGTAGTAACTACAGGGTCTTATCCAGACCTCTCTGGTGGAATATCTCTTTCCTTTTCTTCTCCCCACCCCCCATATATGTGACAAATACGTATGCTATGAAGCAAAACCAAAGGAATCCTCACTAATCACCCACTTAAAGCAAGGACCGTAACCCGTGTGTGCGCTCCCTCCAGAGATAACCAATATCGTGAACTTCCCCCACCCCCCGCTTTGTAGTTCCATGTCCGCGTCGCCCCAGCTGGCGAGAGGGAGGCAAGTGGAGGCAGCTGGGCCACCGCTTAGGTTCCGGCTCCCAGAGACGCTGCCCCGGCTGGTAATTTACGGCATTTAGGCAAAACCACTGCAGGTGTTTGAAAACAGCACGCCGCCGCCGCCCAATCGCGAAGCCGCCCATTCGCGAAACCGTCAAGATTGGCCGCGGCCCCGGCCAGGGCCCGAGGCCGCGCAAGCGCGTTGGCGGCCGGCGGAGCGACGCAGATGGGTGGCGTCATCGGGAGGCGCGACCCCGGGGCAAGTGACTGAGGCGCTGGGAAAGCGGCGGCGGCGGCGGCGGCGGCGAGAGCGACTCGGGACGGTATGAGCGGCTGCGGGCTCTTCTTGCGCTCGGCGGCGGCGGCGCGCTTGGGCCGTGCCCTGGTGGCTTTCACCGCGAGTCGGCGCCCGCTGCGCACCAGTCCACCGAGCCAAGCTTTCGCCAAGGAGCTCTTCCTGGGCAAAATCGAGAAGGTAACGCCGAGCCCCGGCTGGCCATTGCCCTTCCTCCTCGCCTTTTGCCCTTTGCGGGAAGGGCCCGGTCGAGCCTGGTTAGAGTCCCCACACCTGCCTTAGAAACGCACCTGCGGCCTGGTGTGCTAACCCTGTGGCTCTGAGGAGCTATGGTTTTGACCTGTGTTCGAGGTAACGCCTGCCGGGACACCCTGGGAAACCCTAGGCGAGGTGGTCGCTAAGTGATCCGCAACTCAACACTCCGGCCGCGAACTGGGGGGGGCTGGAGGGGGTTTCCTGTTTCCTAAGCACAGACCATGCCGCTCCTCTCTCTGTTGGCTTCCACGGCCGAGTCTCAACGGCTCACCCCACCTTTCAGGTTCCCCAGAAGCCCGGCTCAAAGGTGCCTTCCCCGCCCGTCCCTTCCACGGGTCGCACGACCTAGTGTTACTAAGCACTCAGCGGACTCTTATAGTCGTCAGAAGGCTTGGATTTGACCTTGACTCTGTGACTTTGAGTCCCAGTTCTTTCAGCCTTAAAACGGAGCTTGCGATGTGTTCTGCGTCTCAGATGTGTTGTAACGAGACGTATATACGTGGAAACGCTTTTTAAACTGTTAAGATGCGGTACAGGTTCATGAAGCAGCAGAATGAGTAGTCGGTGCTGGCGTCAACACCTGCTAGTCTTGTGACCTTGGGCTAATCGCTCCTGTGAAGTGCCTCAGTGCTCTCATACAGAAAATAGGAGTAAAAACAGCCCTCGCCCCCTCCTACAGGTGGCCCACAAGCCAAAGAAAAATGTGTGTAAAGTGCTTTGAGCTTGGCTGGAATGTTGACTGATTCTGTATTACTTTAGGAGTTATTCCCTGTTTTTTCTAGGACATTCTCTAAGGTCGTCAGGCACAGATGCAGACACTCTGACTGGAGTGGTTTGCCCTGCTAGAAGTACGAAGCTAGGTCTTAAAAGTTAGGGAAGCCGTTTCCTCCAGAACCTGGGGCTGTGTGGTGCTCTGTCGTGGGACCCCCGTGGCTCCCAACAGCTTGGGGAAGAAAGAACACACATTTTTCTGTTACCGACCAGGGTTCTTGGCCTTCCCCAAGAAATAGAAATTTACAAGAGGCCAGACAAGAAATTCAGGCAAGGCTTTATCGGGGCCTCTGCTGCAGCAGGGGGGAAGAAGAACAAACAGCATGTTCCCTTGCTCGCTCAATCCCTGAGAGGGGCAAACTAGTTTCTTACATGGGGTGAGGGTAGAAATGTGTCCAGGGGTCAGGCCGGAGGGGTGGCTTAGGTGTTTTGTCCACCCCTTTGGTGTTGTGAGCAGGGGGCATGTGGGGTACCCTGTTTTTGCTCCAGGCTCTTCAAAAGTGGCAGTTTTTTTTTTTTTTTGGTCTTTTTGTATCTGTTGGATCCAGAATTTGCCCCAACTGCGCGTGCACGCAGTTATTTTTAGTCCCATACAGCTTCTTCGTGTTTTGTTGCTCAAGGAGAGGTGTGTCCGGGTGCAATGATTGCGGCACTGCAGCAAAGAGTCCCAGGTCCCAGCCTGTCTCATTTCATGCTCCTCTTTCTCCAAACCTATGGCGCCACCTCCCCCATCCGCACTCTCACCTGTCGGCTTTGCTTCCTGTTTCACTGAGAAAATACACGCAGTCAGGTAAGAACTTCTGCCGCCACGCTTACCCCCTCCTCCCCACATGTGTGCCCGTGTGGTCTGCGTTCTCTGCATTGATGTGGGGAACCGTCCACTCCCAGCAAAGGCCAGCTATACCCCAAGCTTTCTCAGCTACTCAAGGACATTGATTCCTTCTTGGCTCCTTGACAAGTCCAAACATTAGACAACATTTCCAACCAGCTCAGTCGGAGTTGAAGTTTTCTAAGGCTTAGTCTGTGGACTTCTCTTTTCATCTACAAGCATTCCTCTGATAATCTAATTCAGTATCATGCTGTCAGTATCCTGAAGATGCACATTTATTTCTCCAGCTGAGATTTCTTCCCTGAACTCCATACTCTTCATATCTACCTTTCTACTCAAAAGCTACACTTGGATGTTACTAGGCATCGCCAGTCTAGCCCACCCAAAGCTGAGTTCCTGGTCTGTCCACCCAATCCTGTCTTTCCTCCTGCTCTTCTTATCGGAGAGGGTGGTGACTCTGCTGTTCCACTTGTTCAGGTCAAATACCTGGAGTCAGCTTTGACACCTCCTGTTCTCATAAGCCACATCAAATCCAACAGCAAATGCCGTTTTCTCTACGTTCAGGTTCTATTTAGAATCTGACAGCTTTTAAGCACTTCTGCCGGTACCTCCCTGGTTCAGGCAGACATCGTCTCTCTCAGCATTGTTGGGGTTTGAGCAGCAGCGTGGTATCCGAGATGCTTAGAATCTCGGAATAGAAGGAGACCTTCATGATCACGCAGGCCGGCAGTTGTCCCCCTGCCCTCAGTTGGACCCAGGCTGTTCCTGAGAGCACCCCCAGGGCTGCTGCAGGGACTAGCGGGGGAGTCAAGTGGGAGGGATCTGCGTGACTTTTCTCTCCGTTCACAGCCTCAGCCAGAGCAGCTCGGCTTGCATCTGTTTTGCATATTTGGTTTCTGCACTGGATTTATTTGAAAAACCGGTTGTACTTTCAAAAATTTGAAAAGTGCTGATGAAATTGAACCCATCGCCCATGAGGCACCCCATTTAGACTCTGAACACAGCCATCAGAGATTTGTTCTCACATGTGCACGAGATCTCTCTCCTGGGGACAGTTGTCCATTGGTTGCAGTTGAGGCCACCTGGTTCCCAGCCTGTTCTCTCCTCTCACCTGGCGGCTCGCTGGTACCAGAATCATCTCCCTCTAACACAGCCATTGCACCAGGCCCAGGTGAGCCCGTGCAGGCCGGCGCAGTGGACGTGGCCTCTGCATTCGGCTAAAGAGCCGGCTTTGTTCTAAGCGGCTGCGGGGTGGTGACAGCTCAGTGTAATTTCCTTGTAGACCACCTTAGGGGCAGGGTCGAAGGTGGCCTGGAGGCAGGGATTCTTTTAAGTTTGGGCATGGCACCCACCTATCACCTGTACAGGTGGCCGGAAAGAAGAAAGTAGATTTGGGAGCCCGTAACTAGAGTGGCTGATTAATTACAGGGCTCGAGAGGAGACAGGACTACTCTGCTTTGAAGACCTTTCTCAAGACGCTTGGTGAGAGGTGCTGTGAGGAGAGGCAGGGCTCCTGGGGGCGGCTTAGGGCCTGGGACATCACTTCTCAGCAGGTGTCAGTCAAATCCAGATACTCGGGTCACGCTGGCAGCTAACGGTGGGGGGCGGGGGGGTGGAGCCCAAAACCAGAGGGCACAGCGGGATGATTTTAGGCAGCACATAGCCATGGCCTGGTTGGGAATCCAGGGTCAGTTGGAAACATTGTCCACTCCTCTATCAGTTTGAGGTCGACTTGAAGCGGAGTCGCTTTCCAGGCTGTGGGGACAGGAGCAGAGCCAGTACCCAATACAGATAATTGCAGCTGTTTCGTGTTCAGGACACCTCATCTCCTTTGAGCCTCACAGCTGCCTTCTGAGGCGTCACCTGTAGCAGGAGAGAAACTGACACTGAGAAGGGGTGTGACTTGCCCATCACAATCTAAGAATCGGCAGAGCCAGGACTGCATTCCGGGTGATCTGGCTTCTCGGCTGGGCCTCCTCTGGTGGCCCTGCTCAGCGCACGGAGCAGGGCTCATTAGGCGGGACGGGCGGGTGCTGGAGCGAGCAGCCAGGTGGGAACGCGGCAAGATGTCAGACCCGTGACCACAGTACGTTCTTGTCGGTGGCAGCATCTTTGAGCTCACAGGATAACTGAGGTGGATTTCTGTGTTTTGGTAGTGAGCTTGCTCATGCATTATCTTCCATGGTCCTCACAACGACCTTGAGTAAATATTACCTGCTCATTATAGGTGAGAAAACGGCAGTGTGGACAGGTGATGGGATATGACTAAGGCTGCCCAGTTAGTAAGCTGCAAATCAGGGCCCAGACTGGGGTTTGAAATGTTAGTCCAGGCTCTCTGCTCCATGGGGCAAGCTGACCAAAATTAGGAACAATTTTGGATCAGGGAGGAGGATGAACCAAGGTGCTGGAGTCTAACGCCATTCCTTGTCTTAAGCTCCTTCTGAAGTTTGCTTTCCGGTTCCTTCAGCGAGTAAGACCCTGCCAGCCGATGTGGAAACTAGCAAGTCTTTTTCCTTCCCTTTGGGTTGATATTGCCACTCTGGGAGGTTGCCAAAAATTAAATTTTTACTACATGTTTATCATTTTTAGAAAGAAGTTTTCCCATTTCCGGAAGTTAGCCAAGATGAACTTAATGAAATTAATCAGTTTGTGGGACCTGTAGAAAAATTCTTCACTGAAGAGGGTATGTATGATTTTCTTTATCATTACCGATTTCCATTTTAATGGCAATGCTTTGATACTTATATTAGGAGCAGTGTACGTTAATCATGGAGAAATAGTACTATCGACATATTTTGCTTAAAAGATCGTTCCAGGGCTTCCCTGGCAGCGCAGCGGTTAAGAATCCGCCTGCCAATTGCAGTGGACACGGTTTGAGCCCTGGTCCGGGAAGATCCCACATGCCGCAGAGCAACTAAGCCCGTGCGCCACAACTACTGAGCCCGCATTTTACAGCTACTGAAGCCCGCACACCTAGAACCTGTGCTCTGCAACAAGAGAAACCACTGCGATGAGAAGCCCGCACGCCGCAACGAAGAGTAGCCCCTGCTCACCGCAACTAGAGAAAAGCCGGTGCGCCGCAATGAAGACCCAACGCAGCCAAAAATAAATAAATAAATAAGTCCAACTGCTCTTTAATTATATGATATCTAGTTCAGTGCCCGGTTTTTTTTTGTTTTGTTTTGTTTTTTGGGCTGCATGTGGGATCCAGTTCCCTGACCAGGGATTGAACCCAGGCCCCCTGCATTGGGAGCACAGAGTTTAAGCCACTGGAGCACCAGGGAAGTCCCCACTTTAGTGCTTCTTAATGTATCTATGGTGAAGGACCAATTGAAACATTTCAAACTGTTGCAGGCTAACACTTTTGTAAAATACAATAAAAATGAACAATTCGAAAAATGGAATTAAAAAAACATACAAAATACATCGATCATGTGCTTGGTTGTGTGGCAATGTAAAATTGCTGTAAATGTTTCTGAAGGTTTAATCTTGATTTCTGTACTTAGCTTGTTAGGAACCAGGCATGATCTAGGGACCAGACCATAGGTTGAGGGCACCAGTGTGGAGTGCAGGGTCCCTCACTCAGGGGTCACTGCCCTTAGTGAGGGTAGTGACCTCTGCCTACGGGAGTCCCTTGGGGGGTTGAGCAATGACAGATTGACAGCAGTGCTTCCCCACCGCTCAGGACCCCAAGGAGTTTTGTTTGTGTGGGTTTTATCTATCAACTGGTGCCTTTTTACAAATTAAAACTGAGGAATTTTTAAAATGCTGTGTTCATTTATTACTTCATTTAAAAATAATAAGCCCATCACGTTAACATAAACAATGTCTTTTTTCAGTTATTAAACTATTTTTTTAATTTTATTGGAGTGTAGTTGATTTATAATGTATTAGTTTCAGGTATACAGCAAAGCGTTTCAGTTATACATATATCCATTCTTTTTCAGATTCTTTTATCATATAGGTTATCACAGAATTTTTTTTGTATTAGTTTCAGGTGTACAGCAAAGTGATTCAGTTATAAATATATTCATCCTTTTTCAGATACTTTTATGATATAGGTTATCACAGATTACTTTTTTAACAAGGTTTTATTTATTTTTTATAAATTTATTTATTTATTTTTTGGCTGCGTTGGGTCTTCGTTGCTGCACACGGGCTTTCTCTAGTTGCGACGAGCAGGGGCTACTCATTGCGGTGACTTCTCGTTGTGGAGCATGGGCTCTAGGCACACAGGTTTCAGTAGTTGTGGCTCACGGGCTCAGTAGTTGTGGCACGCAGGCTTAGCTGCTCTGCGGCATGTGGGATCTTCCCAGACCAGGGCTTGAACCTGTGTTCCCTGCATTGGCAGGCAGATTCTTAACCACTGGCCATCAGGGAAACCCTATAACAGATTATTGTGTAGAGCTCCCTGTGCTATACAGTAGGTCCTTGTTGGTTATCTATCTTATATATAGTAGTGTGTGTATGTTAATCCCAACCTCCTAATTTATCCCTCCCTCCCACGTTTCCCCTTTGGTAACCATGAGTTTGTTTTCGATATCTGTAGGTCTGTTTCTGTTTTGTAAGTTCATTTGTATCAGTTTTTTAAAATTAGATTCCATATAAGAGTGATATTTGTCTTTCTCTGTCTGACTTACTAGACTTTGTATGATAATCTGTAGGTCCATCCATGTTGCTGCAAATGGCATTATTTCAATTTTAGTAATATTCCATTGTATAATACTGAGCAATATCCCATTGTATATGTGTAATATTCCATTGTATATGTGTACCGCATCTTTTTTTAAAAAATAAATTATTTATTTATGGCTTCGTTGGGTCGTCGTTGCTGCACGTGGGCTTTCTCTAGCTGCGGCGAGCAGAGGCTACTCTTCGTTGTGGTGTGCAGGCTTCTCATTGCGGTGGCTTCTCTTGTTGTAGAGTACGGGCTCTAGCCTCACGGGCTTCAGTAGTTGTGGCACACGGCCTCAGTAGTTGTGGCACAGGGGCTTAGTTGCTCCGCGGCATGTGGGATCTTCCCAGACCAGGGATCGAACCCGTGTCTCCTGCATTGGCAGGCAGATTCTTAACCACTGCGCCACCAGGGAAGTCCACCACGTCTTTATCCATTCCTCTGTTGTTGAACATTTTGGTTGCTTCCATGTCTTGGCTATTGTAAATAGTGCTGCAATGAATAAACAGTGTTTTTGATGAAGAGTGGCATTGTTTTACAGTTTCACAAATTTTTTGGCTTATTGGAAGACGCTGGATTCTTAAATCTGTTTCTACATTTAATCAGTGATGCAAACCACATAGGCCCTGGAAGACTCCACTGTAGGCTCATGAGAGAACTAGGATTAAAAAGGCAAAGAGCATCTTTCTTTTATTAAAATAGTTTTCTTCTGTGGACTCCCTGGAAGTCTGGTGGGTCCCCTGGGCACCCTTTGAGAACTGCTAATCTACAGAGCTATCATGTTTCTAGTTTTAAAAGTTGCTGAGTTGTGTATAAATACATTTTGTTTCTATTCTATTTTTGTTCTAGTGGTTATCTTACTACTCCTATCTATTTTTAGTTCCTTAGTTCCTTGTTCTTCTATTTATACTTGCTATCTGGTTTGTCAGGCTTTTCTTTTTTTCTTCCAATTTTTATTGAGGTATAATTAATTTACAATAAATTGCACATATTTAAAGTGTACAGTTTGATAAATTTTGGCATGTAAAGTTTACTGCCAAGGAATCATCAACACAATTAACATAATAAACATACCCATTACCTCTAAAAGTTTTTTTTTTAAGTTTAACAATTAAAATTTATTATTAAACTTTTTTACAATTATAGTTCATTTACAAAGTTGTGTTAGTTTCAGGTGTACAGCACAGTGATTCAGATACATATATATATTCTTTTTCAGATTCTTTTCCCTTATAGGTTGTTAAAAAATAGTGTAGTTCCCTGGGCTGTATGGTAGGCCCTTGTTGGTTACCTGTATTGTGTATAGTACTGTGTAGGTGTTAATCCCAAGCTCCTAATTTATCCCTCCCCACACCTTTCCCCTTTGGTAACCGTAAGATTGTTCTCTATGTCTGAGAGTCTCTTTCTGCTTTGTAAATAAGGTCTTTTTTTTTCCCTTTTTTAATTGAAGTATAGCTGATTTACAGTGCTATGCCAGTCTCTGCTGTACAGCAAAGTGACTCAGCTATACGCATATATAGGTTCTTTTTTCATATTCTTTTCCATTATGGTATATCACAGGATATTGAATATAGTTCCCTGTGCTATATGTAGGACCTTGTTCTTTATCCACTGTATATGTAATAGTTTGCATCTACCAACCCCAAACTCCCAGTTCATCTCTATCCTCCACCCCTGCACTGGGGCAACCACAGGTCTGTTCTCTATGTCTGTGAGTCTGTTTCTGTTTTGTAAATAAGTTCATTTGTGCTATATTTTAGATTCCCCATATAAGCGATATCATACGGTATTTGTCTTTCTTATTCTGACTTACTTCACTTAGTATGATAATCTCTAGTTGCACCCATGTTGCTGCAAATGGCATTATTTCATTCTTTTTTATGGCTGAGTAGTATTCCATTGTATACGTGTACCACATCTTGATCCATTCATCTGTCAGTGGACATTCAGGTTGTTTCCCTGTCTTGGCTATTGTGAATACTGCTGCTGTGAACATACGGGTGCATGTATCTTTCTGGATTAGAGTTTTGTCTGGATATATTCCCAGGAGTGGGATTGCTGGGTCATACGTTAATTCTATTTTTAGTTTTCTGAGGAACCTCCATACTGTTCTCCATAATGGCTGTACCAGTTTACATTCCCACCAACAGTGTAGGAAGGTTCCCTTTTCTCCACACCCTCTCCAGCATTTGTTATTTATAGACTTTGTAATGATGGCCATTCTGACCAGTGTGAGGTGGTACCTCATTGTAGTTTGATTTGCATTTCTCTAATGATTAGAGATGTTGAGCATCTTTTCATGTGCCTACTGGCCAGCTGTATGTCTTCTTTGAAGAAATGTCTATTTAGGTCTTCTGTCCATTTTTCGCTTGGATTGTTTTTTTGTCGTTGTATGAGCTGTTTGTATATTTTGGAGATTAAGCCCTTGTCTGCCCCATCATTTGCAAATATTTTCTCCCATTCCATAGGTTGTCTTTTTGTTTTTTTTATGGTTTCCTTTGCTGTGCAAAAGCTTGTGAGTTTGATTAGATCCTGTTTGTTTATTTTTGGTTTTCTTTCTGTTGCCTTGGGAGACTGACCTAAGAAAACATTGGTAGGATTTATGTCAGAGAATGTTTTGCCTATGTTCTCTTCTAGGAGTTCTGTGGTGTCATGTCTTATGTTTAAGTCTAAGCCATTTTGAGTTTATTTTTGTGTATGGTGTGAGGTTGTGTTCTAACTTCATTGATTTACATGCAGCTGTCAAACTTTCCCAGCACCACTTGCTGAAGAGAAAGTCTTTTTCCCATTTTATATTCTTGCCTCCTTTGTCGAAAATTAGTTGATCATAGGTGTCTGGGTTTATTTTTGGGCTTTCTATTCTGTTCCATTGATGCGTATGCCTGTTTTTGTACCAATAACACACTGTTTTGATTACTGTAGCTTTGTTTTGGTTTTTTTTTTAGTATTTATTTATTTGGCTGCACTGGGACTTAGTTACAGCATGCAGGATCTTTAGTTGTGGCCTGTGGGATCTCTAATTGCAGCATGCAGGACTTGGTTGCCGCATGCAAACTCTTAGTTGTAGCATGTGGGATCTAGTTCCCTGACCAGGGACTAGACTAGATCTAGT
This sequence comes from Delphinapterus leucas, assembly GCF_059928025.1. Lineage (NCBI taxonomy): Eukaryota > Metazoa > Chordata > Mammalia > Artiodactyla > Monodontidae > Delphinapterus > Delphinapterus leucas. Next base: position 102,615,229 of record NC_143138.1, read on the forward strand.
TCCCTGACCAGGGACTAGCCACTGGACCACCAGGGAAGCCACTGGACCACCAGGGAAGTCCCTGTAGCTTTGTAGTATTGTCTGAAGTCTGGAAGAGTTATGCCTCCTGCTTTTTTTTTTCTCCCCCCCTCAGGATTGCTCTGGCAATTCTGGGTCTTTTATGGGTCCATATAAATTTTTGGATTATTCTACTTCTGTGAAAAATGTCATGGGTAATTTGATAGGGATCGCATTAAATCTGTAGATTGCTTTGGGTGGTATTGCTATTTTAGCAATATTAATTCTTCCAGTCCAAGAGTGTGGGATATCTTTCCATTTCTTTGAATCCTCTTTTATTTCCTTTATTAATGTTTTATAGTTCTCAGCGTGTAAGTCTTTCATCTCCTTGGTCAGGTTTATTCCTAGGTGTTTTTTTTTTTATTGGTGCAATTTTAAACGGTAGGTTTTTTTTTTTTACATTCCCTTTCTGGTATTTCACTGTTAGTGTAAAGGAATGCAACTGATTTCTGAATGTTTATCTTGTATCCTGCTACTTTGCTGAATTCATTTATTAGATCTGGTAGTTTTTGTGTAGAGTCCTTAGGGTTATCTATATATAGTATCATGTCATCTGCATGTAGTGACAGTTTTACCTCTTCCCTTCCAATTTGGATGCCTTTTTTTTTTGTTTTTCTTGTCTGAAGTCTTTCAGCTTTTCACCGTTGAGTATTATATTGGCTGTTTGTATTATATTGGGTTATTATATCGGGATTTCTCATAAATGGCTTTTATTATGTTGAGATATGTTCTCTCTATCCCCACTTTGGTAAGAGTTTTTATCATGAATGGATGCTGAATTTTGTCAAATGCTTTTTCTGCATCTATTGAGATGATCATGTGGTTTTTTACTTTTCTTTTATTAATTTGTATCACATTGATTGATTTGCATATGTTGAAGCATCCTTGTGAACCTGGGATGAATCCAACTTGGTCGTGGTGTATGTTGTTTTTTATGTGTTGTTGGAATCGGTTTGCTAATATCTTGTTGAGAATTTTTGCATCTATATTCATCAAAGATATTGACCTGTAATTTTCTTTTTTTGGTGGTATCTTTGGTTTTGGTATCCGGGTGATTGTGGCTTCACAGAATGTCTTTGGGAGTGTTCCCTCCTCTGCAGTCTTTTGACAGAGTTTGAGAAGAATCCGTGTAAGTTCTCCTTTGTATGTTTGGTAGAATTCACCTGTGAAGCCATCGGGTCCTGGACTTTTGTTTTTAGGAAGTTTTTTTTTTATTACCGATTCTATTTCTCTTCTAGTGGTCGTTCTGTTCAAATTACCTATTTCTTCTTGATTAAATTTGGTGGGCTGTATGTTTCTAGAAAATTGTCCATTTCTTCTAGGTTGTCAAATTTGTTGACATGTAACTGTTCATAGTATTCTCTTACGGTCTTTTGTATTTCTGAAATATCAGTTGAGATTTCTCCTTTTTCATTTCTTGTTTATTTGGGTTCTCTGTCTTGTCTTGGTGAGAGTGGCCAGAGGTTTGTCAATTTTGTTTACCCTTTCAAAGAACCAGCCCTTATTTTTGTTGATTTTTTTCTATTTTTTTAATCTCTAATTAGTTTATTTTCACCCTGATCTTTATTCTTTCCTTGCTTCTACTGATGTAAGGTTTAGTTTGTTCTTCTTTTTCTAATTCTTTTTAGGTGGTAGGTTAGGTTGTTTACTTGAGATTTTTCTTGTTTTTTGATGAAGGCCTGTATCTCTACGAACTTCCCTCTAAGAACTGCTTTTGCTGCGTCCCATAGACTTTGCATAGTTGTGTTTTCCTTGTCATTTGTCTCAAGGTATTTTTTAATTTCCTTATTGACCCATTGGTGTTTTAGTAGCATGGTATTTTGTCTCCATGTAGTCTTTTTTCTCGTTTCTTATCCTGTTGTTGATTTCTACTTTCATGCCACTGTGGTCAGAGAAGATGCTTGAAATAATTTCTGTACTCCTATTAAACTTGTTGAGCTTAGTTTTGTGCCCTAGGATGTGGTGAGTCCTAGAGAATGTTCCGTGTACGCTTGAAATGAATGTATATTCTGGTTTGTTTTTTTTTTTTTGCGGTACACGGGCGTCTCACTGTTGTGGCCTCTCCCGTTGAGGAGCACAGGCGCCGGACGCACAGGCTTCGTGGCCATGGCTCACCGGCCCAGCCGCTCCGTGGCATGTGGGATCTTCCCGGACCAGGGCACGAACCCATGTCCCCTGCATCGGCAGGCGGACTCTCAACGACTGCACCACCAGGGAAGCCCTATTCTGGGTTTTTTTTGATGTAGTGTCCTGAAAATATCAATTAAGTCTAACTGTTCTGTTGTATCATTTAGGACCTCTGTTGCCTTATTGATTCTGTCTGGAAGATCTGTCCATTGATGTGCGTGGGGTATTAAAGTCTCTTACTATTGTATTCGTATCCATTCTTCCTTTACGTCTGTTAGTGTTTGTTGTATGTATGGGTGGTCCTATATTAGGTGCATATATGTTGATGAGTGTAAAATCCTCTTCTTGTACTGATCCTGTTATTATATAGTGTCCTTCTTTATCTTTCTCTATAATGTTTGCTTTAATCTATTTTATCTGATATGAGTATTGCAAATCCTGCTTTCTTGTCATTTCAGTTTGCATGAAATATATTTTTCCATCCCCTCACTTTCAATCTATGTGTTAGCCCTCAGGTGGGTCGCTGGTAGGCAGCATATGGTAGGCCCTTGGTTTTTTTTTATCCAGTTTGCCAGTCTGTCTTTTGATTGGAGCATTTAGTCCATTGACATTTAAGGTAATTACTGTCACATAAGTATTTATTGCCATTTCAAACCTTGTTTCTTCTTTGTTCCCTTTTCTTTTTTTCTTTTTGAGGTTTGATGATTTCCTTTTATGCTTGTGTTCCCCTCTACTAGGTTTTTGTGAATCTATAATATGTGTTTGATTTGTGGTTGCCCTGTTTCTCAATTATTATATGTTAACTCTTTCCTAGATCTGCTTTCTTTAGACTGATAGTCATAAAGGCTCAAACACATTCTAAAAAAATAAAAGAATCTGCATTTTTTTTACTCCCCTTCCCCACATTTTATGATTTTGATGTCCCTTTTTGCATCTTCACGTTTATCCTTTTGCTATTCGTTGTGTTTATCATTGCTTTCACAAATAGGTTTTTTTCTTTTCTTTTTGATCTGTATACTGGCTGATTTACGTGATTTACTTCCAATTGTGATTTCCTCTCTCCTATTTCTTCTTGCTTCTTTTCTGTTTAGAGATGATGACCTTTCAATATTTCTTTTAGGATAGGTTTAGTATTGCTGTATTTTTAGTTTTTGCTTGTCTGAGAAATTCTTTATTTCTCCTCCTATTCTAAATGATAATCTTGCTGGGTAGAGTATTCTAGGTTGCAGATTTTTGTCTTTCAAGACTTTGAATATATTTTGCCACTCCCTTCTGGCCTGCAGTGTTTTTGTAGAGAAATCAGCTGATAGCCTTATGGGGGTTCCTTTGTAAAGAAATGTTTTCCTCTTGCTGCCATTAGAATCCTCTCTTTAACTTTTGCCACTTTTATTATAATATATCTTGGTGTAGGTCTGTTTGGGTTCAACTTGTGTGGGACCCTCTGTGCTTCCTGTATCTGGATATGTTTCCTTCTTTAGGTTTGGGAAGTTTTCAGCCATAATTTCTTCAAATACATTTTCAATCCCCTTTTCTCTTCTCCTTCTGGAATTCCTATTATGTGTAGATTGACCCATTTTATATTATCCCATAGGTCTCTTATATTGCTTTCATTTTTTTGCATTTGGTTTCTTGTCTGCTGTTATGATTGGGTAATTTCCATTAGTCTGTCTTCCAGGTCACTTATTCTTTCTTCTGCATTATTCATTCTGCTCTTCATTACCTTGAGCTCGGCTTTCGTCTCGGCAAATGAAGTTTCTAACTTTTCTTGGGTCCTTCTTATAGTTTCTAGTTCATTTATTTGGTAATCTGAATTTCTGTCAATCACCTTTCTTAATTCCTTCAGTATTTTCATTATCTCCTTCTTGAACTCAGTGTCTGTTTTTAAATTTTTATTTATTTATTTATTTGGCTGTGCTGGGTCTTCGTTGCGGCATGCGGGATCTTTTAGTTGTGGTATGGGGAATCTTTAGTTGCAGCATGCGAACTCTTTAGTTGTGGCATGTGGGATCTAATTCCCTGACCAGGGATTGAACCCAGGCCCCCTACATTAGGAGCATGGGGTCTTAGCCAGTGGACCACCAGGGAAGTCCCTTGGTGTCTATTAGACTGAAGAGGTCTGTTTCATTGTTCCTTCAGGGGAATTTTCTTGGTCTTTTAACTGAGAGTGATTGCTGTGCTTCTTCATTTTGCTTATGTTTCTCTTAGTCTGTGACTTTAGGAGAAACAGTTACCTACTGTAATCTTGGAGGGCTACTTATATGCAGGAGCGTCCCTGTGTAGCTCGTGTGGGTTTAATTTTTTTTTTTGGCTTGAAGGCAGTTTTTGTTGTGGATGCTTGCTGTCTCTTTCCTCAGCATATGCTGGCTCATATCCCTTTGGTAGGGCCGTGCGTGTACGCAGGTGCACAGCTCACGTGGGCTCCCAGGGAGGCGGGAGCAGTGGTTGGCTTCCGGTCATGGGTCCCTCCGCAGCGGTGATGGCGGGTCACATGCCCCTGGGTGGTTGGCACCAGGTCGCAAGGTCCTCGGCAGGGTGAGGCACGCAGGCTCCTGGGAAGGTGGGGGCAGTGATCTGTACCTGCTCCCAAGATCGTTGGCGGTGGCAGCAGCAGCAGCAGCCTGCGCCCACCTCTGGAGTCCAAGATGGCAGCTTGCTCCTGCCTTTGGAGCTCATGTAGGCAGTGACCTGCCACCTGCGAGCATTCGGAGAAAGAAGCTCCTATGGTGGGCCCGCCCCTCTCCTCGCACGCCCCCCCGCAGTGGTGCCTTGCCTCTCTGGCAAGCCCAGGCTTCTTCCTGGACTCCCTCAGTGGTGGCGCACTACACCCCGGCCCCCTCAGGCTGTCTTTACCCAGCCAATCCCAGTCCTCGCCCCAGGGTCTGAGCTCAGTAGCCCGAGCTTCAGTACCCAGCCGCCAGCCGCCCCGGTGGGTAGTGACAATTGTTTCAGGCTCGCGAGTGCCGGTCGGCACCAACCCTTTGTGCAGGTCTCTTATCGCTTCGCTCGCTACGCCGCTGTAGGTGTACTCCGCTCCGAGGCTTCGGAGCTCACCCTCTGTCCCCGCCAGTGAGGGGGCTTCCCAGTGTGCAGGAGCCGCTCCGCTTCACAGCTCGCTCCCAGAGGCGCAGGTCCTGTCCTGATTCCCTTCTCTCTCTTTTTCTTTTTTCCTTTGCTCTACCCAGTTCCATGGAGATTTCCGTGCCCTTTTGGAAGTCTGAGGTCTTCTGCCAGCATTCAGTAGATGTTCTGTAAGAGTCGTTCCACATGTAGAAGCATTTTTAAAATTTTTTAATTCATTTAAATTTAAATTTATTTTCTTAAGTTTTTAAAAACTTTTTTATTGTGGTAAAAGATACATAATAAAATTTAACTATCTTAATGATTCAGAAGTGTGCAGTTCAGTGATATTACGTACATTCATATTGTTGTGCAATCGCCAGCATTCATTTTCAGAGCTCATTTCATCTTCAGAACCGAAAACTTGTACCCATTAAACGTTACCTCCCATCACCCCTCTTCCCAGTCCCTGGCAACTACCATCTGCTTTCTGTCCCTAAGGATGTGACTACTCTAGATACCTCACTGAAGTGGAATCATACAGTACTGTCTTTTTATAACTGGCTTATTTCACAGCTTAGTGTCCTCAAGGTTCATCTGTGTTGTACTGTGTGTCACCATTTCTTTTCCTTTTTAAGGCTGAATAATATTCCACGTATATATCTATATCATAGTTATATATCTATATGTCTGTTCACAAATCTATAATATCTATTCAATGGACTATATCTGTCACATTTTGCTTACCCACTCATCTCTTGCTCGACATTTCAGTTGCTTCCACCTTTTGGCTATTACGAATAACGCTTCTATGAACATGTGTGTACAAATATTCCTTCAAGACCTTGACTTCAATTTTTCTTTAATTAATTAATTTATTTATTTATTTATTTTTGGCTGCACTGGTCTTCGTTGCTGCTCACAGGCTTTCTCTAGTTGCGGCGAGTGGGGGCTACTCTTTGTTGCGGTGCACAGGCTTCTCGTTACGGTGGCTTCTCTTGTTGTGGAGCCTGGGCTCTAGGTGTGTGGGGTTCAGTAGTTGTGGCACACAGACTCAGTAGTTGTGGTGCACGGGCTTAGTTGCTCCAAGGCATGTGGGGTTTTCCCAGCCCAGGGCTCGAACCTGTGTCCCCTGCATTGGCAGGCAGATTCTTAACCACTGTGCCAACAGGGAAGTCCCGTAGATGTATTTTTGATGTATCTGTGGGGAGAAGGTGAGCTCCACGTCCTGCTCTTCCACCATCTTGATCCAATCCCTCAAGGTCTTTTGTATCATTTTGTTTTTTAACCCGTAAAAGTTTTCTTGTGCCACTTTCATTCTCTCTCTGTCCCCAGGCAACCACTAATGTGCTTTCTGTCACTGTAGATTAATTTGCATTTTCTGGAATTTTATTTAAATAGATTCATATGTATGTTTTTGTCCAGCTTTTTTGGCCTAACTTTGCATTTCATCCGTGTTGTGTGCATCAGTAGTTCTTCTTTTTAATCAGTATGCATATACCAAAATTCGTTTATCCATTAACCTATTCACTGACAATTGGTAGGTATCCAGACTTTAGCTATCACAAAAAGGGATGTCGTGAACATTTTTCTGTGAGTCTGGTATAGACATGTGCTTGCATTTCTCTTGGGGAAATACCTAGGAGTGGAGTGTGTGAATCATATGGTAGGTTCCTGCTGAAATCTAAGAAAGTGCCAAACTGTTTTCCAAAGTGGTCACCACTTCACATCCCCACTAGTGCATTGGAGTTCCAGTTGCTCCACATTTTTGTCAGCACTTGGTATGGTCAGTCTTTTCAATTCTAGTCATTCTAGTGGGTGTGCTATGGTATCTCATCATGGTTGTAATTTTCATTGCCTTAATGACTAACAAGACGTTGGTCATCTTTTCATGTGCTCGTTTGCCATCTGTATGTCTTTTTTTGGTGAAGTGTCTTTCAAATATTTTATGCATTTTTTAGAAACTGGGATTTAAGACCTTTAATTGGTATATGTTTTACAAAAATTTTCTCCTGGTCTGTGGCTTGACTTTTCATTTTCTTAACAGTGTCTCAAAGAGCAAAAGTTTTTAATGTTGATTAGGTACACATTTTTTCTTTTGTAGTTCATGCTTTTTGTATTGTACATAAAATATCTACCAAACCCAAGGTCATGATGATTTTCTTTTTTTTTTTGGACATCTTTATTGGAGTATAATTGCTTTACAATGGTGTGTTAGTTTCTGCTTCATAACAAAGTGAATCAGTTATACATATACATATGTTCCCGTATCTCTTCCCTCTTGCATCTCCCTCCCTCCCACCCTCCCTATCCCACCCCTCTAGGTGGTCACAAAGCACCGAGCTGATCTCCCTGTGCTATGCGGCTGCTTCCCACTAGCTATCTATTTTACGTTTGGTAGTGTATATATGTCCATGCCACTCTCTCACTTTGTCACAGCTTACCCTTCCCCCTCCCCATATCTTCAAGTCCATTCTCTAGTAGGTCTGTGTCTTTATTCCTATCTTACCCCTAGGTTCTTCATGACCTTTTTTTTTTCCTTAGATTCCATATATATGTGTTAGCATACGGTATTTGTTTTTCTCCTTCTGACTTACTTCACTCTGTATGACAGACTTTAGGTCCATCCACCTCACTACAAATAACTCAATTTCGTTTCTTTTTATGGCTGAGTAATATTCCATTGTATATATGTGCCACATCTTCTTTATCCACTCATCCGATGATGGACACTTAAGTTGCTTCCGTGTCCTGGCTATTGTAAATAGAGCTGCGATGAATATTAGGGTGCATGTGTCTTTTTGAATTATGGTTTTCTCTGGGTATATGCCCAGTAGTGGAATTGCTGGGTCATATGGTAGTTCTATTTGTAGTTTTTTAAGGAACCTCCATACCGTTCTCCATAGTGGCTGTACCAATTCACATTCCCACCAGCAGTGCAAGAGTGTTCCCTTTTCTCCACACCCTCTCTAGCATTGATTGTTTCTAGATTTTTTGATGATGGCCATTCTGACCGGTGTGAAGTGATATCTCATTGTAATTTTGATTTGCGTTTCTCTAATGATTAATGATGTTGAACATTCTTTCATGTGTTTGTTTGCAGTCTGTATATCTTCTTTGGAGAAATGTCTATTTAGGTCTTCTGCCCATTTTTGGATAGGGTTGTTTGTTTTTTTGTTATCGAGCTACATGAGCTGCTTGTAAATTTTGGAGATTAATCCTTTGTCAGTTGCTTCATTTGCAAATACTTTCTCCCATTCTGAGGGTTGTCTTTTGGTCTTGTTTATGATTTCCTTTGCTCTGCAAAAGCTTTGACGTTTCATTAGGTCCCATTTATTTTTGTTTTTATTTCCATTTCTCTAGGAGGTGGGTCAAAAAGGATCTTGCTGGGATTTATGTCATAGAGTGTTCTGCCTTTGTTTTCCTCTAAGAGTTTGATAGTTTCTGGCCTTACATTTAGGTCTTTAATCGATTTTGAGCTTATTTTTGTGTATGGTGTTAGGGAGTGTTCTAATCTCATACTTTTACATGTACCTGTCCAGTTTTCCCAGCACCACTTATTGAAGAGGCTGTCTTTTCTCCGCTGTATATTCTTGCCTCCTTTATCAAAAATAAGGTGACCATATGTGCGTGGGTTTATCTCTGGGCTTTCTATCCTGTTCCATTGATCTATTTTTGTTTTTGTGCCAGTACCATACTTTCTTGATTACTGTAGCTTTGTAGTATAGTTTGAAGTCAGGGAGCCTGATTTCTCCAGCTCCATTTTTCGTTCTCAAGATTGCTTTGGCTATTCGGGGTCTTTTGTGTCTCCGTACAAATTTTAAGATTTTTTGTTCTAGTTCTGTGAAAAATGCCAGTGGTAGTTTGATAGGGATTGCATTGAATCTGTAGATTGCTTTGGGTAGTAGAGTCATTTTCACAGTGTTGATTCTTCCAATCCAAGAACATGGTATACCTCTCCATCTATTTGTATCATCTTTAATTTCTTTCATCAGTGTCTTATAATTTTCTGCATACAGGTCTTTTGTCTCCTTAGGTAGGTTTATTCCTAGATATTTTATTCTTTTTGTTGCAGTGGTAAATGGGAGTGTTTTCTTAATTTCACTTCCAGATTTTTCATCATTAGTGTATAGGAATGCCAGAGATTTCTGTGCATTAATTTTGTATCCTGCAATTTTACCAAATTCATTGATTAGCTCTAGTAGTTTTCTGGTAGCATCTTTGGGATTCTCTATGTATGGTATCATGTCATCTGCAAACAGTGACAGCTTTACTTCTTCTTTTCCTATTTGGATTCCTTTTATTTCTTTTTCTTCTCTGATTGCTGTGGCTAAAACTTCCAAAACTATGTTGAATAATAGTGGTGTGAGTGGGCAACCTTGTCTTGTTCCTGATCTTAGTGGAAATGGTTTCAGTTTTTCACCATTGAGGATGATGTTGGCTGTGGGTTTGTCCTATATGGCCTTTATTATGTTCAGGAAAGTTCCCTCTATGCCTACTTTCTGCAGGGTTTTTTATCATAAATGGGTATTGAATTTTGTTGAAAGCTTTCTCTGCATGTATTGAGATGATCATGTGGTTTTTCTCCTTCAGTTTGTTAATATGTTATATCACGTTGATTGATTTGCGTATATTGAAGAATCCTTGCATTCCTGGAATAAACCCCACTTGATCATGGTGTATGAGCCTTTTAATGTGCTGTTGGATTCTGTTTGCTAGTATGTTGTTGAGGATTTTTTTCATCTATGTTCATCAGTGATATTGGCCTGTAGTTTTCTTTCTTTGTGACATCTTTGTCTGGTTTGGTATCAGGGTGATAGTGGCCTCATAGAATGAGTTTGGGAGTGTTCCTCCCTCTGCTGTATTTTGGAAGAGTTTGAGAAGGATAGGTGTTAGCTCTTCTCTAAAAGTTTGATAGAATTTGCCTGTGAAGCCATCTGGTCCTGGGCTTTTGTTTGTTGGAGGATTTTTAATCACAGTTTCAATTTCAGTGCTTGTGATTGGTCTGTTCATATTTTCTATTTCTTCCTGGTTCTGTCTTGGCAGGTTGTGCATTTCTAAGAATTTGTCCATTTCTTCCCGGTTGTCCATTTTCTTGGCATAGAGTTGCTTGTAGTAATCTCTCATGATCTTTTGTATTTCTGCAGTGTCAGTTGTTACTTCTCCTTTTTCATTTCTAATTCTATTGATTTGAGTCTTCTCCCTTTTTTTCTTGATGAGTCTGGCTAATGGTTTATCAATTTTGTTTATCGTCTCAAAGAACCAGCTTTTAGTTTTATTGATCTTTGCTATCGTTTCCTTCATTTCTTTTTCATTTATTTCTGATCTGATCTTTATGATTTGTTTCCTTCTGCTAACTTTGGGGTTTTTTGGTTCTTCTTTCTCTAATTGCTTTAGGTGCAAGGTTAGGTTGTTTATTTGAGATGTTTCCTGTTTCTTAAGCTAGGATTGTATTGCTATAAACTTCCCTCTTAGAACTGCTTTTGCTGCATCCCATAGGTTTTGGGTCGCTGTGTCTCCATTGTCATTTGTTTCTAGGTATTTTTTGATTTCCTCTCTGATTTCTTCAGTGATCACTTCGTTATTAAGTAGTGTATTGTTTAGCCTCCATGTGTTTGTATTTTTTACAGATCTTTTCCTGTAATTGATACCTAGTCTCATAGCATTGTGGTCGGAAAAGATACTTGATACAATTTCACTTTTCTTAAATTTACCAAGGCTTGATTTGTGACCCAAGATATGATCTATCCTGGAGAATGTTCCATGAGCACTTGAGAAAAATGTGTATTCTGTTGTTTTTGGATGGAATGTCCTATAAATATCAAGTCCATCTTGTTTAATGTATCATTTAAAGCTTGTGTTTCCTTATTTATTTTCATTTTGAATGATCTGTCCATTTGAGAGTGAGGTGTTAAAGTCCCCTACTATGAATGTGTTACTGTCGATTTCCCGTTTTATGGCTGTTAGTATTTGCCTTATGTATTGAGGTGCTCCTGTGTTGGGTGCATAAATGTTTACAATTGTTATATCTTCTTCTTGGATCGATCCCTTGATCATTCGTCATGGTGATTTTCATTTATATCTTCTTTTAGAATGTTTATATTTTTATCTGTTAACGTTTAGATTTATGATCCATTCCCAGATAATTTTGTTCATGATGTGAGGTAACATTTGAGGATTTCTTTTTTGCATGTGGCTATCCAGTCGTTGTAGCAACATTTATTGAAAGGATGATCCTTTCCCTATTTAACTGACTTTGATACTTCTGTCAAAAACCAGTTGACCATAAGATTCCCGGAAGATGGCAGAGTATGTAGCAGCAGGAATCTGTCTCCCCCCCAGACAACAGTTGCACTGGCAGAATCTGTCTGTTGTAACTGTTGAGGAGCTCTGGAGTCTGGATTGGGGGGCAGGGTGCCTGGACAAAAATGTGGTTAATTTCAGTCAGTTTCAGCTCTGAGCACAGAAGCAGCTACCCACCCCCAGACCCAAAGCAAGCTGCTATGCACTTGTTCCTGGAGCAGCCTGTACACAGCTTGTGGGAGCCAGAGTGGGCAAAACGGACCCTGTGCATCAAGTATTAGGGATCTGTGCTGGTTGCTGATTGCTGCTTCTAATCAGAGGTGCAGACAAAGAGGCAGAGGCCATGGTGTTGCAGCTTCTTACAGTGTCGCAAGCCCCTCCCCCTCTGGCAGAAGTCACTTCTAAGGGATTTAAAGGGCTAGTGCCTTTTTTCCTCTTCATTTTCTTTTTGCGTTTTTTTTTTTTTTTTGGCCGTGTGGCATGTGGGATCTTAGTTTCCCAACCAAGGATCAAACCTGTGCCCCCTGCAGTGGGTGGGTGGAGTCTTAACTACTGGACCGCCAGGGAAGTCCCTCTTTTTGTTTTTTCAGGAGCCAGATGGAATACTAGGACCTTCTAAAGCAAATGCATATATGGGCAGCAAATGAACTGGGAAAGGGACAGGCTCAGGAAAGACCTGAAAAGACCTTAAGTTTACACCTCAGGCTGATCCTTGGCATAGACAAAGCCTACAACAATTAAAAATCAAAACAAAACCCAAAAGCACAAACAACAAAAATAGAAATCAACATGTGGAATATCAAACCTAAAATCTTCTGCACAGCAAAGGAAATAATCAACAAAATGAAAAGGCATCCTAAGAAATGGGAGAAAATATTTGCAAAGCGTATATTGGATAGGGGACTAATATCCAAAATATATAAAGAACTCATGCAACTCAATAGCAAAAACAAAAAAAAAGTTTAAAAGATGGGCAGAGGAACTAAATAGACATTTTTCTAGGGAAGACACACAAATGTCCAACAGATACATGAAAAAAGTGCTCAATATCACTAAACAGGAAAATGCAAATCAAAACCACAATGAGATAACGCCTCTCACCTGTTAGAATGACTATCATCAAAAAGACCACAGATAACAAATGTTGATAAAGATGTGGCAAAATGGAACCCTTGTGCACTGTTGGTGGGATTGTAAATTTGTCAGCCACTATGGAAAACAGTGTGGAGGCTCCTTTAAAAATTAATATCAAACTACCATATCCAGTAATTCACTTCTTGGTATATACCCAAAAGAAATGAAAACACTGGGACTTCCCTGATGGTGCAGTGGTTAGGAATCCACCTGCCAGTGCAGGCGACACGGGTTCAATCCCTGGTCCAGGAAGATCCCACATGCCGTGGAGCAACTAAGCCCGTGCACCACAACTGCTGAGCCTGTGTGCCGCAACTACTGAAGCCCATGTGCCTAGAGCCCGTGCTCCACAACGAGAGAAGCCACCACAGTGAGAAGCCCATGCACCGCAACAAAGAGTAGCTTCCACTTGCCACAACTAGAGAAAGTCTGTGTGAAGCAACGAAGACCAATTCAGCCAAAAATAAATAAATAAATTAATTAATTAGTTTTTAAAAATGAAAACACCCAAAGAGATAATATGCACTCCCATGTTTATTGCAACATTATTCACAGTAGCCAAGGTATGGAAACAACCTAAGTGTTCTCCAGTTGTTGAATGGATAAAAAAGATGTAAGATACCAAGATATATGTAAGTAAAATAGAATATTATTCATCTATGAGAAAGGAAGTCTTGCCATTTGCAACGACACGGATGGACCTTGAGGATACTATGGTTAGTGTAATAAGTCAGAGAAAGACAAGTATTGTGATAATCACTTATATGTGGAATCTAAAACTGAACTCCTAAAACAGTTGAATATGGGATTACTAGGGGCTGGGGAATGGGGGAATTGGAGAGGTGTTGTTTAAGGGTATACACTTGGAACTAGTAGATAAGTGAGTCCTGGAGACCTAATGTACATTATTGTGATTATAGACAACACCACTGTACTATAAATATCAAATGTGCTGACAGAATAGATCTTAATTATTACCGCCTCAAAAAGAAATGATAATTGTGTGATGTAGTAGAGGTATTAGCTAAGGCTATGGTGGCAATCCTATTGCAGTATATGAATGTATCAAATCAACATGTTGTACACCTTGAACTTAGACAGTGTTATATGTCACATATGTTTCGATTAAGGAAAAAAGAGCAAACCCTGGGGATTTCCCTGGTGGACCAGTGGTTAAGACTCTGTGCTTCCACTGCAGGGGGCGCAGGTTTGATCCCTGGTCAGAGAACTGAGATCCCACGTGGCACACGGCACGGCCAAAAAAGAAAAAGGAGCAAACCCTGGGAAGAGGGAAAATCTGATTTCCAGAGTTACCACATTATTAATTCACATGTCCAGTTTTCAGCAAAAGCAGAGCAGAAAAGTATGACCCATTCAAAGGAAAAAAAAAAAAAGAACCAACAAAAAACTCTTCCTGTAAAACACCTGATGGAGGACCTACTAGACAAAGACTTAAAAATAGCCATCTTAAAGATGCTTAACTAGCAAGACATGCAGGAAGTGAAGAATGTGTGAACAGAATGGAAATATCAGTAAAGAGGTAGTAAAGCTAAAAAGCAAAAATGACATTTGGGAGCTGAAAAGCACAGTGACTGAAAGGAAGAGTTCACTAGAGAGATTCAAAGATAGATTTGAGAAGGCAGAAGAATCAGTGAACTTGCTGATAGGATAATGGAAAATAATCAAGCCTGAAGCACAGGAAAAAAAAAAAGATTGAAGAAAAGTGAACTTGAGGGACCTGTGGAACACTGTTAAATGCATACATATTGTGGGAGTCCCAGAAAGAGAAGAGAGATTATTTGAAGAAACATTGGTTGAAAACTTCTCAAATTTCGTGAGACGTGAATATAAACATACAAGAAGCTAAGCAAACTCCAAATAGGATGAATCATAGAGACCTACACCAAGACACGTTATATAATCACACTGTCAGAAGACAAAGACCAAAAGAGTCTTGAGAGCTGTAAGAGAGAAGCAACAGACAAGGAATCCTCAATAAGATTTTCAGTAGATTTCTCATCAGAAATTTTGGAGGCCAGAAAGCAGTGGGCCAATATATTCAAAGTGCTAAAAGGAAAACATTCTCAACCAAGAATGCTATATCTGGCAAACTGTCCTTTAAAAGTAAGGAAGAAATTAAGACGTTCCCAGATAAAAGCTGAGGGAGTTTGTTACCACTGGCTCTGCCCTACAAGAAATGCTCAGGACACTAGACAGTAACTCAAGTCCATGTAAAGAAATAAAGATCTCATTGAAGGTAAATACATGGGCAGGTATAAAACCTAGTATTATTGTAACAATGGTTTATAACTGTAGCTTTTGTTTTCTACTTGATTTAAGAGTCTAATATATTTTTTAGAAAAACAGTCTAAAAGCCAGTATCACTGTAACTTTGTAACTCTACATTTTGTTCTCTGTAATAATTTAAGAGACTAAAAATTGTTTGAAACAATTATTTATGTTTTTGGACATGGTGCATAAAGATGTAATTTTGTGACAACAACAATAAAAGAAAAGGGTGGATTTGGAGCCTTTAAAGGAACAGAATTTTAATACGTTATTGAAGTTAAGCTGGTGTAGATTCACATGAGAGTGTTACAGCTTTGAGATGTTCAATGTGATCCCCATGGTAACTACAAAGAAAATACCTAAAGAATATACATGAAAGCAAATGAGAGAGGAATTGAAATGTTTCACTGCAAAAAAATCAAGTAAAAAGAAGACAGTAATGCAAAAAAAAAAGATGGAGAAAAAAGCTATATAAATAACAAAATGACGGAAGTCTTTCCTTATCACTAATTACTTTAAATAGATTAAACTCTTCCATCAGAAGTCAGAAGTTGCCAGATTTAAAAAATAATCCAGCTATATCTTGTCTACAAGAGATTCAGTTTAGATCCAAAGACACAACCAGGTTAACAGATAAATGGGTAAATAAAATGTATATGCATACAATGGAATATTATTTAACCTTTATAAGGAGGGGAATTTGGACCAATGCTACAACATGAACCTTGAGGACATTATGCTAAGTGAAATAAGCTGGTCAGAAAAGGACAAATACTGATTGATTTCACTTGTATGAAGCATTGATACTGAGAGCAGTCAAATCCATAGAAACAAAGTAATAGAATGGTGGTTGCCAGGGAGTGGGGGGGAGGAGGAATGGGGAGTTATTGTGTAATGAGGGCAGAGTTAACTGTTTTGAACCGTGAAACGAGTTCTGGAGATGGGTGGTGGTGATGGTTGCACAATAATGTAAATGTACGTAATACTACTGAATTGCACACTTAAAACTGGCTAAGATAGTAAATTTTATGTGTATTTTGCCACAATATAAAAAAATGGAAAAAATCAATCATTTATGTGAGGGTCTGTTTCTGAATCCTCTGTTCTGTTTGTCTATTTTGATGCAAATATTATGTTGCCTTCTTTACTGAGCTTTGTAATAGGCTTGAAAGCAAGAAGTGTTAGTCCTGCAGCCTTGTTCTTTTCTGAAGTTGTTTGGCTCCTCTAGGTCCTTTGCATTTGCTTATAAATTCTGGAATCAGCTTTTCAGCTTCAACAAAAAGGCCTTTGTGTGTTATGATTGGGGTTACAATAAATCTGTAAATCAGTTTGAGGGAGAATTGAGATTTTAACAATACTGAATTTTCAAATGCACGATCATGGGATATCTCCCCATTTATTTGATTCTTATATAATTCTCTCAGCTGCATTTTGTGTGTCATGGTCAGTGTATAGACCTTGGACATTTTTTTTCCTTTTTATTTTTTTGGCTGCATTGGGTCTTCGTTGCTGTGTGCAGGCTTTCTCTAGTTGCGGTGAGCAGGGGCTCCTCTTCATTGCAGTGCGTAGGCTTCTCATTGTGGTGGTTTCACTTGTTGCAGAGCATAGGCTTCAGTAGTTGCCGCATGCAGGCCCTAGAGCACGTGGGCTTCAGTAGTTGCAGCGCGTGGGTTTCAGTAGTTGTGGCACGTGGGCTCTAGAGCGCAGGCTCAGTAGTTGTGGCACACAGGCTTAGTTGCTCCGTGGCATGTGGGATCTTCCCGGACCAGGGGTCAAACCCATATCCCCTGCATTGGCAGGCGGATTCTTAACCACTGCACCTCCAGGGAAATCCCAACCTTGGACAAATTTTGACAAAAGTTTCTGATGGTTTCTCAACTGATAATGTTTTTTTGATGGTTTGTAAAATGTATCCATAAGTATTTAAAATTCTTTGACATTATCATAAATGGTATTTTTTAAAATTCCAATTTCTGATTGTTTGCTGTTTGTATATAGAAATACAGTTGATTTTTTACACATTATTTTTACAGTGGTATGGAAGTTCACTTTTTTCTGTATATACTTGTTTCTATTTCTGAAATTTTTCTTCATAATCTATATTTTATTTCATTAATAAAAGAAATTCACACGTGTTTAAAGGAGATTTAGGAACTAAACGAGATGAAAGAAAAATGTCACCCATTGTGTCATAGTTTTTGTTGTTGAAAATCAATTTTAGTTGAACTTCAGCAGATGTGGGTGTTTTCTTGGGGATTTCTTAATTCAACCTCAGGGTTATACCCATTAAATTTAATATGTATGTAATATGATAACATTTCATGATGACATTATTTGCTTTAAAAAAACTTTAGTTTGAGATAATTGTAGATTCACATGCAGTTGTAAGAAATAATTCAGAGATCAGTTATACCCTTCACCCAATCAGTTTCCCCCAATACATAGCTTTATGGAATACGTCTTGCATAACCACAGAATGTTAATCACAACCAGGAAATTGACATCAACCTTATTCAGATTTTGCCAGTTGTACGTTTACTGACTGTGTATGTACTTATGTAATTTTGTCATATATATAGATTCATGTGACAAGCACCACAATCATGGTACAGAACAGTTACATCACAAGAATCCCTCATGCGTTCCTTTTATAGACATAGCCCCTTCTTGCCCTCTCCTCCCCAGCTTCTGGGAACCACTAGTCTCTTCTCCATTTTTATAATTTTGTTATTTCAAAATGTTATATTAATGGAACCATACAGTATATAAACTTTGGGATTGGCCTTTTTTACTCAGCATAATTCTCCTGTAAGTTGCCGTGTATCAGTGGTTTGTTCTTTTTTATTGTTCGGTAGTTTTCCATGTTACGGGTTAACACAATTTGTTGACTATTCTGACGTTGAAGTGCATCTTGGTGGTTTCCAGTTTTGAGGCTCTTACGAATAAAACTTCTGTGTACATTTGTGTACAAGCTTTGTGTGAACATATTTTCTTTTCTCTGGGATAAATGCCCAGGAGTGCAGTTGTTGGGTCCTGAGGTAGTTCTGTGTTTAATTATTTTCAAAGTGTTGGCTGTACCGTTTTACGTTCCCAGTAGCAGTGTATGTGATCCAGTTTCTGTGCCTTTTTTTTGCCAGGATTTGGTGTTGTCACTGGTTTTGTTTTAAAAAAAAACTTGTAAGAATTTTGGCCATTCTGTTGGATGTGGAGTGTTGCCTCATTGTGGTTTTAATTTGCATTTCCCTGATGCCCGATGATGTTGAACATTTTTTCATGTGTTTAGTTGTTCCCTTAATGAAGCCTCTTCAGTGAGTACAGTTGGTTTTTGTATATTGACCTTGTATCCTGCAGCCTTCTTAAGCTCATCTATTAGCTCTTGCAACTTTTTTGATCGATCCCAGAGGGTTTAGTACATAGACAGTCACGTGGTTGGTGATGAGGGCAGTTTCATGTCTTCATTTCCAGCCTGGTTTCCCTTTCTTTTCTTTGTATAATTCAATGGCTAACATCTCTAGTATGTTGAATAGGAGTGGTCAGAGCCAACTTCCTTGCCTTGTGCCTGATTTTAGGGAGAAAACATTGTCTTTTACCATTAAGTATGAGTTAGCTGTACATTTTTTTGGAGTGCCCTGTACCAGGTTAAGGAAGTTTCCCTTTATTTCTGGTTTGTCGCGTGTTTTCATCATAAATTTTATCAAATTGTGTCCAGTGTTTTTTTGCATCTGTGAAGATGATTATGTTTTTTTTACTGTTTATTCTGTTGACGTAGTAAATTACATTGGGTTTTGAACACTGAACGACACTTACATTCCCAGGATAGTCCCCCTTGGTTGTGATATATTATCCTTTTTTGTATTGTTGGATTCACTCCGGAGGATGTTAAGGGGACATGACAGCTAAATACAGTTGGGATCCTGGATTGGATCCCAGGAAAGAAATAGGCTATTAATGGACAAACTGATGAAATTCAAATTAATTCTGTAACTTAGTAATATTGTATGAATGTCCATTTCTTAATTTTGATAGTTTCCCCATGGTTCTATTAGCTTCTGTTAGGAGAAGTTGGATGAAGAGTATACGGGAACCCTATACTATTTTTGTGACTTTTCTTTAAATCTAAAATTATGTGAAAATAAAAGTTTAAAATAAAAATGAAAAAGTGATTTCTTATGGGCAGCGTAGTTGAATATTGTTTTTTTAATCCAATTTGACAGTCTTTCTTCCTTTTTTCTTTTTTTAATAAATTTAATTTTTTTATTTTTGGCCGCGTTGGGTCTTCGTTGCTGGGTGCGGGCTTTCTCTAGTTGCAGTGAGCAGGGGCTACTCTTCGTTGTGGTGCGCGGGCTTCTCATTGCGGTGGCTTCTCTTGTTGTGGAGCATGGGCTCTAGGCACGTGCGCTTCAGTAGTTGTGGCACGTGGGCTCAGTAGTTGTGGCTCATGGGCTGTAGAGCACAGGCTCAGTAGTTGTAGCACATGGGCTTCATTGCTCCACAGCATGTAGGATATTCCCGGACCAGGGCTCGAACCCGTGTCCCCTACATTGGCAGGCAGATTCTTAACCATTGTGCCATCAGGGAAGCCCTCCTTTTTTAAATTTTTTTTTTATCGAGGTAATGTTGGTCTGTAACATTGTAAGTTTCCTGTGTACAACACTATATTCCTATTTCTGTGTATATTATGCCATACCACCAAAACTTCAGTTTCCATCTATCACCATACGCTTGATCTCCTTTACCCATTTCACCCTCCCCCACTCTGTGCCTTTTAATTGGTTTTTGATATATGATTATTTTAATGTAATTATTGATACATATGTAGTTGGGTTTAACGTTAGCATCTAGCTGTTTATTTGTCCCATATTATCTTTGATCTTTTTCCCTCTTCTCCTGCTCTTTTTGGATTAATGGAGTATTTTTTATGATTCCATTTTATCTTTTTGCTTGTTTTATTGGTTATGCCTCTTGTGTTTTATGAGTGGTTGCTTTAGAATTTATAGTATGTAAACATATACTATGTATCAAAATCTGCTTTCGGCTAATATTATACCACTTCATGTATGGTGTAAGAACCTTACACTTCTGCTTTCCCAGCCCACGTTCTGTTTCATACATTTTATTTCTACATTCTTTATAAACCCTACAATACTTTATTTCCTTCCTTCCTTCCTTCCTTCCTTCCTTCCTTCCTTCCTTCCTTCCTTCCTTCCTTCCTTTCTTTCTTTCTTTCTTTCTGTCTGTCATAAAATGTACATGGAATAAAATTTACCATTTTATGTATTGACTTCCTCTTGGTACCATCATTCTTCTGTGGGAGGGACTTCTTTTCAGTTTTCTTGTGGTGCAGCTTTGCAGGGGTGAGTATCTACAGCTTTTATGTATCTGGAAAGTCTGTTTCATCAGAAAAGATTTCTGTGTTGACAGCATTTTTCTTTTAGCGGTCTCTTCTGTTTTAGCATTGTTTCTGATGAGATGTCTGCTACCATATTATCTTCGGTTCTTTTCATGTGTGTTTCTTCGTATCTGGCTGCTTTTAAGTGGTTTTAGAGAAACTGATATTAGTGTAGTTTTCTTCACATTTTTCTCAGGGTCCTTTGAACTTCTTGGATCTGTGTGTTTATCAACTTTGGTAAATTTTGGTCATTATTTCTTTAAACATTGTTTTATCACCAACCATACCACATTCCCACACTCCTTCCTCCCTGCTCTCCTTTGGAGATTTTATATATATATATAAAGCATACGTATCTATAAAAAAGATATACATATATAAAGATATATATATTTGCTTGAGGTTGTCCCATGACTCACTGACGCTCTGTTGTTGTTTTTTTGTCTTTTTTATTTTGTATAGCTTTTATTATTATGTCTTATGTTCACTAATCTTCTTTTCCCCCTGGTATTTGGTCTGCTGTTAATCCGATCCAGTGTTTTTCATCTTAAGCATTGTTTCATCTCTGGAAATTTGATTTGTGTCTTTTTATTTTTCCATGTCTCTCCTTAATATGCTCATATTTTCGTCTACGTTTTTGAGCATTTGGTTATAATAACTCTTTTTTTAAAATAAATTTATTTATTTTTGGCTGTGTTGGGTCTTCGTTGCTGCATATGGACTTTCTCTAGTTGCAGCGAGTGGGGGCTACTCTTCGTTGTGGTGTGCAGGCTTCTCATTGCGGTGGCTTCTCTTGCTGTGGAGCACGGGCTCTAGGCACGCGGGCTTCAGTAATTGTGGCATGCAGGCTCAGTAGTTGTGGCGCACGGGCTTAGGTGCTCCGCGGCATGTGGGATCTTCCCGGACCGGGGCATGAACCCGTGTCCCCTGCATTGGCAGGTGGACTCTCAACCACTGCGCCACCCGGGAAGCCCCTGTAATAACTCATGTGATACCCTTGTCCACTGGCACCTTTGTTACTTCTAGGTCATGTTCAGTTGATTGATTTTCTTCTCATTATCACTCATATTTTCCTGCTTCTTCATGTGCCTGGTGGTGGTTTTCTCTTGGATGCCAGTCATTGTGGAGTTTACATTCTTGGTGGGGTGTGTGTGTGTGTGTGTGTGTGTGTGTGTGTGTGTGTGTGTGTGTGTGTGTGTGTGTGTGTGTGTGTGTGTGTGTGTGTGTGTGTGGTATGGTCTTAAGCTTTGCTCCAGGGCTCGATTAAGTTACTTGGAATAGTTTGATCCATTCGAGACGTGCCTTTAAGTGTCATTAGAAGGAGCAGAGGAAGCCTGTAGGGCACTGTTTTCAACTTTTTTTTTTACTGCTCTCTCTTCCCCCAGAGCCTTTTTAGACATCTTTTTACCCTAATCACATCCCTCTGTGAAATTTTAATGCCACAACTATATTATTATCTGTTTATGTATTATACGTGTTACTGTGCTTTATACATAAAAAAATATTTTTTTGCTCCCCTTCCTCCAGAACCGTTTTCACCCCCTTGGGGGTGATGTTGCCCTGTTGAGAATGCATGGTCTCGGACTGATTCTTTGCTACTAGTAACACATGACTCTTCCTCCTCGTATCTAATATCCTGTATTCTAAGGTAGCGAGATAAATCCAGTCCCTGTATCTCCATCTTGCGGGAAGGAAGTCTTCCCAGATCCTGGCAGTTTCTTCAGAGTTGAACATACCCTACCATACAGCCCAGCCACTGCGCTCCAAAGTGAAATGAAAACATGTAGTTGCACCAAAACTTGAATTTGAATGTTCACAGGATCTTTATTTCTAAGGGCCAAAAACTGGGAACCAACCAAATGTCCTTCAAGGGGTGAATAGATAAACAATTTTATACCCATACCAGTAGGTAGTGAAAAATAAAAAGGAATGAAGTATTTATACTTGCAACAATATGGATGAACTTCAAAATCATTAGGCCAAATTAGGCCAGATCAAAAAAAAATACCTTGTGATTCCATTTATATAAAAACTCAAAAAATGCAAACCAATCTGTAGCCGAAAAGATTAGTGGTTGCCTGGAGATGGAGGTGGAGGGAAGGATTGATCACAGAGGGACATGAGGAAATTTCGGTGGAAAAGGAAATGCTTTTGTTGATTGTGCGAATGGTTTCATGGGTGAACAGATGTCAGAACTCAAAAAATTATTCTAAATATGTGCAGTTTATTGTGTGCCAATTACATATGTCAGTAGAATTGTAAAAGTAAAAGATGAGGGGTTTGGGGCTTCCCTGGTGGCGCCGTGGTTGAGAGTCCGCCTGCCGATGCAGGGGACACGGGTTCGTGCCCCGGTCCGGGAAGATCCCACATGCCGCGGAGCGACTGGGCCCGTGAGCCATGACCACTGAGCCTGCGCGTCCGGAGCCTGTGCTCCGCAACGGGAGAGGCCACAACAGTGAGAGGCCCGCGTACCGCAAAAAAAAACAACAAAAAAACCAGGGGTTTGGACTCCATTTGGGGAACCTATATTTCTCATTAGTGACCCATATGTATAAAAATTTATAAGCGTGATTGTGGTTGTTTTTATGATTTATAATAGTGATGAAGTTTAATTTGTTGGCAGTTGATGAAAACGCTTTTACTTGATTCTTATAAAAGTGTGCAGCTGCAGACCTAACACAGTGATGGTTGAGTTTTGCTGTGATGATTGTGTGTGTAGGTGGTAAACAGACTGACCTGTTCTCAGGAACCTGTGGACTCTGGGGAAAGGGTGTGGTTCTGAACACCGGTGGAGCTGGGTCCAGAAGCTGCCTGGAGTCTGGCCACGTAGCCAAACGTTTTAGGGCAGTGCTGGCAGCTGTGTGCTTATTGTCTAATTTTCTAGAAGGTACAGGTGATAAAACAAAAATTCAAGTTTAGTAATAAATGCCTGCAGAAAAGTTTAGGCCTCATAAATGTATAGTTTCTGCAGTTTTACGCAATGAATACACCCAGATCAAGAAACAGAACATTACCTGGTAGTGGTAATTTTCTGAAATGCAATTCTTCCTGGGCGAATAAGGTAAAATTGAACACATGCTGAATAACCATGGCTAGACCATTTCCAGGTCTGAAGTTTCTGACGCTGGGATTGTATAACATAGAACAGTTGTTCTGTTTACTTCTATTTGTGTAAACATAGGTTATATTTCGTTTAATCAAAATATTTCCTCTTGGCAGTGGACTCTCAAAAAATCGACCGAGAGGGAAAAATCCCAAATGAAACTTTAGAGAAACTGAAGAGCCTGGGGCTTTTTGGGATGCAAGTCCCAGAAGAATACGGTAAGTAAAGGAAACCACCACCCAACCAGTTTGGCTTTTAAGAAAACCCTCCGTATTTGTCCAAAAAAGGGTTCTGTTCCAGAAGGGTGGCCTTTGAAAATGCACGAAGTCCAAGGTCAGTCTGTAAAACGTCCCTTTGTGGGTTAAATCCAGGGTGGCTGGCTGGTGAGTGTGTGGCCCAAGAGGCTTTTCAGCAGGAAGAGCTATCCAGTTCCCTGCCTTCCTCCTCGGAGGTGAGGAGGGACCCTGCAGGATGTCTGTGCTCTCTGGGTCCCTTGGGTGGGGGAGGAGGGGTGGGTATCACCTCCGGCCAGCTCGGGCTGGTGCAGCGTGGTCTCCACTGTGAAGCCCTGTGGTCTCTCTGGCAGAGGAGCTGCCCCAGGCCCGCAAGTGCTTTTGTGTGTAGGGAAGGCCACGCGCTGCGCGCCCAGGGTCCAGGGCCCAGCGGCCAAAGGGGTGGGTGCACGGCTGTGGGGCGCGGGCCGCCTCGGGGAGGTGGAGCCCTGGTCTCGGGAGCTTGCGAGCAGGCCCGTTGTCCTCTGGGCCATGCTCGTTGCTCTTGGAGGTTTACAGTGGAAGGCCCTGCCTTCCCCCCAGGATCCCCGCCTGGTGGCTGTGCCCTGTTAGACTGAGCCCGTCGTGCAGCTTGTGTGTCTCCTGCCTGATGTAGCGGTGGTCCTCTCAGTTCTGTGGGAGCGAGGGGACAGGCACGGAGTGTGTGAGGGAGGAGCAGGGACAAAACACAGTCCCTCGCAAGCACTGGCACGGACGCACGTCCCTGTATTTTCACTCTCGGGATCTTTTGACGAAGACGTGTGGCCTTCACCCTGCACCCCCTGCTCTCTGAGCCCTCCCGCCGAGCCCAGGCTGAGGCGGCTTCCGGCTTCATGAGCACAGGGTCAGTGCTTTGGACCCGAGAGCTGTAGGTGGCGTGTGACACCCGGGTACGTTCTCCCAGCCAGGCCGTGGGTTAGGCCTGCACGGCGAGGCCCGGACGCGGGAGCTGTCCTCGACGTTCTGCCTCTGCCGGGTTTATCTCAGTGAGACCTGTGCCCCCCGCACACCCCACCCCACAGCCAAGGGTGGGGGCCCTCGCTGCCTGTGCAGGAAGTCCCACTGGGACCTATCCTGCAGCTGCTGCAGTCTGAGAGAAAATGTGAAAATATAGAACAAACGAGTTTGATGCCTGATTTCCTTAATTGAGAGGTATATTTTAATCAGGCTAAATCTTCGTTTATATGTGTGTCTGTCGCAGTGTATTAAGCTGTTAAAGGACGTCTCCTGCTCGTCATCCTATGAAATCCCTGTCACCGCGTTTCCAAATGTATGGAAGGAGTTCCAATCTGTGCAGAAAACGTGAAATAATTGCTGTTGCTGCTCCCTCTGGTGGCGGGATGCAGCACAGGCCTCTTGGGGGGAGCTACACCTGCAGCCTCTGGGGACCGGGGACTGAGCTCTCCCCACACCTGGAGACCTGTTGGTGTCACTTGTCGGTAACTCACAGGCCCCGAGGAACTGTCTGCCGTACGGTGGGGGCCACGTCGAATATTAGAATAGAGACCAGGTGGGGTTGAGCCACAGAGCGGCAGTTGGTGTCATGAGCTGAGAAAAATAAGTGTTTGGAGAAAACAGATAGTGGAGGAAAGCTGGCAGACACAGCCAGGGTGGTGATTGTATGCTTCCCCTTCAGAATCATTAAGAAACGACTTCTTGACTGAGGAGAAGCAGCAGTTAAGTTTTCCTCCAGACAATTTTTGTGTGAGATTGGAATATGTCTTTTTGCATCTCTCTGTGTTTTATGCCAGCACGTGTGTGTGTGGTGTGTGTGTGTGTGTGTGTATGTGATTGCACAAATCCATCCCTTATTCCTGTTTTATGTCCCCTTCTTGGGTGTGAAAATGCTCTTTCATGAGATAACAGTGGTCACATTTGGGACTATTTCATTGTCTTTCCTTTTTTTAAATCCTTCCTGGGGAAATTAAGGCGACAGCAACCTTATGTTCATGCCCAAAACATTTTCGGGAATTGTTCCCAGTCCTGGAGTGTTCTGAAGGCTGGTTGGAAACCGCCATCCTGGAAAAGAGGCCTTTCCACCGGCAGCCTGGTTTCCGCCCCCAGTTCCCTGGGTACCCCCCGGGTCTTTCCGGCCCCTCAGCCCCTCCCCCCGTCAAGCAGTCTCCACCCACCTGTCATCTGTCCCCATTGATTGTCCTCCCCCCATGATTTTTCTGATACTTTCATGGGGAAAAAAAATACACAGCTTTTTTTTTTTAAAAGAAGCAACACTGACTTCAGCATGTCAAACAAGTAGGAGCACAAGCATTTTGATTGAAAGCGGCATGGTGATGGGTGGCCTTCCCTGGGTCCCCGCTGAGCGCAGGGGACGCTGCGCACCCCTGCAGGGACTCGGCCCTCCCCTTGTGTGGAAGGCGCCCCCTGCAGTTGGGCCGCGCGCGACCTTAGGCCTCGGGTAGTCATTTGTAAGGTGCACACAAGGCCACCCCACCACCGCCGGAAGTTGAAGATAAAATGCAGAATACCCAAGTTCAGCGGAGTCTGCGTTTTTAGTGTTTTCTCTTTTTGCTCCTAGAACACTGACTCCTTCCGAGGGTGACTTTGCCCCCCGACCCTGGGGCAAGAGACATGTCTAGAGACATTTATGTTGTCAGAACTGTGGAGGAGGGGGAACTTCTAGTGGGCAGAGGTCAAGGATGCCACCCCACGTCCTACAGCACACGGGGCACTCCTGCGACAGAAGGACCCAACCCCGGATGCCAGTATCCCAGGCAGAGAGACCTTTCCTGGAGGCCACGAGATGCTGGGGGTGGGTTTCGGAATGGGGTTCACGTCTGTGAAGCCCAAGATCTGTGATAGGAGGTATTCACAGCATTTCAAGTAACTTTATGTATGTTTAGGTGTTTATATGTTTTTGTGTTAAATATGACATTTTTATATTAAAATATACACCTGTATATGCTTATATGCCTGGAAGAAGTCTGAAAGGATGTGCACAAAAATGCTGTGAGTGACAAGTTCATGGGTAATTTCTGTTTCCTTTGTACCATTCTGTGTTGTGATTTTTAAAAAATGGGGAGCTGACTTTATAAAGCCACTTGCCTTTCCTGGGAGGAATTTGGGGCTGGAGCGTAAGTGAAGCTGGCCTGTTTCTGCCCTAGGTGGCCTGGGCCTCTCCAACACCATGTACGCGCGGCTGGGGGAGATCATCAGCCTGGATTGCTCCATCGCCGTGACGCTGGCAGCACACCAGGCCATCGGCCTCAAGGTCAGGGGTCTGGGTTTCCGCAGTGGCGAGGGGGCGGCCGGCTCAGCGTCTCGGAGGAAGGCCCGCTGTCCTGCAGCCTCGCTGTACCGTGCTCAGTGCCCTTCGGTGGCCCTGTCCTTCCTTTTGAAACCTCCTCCTGCCCCATCGCCTCTGACCCATCCTTCCAGGCCCAGGCCAGATGCCACTGCCTCCGTGGAGCCTGCCTTCACCACGGGCTGGAGGTGACCCCACCTCTTGATTGGCTCCCTCGGGGCCTGAGCGTGTCCCCCCTGCTGTTGGCACCTGTCCTCCTACTCCGCTGCTTGGAGTCTTTCAGGGCAGGTCTAGGGGCCCACAGCTCATTCCTTGGGTGGTTCTTGTTCAGTGTAGAAACCGAGGGGGCTGAGTGCAAGCGCTGCCCAAGCACCAGCTGTGGCTCCAGCCACCCGGCTCTGGCCACCCTGCCGGGAAGTGGAGGAATTGCCAGAAAGACTGAGGCCCTTCCTGGAGCTGTGCCAGGCCACCCTGGACTGTGCACTTTGGGGTCTCCCTGGCAGCCCAGCTCCCCAGACCCTCCAACAGCTCTCCAGTTTTTACTGCGGCTGCCAGCTCTTGCGTGAAGGAAGCGTGTTCCAGAAGGGGCTGTGTTCTGCAAGCACGTTTCACACACTTCTCTCTTGCCACCGCTGAAAGCAGCCCGTGTGTGTTGCCAGGGCATCATCTTGGCCGGCAGCGAGGAGCAGAAGGCCAGGTACCTGCCCAAGCTGGCTTCCGGGGAGCACGTGGCCGCCTTCTGCCTGACGGAGCCAGCCAGGTCAGCCCTGCATGTCACTCACAGCTTCAGGGTCCAGGGGCTTTTCTTTTTACTGAAGAGGGGTGGCTGGCATCTTCCCTCCCTGAAGACTTCCCGGGAGTTGAGTCCACAGCTTTTCTCACCCATTCTCTTCATGCTCCCTTACCTCTACCTTACTTCTCTTTCCTGGTGACCTTTACAAATGAGATAACATGGCTGACAGCACCTGTAATTTCTTTGTGCTTTGCAACCCTCCTTATATACAGTAATGCATTCAGGCTTCACAGCGACTTTCAGAGTATAAAGGGCGGGTGGTATTGTGCCCACTTTACAGGCTGTGAACTGAGGTTCAGTGAGATGGGGTGATGAGTCCCGAGTCTCACAGCCGCCATGAGGGCAAGTCCGTTATCCAGCCCCTTTCCGTCCTGCTTCCCCACCTGGGGACCTGGGTCCCCTGCGCTCGCCTCGCGGGAGGTTAGAGCCCGCGTGAGCCGGCATTTCCGTGTTTAGACCTCCCAAACGTTGTCGCTGCCGCCTTCTCACCCGATGTGACAGAGCGGGGTTGGCCAAACCCACCTCGCCACCTGTTTTCATAGATGAAGTTTGCTGGAACATGCCCGTCTGTCTACAGATTGTCTGTGGCTGCAAAGCTGAATATGTCTATTAGCTGGCACTTTGTTTTCCGTGGGGCCTTGTCTCCAGCGTTACCCCTCAACCGCGTATTTCTTCCGCCGCAGTGGGAGCGATGCTGCCTCCATCCGGACCAGGGCCACGTTAAGTGAAGATAAGAAACACTACGTCCTCAATGGCTCCAAGGTACAGCTGCGTGGCCTCCGTGGCTGTGTCAGGGTCTCCGTCCTGACCTTCACCACCACGCACTGACCACTTCCCATGCTCCAGGGATCATAAAGGGCAGGCACATCACCCCTTAACCGTCATCCTCGGGTGATGCGCCTCCTTTTTTGGAAGAAGAAACGGTGGCTCAGAGAGGTTACATGACCCGCCACCATACCATCTGCTTAGTGGCAGGATGGGAACCAAGGTGTCCTGGCTCCTGAGCCCGCAGGCCTCCGTAGTGCTGCCCACCTCCCTGAGCTGCTCTTGTGTGTCCATTCTTTTAACTTTTTATTACACGGATTTTGAAACACAAAAGTTTAGTGTCGTGAACGTCCACCCCCGTCTCCTGGCTTCGGTGCTTCCTCCGTCACGCTGCAGCCCTGGATGGCAGCCATGACGAGCTCAGTGCATCTCTGCAGGACGGGCCTGAGAAAGTCACGGCGTACACTTAAACCTTGATCGTTTCTTACTATCTGCTTAACGTTCAAACTTCCCTGATTGTCTCGTACTTACTTTTTACAAACAAGTTGCTTGAATTAAGATCCAAATAAGTTCTACATGGAGCAGTTTGTTGAGAAGTCTGTTCCCCCTCCCCGTCCCCTCTCCTCCTCCCCTCCCCCTCCCTGTCCCCTCTCGTCCTCCCCTCCCCTCCTCTCCCCCTCCCCCTCCCCCTCCCCTCCCTCCCCTCCCCCTCCCCTCCCCCCCCTCCCCTCCCCCTCCCCTCCCCTCCCTCCCCTCCCCCTCCCCTCCCTCCCCTCCCCTCCCCCTCCCCTCCCTCCCCTCCCCTCCCCCTCCCCTCCCCTCCCCCTCCCCTCCCCTCCCTCCCTCCCCTCCCCTCCCCCTCCCCTCCCCTCCCCTCCCCTCCCCTCCCCCTCCCCTCCCCCCACCCTCCCCCTCCCCTCCCCTCCCCTCCCCCTCCCCTCCCCCCACCCTCCCCCTCCCCTCCCCTCCCCTCCCCCTCCCCTCCCCTCCCCTCCCCTCCCCTCCCCCTCCCCTCCCCTCCCCTCCCCCTCCCCTCCCCTCCCCTCCTCCCCTCCCCTCCTCCCCCTCCCCTTCCCACTTTCCCTCACTCCTTTCTGCCTCCCTCCCACCCCCAGCTGTTTCATGCTGAGCCAGAGCTACTTGACACACGCACTGACACACATGCAGGGCCACCTGTGTCTGCTGGGGAAATCCATGCTCTGGGGATGCTGGGTTGAGCCCGTTCTGGCCTGAGCTGTGATGGGCAGCTGGTGCTGAGGGTGGCCAGTTTGTAGTAGTTTGGTTTTCTCTGGAGCCCTTTTGCTTTCTTTCCTCAGGTCTGGATCACCAATGGAGGACTGGCCAGTGTTTTTACTGTGTTTGCAAAGACAGAGGTTGTTGATTCTAATGGCTCAGTAAAGGACAAGGTCACAGCGTTCATAGTAGAGAGAGACTTTGGTGGAATCACCAGCGGGAAACCTGAGGATAAGTTAGGCATCCGAGGCTCCAACAGTGAGTGGCACGTGCATGCATGTGTGTGTATGAGAGAGAAAGAGACAAGGTGAGATTTTATCTTGATAAAAAGGTATCAAATATCAAGGTAACATGAGACTTAAGTAGTTTTGTTTCCACCCGAGCATTTGGCAAAATCTCTCCACACATCAGGCAGTGATGACTTCAAGGTGAGGTCGTCACCACCTTGTGGCGCTCAGCCTTGGAGCGAGGTGGTGCTGGGGGTCCTGGGTCAGTGTTGCAGTACAGCAGACCCCTATCTTTCCAGCCTGGGACTCCTCCTTCCTCCCTTCTCCCTCCTCCCCACCTAAGCCCAGTCGGCACTCAGTTCACTCGAGGCTGGTATCCTGTAAGTGGCTCTCGGCCCACCTGGAGCTGCCCTGTGGTCCTCACGAGGCTCAGCCTCTTGGGTCCCTTAGCTCGGACTGTGGAGGGTCTGAATGAATGAGCGAGTGAGTGAATGAACCGCGTCCCTCGAGTGGGGGTCAGGGGTAGAGCGCTTCGTCCCCCTCAGCTGAGGTCCTGGATGTCATGTGTTCCAGCCTGCGAGGTCCACTTTGAGAACACCAGGGTGCCCGTGGAAAACGTCCTCGGAGAAGTTGGAGGCGGCTTTAAGGTGCGTTGCCCTGCGTGTGCTGACCTTTGTTGCGGTCTCGTGTGCGTTGGCCCAGCTTCCCGTCACCTCCCTGCTGGCAGTGCACTGGGCTGGGCTGGCCGGGCGGCCATGCATGGCTCTCTGCATGGAGGTCAGCAGAGCGGAGAGAAGTCAGCCTTGGGAGGCAGGGGTGCAGCAGCGCTCAGTCTCACCCTCCCTCACGTAGGGGTAGAGTCCTCCCCCAGCCAGTGGAGAGAGCAGCCCAGTGGCCCTGCAAAGCTCAGGACGCACAGCCCTGGGTCCTCAGTGCTTACCCTGATTTTTTTTTCTTAGAGTAAGAATATATTTAATAACAGGTAATTCACATGACAAAATTTACCATTTTCAAATGAATGCTTTGTTGGTTTTTAGTATATTCACTGTGCTTGTGCAACCATCTCCATGGTCTAATTCTAGAACATTGCCATCACCCCAGCAAGACACCCCACACTTTCTCATGTCCCTCTCCCAGAGCTCGGCCGTCGCTGTTTCACTTTCTGCTTCTGTGGATCTGCCTGTTTTGTTTGTTTATAAATGTATTTTATTTTTGTTTTTGGCTGCATTGCGTCTTTGTTGCTGTGTGCGGGCTTTCTCTAGTTGCGGTGAGCCGGGGCTACTCTTCGTTGTGGTGCGAGGGCTTCTCATTGCGGTGGCTTCTCGTTGCGGAGCACAGGCTCTAGGCATGCGGGTTTCAGTAGTTGTGGCACGTGGGTTCAGTAGTTGTGGCTCGTGGGCTCTAGAGCACAGGTTCAGTAATTGTGGCGCATAGGCTTCGTTGCTCCACAGCATGTGGGATCTTCCCAGACCAAGGCTTGAACCTGTGTCCCCTGCATTGACAGGCGGATTTTTTTTTTCTTTCTTTTTTTGCGGTACGCGGGTCTCTCACTGTTGTGGGCTCTCCCGTTGCGGAGCACAGGCTCCGGACGCGCAGGCTCAGCGGCCGTGGCTCACGGGCCCAGCCACTCTGCGGCATGTGGGATCTTCTTGGACCGGGGCACGAACCCGTGTCCCCTGCATCGGCAGGCAGACTCTCAACCACTGCACCACCAGGGAAGCCCCATCTTCCTATTTTGAGTGTTTCATTTAGATGGAATCCATGTGTGGTCCTTCCTGTATGGCTTCTTTCACGCTGCATGATGTTTTCAAGGTTTATCCAAGTCTGGCAGCTGTCACTCCTTCTTATAGCTGAGTAACGTTCCATCGTGGGCATGGACCACGTTTTGTCCATCTGTCATCAGCTGATGGACTTTTGGGTTGTTTCAGTTTTTGGCCATTTGAATAATGCTGCTGTGAACCCTCATGTGCACGTTTTTGTGTGAATGCTGTTTTCCATTCTGTTGGGCGCACACCTGGAAGAAATGGAGGGTCAAAGGGTGACTCTATGTTTAGCTTTTTGAGGAACCGCCAAACTCTTTTCCACAACAGCTGCACTGTCTCACATTCGCAGCAGCAGTGCCTTAGGGTTCCAGTTGCTCCACATCCTTGCCAGTATGTGTGATCGTCCATTTTTAAAATTACAGCCATCCTCGTGGGCGTGAAGTGTATCTCGCTGTGGTTTCATTTGCATTTCCCTGATGATTAGTCGTGTTGAGCATCTTTTTATGCGCTTATTGGCTCTTTATCCCCTTTGTTTATTTTATTTTATTGGGTTGGCCAAAAAGTTCGTTCGATGTTTTCCATAAGATGGCTCTAGTAGCATTTAGTTGTCTTTAATTTCATTCGAAACAATTTTGCTAGATTGTATTTTGACAGCTGTCATATCAGCATGCATTTAAAAAAAAAACATCAAAATTGGTGAATTTTTGTGTAGCCATTTTAATATTGAAGGTGGAAGGAAAAAAAGCAACATTTTGGGCATATTATGCTTCATTATTTCAGGAAATGTAAAAACGCAACTGAAACGCAAAAAAATATTTGTGCAGTGTATGGAGAAGGTGGTGTGACCGATCGAACATGTCAAAAGTGTTTTGTGAAGTTTGTGCTGGAGATTTCTTGCTGGACGATGCTCCACGGTCGGGTAGACCAGTTGAAGTTGATAGATATCAATCGAGACATTAATTGAGAACAATCAACGTTATACCATGAGAGAGCTAGCCGACATACTCAAAATATCCAGATCAAATGTTGAAGATCATTTGCACCAGCTTGGTTATCTTAATCACTTTGATGTTTGGGGTCCATGTAAGTTAAGTGAAAAAAATCTTCTTGACCATATTTCCACATGGATTCTCTACTGGAATGTAATGAAAACATTCCATTTTCAAAACAAATTGTGACCGGCAATGAAAAGTGGATACTGTACAATAATGTGGAATGGAAGAGATTGTGGGGCAAGCAAAATGGACCACCACCAACCACACCAAAGGCTGGTCTTCATCCAAAGAAGGTGATGTTGTATATATTGGTGGGATTGGAAGGGAGTCCTCTATTATGAGCTCCTTCCGGAAAACCAAACGATTAAATCCAACAAGTACTGTTCCCAGTGAGACCAACTGAAAGCAGCACTTGAAGAAAAGCATCCAGAATTAATCAACAGAAAATGTATAATCTTCCATCAGAATAACGGAAGACCGCATGTTTCTTTGATGACCGGGCAAAAACTGTTACAGCTTGGCTGGGAAGTTCTGATTCATCCACCGTATTCACCAGGCTTCAGATTTCCATTTATTTTGGTTTTTAACAAAATTCTCTTAATGGGAAAAATTTCAATTCCCTGGAATACTGTAAAAGGTACCTGGAACAATTCTTTGCTCAAAAAGATAAAAAGTTTTGCGAAGATGGAATTATGAAGTTGCCTGAAAAATGGCGGAGGTAGTGGAACAAAACTGTGAATATGTTGTTCAATAAAGCTCTTGATGAAAATGAAAAAGGTGTCTTTTATTTTTACTTAAAAACTGAAGTCAGTTTTTGGCCAACCCAATATTTTATTGAAGTATAGTTAATTTACAGTGTTGTGCCATTGTCTGCTGTACAGCAAAGTAACTGTTACACACATACAGACCTTTTTTTTTTTAAATACTCTTTTTCATTATGGTTTGTCACAGAATACTGAATATAGTTCCCTGTGCTATACAGTAAGACCTTGTTATTTATCCATTCTGTATATAATAGTTTACATTTGCTAGTCCCACACTCCCAATCCCCTTCTCCACCTCCCCTCTCCCCCTTGGCAACCGCAAGTCTGTTCTCTGTGTCTGTGAGTCTGTTTCCGTTTTGTAGATACGTTCATTTGTGCCATATTTTAGATTACACATATAAGTGATATCAGATGGTATTTGTCTTTCTCTTTCTGACTGACTTCAGATAATAAGTCTTTCTGACTTACTTTATGATAATCTCTAGTTGCACCCATGTTGCTGCAAATGGCATTATTTCATCCTTTTTTATAGCTGAGTAATATTCCGTTGTATATATGTACCACATCTTCTTTATCCATTCATCTGTCAGTGGACATTAAGGTTGTTTCCATGGGCTGTTTATCTCCTTTGAAGAAATATTTTTCCAAATCTATGCCCGTCTTTAAATTGGGCTATTTGTCTTTATATTGCTGCTCTGCCCTAATTTACTGGGTGGCCTGGGTAAGTGTCTTCACAGTGGGAAGCTGCCCCCACCTTGGCTGTGGACAGGGATCAAAGCAGGACCTCCCTGGCCTCCTGAGCATTACAAGGATCACCCAAGGACCGTCAGCCAGGGCTCCAGCCACTGCTGCCCGGGAAGTGTGGAGCAGAGGGTACGGGAGGTGGAGGGCACACGATGGGCGTCTGTGTGCAGATGTCACACACAGATGAGGGAACACGTGAGTCCCCTGAAGCCCGTCCCTGGGGAGTTGCCATCCACTGTTCACACTTTTTTGTTTACCTATTTTATTATTATGTTTTTGAATTTTATTTTTTTATATACCAGGTCCTTATTAGTTACCCTTTTTAGTAGCATATATTAGGATATGTGTCAATCCCAATCTCCCAGTTCATCACACCACCACCTCCCACCCCCTGGCGCTTTCCCTGGTGTCTATACGTTTGTTCTCTACATCTGTGTCTCAATTACTGTCCTGCAAACCAGTTCATCTGTACCGTTTTTCTAGGTTCCATATATATGTGTTAATACACGATATTTCTTTTTCTCTTTCTGACTTACTTCACTCTGTATGACAGTCTCTGGATCCGTCCACATCTCTACAAATGACCCAGTTTCATTCCTTTTTATGGCTGAGTAATATTCCATGGTATATATGTACCACATCTTCTTTATCCATTCGTCTTTTGACGGGCATTTAGGTTGCTTCCATGTCCTGGCTATTGTAAATAGTGCTGCAGTGAATATTGGGGTGCATGTGTCTTTTTGAATTATGGTTTTCTCTGGGTGTATGCCCAGTAGTGGGATTGCTGGGTCGTATGATAATTCTATATTTAGTTTTTTAAGGAACCTCCATACTGTTCTCCATAGTGGCTGTATCAATTTACATTCCCACCAACAGTGCAAGAGGGTTCCCTTTTCTCCACACTCTCGCCAGCATTTGTTGTTTGTAGATTTTCTGATGGTGCCCATTCTAACTAGTGTGAGGTGATACCTCATTGTAGTTTTGGTTTGCATTTCTCTAATAATTAGTGATGTTGAGCAGCTTTTCATATGTTTCTTGGCCATCTGTATCTCTTCTTCGGAGAAATGTCTATTTAGGTCTTCTGCCCACTTTTGGATTGGGTTGTTTTTTTAATATTGAGCTGAATGAGCTGTTTATATATTTTGGAGATTAATCCTTTGTCCGTTGATTCGTTTGCAAATATTTTCTCCCATTCTGAGGGTTGTCTTTTCGTCTTGTTTGTAGTTTGCTTTGCTTTGCAAAAGCTTTGAATTTTCATTAGGTCCCATTTGTTTGTTTTTGTTTTTATTTCCATTACTCTAGGAGGTGGATCAAAAAAGATATTGCTGTGATTTACGTCAGCGTGTTCTTCCTGTGTTTTCCTCTAAGAGTTTTATAGTGTCTGGTCTTACATTTAGGTCTCTAATCCATTTTGAGTTTATTTTTGTGTATGGTGTTAGGGAGTGTTCTAATTTCATTCTTCTACATGGAGCTGTCCAGTTTTCCCAGCACCACTTGTTGAAGAGACTGTCTTTTCTCCATTGTATATCCTTGCCTCCTTTGTCATAGATTAGTTGACCATAGGTGTGTGGGTTTATCTCTGGGCTTTCTATCCTGTTCCATTGATCTATATTTCTGTTTTTGTGCCAGTACCATACTGTCTTGATTACTGTTGCTTTGTAGTATAGTCTGAAGTCAGGGAGTCTCATTCTTCCAGCTCCATTTTTTTCCCTCAAGACTGCTTTGGCTCTTCAGGGTCTTTTGTGTCTCCATACAAACGTTAAGATTTTTTTTTGTTCTAGTTCTGTAAAAAATGCCACTGGTAATTTGATAGGGATTGCATTGAATCTGTAGATTGCTTTAAGTAGTATAGTCATTTTCACAATATTGATTCTTCCAATCCAAGAACACTGTATATCTCTCTGTTTGTATCATCTTTAATTTCTTTCATCAGTGTCTTATAGTTTTCTGCATACAGGTCTTTTCTCTCTGTAGGTAGGTTTATTCCTAGGTATTTTATTCTTTTTGTTGCAATGGTAAATGGGAGTGTTCCTTAATTTCTCTTTCAGATTTTTCATCATTAGTGTATAGGAATGCAAGAGATTTCTGTGCATTAATTTTGTATCCTGCAACTTTACCAAATTCATTGATTAGCTCTAGTAGTTTTCTGGTGGCATCTTTAGGATTCTGTATGTATAGTATCATGTCATCTGCAAACAGTGACAGTTTTACTTCTTCCTTTCCAATTTGTATTCCTTTTATTTCTTTTTCTTCTCTGATTGCCATGGCTAGGACTTCCAAAGCTATGTTGAATAATAGTGGTGAGAGTGGACATCCTTGTCTTGTTCCTGATCTTAGAGGAAATGCTTTCAGTTTTTCACCGTGGAGAATGATGTTTGCTGTGGGTTTATTGTATACGGCCTTTATTATGTTGATGTAGGTTCCCTCTATGACCACTTTCTGGAGAGTTTTTATCATAAATGGGTGTCGGACTTTGTCAAAAGCTTTTTCTGCATCTGTTGAGATGATCGTATGGTTTTTCTTTTTCAGTTTGTTAATATGGTGTATCACATTGATTGATTTGCCTATATTGAAGAATCTTTGCATGCCTGGGATAAATCCCACTTGATCGTGGTGTATGATCCTTTTAATGTGTTGTTGGATTCTGTTTGCTAGTGTTTTGTTGAGGATTTTTGCATCTGTATTCATCAGTGATACTGGACTGTTCTTTTCTTTTTTTGTAGTATCTTTGTCTGGTTTTGGTATCAGGGTGGCCTCATAGAATGAGTTTGGGAGTGTTCCTTCCCCTGAAAATTTCTGAAGAGTTTCAGAAGGTTGGGTGTTAGCTCTTGTCTAAATGTTTGATAGAATTCACCTCTGATGCCATCTGGTTCTGGATTTTTGTTTTTTGGAAGATTTTTAATCACAGTTTCAATTTCATTACTTGTGATTGGTCTGTTCATATTTTCTATTTCTTTCTGGTTCAGTCTTGGAAGGTTATACCTTTCTAAGAGTTAGTCCATTTCCTCCAGGTTGTCCATTTTATTGGCATAGAGTTGCTTGTAGTAGGCTCTTAGGATGCTTTGTATTTCTGCAGTGCCTGTTGAAACTTCTCCTTTTTCATTTCTCATTTTGATTTGAGTCCTCTCCCTCTTTTTCTTGATGAGTCTGGCTAAAGGTTTATCAGTTTTGTTTATCTTCTCAAAGAACCAGCTGTTACTTTTATTAATCTTTGCAATTGTTTTCTTTGTTTCTATTTCATTTATTTCTGCTCTGAGCTTGATGATTTCTTTCCTTCTACTAACTTTGGGTTTTGTTTGTTCTTCTTTCTCTAGTTCCTTTAGGTGTAAGGTTAGATTGTTTATTTGAGATGTTTGTTGTTTCTTGAGGTAGGATTTTATTGCTATAAACTTCCCTCTTAGAACTGCTTTTGCTGCATCCCATAGGTTTTGGATTGTCGTGTTTTCATTGTCAGTTGTCTCTAGGTCTTTTTTTTTTTTTTTTTTTTTGCGGTACGCGGGCCTCTCACTGTTGTGGCCTTTCCCGTTGCGGAGCACAGGCTCCGGCCACGCAGGCTCAGCGGCCATGGCTCACGGGCCCAACCGCTCCGCAGCATGTGGGATCTTCCCGGACCGGGGCACAAACCCGCGTCCCCTGCGTCGGCAGGTGGACTCTCAACCACTGCGCCACCAGGGAAGCCCTCTAGGTATTTTTGATTTCCTCTTTGATTTCTTCAGTGATCTCTTGGTTATTTAGTAACATATTGTTTAGCCTCCATGTGTTTGTGTGTTTTACGTTTTTCTTCGTGTAATTTATTTCTAATGTCATAGCGTTGAGAACAAGCATAGAGAACATGCTTGATATGATTTCAGTTTTCTTAAATTTACTGAGGCTTGATCTGTGACCCAAGATGTGATCGATCCTGGAGAATGTTCTGTGTGCACTGGAGAAGAAAGTGTAATCTGCCGTTTTTGAACGGAATGTCCTATAAATACCAGTTAAATCTCTGTGGTCTGTTGTGTCACTTAAAGCTTGTGTTTCCGTATTTTCTGTCTGGATGATCCGTCCACTGGTGTAAGTGAGGTGTTCAAGTCCCCCACTATGGTGTTACTGTCGATTTCCTCTTTTATAGTTGTTAGCAGTTGCCTTATGTATTGAGGTGCTCCTATGTTGGGTGCATATATATTTACAACTGTTGTATCTTCTTCTTGGATTGATCCCTTGATCATTATATAGTGTCCTTCCTTGTCTCTTCTAACATTCTTTATTCTAAAGTCTATTTTATCTGATACAAGTATTGCTACTCCAGCTTTCTTTTGATTTCCATTTGCATGGAATATCCTTTTCCATCCCCTCACTTTCAGTCTGTATGTGTCCCTAGGTCTGAAGTGGGTCTCTTGTAGACAGCATCTATATGGGTCTTGTTTTTGTATCCATTCAGCGAGCCTGTGTCTTTTGGTTGGAGCGTTTAATCCGTTCACGTTTAAGGTAATTATTGATATGTATGTTCCCATTACCATTTTCTTAATTGTTATGGCTTTTTGGGTTTTTTTTTTATCGCAGTGTGCGGGCCTCTCACTGTCGCAGCCTCTCCCGTTGTGGAGCGCAGGCTTCAGATGCACAGGCTCAGTAATTGTGGCTCCCGGGCCTAACCGCTCCGCGGCATGTGGGATCCTCCTGGACCGGGGCACGAACCCGTGTCCCCCACATTGGCAGGCGGATTCTTAACCACTGCGGCACCAGGGAAGCCCTGGGTTTGTTTTTGTAGGTCCTTTTCTTCTCTTGTGTTTCCCACTTAGAGAAGTTCCTTTAGCATTTGTTGTAGAGCTGGTTCGGTGGTGCTGAATTCTCTGAGCTTTGCTTGTCTGTAAAGCTTTAGATTTCTCCCTCGAATCTGAATGAGATCCTTGCTGGGTAGAGTAATCTTGTTGTAGGTTCTTCCCTTTCATCACTTTAAATATGTCATGCCCACTCCCTTCTGGCTTGTACAGTTTCTGCTGAGAAATCAGCTGTTAACCTTATGGGAGTTCCCTTGTATGTTATTTGTCATTTTTCCCTTGCTGCTTTCAGTAATCTTTCTTTGTCTTTAATTTTTGCCAATTTGATTACTGTGTGTCTCGGCATGTTTCTCCTTGGGTTTATCTTGTATGCAACTCTCTGAGCTTCCTGGACTTGGGTGCCTATTTCCTGTCCCATGTTAGGGAAGTTTTCGACTATAATGTCTTCAGATATTTTCTCGGGTCCTTTCTTTCTCTCTTCTTCTTCTGGGACCCCTAGAATGTGAATGTTGTTGCGTTTAATGTTGTCCCAGAGGTCTCTTAGGCTGTCTTCATTTCTTTTCATCCTTTTTTCTTTATTCTGTTCCTCAGCAATCAGTTCCACCATTCTGTCTTCCAGGTCACTTATCCGTTCTTCTGCCTCACTTATTCTGCTATTGATTCCTTCTAGTATAGTTTTCATTTCAGTTTTTGTATTGTTCATCTCTGTTTGTTTGTTCTTTAATGCTTCTAGGTCTTTGTTCAACATTTCTTGCATCTTCCCGATCTCTGCCTCCATTCTTTTTCCGAGGTCCTGGATCATCTTCACTATCATGATTCTGAATTCTTTTTCTGGAAGGTTGCCTATCTCCACTTCATTTAGTTGTTTTTCTGGGGTTTTATCTTGTTCCTTCATCTGGTACATAGCCCGCTGCCTTTTCATCTTGTCTGTCTTTCTGTGAATGTGGTTTTTGTTCCACAGGCTACAGGATTGCAGTTCTTCTTGCTTCTGCTGTCTCCACTGTTCACACTTTTGGTGCTTGTCTTTCTAGACCTTTTTAAATAGTTTACATCACTGAAATATTTCTGCATGTGTGTGTGTGTGTAAGAGGTGATAGCTGGTATTTTTCA
The DNA here is from genome assembly GCF_059928025.1 of Delphinapterus leucas. NCBI lineage: Eukaryota > Metazoa > Chordata > Mammalia > Artiodactyla > Monodontidae > Delphinapterus > Delphinapterus leucas. The sequence continues at coordinate 102,655,373 of NC_143138.1, forward strand.
CTTATCAACAAGCCCCCATAGTCTTTTCATGCTAGGGAATTTGATTTGCTGAGGTTCAGAACCACACAGCATTTCCTCATGTGGTGACGCCACGTTCACTGTCCCTGGGTCTCCAGGATCGAGCATTTAGCGCAGTTTCCCTTCTTCCCCACTCGGGACTGCACTGCATGGCATGTATCCTTATACATAACTTGCACACTTCTCTCATCACCTCCTGAGTTTAAATACCAGTCAAGTTTCTGGGTCAGAGGACGTGGTCATTTTTAAGTTCTTGGTCCATGTTGCCATGTTGCCTGCTGGACGGTTGGACTGTGTGTAAGGTCTTTTCCCAGTCCTTTCCAACTCTGCATTAAAAATTTTTTTCCATTGTGTTATGTGAGAAGTGATGGTTTTAGTATACAAAAGAAAAACAGATTTCTAAAGCCCTATCTTGTGATGAGTGGGATTGCCTGCCAGTCAGCCTCAGCACTGAAAAGCGCGACACGCTAGGGTGATCCCAGCGATGGCGGGTAGGATGACCACAGGCCTGGGGAATGCCGATGCCACGTGCGGTCAAGTAGGAGGTTCATCGGGGCGCAGAGGCGGTCAGCGACGGGGGCTGCGGGGACGGCCGTGTCTCGTACCTGGAGTGTAGTTGTGGGAGGGGACTGCTCTGCGGTAGGAAGGTGACCACACAGCAGGATCAGGCCTGGGTGGGAGGGAACGCCTAGGCTCACGAGCCCTTTCAGGTAAGGCTGAGCCGGCCAGGCCTTCCATCCTCCTGGGGACTGGGGCCTGGTGTCCAGTCCTCTCCTCCTCTTGTTCTTGTTGTAAGTGAAGCTGAGAATCAACCACGAAGGGGCTGTGACGTTAAGTTTGTTCATGCAACTGTGAGGTGGCCTTTAAGAACCAGTCTGGGAGAAGGGACCAAGGGTGGGGGTTCAGTTCCTGCTTGCAGTCCTGGCAGGTCAAGCAGGACCGGTGTCCCCCCTCCTCGTCCCCCCTCCATGTCCTGAGACACAGGGAGTCTGACATTACAGGTCACAGGCCCGAGTGGAGGCACAACAGGTCACACTGCACTGTGGCCTCGCCGAGCCCCAGCTTCTGGCCGTGCCCACCGAGTTGCCCACCCGCCTCGGACTCGCCTGTCAGGACCAGTGCTGCCTGTCCAGTGGCTGGAGCAGGTGTTTCCAGTCTCCCCAGCCCCACAGGATCTGTTTTGAGAGTCCCCATTCAGGTTATTTGGCAAGTAGTCATAAATTCAAACTCAGAGGCACATTTGGTTAATCCCAGTCACGCAGGCGAGCAGTCGGTACAAGCAGTGCCACGTGTGAAGCTGAGTCCCAGGCTGCTTGCTGCCCCCAGACCCCAGCCCTGCCTTGAGGCCTCCTCCTCGGGCCTCACAGGCTTGAGCAGAGGTGGGCAGGTGACAGCGTCCTCTAGGAGCCTGGTGCTGGTGGCCACACGTCCACCGTGTGCCTGGGATGCCCCTCCTCGCCTGCTGCCTGGGTGGCTATGGTCTCTAGGTCCCTTTAGGTCTGTAAGGGGGTGCCTCCCCAAACCCGGGTAGTCTGGTACTTGGGAAGCAGTGTGTGTGCTTGCCATTGGCTTTAGGGAGAAAGTTGGGTTTGGAAGAGAGGCGTGAGGCTGACAAAACTCCTTAGCTAGGGTCATTACTGTAGGCACTGTGGGGGGAGGAGCGCGTCACGTTTGTGAAAGGGACTGGCTCAGTGCAGGGTGCACGGGCCTGCATGTCAGGCAGCTGCGTGCTCTGTGACTGGCTTACCACTTGGAACCTCTGGCTCTTCATCTGTGAAAGGAGGACCCTGACGCTGAAGCGTTGCTGGGAAAGTGAGGAGTTGGCAGTGGGTACCCAGCCAGTCTTAGTTTCTGCTCTCTTCCCCTGAGGCTGAGGGAAGTGGCCACTTACTTTGGAATAAGTGTGTCCCATTTCTTTGTTTTGCGGGGGGGGCGGTGTGTGCCTTCAGGGATGTTTGTGAGAGCATCTCAGTGACAGATTGCCTGGTTCTGAGGCATTGGGACTGTGTTCCCTCCCGGCCCAGGGAGGGTTGGCAGGGTGACTAACTCCATCTGGATGCTGCCTGTTGTCTTCAAGAAAGCTTTTGGTAAAACCAGATGAGCACTGTTGCGGTCTGTCCCCTTCAGCCCTCTAGGCCCTCAGCTTTCCCAGCTGGACCCGCGCTGAGCCCTCCTCTCTCTGCAGGTGGCCATGAACATCCTCAACAGCGGGCGGTTCAGCATGGGCAGTGCCGTGGCTGGGATGCTCAAGAAACTGATCGGTACGTAAGTCAGGGACAGCAGCCCTTTGCGGCAGCTTGCCCCTGGTGCCCCTGCCTGCTTGGCCCAGGGGCTCTGCCACGTCCCTGGGCGGGCGGGCCAGCGCTGAGCCAGGCCGCTGACAGCCAGTCCTGTCCAAATCTAGGATCAGGGCTTCGATTTAGACTGAAGGGTGCACTGAGGCTGCCCCTGAAGGGCTAGTGTTGAGGTTTCAACACGCACAGGATGGGGGAGGCGGGGGGCCTTCTGGTGGAGGTAGAGAGGGGTGGCTGCTCTGCCCGCTGAGTGAACACCTGAATGTGAGCTGGACACCGAAAAGCCTGAGCGCTGGTTCTCTGTGGATGACTCTGCACAGTGGGTGAGCCGCGGGGTCAGGTTGGGGACCTTGGTCCCTCAGCCTTTGGATTGTCCCTTTCCTCTTTTATGGTCACTGAACCCTAGACTTCCCTTTGCCAGTGAAGTTAAAACAGCCTGATAGGGGTTTTGGGGGACACGGAACGTCACTGCCATCTTTGCTTTGTGTGAGGGACCACAGGGACACGCAGGGCCCTGGCTGTGGTGCGGGCGTACCCGGGGCCAGCTCCCCACTGGGTGCTCAGGAAGCTGCTCAGAGTTCAGGGCAGAGTTCGTTTATAGACAAAGGGACGGACGCTCAGAGCGGGGGAGTGATTTGCCCGAGATCACACTCCCCGATCAGACTGTGAGCTCAGGGCTTGTCTCCCTCTGCAAAGCTTCCCCCAAGGCCCTGAGCCCATCTGGACTGTGCTTCCTTGTCTGGAAAACTCCTCAATGCAAGGGCTTCGCTCTCATGGTCAGTCTGTCCCCAAAAGGATGTAGAGCCCCTGAGATCGCAAGGCCCAGAAATGGGGCAATGTGGGAGCCTGTCCACCCTGCGTGTCTACCCTGCGAGCCCGCTGTGAGAGTGGGTTACGCGTGAATGTCCGTGGGGAGTGTTGGGAGAGCGCTGGCTGCAGGGAGGGGGTCCGCTGTGGTCACAGGGCTGGCGCGGAAGCCACGGGCCACCCTCCTGCTGCCAGATGGACACATGTGCCGGGTGTGAGCCTGCTTCTCTGTGCAGGGCGTCCCGTGGCCTTTGCTGTGTCTCTGAGGTCAATAGTGTTGATGAGGGCACGGAGACCACGTGGCCCAGGCTCGGCTGCTAAGAGCGAGAGTTGGGTCCAGACGTGTCTGACTGGCTCCTGATCCTGCTCTGTCCCCCACCCTGGGTGCCACTCAGAGGGGACAGTCACTCCAGAATCCGGAGATGTTGGAAGGCAGGGCTCTCATTTTCAGGGCGTCGGTCTCAGCAGACCCGCTTCTCGTAGATCCTGCCTGAGCGTTTGAAGGGTGGTGACGATAGACTGAGGAAATCGTTTTAAGACAGCCGGAAAATTGTTCTTTGATAACTCTGCTCCTCTTCAGAAATGACCGCCGAGTACGCCTGCACAAGGAAACAGTTCAACAGGAACCTCAGCGAGTTTGGCTTGATTCAGGTATGGAGGGTCAAGCACGGCACGGGCTGACTCTACCTCGTGGGCATTGAAAGTGTGCTTGGGGGTCTGTACTGCCGACTCCTAGGCGGTGATTTGGGGAGAAGATGAGCACGTGGCCCCTTTTACGGGTGCCGGGCCTTGGTGCTCTTGGGCACTGGGCCTAGTCTGAATTACCTTCTCTGCTGCTCGGCAGGTTTGGGTCTCAGTATAGGCAGATTCTTTCTTGATTGTGTATTTTTCTGAACGCTCCAGGAGAAGTTTGCCCTGATGGCTCAGAAGGCTTACGTGATGGAAAGTATGGCCTACCTCACCGCGGGGATGCTGGACCAGCCGGGCTTCCCTGACTGCTCCATCGAGGCCGCCATGGTGAAGGTAACCCCATGCACAGCGTGCCTGCCGTCTTCCTCCTTAGTTTGTCGCTGCTTAGGTATTTGCGAGGTGCCCACCGTGCCAGGCACCCCTGGGATGCAGCCGGGGAGAGCAGAGTAGCGTAGGAGCGGCGGCAGAGGGCAGCGTCCAGCTTACGAGAAGCCATTGTCTCCCAGCAAGCTGCTGGTGATGACAGCAAAAGAAGAGGATGCACACTGTGTATCGCAACTTCCTGCCTTCCTAACAAAGCAGCTGGGCTTCCTTGGGAAGGACTGTGCTGTCCTGAGTCTGTGGTCTTCCTGCATTTTGGTATCAAAACTTCCTTTCATGAACTAGCTGGTTGAGGTAAATAGCACAGAGTTCCCTGTGCTTCTGTCTTGTTTTGGGGAGGGGGGTCAGTTTTTGGCCACCAGTGAGACGTGACAGTCAGGGCTCCTACCTGGGTCGTCTCATCCCAAAGCCCAGTCCTCCGCGTGCAGCCTCCCACCCCGTCCGCAGCCACCTGGCCCCGAGGCAGAGGGTCCTCCTCCTGAAGGGGCTTTGGGGCTGACAGCCCTGTGCTGACCTCGCCCCGGGTCCACGGCAGGTGTTCAGCTCCGAGGCCGCCTGGCAGTGTGTGAGCGAGGCACTCCAGGTCCTCGGGGGCTCAGGCTACATGAGGGACTACCCGTACGAGCGCATCCTGCGCGACAGCCGCATCCTGCTCATCTTCGAGGTGAGTGCGCCGCCCGCCGGGCTCTCGGCCCTGCCCCGCTCTGCTGTGGACCCCAGAGCCTTGTGGTCCTGGCGCCAGGCCGCAGAGCCCGGGCCGGCTGGCGCGTCCTCTCGCTCGACTGCCCGCAGGTCTCCGCCTGGGAGGCCGGGGTGCAGCCTCCAGTGCCCATTCCAGGTGATGAGGCAGCTGGCAGGGTCACCCCAAGGGCACTCCCTGGCGACTCTGATGTTGGGAGTTCAGAGGCTGGGAGCAGGGAGGAAAGGGCATTGGGACCCCAGAGTCGCCTTTGGGGCGCTACTGGTCTGGTCGCGCAGCCTGGCTGAGAGAGGACGACTCCAGAACACCAGTGTGGTGAGGGGCTGGGGTCTCAGGAAGCAGCGCACTTGGCCTTGGGGGCAGAGAGGGCAGGGGAGTGGAGTGTGCCAGGTCCTGACAGGACCTTACCTGCTGGCACCAGGTAAACGGAGGGAGCAGCGGCCGGTCTTGCTCGGCGGGGCTGGGGTATTGGTGGGGCAGGGTGGGCAGGGCAGAGGGGCTGGGCGGGAAGGCCAGAGAGTAGCCAGCCATGGAAGCCTATTTGGATCGTACTGTGAGGGCCGGGAAGCAGTAACAAAGTTTGGAGCAGGGAATGGCTTGCTTGCGTTTGCGACCCTGGAAATGCCCCAAGCCTGCCCAGGGCGTAGGTGGCAGCGGTGCGGCCAGCGGCTGTGGAGGGGGGCCGGCCAGGATTTCAGGCTGGACACAGGTGTGCGGAGACAGACCCTGGGACCAGTGCGAGGCTGGGCGCCTGGGGGGCTCCCCCTCCAGGGGAAAGACCACATTGGCTGCTGGTGTCCCCTGTGTCCTCTCCCTTAGTGGACAGGGCGCGGCCAGCCCAAGGCCCCAGGGACAGGTCCCACCTCGCGACCCTGCTGCCCCAGGCCTGCCTCTCCCAAGGCCCTTCCCCTTGGCCCCGGGCGAGTGCGGTCCTCCGTGGCTGGTGGGGTGGTCAGCACAGGTTCAGGGGCTCTGAGGGGTGCAGGGCCCTCAGCGTGAAGCCAAGACCACCCGGGACGGGCCTGGGTCAGCCTGGAGTTCTCCCTGCTGCCACTTCCGCTCCCATGGAGTCTCCGTCCGTGGCGCGGCCTGGCGGTGTGCCCCAGTCCAGCCCCTGCCTCTCTGACTCTCAGCACCACTGTGCACGACGGGCACAAGCCCCCTGGTCTGTGTCCCCGAGGTCACGTGGCTCACGGTTGGGGGGGGGTGCCCGGGGGTGGCAGCAGGGAAGAGGTAGCCCCCGGGGTATTGGCACCTGGCACTGCGGTGCGGCCAGCTGCTTCCCGAGGAGCCGGGCCTGGACCGAGCTAGTAGTGGGCCCACTAAGGACTTGTGTCCTGGGTACTAGTACCCTTCACTTCCTTTAAGGGGGCTGTTTCTCTGCTTAAAAGAAGTAAAATCAGAAGCTTGGAAAAAGGAATGACTCATGCACAGTTGGTCATGGGATGGGGTAGGTCCCAGAGGGAGGCCGCCGCCACCTGGTCAGCCCCAACTTGTCCCGTGGAAGCAGTAGCCCACGTGTTGCCCTGGCCCCCGGTCACAACCCTGCTCCCAGCTGCTTCTGAAGAGTGAGCGGGATGCAGCAGGGCCTAGCCAGTCACACACGCGGCACTGCTAGGGCTGCCCTGACGTGGGCAGCCTTTGACCTGGATAATGTTGGCCACAGGGAACCAACGAGATTCTCCGAATGTACATCGCCCTGACAGGCTTGCAGCATGCCGGCCGCATCCTGACTGCAAGGGTCAAGTAGGTACCGCGTCCACCGTCTGCCCCTCGGGTCCACCCTGCCCAGCAGAGGCCTGTTCCGGGGCAGACAGAGAAGGGTGCTGCCTCATCCGTAGACCAGGCGTGCAGCCTGGCAGGGCTCAGTTGACTCACAGGCTGGCTGGAGGGAGGGGACAGGGAGGGGCCAGCTGCCTGGGAAGCCGCCAGGGCCCTGCCCTCCTCCCCTGCAGCTCCCGTCTAGAACCGGGGCGAGGAGGGGTGCCAGCTCCAAGGCCAACACAAGACTAGTTTCCTCTCCTGACCCCCATCCTGCGGCCAGGGCAGTGAGTAGTCCCTGCCGGCGCCCAGGCGTGGCTGGCCCGGAGGATTTTTCAGGCTACTCGGGGAGAGAATGACCTGGAAGCAGGTGTGACCCGGGTGTCCCCTCGGGCTGTAGAGGAGACGGCTGCTCCCTGACGAACTGTCAAGGTCCTGGGTTGGCCCCTCTGGCTTTGCATAGTCAGGGAGCTTTTGCCCGGGTTCCCTAGAGCTGCTGGCATGGAGGCGGGGCCGTGTTGCTGGGCAGCAGGAGCCGGCTGCAGGGCCTCAGCTTACAGAGCCTGGGTTCTCTGCAGGCAGCTTAAACAGGGCAATGTGACCACCATCATGGAGACTGTCAGCCAGAGGGTTCGGGACTCCCTGGGCCGAACTGTGGACCTTGGGCTGACAGGGAAGCTCGGAGCCGTGCACCCCAGCATGGAGGTGAGTGGGTCCAGCCAGGGGTATCCCCTTCCCAGAGGGGGCGTGGCAGGGGCACCGGGGAGGACCAGGCAGTCCGAGGGCCACCAGATGCCTTCTCCACCCTGTCACGGTGGAGAACAGCCAAGCCTGGCAGCAGGGCCTGGGCACCACGCGAGTGCGGTGCTGAGCAGAATCCTCCCCCCGGCTCCCCAGGACAGTGCCCACAAGCTCGAGCAGAATGTGCACGACTTCAGCCGCACCGTGGAGACCCTGCTGCTTCGCTTTGGCAAGGTACCTGGGGGCAGCGAAGCGGGCCAGCATCTGTGAGATGACATTTTTGCCAAGCGTGGGGACCAGGCCTAGAAATCTTGGTCACCTTGGAGGGCTGGGGAAGCAGGGCTGGCTGTGGCCCTGGGGACCACTCAGCTAGCTGGGGAGCGTGGGGGGAGCCCCTGCTGGGTGGGCACCTTCTAGGTGACCAGAGGCTCCCTGGAGCCGGGAGGGGCAGCCCCACCTGGACCTTACTCTTAGGACCTGATCTGTGTCTCTTGCATCCAAAGGTGATAATAAGTGCCGGCCGGTGGTCTGAGCCAGGCTTCTGGGACATGATCTTGTCTTGACTCCTGCCCAGATCTGGACAGAGCTAAGGGAAAACCCGAAGGGAAGGCAGTGTTAGCCCTGCTCCCCCAGGGTGTAGAGAGAGGCTCAGAGATGAGCAAAGGTGGGCCTGGGAGAGTGTGTTGGAGTCATGTCCAGGCGGCCAGTCTCCACCCTGCCCTCTGTTCCCAGACCATCGTGGAGGAGCAGTTGGTCTTGAAGCGAGTGGCCAACATCCTCATCAACCTGTACGGGATGACGGCCGTGCTGTCGCGGGCCAGCCGCTCTATCCGCGTGGGGCTCCAGAACCACGACCATGAGGTGGGCCTGCCCCTCCCGCCCGCACAGGAAGCCTCCCTGCAGGGGTCCTCCTGCTGCACTTTAATGAGGCTGGGTAGTGGGGAAGGGAGGGGCTGGGCGCGTCCAGGGCTGTGTCCCGGGGGTCAGGGTGAGCACGGGGTCCATGCCAGCTGACCCAGAAATGGGTGGGGTTGCCAAGTTGTGTCCGTGGCCATAGCTGGTGCCCTCAGCTCCCAGGGGCGGGTCTGTGCTGTTCAGGACACAGGGCCACTGCCCTTCACCTTCCTGCCTGCGGGCGGGGAGGGGAGTGAGTGTCGAATCCGAAACACAGCGCCCTCCCCCCACGTGCCAGCAGGGTGGGTGCCGTCTGAGCACCTGCTGTGCGCACGCCCTCAGTCTTGACGTGCACCGTGGCTGCAGGGATTGAGTCACCCTGGGGACAGGGCTGGTTTGGCTCACGGCTGCCATGGCTTCTGAGCCAGGCCACCTGACCCTGGTCAAGCTGCCCACTTTGGCTGACAGACTGAGTTCTTCGAAGCTCAGAGGTCAGGCTCCAGGCAGGGCGGCCCTAAGGCCCAGCGATCCCAGGGTCCTCAGCAGTCATCCTCTCGGTTCTGGCAGGTTCTGTTGGCCAACATCTTCTGCACGGAAGCTTACTACCAGAATCTCTTCGCTCTGTCTCAACTGGACAAGTGTAAGTGGACGGCTCAGGTTGGGGGAGAGTGGGGGGGGGGTGGGACCTGATGCCAGGTGAGAGCCTCTTGGGGGGACCCCTGTACCCAGCTGACCAGCGGAGGGAGGAGCGCAGGACTCCACGCAGCTCTGAGCACTGGCACCCCACACCCACCGTGCTGACGTGGCTGTCACCGCCTGCAGTGGGGATGACGAAATGGCTTCTCCAGCAGGTGGGGTCGCCAGGGGGCAGCCCAGAATCACTTCCTGGGGACGGGCTGCCACCTTCAGGGCTCCTTCACACCAGAGGGCTGACTTCGTGGTAACAGGAATTGCTGGAACATTTTTTTCCAAAGATCACCTACTCTTCCTCTTTCCCTCCCAGATTCTCCGGAAAATCTTGATGAACTGATCAAGAAAGTGTCCCAGCAGGTCCTAGAGAAGCGAGCCTACGTCTGTGCCCACCCTCTGGACCGGACATCCTGAAACGGGGGGACAGCATCCCTGCTGCTGTCCGCCTGACACACGCCTTCCAGAAGGTAGAGAACTTGCTTTATTAGAAGCTGACCAAGTTCTCTGACGGGCTTTCTCCAGGCCCCCGTGGGCACTGTTGCCTGACACGATCCCGGGCTCTGAGCCGACACGGGGAGAGCGCGGAGCTGCTGAGACTCGCCTGACCGGGAGGCTTCGGGGTGGAAGCTGGCCTGGGGTGGTAGGGCCGGGTCGCCATTTCTGCCAGACCACACGTTCTCCAAGAAACAGCTTGAAAACCGCGCATGTGTCATTCTTTAAGCTAGGAGCCAAAGGAAGAGGACAGTTTGCGTTTCCCCTTCTAGTGTTTGTTTGCTGCACTGGTCACCTGTTTCCTCAGAGCCAGCCTCACAACCTCTTGACCCCGCGCTCCCCCCTGTGGTGGTGGCTTCCAGGGCCCTTTGTCCTCATGTGTGAGAAGAGGGCTCCAGGAGCAGAGGGGCAGGTGCCCGGGCCACGGCGCCGTGCGGGTTTGGTCCTGCGCAGGTGATGTTGCTGCTGCCTGACAGCAGGTGCTGCTCCTAGCTGGTGCTTCTCTGCCCCTTGACAAGGACGAGCAGCATCTTCTGGCGGCACAGACGGGCCTCTACACACCTGCCCTGGTGTGCTCACCTGGCAGGCTTCCCGCTCGGGCGGTTCCCAGTGCTTTGCCCATCACAGGCGTTGCCTTGAGGCGGCCAGGCTTTGGTTCTGGGAGGAGGAGCCGTCATCCACCTGCGGGGATAGGCCTGCTGCCGGCGTTGTGACAGCTCATCTTCCCGATGACACTGCAGCTTCTTTGCTGGCGTAGATGGAGAGGTCATGGCTTCTCACCTGGTGCCAGGAGAGCAGTCTGCAGGGAGCTGTTCTCACCCATGTGACTTCAGGTGTGCACCCTGGGGCTGGGAAGGGCCGGAGCAGCGAGCCTGCTGTCCCTGCACTGGACCACAGCGGTGACCCTGAGCCTGGGACCCTGCCTGCGGCCCCAGAGCCTGGGGCCTCTACTGAAGGGAGGTGGCACAGTCCAGAGGAGGGGAGTAGACCAGTTTCAGCAGCTTGTCAGCACGTCCTCCGGTTTCACGGAGCTGTTACCAGCAGCCCTTAGGAGTCAGGGAAGGAAAGCACTCCACCGTTTATCCAGTCTAGCTTTCTGGGCAAGGGGTCTCTTTCTGGGCAAGGGGTCTGTGGCCAGATCAACTCACCGCTCTTTCTCCCTGAAGATTCTGGTTCTATTAATTCACAGGTTTGGTTCTCTACCTATAAATGATTTCTGGTCCCTCTTCACAAACGGGGGATGAAGAGGACTTGGAGGGGTGGTGTGGCCAGGCCCCCGCCCGCCCCCACGGGTGACAACCGGCTGTGTCTGGGAGCCGGAAGGGCCCAGCAGCGCCCAGAGCCTGCCGAGGCTGGTCATGGGTAACACAGTGTGAAGCCTGAAAGCCCTTAGCCCTACCTTCGAACGCCTCCCTTTCATAGAAACCAAGCCCAGAGCGGTGGCAGGACCTGCCACCCCGTCACACAGCAAGTGAATCCAGCTGGAACCAGCAGTTCCGGCCAGCCTGCGCTCTGAAGCCGGCCCCCCGCCGAATCCTGATTTCCCAGCCCAGGAGTGTGGCTGCTAAAACAGAACAGCTGCCGCCCACAGTTAGTTACCTGTCCTGGGCTTTGGCGCGGGAGGGGCCGGCAGCTCCAAGAACGGCGGTGGCTGTGTGTACACATCAAAGTCCTGGGGGCGCCGGTCCCAGCCCCAGCTCTCTCGGTGCAGCACCGGCTCCAGTATGTTAGCAAACAGTGCTTTCTCCCTCCACTCCTACATTGGGGGGCAGCAGGTCAGGGGGAGGCCCCTGCGGACGCCCACCGGAGACCCACTCCCGCCACCCACCTCTGTGACGGCGCCGAGGGGTGGCAGCCCCAGGTGATGTGTCCTCCCCGTGCTGTGGAGACCCACTCCCGCCACCCACCTCTGTGACGGCGCCGAGGGGTGGCAGCCCCAGGTGATGTGTCCTCCCCGTGCTGTGAAGACCGGTCACTTGGAACCCGTTGGGTGTGAGCCAGGCGTCACGGGACTTCCTCTTGGCTTTTCTCTTCTCCTCATCTGAATCCTGAGGCTCCACTGTGGCTGACAGGTAGCTCTGGGAGTACGTGAGTCTCTTTCTCGGCTCCTGGAAATGCGAGCAGACGTGGATAGATGGGCTGACAGCGGACCTCGGTGGGGCTGACCGGCTGCCAGTCTTGGGGGCAGGATGCTGGCTCCTGGCGGTGCGGGGTGCATGCTGGTTACCAGAGCCAGGCAGCAGCCCAGTGAGGGCCACGTCCCTGTCCCCTTTGACAGAGCCCTTTCCTGAAGTGGTCAGGGCTGGAAGGAAGCCTAAGCCCAGGCTTTCCCCGCTGGGGTTAGGCTGCCTTTCCTAGGCAGCAATGAAGGGTTACCAAGAGCCCAGAACCTGCGGCCGTTCACAGCCATGCACACCTGGACAGGCGCTGGGAGCCTCTGGGCTCAACTTGGCAGGTACAGGGTTCACGCCTCTCTGTGCCAGCGCTACTCCCCACTCCGGACACCCCCCACTGCCCTGCCTGGAGTGGAGGTGCGTGGCTGGAGCTCCCCACCCTGGGCCTTAACTCACCTTGGCCATCTCTCGACACAGCTCCTCCTTTGCAAGCTCTGTAGAGTTCAGGGTCTGGATACTATAGTTGTAGACAGCATCCTTGGCCGGGGCTGAGATCTTGGTCACCTTCACGACAGACTTGGGAGACTTCCTGCTGACCTCGTAGGCCCCTGAGATGTGTTTCTGGAGAAAGAGACACCAGTCATTCCTCACAAGTGACCTGCTCGCCAGCGACTGTCAGTGTGGATCCAGCCAGCTGATCTCTGGGACACGGCTGCACTGCACGTATCTGTCCTGAGAGCATAAACAGACCCCTGGCAAAAGGGCCATCGAGACAAGCCCTCACTGTTGACATTGAAATTCGAGGACCGAAAAAGTTGAACCCTCCTGTATTTTCGTGGGAATGTACATTGGTAAAAGCCACCATAAAGGACAGTATCAAAGTTCCTAACAAAAGTAAAAGGAGCCCAGCCCCAGGAGCACTCCTGGGCATGTATCTGGAGAAACCCATAATTGGAAATGAACCAGGCGCCCCACGGTTATAGTTCCAACAGCCAGGACACAGAAACAAGCAAAATGTCCACTGACAGATGACTGGATACAGACAATATGGTACATATATACAATGGACTATATTACTCAGCCATAAACAACAATGAAATAATGCTATTGGCAGCACCATGCATGGACCTGGGATACTCATACAGTAAGTGAAGTGAGTCACACGGAGGAAGACGAATAGCATATGGTATCACTTATCCCTAGGACTGAACAATAGATACACATGAACACAGCATGAACACTGTGTAACACACAGTGTTACAAAACAGCAACACACTTACTTGGAAAACGAACGTAGGGCTCACAAAAAAAAAAAAAGTACAGGCAAAGGATAAATTAGGAGGTCGACCTTCATATACACACAAGTATGTATATATATGTGTGTATATATATGTGCATATGTCTATGTGTGTATATATGTATATACATTTGATGGAGAATCAACATGGACCTCCTGTAAAGCAAAGGGAACTCTGTTCAACATTCTGCAATAACCTATATGTGAAAAGAATTCGAAATAGAATAGATACATGAATATCAATAAGTGAATCAGGTTAATGTACACCGACACCAAACACCACACTGTAAATTACCCCTACTGCAACATACCATAAGAATTAAACTGAAAAAGAACGCAAAAGGAAAGACATGGGTAGACTTTTCGCCTCCCGCCTCGGTGATATGCGCTGGTGTCACATCCCAGCAGCCTCAGCAGCCTGCGGTCTCAAGGGTGCACTGAGGTGGAGCGGAGACACCTGAGGACGATGTGCCTGCAAATGCAGCCCCTTAAAGCTGTCGTGCCTCTTCCTTTCTGGGGGGAACCAAACCTTCAGAACCTTGGTGGGCCTTCCTAGAGCTAAAAGGAAGCCAAGTGCACCCCAACCATGGGGGACCACCTAGGCTGCAGGAGATTCAACACGTGCCCGAGCCTCCACGGCTGCTGCTGGTGGGCTTCCCACATCCAGCCTCCTTGCCAGGAGTCACCCCACCTACACACCGCAGCACCCGCGGCTTTAGCCAGGGTTCGGAGTTTTCGGGGGCGTGAAGCTTCACACGGAAGAGGTAGAGACACACAAGCCCTTGGTGGTTGTCTCTTGCACCTTCCGCTCTAATTCACAGCCTAGTAAGATGACTCTTCCTACAGCTTTTGGTTGCCAACGAACTAGAGCTGGCCACGAAGAAATGCTGCCGCCTTGTGGGCGTTTCCCGGAACAACAACTTTCCAACCGGTGCTTCAGGGCACCTAATATTCACAAAGCCTGTGGGGCTTTTAATAACACGTGTCCTCAAAAATGACCTGGGTTAGGTAACCGAAAAAACATTCGAAAAACACAGACTTTCAAGAAGCCAAATTTCAGGAGGGAAAGTTTACTCACACTGTTTAAAACAAAAAACCCCGACCACGACAGGAAGCAGAAAGTCGCTGATTATCCGAGAAGTGCATATCAAAATGATAAAGCGGCATCATCTCGCAGCAGGCAGTATGGCCAGCATCAAAAAGTCTACAAACAGTCGATGGGGACTGAGTGTGGAGAAAAGGTAACCTTCCCAATCGGTGAGTGGAACTGTACGTTGGTAACTGCCACTAGAAAAAAGCACTGTATCCCAGTTCCTGGAAAACTAAATAGAGAGTGAACCTATACTTCTGCAGTCCCCCTTCCGGGCATTATCTGGGAAAATCCATAGTTCAAAAAGACACAAGCACCCCAACGTTAATTGCTGCACTATTTACAATCGCCAAGACAGAAAAACAAATAGTCCAGCAAGTGTGAATACATAAACAGCAGGTCCTACGGGTATACAAGGGACTGTTTACTCAGCCAGGATAAAGGATGAAAGAATGCCATTACAAGCAACATGGATGGACCTGGGGATGCCCAAACACTGAGTGAAGTCAGTCAGACAGAGGAGGACCCATAGCATATACTATCACTTATAGGAGGAAGGGAAACATACATACAACTGAACTAGTTTACTAAACAGAAACAGACTCACCGACTTTCTCAATAAACCTAGGGTTACCAAAAAGAAAGTGGGGTAGGAGATTTAAGTTAGGCGGTTCACATGAACACATACACAGAAAAATACCTATAAACATATATATAAAACACGCACTCGACAAGGACTACTGTACAGCACCAGGACCTCTACTGAACGTTCTGCAATAACCTATACGGAAAAGGAATCCAAAAAACAGTAGCTATATTTCAAGTGTAACTGAATCAGCTTGCTGTACACCTACACCAAACACCACACTGTAAATTACCCCTACTGCAACATAAGAATTAAACTGAAAATGAACGCAAAAGGACAGAAATGGGTAGACTTTTCGCCTCCCGCCTCGGTGATATGCGCTGGTGTCACATCCCAGCAGCCTGAGCAGCCTGGGGTCTCAAGGGTGCACTGAGGTGGAGCGGAGACACCTGAGGACGATGTGCCTGCAAATGCAGCCCCCTAAAGCTGTAGTGTCTCTTCCTTTCTGGGGGGAACCAAACGTTCAGAACCTCGGTGGGCCTTCCTAGAGCTAAAAGGAAGCCAAGTGCACCCCAACCATGGGGGACCATCTAGGCTGCAGGAGATTCAACACGTGCCCGAGCCTCCACGGCTGCTGCTGGTGGGCTTCCCACATCCAGCCTCCTTGCCAGGAGTCACCCCACCTACACACTGCAGCACCCGCGGCTTTAGCCAGGGTTTCGAATTTTCGGGGGCGTGAAGCCTAACACGGAAGAGGTAGTGACACACAAGCCCTTGGTTGGTGTCTCTGGCACCTTCCCCTCCAGTTCACAGCCCAGCACGACGACTCTCCCTAAAACTTTTGGTTGCCGAGGAACCAGAGCTGCGCATGAAGAAATGCTGCCGCCTTGTGGACCTTTCCTGTAACAACAACTTTACAACCGGTGTTTAAGGGCACATCATATTCAGGAAGCCTGTGGGGCTTTTAACGACACGTCTGCTCAAAAATCACCTGGGTTAGGCAACCGAAAAAAAAATTAGAAACACACACACCCTCAAAAAGCCAAATTTGAAGAGGGAAAGTTTACTCACACTGTTTAAAATTAAAAAATACCACGACAAGATGCATATCACTCATTATTTGACAAATGCCAATCCAACGTACAGCGTGGCATCGCCTCACGGCATGCAAAATAGCCAGCACGAAAAAGTCTCCAAACAATCCATGGGGGAGTGAGTGAGGAGAAAAGGGAACCTTCGCATTCAGTGAGTGGAAATGTACATTGATAACCGCCACTAGAAAGCACTGTATCCGAGTTCCTAGAAAACTAAAGAGAGAGTGAACCTATACTTCTGCAGTCCCACTTCCGGGCGTTATTCGGTAAAATCCATAATTGAACAAGACACATGCACCCCAGCGTTCATTGCTGCACTATTTACAATTGCCAAGACGCAGAAACTACAAAATAGTCCAGCGAGTGACGGATACATAAAGAGGAGGTCCTACGTGTATACAAGGGACTGTTAGCCAGGAAAAGGAATGAAACAATGCCATGAGAAGCAACATGGGTGGTCCTGGGATGCCCAAACACTGAGTGAAGTCAGTCAGACAGAGGAGGACCCATAGCATATAATATCACTTATAGGAGGAATGGAAACATACAACTGAACTAGTTTACAAAAGAGAAACAGACTCACTGATTTTCAAAATAAACCTAGAGTTACCAAAAAGTAAGTGGGGTAGGAGATATAAGTTAGGCGGTTCACATGAACACATACACAGAAAAATACCTATAAACATATATATATAAAACACGCACTCGACAAAGACTACGGTACAACACCAGGACCTCTATTCAACGTTCTGCAATAACCTATACGGAAAATGAATCCAAAAAACAGTAGCTATATTTCATATGTAACTGAATCAGCTTGCTGTACACCTACACCAAACACCACACTGTAAATTACCCCTACTGCAACATACCATAAGAATTAAACTGAAAATGAACGCAAAAGGACAGAAATGGGTACACTTTTCGCCTCCCGCCTCGGTGATATGCGCTGGTGTCACATCCCCACAGCCTCAGCAGCCTGGGGTCCCAAGGGTGCACTGAGGTGGAGCGGAGAGACCTGAGGAGGATGTGCCTGCAAATGCAGCCCCTTAAAGCTGTAGTGTCTCTTCCTTTCTGGGGGGAACCAAACCTTCAGAACCTTGGTGGGCCTTCCTAGAGCTAAAAGGAAGCCAAGTGCACCCCAACCATGGGGGACCATCTAGGCTGCAGGAGATTCAAAACGTGACCGAGCCTCCACGGCTGCTGCTGGTGGGCTTCCCACATCCGGCCTCCTTGCCAGGAGTCACCCCACCTACACACCGCAGCACCCGCGGCTTTAGCCAGGGTTCGGAATTTTCGGGGGCGTGAAGCTTCACACGGAAGAGGTAGAGACACACAAGCCCTTGGTGGTTGTCTCTTGCACCTTCCGCTCTAATTCACAGCCTAGTAAGATGACTCTTCCTACAGCTTTTGGTTGCCAACGAACTAGAGCTGGCCACGAAGAAATGCTGCCGCCTTGTGGGCGTTTCCCGGAACAACAACTTTCCAACCGGTGCTTCAGGGCACCTAATATTCACAAAGCCTGTGGGGCTTTTAATAACACGTGTCCTCAAAAATGACCTGGGTTAGGTAACCGAAAAAACGTTCGAAAAACACAGACTTTCAAGAAGCCAAATTTCAGGAGGGAAAGTTTACTCACACTGTTTAAAAAAAAAAAAAAACCCCGACCACGACAGGAAGCAGAAAGTCGCTGATTATCCGAGAAGTGCATATCAAAATTACAAAGTGGCATCATCTCGCAGCAGGCAGTATGGCCAGCGTCAAAAAGTCTACAAACAATCGATGGGGAATGAGTGTGGAGAAAAGGGAAACTTCCAACTCGGTGAGTGGAAATGTACATTGATGACCGCCACTAGAAAGCACTGTATCCCAGTTCCTAGAAAACTAAAGAGAGAGCGACCCTATACTTCTGCAGGCCCACTCCTGGGCATTACTCGGGAAAATGCATAATTTAAAAAGACACAAGCACCCCAACGTTCACTGCGGCACTACTTACAATCGCCAAGACACAGAAACAAATAGTCCAGCAAGTGTGAATACATAAACAGCAGGTCCTACGTGTATACAAGGGACTGTTTACTCAGCCAGGATAAAGGATGAAAGAATGCCATTACAAGCAACATGGATGGACCTGGGATGCCCAAACACTGAGTGAAGTCAGTCAGACAGAGGAGGACCCCTAGCATATACTATCACTTATAGGAGGAAGGGAAACATACATACAACTGAACTAGTTTACTAAACAGAAAGAGTCACCGACTTTCTCAATAAACCTAGGGTTACCAAAAAGAAAGTGGGGTAGGAGATATAAGTTAGGCGGTTCACATGAACACATACACAGAAAAATACCTATAAACACATATATAAAACACGCGCTGGGCTTCCCTGGTGGCGCAGTGGTTGAGAGTCTGCCTGCCGATGCAGGGGACACGGGTTCGTGCCCCAATCCGGGAAGATCCCACGTGCCGTGGAGCGGCTGGGCCCGTGAGCCATGGCCTCTTAGCCTGCTTGTCTGGAGTCTGTGCTCCGTAACGGGAGAGGCCACAACAGTGAGACGGCTGCATACCGCAAAAAAAAGAAAAAAAAATTGACAGCGACCAGCATTTGTGAGGATGTGGAGAAACTGGAACCCTCGTGCATTGCGTTTGGTGACATAAAATGATGGAACTACGGTGAAAAACTGCTTGACGGTTTCTTAAAATGTTAAACATAAACTTACTAAATGACCCAAAAATTCTACTTCTGGGGCTTCCCTGGTGGCGCAGTGGTTAAGAATCCACCTGCCAATGCAGGGGACACGGGCTCGAGCCCTGGTCCAGGAAGATCCCACGTGCCACGGAGCAACTAAGCCTGTGTGCCACAACTACTGAGCCTGAGCTCTACAGCCTGCGAGCCACAACTACTGAGCCCACACGCCTAGAGCCTGTGCTCCACAACAAGACAGGCCACCGCAATGAGAAGCCCACGCACCGAAACGAAGAGTAGCGCCTGCTCGCCGCAACTAGAGAAAGCCCACGTGCAGCAGCGAAGACCCAACGCAGCCATAAATAAATATATATATATATATATTTTTTTTTTAAAGATTGAAAAAAAATTCTACTTCTGGGGCTTCCCTGGTGGCACAGTAGTTTAGAATCCGCCTGCCAACGCAGGGGACGTGGGTTCCAGCCCTGGTCCAGGAAGATCCCACGTGCCGCAGAGCTACTAAGCCCGTGCGCCACAACTACTGAGCCTGCGCTCTAGAGCCCGTGAGCTACAACTACTGAGCCCACACGCCACAACTACTGAAGCCCACGCACCTAGAGCCCATGCTCTGCAACAAGAGAAGCCACCGCAATGAGAAGCCCGCGCACCACAAGGAAGAGTAGCCTCCACTCGCCACAACTAGAGAAAGCCCACACAGCAACGAAGACTCAACACAGCCAAAATAAATAAATAAAATTGTAAAAGTTGAAGTTAATGAATTAGGAAAACAGAACAGGTAGACTGATTGATAAATCAAAGAACTGGTTCTTTTGAGAAAGCTAAAAACTTGAACACTGACGGAAAAACCCCACCACCTCCTTGTCGATTTTCACAAAGGCGGCACATATATAAAACTTAGAGACTTCTAAGATGACTTTTACTAGAGATTGGGGTGGGAGGGCCAGGCAGTGGCTTCACCCACACAGCCCATGGGTGGGCTTCACTCATACACACTACGAGTTCAAGGCACACCTCAGATGTTGGCATTTTTAAGCCTTTTTGGTTGGTATGGGCTGAGGGAGGCCCTTGGCCATTCAGGCCACATGCACCTGACCTTCCGTCACCTCACCAGCTTCTCAGTCTCCTGTTCTCTTCCCCTCTACGCACATTTTCTCACACAGGTTAGTTTGTCTCCTGTGTTGCTTGGACATCATATAGCT
Source organism: Delphinapterus leucas (assembly GCF_059928025.1). NCBI lineage: Eukaryota > Metazoa > Chordata > Mammalia > Artiodactyla > Monodontidae > Delphinapterus > Delphinapterus leucas. Next base: position 102,674,927 of record NC_143138.1, read on the forward strand.
TCCATGCCCTCAGCAGCTTAAGCGAAATGTTAACACACACACACAGTTCTTTCTCTAAGATGAACTCCAGGGCCAAAGGAAAGGAATTACACATAAGAGAGTTCCTCTTCACCTTTCAGGAAGGACAAGATACTCCAGGGTTGGGAGGCAAAGCTCCTGGCACAGTTGTGCCCTGCAGGCAGCACTTCCTGCCCATCCCGCCTGGGATCCCTGCCCAGGAAAACAGACACAGGCCGCAGGAGGCCTGGGATGCCTGGGGGTGGGAGCGCCTACCTGGATCGGGCTGTACTTCTGGTCTCTGTTCTTCAGGATCATGGTGTTCTGCCACTGCAGGTACTTCTCCTGGTGGGCCTGGATCTCAGAATCCAGGGTGGAATTCCGGCTCTGGAAGTCCTCCAGATTGGGGGCAGGAGGAGGGGACATAGCCAGCAGTTTTCCCTCTGTAAGATCTTCCTGGGAAATGGGCAACCCAAACTCCTGGCTCAGCCCCTTGATCATGGAGGAGGAGGGCAGCAGGTCCCCGGTGATCACCTCCCTGAGCCTGGAGCTGTAATGGCAGATACAGTAGATCCTGGAACACAGAAGAGGCCCACTCAGCCTGCCTGCCTGGCATGACAGGTCAGACGGTCTCCATTTTATGAGAGGAAACGAAAACACAGAGAGGTTGATGAGCTGATCCCGGGTCACCCAGCTCGTGCACGAGAAGCTTAGATGCCACGTGCTGAGCCCACGGGGTTCGGGTGGGGGGAGATGTCCCCTTCCCTCTCCCCTCTCAGCCCCCCCCCCCCGCAGGTAAAGGCTTCCCACTTTCTGCTCTGATTATTTTTCGGTCCCGATGGCCTTATTCCCTACCTCGCACCAACCCACGCCCCACCAGGGAGTGGCCTCGATAGGCTGGCCGTCGGGGGTGTGGACCACAGAGCTCCTTCCCGCCCAGGCAGAGGGTACGAGGCACAGAGCCTCATGTCAGCGCAGTTCGAGGACTGAGTAGTCACCCCCACCCCCACCAGGGTGAGCGGACACCCCCCTCTCTCCCGCCCCAACCCCCCCCTTTTAAAAACACATTCAGCAGGCACAGCTGTGGTTCGGGTTAGGCTGCCCTCTGTCCGCCGCACACTTCCGAAGCCCCCCTGGCAGAGCGTGCGGGACGGCGGGGCACGGGCCGGGCCGCACCTGCTCAGTGCCTGAAAGACCTGCCGCGGCACCGTGTTGCGCACGTAGAGCACCGCGTGCTTCACCAGCTGCGCCAGCGGCCGGGACAGGTGCACGTGGTACGGGACGGTCTCCAGGTCGGCGTAGAGGCGGTGGCGGAAGCGCAGCTGCGAGTTGTAGAGCGCCTTGTAGGAGCCGGGCTCTGCCCGTGGGACCCTGCAAGAAAAAAGAGGGGCCCCACGCCACTGCCGCTCTGCCCGCCACGGAGCTCGGCACTTTCCCAGGGCCACTGGTGGTGGAAACGCTGGCACTGGCCTGGGCTTGCTTGTGTCCCGCTGCCCCCGCCCCACCTCTGTCTCCTCCCCCTCCCCTACCGACCCGCCCCTCCCACCGACTCTGCGTCCCCCACCCCCACCCCGACCTTTGAGCCACCCGCTGTGTTGGGCTCAGGTTCCTCCACCTTCCTGAACCCAGTGAATCCGCACGGAGCCTGTGCATCCCACCCTGAGTCTGTGTGTTGGGGTGGGGGTGGTTCCCCTTTGGGAGGGGTCCCTGTTCAAGTCTTCTGCCCATTCTTCCACTGGGATGTTTTTACTGTTTTCTCATTCATTCACAGGCGTTTCTGTACTCTCAGAATACTAGCTCCATACATTGCAAATACCTTTTTCTCAGTTTGCGGCTTTTCTTTTCGCAATTTTCATGGTCTCTGGGTGAACAGAAGTTACTAATTTTAATATAGCCAAACCTGTCATTTTTTTCCTTTATTTTTTCTACTTCTGTCTTACTCAAGAAGTCTTTCTTTATTCTGAGGTCATGAATATGTCCTCCTATAGTACTATCTAAAATCTTTACAATTCAACTTTTTAAAAATAGATTTTTCTTCTACAAGAAAGGTGAGAACATACAACGAGGCAAAGACAGTCTCTTCCATAAGTGGTGCTGGGAAAACTAGACAACTACGTGTCAAAGAATGAAATTAGAACATTTTCTCATACCATATATAAAATAAACTCAAAACGGATTACAGACCTAAATATAAGACCTGAAACTGTAAAACTCTTAGAAGAAAACATAGGCAATACGTTCTTTGACACTGGTCTTAGCAATAATTTTTTGGATCTGTCTCCTCAGGCAAGGGAAACAAAAGCAAAAATAATCAAATGGGACCTAATCAAACTTAAAAGCTTTTGCACCGCAAAGGAAACCGTCAACAAAATGTAAAGGCAACCTACTGAATGAGAGAACATTGGCACATGATATGTGATATGGGGTTAATATCTAAAATATATAAAGAACTCCTACAACTCAGTGTTAAAAAAACAAACAACCCAATTAATAAATGGGCAGAAGACCTGAATAGGCATTTTTCCAAAGAAGACATACAGATGGCAAACAGGTACATGAAAAGATGTTCAATATTACTAATTATTAGGGAAATGTAAATCAAAACCACAATGACGTATCACCTCACAGAATGGCTATCATCAAAAAGACAAGAAATAAAGTGTTGGTGAGGATGTGAAGAAAAGGGAACCCTCCTACACTCTTGGTGGGAATGTAAACTGGTGCAGCCACTATGGAAAACAGTATGGAGATTCCTCAACAAATTAAAAATAGAACTACCATATGATCCAACAATTCCACTCCTGGGTATGTATCGAAAGAAAATGAAAACAATACTTTGAAAAGATATATGCACCGCAATTTACAACAGCCAAGATATGTAAGCAACCTAAGTGCCCATCAGCAGAAGAATGGATAAAGAAGACGCGATATATAGATAAAGTGGAATATTGCTCTGCCATTAAAGAGGATGAAATTTTGCCATTTGCAACAACATGGATGGACCTTGGAAGGTATTAAACTTAGTAAAATAAGTCAAACAGAGGAAGATAAATACTGTATGTTCTCACTTATGTGTGGAATCTGAAAAATAAAATGAACAACAAGGTATTTCTGGTGAAACCTGAGTAAGAACAGACAACGGTGGTCTAGTTAACTGTACTGCATCCATCAATATGTCAGATGTCTCCACTGGGGGAGACAGGGTGTTGGGGTACCTGGAACCTCTCTATGATTTCTGCAACTTATTGTGGGTCCATAATCATTTCAAATAAGCTTTTACTCTGTCTGGGATTGATTTTTGTGAACTGTGTGAGCCAGCAAATTAGGAAACTCTCAGCGAATAAGGAATAAAGTGGAACTTCCTCAAGTTGATAAAGGACATCTACAAAAAACCTACACGTAATGGGGAGAGACTGCCTTCCACCAAAGACCAGAAACAAAGCAAGGATGTGACAACTCTTACATAAAATAGTACTTCAAGTCTTAGCTAGCACACTAAGGAAATGAAGATATACAGACTGTAAAGGAAGGAATTAAACTATTGCTATTTGCAGATGACATCTTGGTCAGTGTAGAAAATCCCAAGGAATCTACAAAAAACAATCAATCAAACGAACAGAACTCCTCAAACCAATAAGTGAGTTTAGCAAGGCTGTAGAATCAACATAGAAAAATCAATTATATTTCTATATACAAGCAATGCACAGCTGGAAACTGAAATTAAAAAATACAGAACCATTTAAAAATCACTCAAAAAATAAAATACTTAGATATAAATCTACCAAATACGTACAGGACTTGTATACTGAATATGCTGATGAAAGAAATTTTTAAAAATCTAAATAAGTGGAGAAACATACCATATTCATGGATCGGAAGGCTCAAATAGTTCTCTCCAAATGATACATAGGTTTAGCATAATTTCTATCAACATTCTAGAATGATGTTTTGTAGATACATACAGCATATTGTAAAATTTATATGAAAAGGCCAAGGATCTAGAACAACAAAAACAATTTTGAAAAAGAATAAAGTGGCCTGACTTTGATTATATAGCTACGGTAATCAAGACTTTGTAGTATTGGTGAAGGGACAGACACAGAAATCAATGGAACAGAATTGAGAACCCAGAAATAGATCCGTACAATTATGACCAACCGATTTTTTATAAAGATGCAAAAGCAATTCAGTAAAGGAATATAATATTTTCAACAAATGATGCTGTAGCTATTGGATATATGTAGGCTAAATGCAACAAAACAAAAACTCAACCTAGGTTCCAGTTCAAGATGGTGATGGAGGAAGATCCTGAAGATCTTCCTTGGGAAGATCTTCCTTGGAAAGATCTTCTTGGGAGGAAGATCCTCCTCCCAAGGACACACCAAATCTACAGCTACATATGGAACAATTTCCTCTGGGGGGAAAAATACAAAAACTAAAACTGAAAACTAGCTGAATGACCCCTTCACATAGGGCAAAAGAGAAACCGGCCACATCAAAACAGAATTCCAAATAAGATGAGCCCAGAGGCCCACACCAAGACACATTATAATTAAAAGGTCAAAAGTTAAAGACAAGGAGAGACGCTTAAAAGCAGCAAGAGAAAAACAACTTGTTACACACCAGGTAACTCCCGTGAGACTATCAGCGGGTTTGTAGGCCAGGAGCGGGGGGCACTGTATATTCAAAGTGCCAAAAGCAAAAACCTTCCAACGAACACTCTACCTGGCAGTTATCGTCCGGAATTGAAGGAGAGATAAAAGAGTTTTCCAGATAAGAAAAACGAACAGAGTTCATCACCACTAAACTGGCCTTAGAAAAATGTTAAAGGGGCTTCTTTCAGTTGAAAAGAAAGGATGTTAACTGCTAACAGAAAACACGAGACTGATCAAGATGGCAGAGTGGTAGGACACAAAGCTCGCTCTCTCCCACATCCACAACAAAAATACATCTACATGTGGAACGATTCTCACAGAATATCTACTGAACACTGGCAGAAGACTTCAGACTGCTGTAAGGGCAAGAAAATCTCCATGTAACCAGGTAGGAAAAATGAAAAAGAAAGTGAGAAAGGTATCCGGATGGGACCTGCACCCCTGGGAGGGGGCTGTGAAAGAGGTAAGGTTCATGCACCCTGGGAAGCCCCCTCACCAGCAGGGAGATCTGCCAGGACAGAAGGGGAGCTTCAGAGCCTCTGAGAAGAATGCAGCAGTCAGTTCGTGGCAGCCAGAGCAGAGGGAGACCTGCACTCACCAGACTGACATGTGCATCCCCAGTGCTGGCAGGGGCTGGGTGCTGGAACTTCGGCTCCAGAGATCAGAACCAGGGAGAGGACTGGGGTGGTTTGTGTAGAGACAGACTGGGGGGCGGGGGGATGAATCCGGTGCCACCACGGCTGGGGGTATAAGCGGAGGAAGCCTGAGCTGCCTCAGAGGCCAGTCAGCATTGTTTGGGTGATGTAGGAGGGGAGAGGTGGGACCTAGACTATAGCCTTTTTTCCATGTATGTGTGCTCCCAGAGGGCAAGACACTGCCTGCCCAGGCTCCAGGGGCAGTTACAGACCTCTACCACCATCCACCCTGGTGCCAGGAGTGGTCACAATCCCCCACTAAAACCCTCCCAGACCCTAGGAGTGGTTGAGGGACTGCACCAACTCCTGCCCAGAACCCAGGAGTGGTTGTGAGCCTCCACCAACTCCCTCCTGAACAAGACTGGTCATGGGCCACTGACGCACCTGCCCAGGCACCAGGAGTGGTCGAGAGCCCCAGCCACCGCCTTCCTGGACAATGAAAACACAACCATACAAAATCTATGGGACACAGCAAAAGAAGTTCTTAGAGGAAAGTTCATAGCAATACAGGCCTTCATCAACAACAAGAAAAATCTCAAATGAACAACCTAACCTACCACCTAAAAGAATTAGACAAAGAAGAACAAACAAAACCTAAAGTCAGCAGAAGGAAGGAAATAACAGAGATCAGGGAGGAAATAAAGTAGAGATTTTTTTTAAAAATAGAAAAAAAAATCAACAAAACCAAAAGCTGGTTCTTTGAAAGGGTAAACAAAATTGACAAACCTCTAGCCAGGCTCACCAAGAAGAGAGAGAATCCAAATAAACAAAATAAGAAATGAAAAAGGAAAAATCTCAACTGATCCCACAGAAATACAAAAAACCATGAGAGAATACTATGAACAATTATATGCCAACAAATTTGACAACCTAGAAGAAATGGAATTGTCTAGAAACATACAGCCCACCAAAATTTAATCAAGAAGAAATAGATAATTTCTACAGACCAATCACTAGAAGTGAAATCAAACCTGTAATAAAAAACTTCCTACAAACAGAAGTCCAGGATCACATGGCTTCACAGGTGAATTCTACCAAGCATACAAAGAAGACCTTACACAGATTCTTCTCAAACTCTTCCAAAAGATTGAAGAGGAGGGAATACTCCCAAAGACATTCTGTGAAACCACAATCACCCTGATACCAAAACCAGACAAAGATACCACCAAAAAAAGAAAATTACAGGCCAATATCTTTGATGAATATAGATGCAAAAATTCTCAACAAAATATTTGCAAACCAGATCTAACAACACGTAAAAACGATCATACGCCATGACCAAGAGGGATTCATCCCAAGTTCACAAGGATGGTTCAGTATACACAAATCAATCAATCTGATACACCACCACAACAAAAGAAAAGACAAAAAATACCTTGACAAGAACACCACATAAACAAAAGAAAAGACAAAAACCACATGATAATCTCAATACATGCAGAAAAAGCATTTGACAAAATTCAACATCCATTCACGAAAAAAACTCTTACCACGGTGGGTACAGAGGGAACATATCTCAAAATAGTAAAAGCTATTTATGACAAACCCACAGCCAATATAATGCTCCAAAGTGAAAAGTTGAAAGCCTTCCCCTAAAATCTGACAAGACAAGGCAAAAGCTATTTATGACAAACCCACAGCCAATATAATGCTCAAAAGTGAAAAGTTGAAAGCCTTCCCCTAAAAATCTGGCAAGACAAGGATGCCCACTCTCACCACTTCACTTCAACATACTATTGAAAGTCCTAACCACAGCAATCAGATGAGAAAAAGAAATTAAAGGTATCCAAATTGGAAGGGAAGAGGTAAAACAGTCATTATATGTACGTGATATGATACTATATATAGAAAACCCTGAAGACACCACACAAAAACAACTAGAACTGATAAATTAATTCAACAAGGTAGTAGGATACAAGATTAACATACAGAAATTGGTGGCGGGCTTCCCTCGTGGCGCCGTGGTTGAGAGTCTGCCTGCTTATGCAGGGGACACAGGTTCATGCCCCGGTCCGGGAAGATCCCACATGCCGTGGAGCGGCTGGGCCCGTGAGGCATGGCCACTGAGCCTGCGCGTCCGGAGCCTGTGCTCCACAGCGGGAGAGGCCACAACAGTGAGAGGCCCGCATACAGCAAAAAAAAAAACAACAAAAAAAAACAAATTGTTAGCATTTCTTTACACCAATAATAAAATATCAGAAAGGGGATGTAAAAAAAAAAAAACCAACCTTTTAAAATTTCAAACCAGAGCAGAAGCAAGAAGAACTATAATCCTGCAGCCCGTGGAACAAACACCACATTCACAGAAAGACAGACAAGATGAAAAGGCAGAGGGCTATATACCAGATGAACGAAGAAGATAAAACCCCCCAAAAAACAACTAAATGAAGTGGAGATAGGCAACCTTCCAGAAAAAGAATTCAGGAACATGATAGTGAAGATGATGCAGGACCTCGGAAAAAGAATGGAGGCAGAGATCGAGAAGATGCAAGAAATGTTTAACAAAGACCTAGAAGCATTAAAGAAAAAACAGAGATGAACAATACAATAACTGAAATGAAAACTACACTAGAAGGAATCAATAGCAGAATAAGTGAGGCAGAAGAATGGATAAGTGACCTGGAAGACAGAATAGTGAAATTCACTGCTGCAGAACAGACTAAAGAAAAAAGAATGAAAAGAAATGAAGATAGCCTAAGAGACCTCTGGGACAACATTAAATGTAACAACATTCGCATTATAGGGGTCCCAGAAGGAGAAGAGAGAGAGAAAGGACCAGAGAAAATATTTGAAGAGATTATAGTCGAAAATTTCCCTAACATGGGAAAGGAAATAGTCACCCAAGTCCAGGAAGCACAGTGAGTCCCATACGGGAGAAACCCAAGGAGAAACATGCCGAGACACACAGTAATCAAACTGGCAAAAATTAAAGACAAAGAAAAATTATTGAAAGCAAGGGAAAAATGAAAAATAACATACAAGGGAACTGCCATAAGGTTAACAACTGATTTCTCAGCAGAAACTCTAACAAGCCAGAAGGGAGTGGCATGATATACTTAAAGTGATGAAAGGGAAGAACCTAAAACCAAGATTACTCTACCAAGGATCTCATTCAGATTCGAGGGAGAAATCAAAAGCTTTACAGACAAGCAAAAGCTCAGAGAATTCAGTACCACCAAACCAGCTTTACAACAACTGCTAAAGGAACTTCCCTAAGTGGGAAACCCAAGAGAAGAAAAGGACCTACAAAAACAAACCCAAAACAATTAAGAAAATGGTCATAGGAACATACATATCGATAATTACCTTAAACGTGAATGGATTAAAGGCTCCAACCAAAACATACAGGGTTGGTGAATGGATACAAAAACAAGACCCATATATATGCTGTCTACAAGAGACCCACTTCAGACCTAGGGACACATACAGACTGAAAGTGAGGGGATGGAAAAAGATATTCCATGCAAATGGAAATCAAAAGAAAGCTGGAGTAGCTATACTCATATCAGATAAAATAGACTTTAAAATAAAGAATGTTACAAGAGACAAGGAAGGACACTACATAATGATCAAGGGATCAATCCAAGAAGAAGATATAACTATTATAAACATATATGCACCCAATATAAGAGCACCTCAATACATAAGGCAACTGCTAGCAGCTATAAAAGAGGAAATCGACAGCAACACAATAATAGTGGGGGACTTTAACACCTCACTTACACCAATGGACAGATCATCCGAAGTGAAAATAAATAAGGAAACAGAAGCTTTAAATGACACAATAGAGCAGATAGATTTAATTGATATTTATAGGACATTCCATCCAAAAACAGCGGATTACACTTTCTTCTCAAGTACGCACGGAACATTCTCCAGGATAGATCACATCTTGGGTCACAAATCCAGCCTCAGGAAATTTAAGAAAACTGAAATCATATCAAGCATCTTTTCTGACCACAACGCTATGAGATTAGAAATGAGTTACAGGGGAAATAATGTAAAAAACACAAACACGTGGAGGCTAAACAATGCATTACTAAGTAACCAAGAGATCACTGAGGAAATCAAAGAGGAAATCAAAAAATACCTAGAGACAAATGACAATGGAAACACGACGATCCAAAACCTATGGGATGCAGCAAAAGCAGTTCTAAGAGGGAAGTTTATAGCTATACAAGCCTACCTCAAGAAACAAGAAACATCTCAAGTAAACAATCTAACCTTACACCTAAAGGAACTAGAGAAAGAAGAACAAACAAAACCCAAAGTTAGCAGAAGGAAAGAAATCATAAAGACCAGAGCAGAAATAAATGAAATAGAAACAAAGAAAACAATAGCAAAGATCAATAAAACTAAAATCTGGTTCTTTGAGAAGATAAACAAAATTGATAAACCATTAGCCAGATTCATCAAGAAAAAGAGGGAGAGGACTCAAATCAATAAAATTAGAAATGAAAAAGGAGAAGTTACAACAGACACTGCAGAAATACAAAGCATCCTAAGAGACTACTACAAGCAACTCTATGCCAAGAAAATGGACAACCTGGAAGAAATGGACAAATTCTTAGAAAGGGATAACCTTCCAAGATTGATCCAGGAAGAAACAGAAAATATGAACAGACCAATCACAAGTAATGAAATTGAAACTGTGATTTAAAATCTTCCAACAAACAAAAGTCCAGGACCAGATGGCTTCACAGGTGAATTCTAGCAAACATTTAGAGAAGAGCTACCACCCTTCCTTCTCAAACTCTTCCAAAAATGGCAGAGGAAGGAACACTCCCAAATTCATTCTATGAGGCCACCATCACCCTGATACCAAAACCAGACAAAGATACTACAAAACAAGAAAATTACAGACCAATATCACTGATGAATATGGATGCAAAAATCCTCAACAAAATACTAGCAAACAGAATCCAACAATACGTTAAAAGGATCATACACCACGATCAAGTGGGATTTACCTCAGGGATGCAAGGATTCTTCAATATAGGCAAATCAATGTGATACACCATATTAACAAATTGAAGAATAAAAAACATATGATCATCTCAATAGATGCAGAAAAAGCTTTTGACAAAATTCAACACCGATTTATGATAAAAACCCTCCAGAAAGTGGGCATAGAGGGAACCTACATCAACATAATAAAGGTCGTATATGACAAACCCACAGCAAACATCATTCTCAATGGTGAAAACTGAAAGCATTTCCTCTAAGATCAGGAACGAGACAAGGATGTCCACTCTCACCACTATTATTCAACATAGTTTTGGAAGTCCTAGCCATGGCAATCAGAGAAGAAAAAGAAATAAAAGGAACACAAATTGGAAAAGAAAAACTAAAACTGTCACTGTTTGCAGATGACATGATACCATACATACAGAATCCTAAAGATGCCCCTGAAAACTACCAGAGCTAATCAATGAATTTGGTAAAGGTGCAGGATACAAAATTAATGCACAGAAATCTCTTACATTCCTATACACTAATGATGAAAAATCTGAAAGAGAAATTATGGAAACAGTCCCATTTACCACTGCAACTAAAAGAATAAAATACCTAGGAATAAACCTACCTAGGGAGACAAAAGACCTGTATGCAGAAAACTATAAGACACTGATGAAAGAAATCAAAGTTGATACCAACAGATGGAGAGATATACCATGTTCTTGGATTGGAAGAATCAATATTGTGAAAATGACTATACTACCCAAAGCAATCTACAGATTCGGTGCAGTCCCTGTCAAATTACCAATGGCATTTTTTACAGAACTAGAACAAATCATCTTAAAATTTGTATGGAGACACAAAAGACCCCGAAGAGCCAAAGCAGTCTTGAGTGAAAAAATCGGAGCTGGAGGAATCAGACTCCCTGACTTCAGACTATACTACAAAGCTACAGTAATGAAAACAATATGGTACTGGCACAAAAATGGAAACCTAGATCAACGGAACAAGATAGAAAGCCTAGAGATAAACCCACGCACCTATAGTCAACTAATAAATAAAAATAAATAGAAATTAAATAAAATTGCAACCCAAAAAATAACAGGAATAAACCTCACCAAGGAGGTGAAAGACTTATATGCTGAGAACTATAAAACATTAATAAAGTTAACTGAAGAGGATTCAAAGAAATGGAAAGATATCCCATGTTCTTGGATTTGAATAATTAATATTATTAAAATGACCATACTACCCAAAGCAATCTACAGATTTAATGTTATCCCTATCATATTACCCATGACATTTTTCACAGAAGTAGAATAATCCAAAAATTTATATGGACCCATAGAAGGCCCAGAATCACCAGAGAAATCCTGAGGGAAAAAAAAAAATTTAAAAAGCAGGAGGCATAATTCTCCCAGACTTCAGACAATACTACAAAGCTACAGTAATCAAAACAACATGGTACTGGCACAAAAACAGACATATGGATCCATGGAACAGAACAGACAGCCCAGAAATAAACCCACACACCTATGATCAATTAATCTTAGACAAAGGAGGCGAGAATATACAACAGGAGGGACCTCCCTGGTGGTGCAGTGGTTAAGAACCCGCCTGCCAATGCAGGGGACACAGGTTTGAGCCCTGGTCCGGGAAGATCCCACATGCCATGGAGCAACTAAGCCCGTGAGCCACAACTACTGAGCCTGTGCTCTAGAGCCCGCACGCCTAGAGCCTGTGCTTTACAACAAGAGAAGCTGCCAAAATGAGAAGCCCACGCACCACAACGAAGAGTAGCCCTCCACTCACAGCAACTAGTGAAAGCCCGCACTCTGCAAAGAAGACCCAACGCAGCCAAAGATAAATAAATAAATAAATTTTAAAAAAAAATAGAATATACAACAGGAAAAAGTCTCTTCAGCAAGTGGTGTTGGGAAAGTTGGATGGCTGCATGTAACTCAATGAAGTTAGAATACACCCTCTCACCATACACAAAAATAAATCAAAGTGGCTTAAAAACTTAAGCATAAGACATGACACCATAAAACTCCTAGAAGAGATCATAAGCAAAACATTCTCTGACATAAATCGTACCAATGTTTTCTTAGGTCAATCTCCCAAGGCAAAAGAAATAAAAACAAAAATAAACAGATGGGACCTAATCAAACTTACACGCTTCTGCAGAGAAAAGGAAACCATAAACAAAATGAAAAGACAACCTACAGAATGGGAGAAAATATCTGCAAACAATGCGACTGACAGGGCTTAATTTCCAAAATATACAAACAGCTAATACAACTCAAAAACAACAAAACAAACAACCCAATCAAAAAATGGGCAGAAGACCTAAAGAGACATTTCTCCAAAAAAGACATACAGATGGCCAATACGCACATGAAAAGATGCTCAGCATCGCTAATTATTAGAGAAATGCAAATCAAAACTGCAATGAGGTACCATCTCACGCCAGTCAGAATGGCCATCATTAAAAAGTCTACAAATAATAAATGCTGGAGAGGGTGTGGAGAAAAGGGAACCCCCTTGCACTGTTGGTAGGAATGTAAGTTGGTACAGTCACTATGGAAAACAGAATGAAGGTTCATCAGAAAACTAAAAATAGAGCTACCAGATCATCCTGCAATCCCACTCCTGGGCATATATCCAGACAAAACTATAATCCAGAAATATACATGCAACCGTATGTTCATAGCAGCACTATTCACAATACCCAATACATGGAAACAACCTAAATGTCTATCAACAGATGAATGGATAAAGAAGATATGGTACATATATACAATGGGATACTATTCAGCCATTTAAAAAATGAAATAATGCCATTTGCAGCAACATGGATGGACGTAGAGATTATCATAGAAAGTGAAATAAGTCAGAAAGAGAAAGATAGGGACTTTCCTGGTGGTCCAGTGGCTAAGACTGTGTGCTCCCAATGGAGGGGGCCCAGGTTCGATCCCTGGTCAGGGAACTAGATCCCACATGCCGCAACTAAAGTTCCCACATGCCACAACTAAAAGATCCCACATGCCACAACTGAAGATCCCACATGCCACAACTGAAGATCCCGCATGCCACAACTAAGACCCAGCATGGCCAAATAAACAAAAAAATTTTTTAAAAAAAGAAATAGACAAATACCATATGATATCACTTATACGTGGAATCTAAAATATAACACAAATGAACTTATCTACGAAACAGAAACAGACTCATGGACATAGAAAACAGACTTGTGGTTGCCAAGGGAGAGGGGGATGGGAGAGGGATGAGTCGGAGGTTGGGATTAGCAGATGTAAGCTATTGTATATAGAATAGATAAACAACAAGATTCTACTGTATATCACAGGGAACTATATCCAGTATCCTATGATAAACCATAATGGAAAAGAATATTAAAAAAAGAATGTGTGGGGACTTCCCTGGTGCCGCAGTGATTAAGACTCCGCCTGCCAATGCAGGGGACATGGTTTGAGCCCTGGTCTGGGAAGATCCCACATGCCACGGAGCAACTAAGCCCATGCGCCACGACTACTGAGCCTGCGCTCTAGAGCCTGCGAGCCACAACTACTGAGCCCTCGTGCCACAGCTACTGAAGCCTGCGTGCCTAGAGCCTGTGCTCCACAACAAGAGAAGCCACCGCAGTGAGAAGCCCGCGCACAGCAACGAAGACCCAATGCAGCCAAAAATAAATAAACTTAAAAAAAGGAAAGAAATGAAGGTGCTAAAAAAAGTGTATATATATATATATATATATATATATATATATATATATATATATCTGTACAGCAGAAATTAACACAACACTGTAAATCAAATATACTTCAATAAAAAAATAATTTTAAAGTCAATAAAAGCACAGAAAAGGAAAAATAAATAAATAAATGGGCAGAAGATCTGAATAGACATTTTACCAAAGATGACAAACAGATGGCCAACAGGTACAGGAAAAGATGCTCAACATCACTAATCATCATGGAAATGCAAAATGAAACAAAAGTGAAACGTTATCTCACACCTGCTGAGAGTGGCTATTATAAAAAAGACAAGAAATAACAATTTTGGTGAGGATGGGAAATACAGGAAACCCTCAAGCACTGTGGGTAAGGATGTATTAATAAACTGGTACAGCTACTATGGAAAACACTTTGGAGGTTCCTCAAAAAGTTAAAAATAGAACTGCCATATGATCCAGCAGTTTCACTTCCAGGTATTCATCCTAAGGAAACAAAAACACTCATTGGAACAGGTATCTGCATCACCGTGTTCAATGCAGCATTATTTACAATAGCCACGATACAGACACAGTCTAAGTTATTCCATCATAAAAAAAGAGAATCTTGACAGTAGGGACAACATGGATGCATCCCCAGGGCATCATACTGAGTGAAATAAGTCAAACAAAGACAAATACCATATGATCTCACTTACACGTGGAATCTAAAAAAACAGAAGCAAAACAGTAAAGACCCAAGCTCACAGATACAGAGAACAAACTGGTGGCTGCCCACCCAGAGGCAGGGTGTGTGGAGTGAGCAAGATGGATGAAGGGGGTCAAGAGGTTACAAAGACATTTAGTTACGTACAGCACTGTGACTATAGTTAGTGATACTGTATTGCATATCTGAAAGTTACTAAGAGAGTAGGCGTTAAACATTCTCATCACAAAAAATTCTGTAACTTGTATGATGGTGGATGTTAACTAGACTTATTGTAGCGATCATTTCACAACATATACAAATAACGAATCATGAAGTTGTATACCCAAAGCTAACATACTGTTACATGCAAAGTATACCTCAATTATTTTAAAAAAGGGAAAAACTCAATCTAAACCTTGCACTTTATACAAAAATTAACTCAAAACGAATCATAAACTTAAAAGTAAACCACAAAACCATGAATCTTTTAGAAGAAAAAAGAGAAAAAATACTCAAGACCTAAGGCTTTGTGAAGAATTCTTAAACATGTCTCCAAAAGCACAGTGTATAAAAGAAAAAATAATAAATTGGACTCTATCAAAATTCAAAACTTTTTCTTTGGAAAAGGTATTTTTAAGATGATGAAAGAATCACTACACAGAGTAGCTCCCCCTAGCCTTGGTGTCCAGAGTTTTTATTGGGGCTCCATTAATGATTGATTGATTGATTGACTGATTGATGGACCACATAGCAATCTCAGTCTCCATGTCAGGAGGGGGCGTGTCTTGATGTGCTGATGGCCAAGAGCACAGCAGCGGGTGGCGGGCAGGGGGAGGCTACCTCGTGGCTGGTTATCTGCCCAGGAGAACTGAAAGCATGCATCCACACAAAAATGTGCCCATGACACTGCCTGACCCAAAGCCCCTGCCCTAAGTCACAATGTTGGTCTTTCCAGCCCCACCAACCTCCATGCTGTGACTCTCTGGTGAGGCTCCAGCCTAAGATCCAGTGTGGTCAGCCCGCAACCTAACCAAAGACACTCCTATCAGGCATGACACAGATCACCTCCCAGAAGCCAAGGGCAAAAGCCAGACCTCTCTTGGGCAAGGCCAAGTTCTTTCCTACACACCATGAAGTTCACTCTTTTGAAGTGTCCAATTCCTGCCATTTGAGGAGAGCTTCCTAGGAACTTGTCGGCAAACCCGGGGGGCTTTTGCAGAATGCACTCACCATTCTGTCTCTAGAATCGATTGTTGCTCTGACCTACAGATCCCAGACTTGAGCTGCAACACGTCCCAGCTCTAGCCAGCCCCGTGTGCTTCAGACCGGCCCCCAGAGTCCTAACTGGAAAGAGCCAGTTCCTTAACATTTATCCTGTTGCTGTTTGCCCCGGATTTGGTGGTTTCTGTAGACGGACAGACTCCTTGGTTTGTTGAAAGTCAAGGGGAGATTCTGACAGCAGCCAAGGGCCTCTGTTCAGTCCTCAATGGGCTTTTCCTCCAGGTGCTGGGCTTGTCCCTATACTTAACGCCACTCAATGTACAAAGGTATATAGAGTTATAGCACCCCTAGATTTTCTCTAATTGTTTAATATATTGTACAGTGTTTAATACATTGCACCCTTAAATCTGTCTGTCCACCTTTATTTCAAAAATCTAAACACAGGGCCAGCATATACTTCAGTATTTGATGGTGAAATTTAAATTTGAATAAAATAGTATACCCCCCCAAAATAAGTGTACAATTCAGTGGTTTTAGTATACTCCCCGTGTTGTGCAACCACAAACACTGTCTAATCCTAGAACATTTTTATCACTCCCCACTTCTCCTGCATCCCTCCTCTCGGACCTTGGAAACCACTGATCTATCTCTATGGACTTGACTATTCTAGACATTTCATATGAATGGAATCATATAATAGGTAGCCTTTTATGTCTGGCTCCTTTTATTAGCATAAAATTTAAATTTATTTATTTATTTATTTTTGGCTGCAGTGGGGCTTTGTTGCTGCACACTGGCTTTCTGTAGTTGCAGCGAGCGGGGGCGTGCGGGCTTCGGTAGTTGTGGCGCATGGGCTAAGTTGCTGTGCGACGTGTGGGATCTTCCTGGACCAGGGATTGAACCTGCATCCCCTGCACTGACAGGCAGATTCTTACCCACTGCGCCACCAGGGAAGTCCCCTGGCATAATGTTTTTAAGGTTCATCCGCGTTGAAGTGTCTGTAGCAATGCTTCATTGCTTTCTGACGGCTGAATATTATTCCACGGTGTGGATGTTTTGTTCATCAGTTGATGGACATTTGAGTTGTTTCACTTTCTGATTATTATAAACAACGGCGCTATGAACATCCACGTGCACGTTTTTGTGCGGATGCATGCTTTCAGGTCTCCTGGGAGGATAACCAGCCACGAGGCGGCCTCCCCGCCTCCCCTGCCCCCGTGCTCTTGGCCATCAGCACATCAAGACAGGCCCCCCGCCCCGGGTGGACAGAGTCAACATCCGGACACCCTGCTCTTGTCAGCATCTGAGTCATGGGGCATCTGAGCTCTGAGAACAGATGGGGGGGGGCCTCCAGAGTAGAGAAGGAAGGGGGGCCTCTAGAGTAGAGAAGGAAGGGGGGCCTCCAGAGTAGAGAAGGAAGGGGGGCCTCCAGAGTAGAGAAGGAAGGGGGGCCTCCAGAGTAGAGAAGGAAGGGGGGCCTCCAGAGTAGAGAAGGAAGGGGGGCCTCCAGAGTAGAGAAGGAAGGGGGGCCTCCAGAGTAGAGAAGGAAGGGGGCCTCCAAAGTAGAGAGTAGAGAAGGAAGGGGGGCCTCCAGAGTAGAGAAGGAAGGGGGGCCTCCAGAGTAGAGAAGGAAGGGGGGCCTCCAGAGTAGAGAAGGAAGGGGGGCCTCCAGAGTAGAGAAGGAAGGGGGGCCTCCAGAGTAGAGAAGGAAGGCCCTGCTCATCCAAACTAGGATAGTTGCAAATCATGAAAGAAAAAGGGAGTTATCCCATCACCACAACTAAAGAACGGAAGGACCACGAGGGGCCACCTGCTGCGGCCCAGAAGGGGACACTTCCGTTGCCTCTGCAACATCTCCAGGGGGCGGCCATCGGGGGCGCCTGGGCCTCCAGGGAAGGGGACTTCTGCAGCGTAAGCAGCCCTCCAGCCTCACAATAATCCGCCCTGTCTCCCTTGGGACGAGCTGACGTCTGTGTCCTTGTGGTGTCCCTCTCAGGGCCATGCAGAACACTCTACTCCCCGCTGGCCGGGGGGGCGCCTCGGGAGTGTGAAGGCAGGACCCAGTTTCCTGAACCAGCCTCCCTTCCATATACCCCTGAAGTCTTCGCTTCAACCAAAGGCAAGCGGCTCTCCCAGTTGCTGAGCTCTGCGAAGTGCCTTATACAAACCCCGAGAGGCACCGAATCAACAGGTCCCTCCCACAGTCGGCGTCACAGAACCTGAGCTTGGCCACCCCTCCCCACCCAGAAACGCGGCGACCTACCTACCGGCTCTGGTGGCTCTCCCACAGCCGCCTCAGGCCCCGGTCGGCCAAGCCCTCCAGGATGAGGAGGTGGCCCCGCCCGTCCAGCAGGTGGAAGCCAGTGAGCACGTCCAGGTCCGGCCGCTCCTGGATCTTCGCCGGCATCTTCAAGGCGGACAGGATCTGCTGGATGTCCTCCACGGGGCAGGAGTCCAGGCCCAGGGCCCCGGCGTTGATCACGGTGACGTCCTGCAGCAGGCCGTGCAGGAGTGAGGGCTTACTGGAGGTGAACACGAAGATGACGCGGCCAAACCGGGAGGCCGTGGGGTTGGCGTCCAGGGCCTCGGTCCCGGCCCGCAGCGGCACCGCCACGCCCGCCCGCAGCTTCAGCAGGCAGCTGGCCTCCAGGTAGTCGCCCGGGGGCATCGGGCCGTGCCGCAGGCTGTCTCCGGGCACCTGCAACCCCAACGCCTTCCTGCTCCTGCTGTCATGGCCGAGGCGCGTGGCCTTGGGCTCGCAGCTGTGGACGGGGACGACCAGGTTCAAGTACTTGTGGCCAAGGAGGAGGTCGGCAAAGCTGACCTGGGCAACCCCGTAAGGGTCCCACATCTTATCCTGGGTTTCAAAGGGGTTGTTCTCCGTCTCTTTCGGGGAAATTAGGGTCTGGAGGTTGAGGTACGAATCCAGCGGGTCCTCCCCAAACAGGGCGGGCTTGCGGGAATACCCCTCTGACTTGCGGTCCCGGTCATGAACTTCCACCACCATCGGGGGGCCCTCCAGGTATTCCCTCAGGTCGCTGGGGTGCATGGCCCCAAGGAAGATGACGTTGATATCCTGGAAGTAGACGTGGGTCCCGTGGGGCTGGCCCTCAGTCCTGTGCACTGGGGTCCTGTGGAACTGGTACCTGCAGTACACGGGGGTGCACAGCCGCTGCGAGAGAGAAGGGGCGGCGGTCACGGGTGCAGCCGCAGGCACCCCCTGCCGGCCCCCCTCCTCTCCAGGTGGCCCCCACCCAGCGGCTCAAATCCCGGCCCCAGGCTCACGCCCGGCAGCCCCTGCAGCCCCTGCGGCCTGTGGTTCCTCATTCACAAACCCCAAGGACAGAGCCCACTCTGCAAGGCCACTGCGAGGCCCGAGAGCCACGTGTACGGCGCTGAGCTGGCAGCTGAAGCAACTATTTCCCCCGGATGGCCAGTGCCACGAGGACAGGCCCTGTGCCTTCTTCCCATCCCATGGCCGGGCACAGAAAGTGTGGAGAGGAGTGGCTTTTAGAACAGAGAATCCGTGTTTCCCAGACACGCATCTGGAGGGCTGGCACGGCTCACCTTTAGCATATAAAGTGACCAAGCAGAACTTGGGTCTGGGTTTAAGAGGACTCGCAGGCTGAGCTGGAGGCGGGGGGCAGGGCTGTGTCGGGACAGAAGCAGGAAACCTTGCGCATGCCACAACTTTATCACCAGAAGCTCACCGTTACACAAGTGTGTGGATCGAATGCATATACTCCAAGGGCACTACTTATTTTACTATTTCTTTTACCACCGACGCTGAAATTTTTTTTAAAAATAATCCTGGGTTGGTAGGGCTCCCAGGTACCTGGCAGAACTAATTAAGAAAACCTTCTGGAGAAATGCACTTCCAACCTAGGCCTCAAAGAATTCCCACAGAGAAAGCTCCATCAAACATGGGATCATAGTAAAAATCCCAAGACACCTAAGGGAAAAAGGTACCACTAGCAAAACCAGGTGCACAAAGGCACAGGTATTAGAACGATCAGGTACATAAAATAAATGTATTTGTTTGGTTTTTAAAAAGTAAAAGTATATCATCAAGATCAAAACTATCATAATTCTATTTACTGGCAATGAAAATTCTAAAACTGAAAATTTTAAAATATCACCTACAACAGCATCAAGACATAAAATGCTTAGGAAGAAATGAAAGATGTGGAAGACCTGTACACTGAAAACTACGAAACACCGCAGAGAGAAATCAAAGAAAATCTAAATGAAGAAATATACCATTTTTATGGTTAGGAAAATGCAATTAATTCTAGAGGAATCATAGACCTAAACACAAAAGCTAAAATCATACCTCTCCGAGAAGAAAACACAGGGTAGTATCTTCATAAACTTGGGGTGGAAAAAAGATTTATTTGATATGACACAAAAAGCACTAATCATAACAGAAGAAGTTGATAAGATGGACTTCATCAAAGACACTATTAAGAAAATTAAAGTCAAGCTCCAGATGGGCAGAAAATACGTACAATGCATACTTATCTGACAAAGGACTCGTATCCACAATATATCAATAAAAAGAATAGATATTCTAAAGAAAAATAAATGAGGAGCTTTCAAATCTGGTTAAACGGAATAAGCACACCCACCCTGCACCTCCCACTGAATACAACAGAAGGCACGCTTCAACTAAGAGTCTGCATGCCGCAACTAAGGAGCGTGCGTGCCACAACAAAGGTCCCATGTGCTGCAACTAAGATCTGGCGCAGCCTAAATAAATAAATAAATATTAAAGAAAAAAAAACCCTACAGAGATGCACAGGACACCTTCTGAAAAGTAAAAGGCAGTGGGCAGATTGGAGAAAGAGACCAAACCCAGTGAGTTTCCTGGGTTTTATTCTCTTCCTGCATGTCCCAGACTAGACGCAAAGGAAGCCTGAATCCCAGAATTATGCACCAGGCATGGAGAGGCAGAGCTCTCTTCCTGTACCAAGGAATGGGGTGTGGGAACCCTAGGAGACAGACAAAGTGGAAGGAAACCCCCTATTGCTTTTCTCTCCTGGACCTGCCCTCTGGCAAGTTCAAGTTCCCAACCTGTAATCTGTTTGCAGTGGCAGCAGCTGGGCAGGCAACTGAAAATCTGAGTGAGGGGAATCCTCTTTGAAGAGATGAACTGTGATACAAACAGTGTATCAAAATGTCCTGTTCCTTGGCTCTCATGCTTGAATGATGGTCACCGAGCTCCTGTTTGTAACAGGCCCCGGGCTAGGCGCTGGGGACGCTGACACCATGGTCCCTTGTGCAGGCGACTTCAGCCCACTGGGGACATGAACTAAACATCACGTCATGCGGTTCAAGTGGCAGACTGAACACATACATCTGGTTACACCCCTCACAGAACTCCCCTAAAACCACAGGGATTTTTTTTTTAAGACATAAGCATACAAGGACAAGGAGAAGAGAAGAGAAGCCACCATGAGCACTGGGATAGGGACGAGCAAGTGGTGCAGACACAGCACAGGTGAGGAAGCCAAACCCCAAGCATGTAATGGAGAAGCTGAGAACCAGCCACATTCTCTGCAAAACCCTCAAAAGACTTAGGAACTGGCAGGACCCAGCATCTCTGGATCCGGGGGTCACAGGGAAGAGCCCAGCAAGGGAACCATTGCAAGTCCTGAGAAGCCAGCCGGCCCAAGTGCCCTCCCCTCCCCTACTGCTTGGCGGGAGGCTGTTAGCTTGCTGTGCAGGCAAATGAATAAAGGGTCCTGAGATCTTCAAAACACTGATGAGAGAGAAAAGAGGAGACCTAAACTAATGGAGAGGCACACTGAATTCAGGGGTTGGAAGGCTCAACACAGTAAGATGTCAGTTCTCCCCAGACTGATCTATGGATTTAATGCAAAGCCAGGCAAAATCCTAGCACAAGTTTTTGTAGATAGAGACAAGCTGATTCTAAAATTTATATGAAAGGGCAAAGAAACTGGAAGAGCTAACACAATTTTGAAAAGGAAGAATAAAGGATCCAGAAATAGACCTCTACCAGTATAGCCAACTGATTTCTGTCAGAAATGCAAAAGAAATTCAATGAAAAAAACATACTTTCTACAAATGGTGCTGGAAGAATCAGTCATGTGTTTGCAAAAAAAAATGAACATTAACTTAAACCTTATACATATATTCACTCAAAATTGATTATAGATCCAAATGTAAAACTATAAACATAGAAGAAAACCCTTGTCACCAGGCGTTAGGCAAAGAGTTCTTAGATGTGACACAAAAACACAATCGATAGAAGACAAAAATGTATAATTTGGACTTCATCAAAATTAAAATAAGAGAATAAAAAGGCAGACTACACATTGGGAGAAAATACCTGCAAAGAATATCTCCAAAAGAGGACTTGTAACCAGAATAGATTAAAAAACTCTCAACAACAGGAAAACTAAGTACTCAGTTGAAAACTTCTCTGGTGGCGCAGTGGTTCGGAACCTGCCTGCCAATGCAGGGAACACGGGTTCGGGCCCTGGTCCGGGAAGATCCCAGATGCCGGGGAGCAACTAAGCCCGTGCGCCACAACTACTGAACCGGCACTCTGGAAGCCATGAGCCACAACTACTGAAGCCTATGCTCGGCAACAAGAGATGCCACCACAACGAGAAGCCCACGCACTGTAACGAAGCGTAGTCCCCGCTCGCCGCAACTAGAGAAAGCCCGCGCACAGCAACGAAAACCCAATGCAGCCAAAAATAAATAAATTTATAAAATTAAAAAAAAAACTCAGTTGAAATGTGGGCAAAAATTTGAATTGACACTTCACCAAAGGGGCCATAAAGTGGCAGATAAGCAGATTAAGAGATGCGCCACATCACTCTGCATCAGGGAAACGCATGGTAAACCCCGATGAGATAACACTGCATACTCATTAGAGTGGCCAAAATTAAAAATAAAACACTCACGATACCAAGTTCTGGGGAGGATAAGCACAGCTGGAGCCCCCGCACACCACTGCTGAGAAGGCAGCCATAGCCTCTCCACAGAGCCCGGGAATTTATCCTAAAGCACTGAAGGCTTACGTTCACACAAAAGCACGTACACAGATGTTTTAGCAGCTGTGCTCGTAACTGCCCCAAACCAGAAACAACCTAAACATCCTCCATGGGTTAACGGACGGACAGACTGCGGTTCCATCCAGCTGCAGAATACGAGTCAGCAGCGAAAAGGGGTGAATTCCAGCTTGCGGGAACCTCGCCGGCATCGTTCTGAGGGAAGGAGGCTGTACGCGTTGCTCCCTGCTGCAGCAGACGTTCTCAGTGTGGATGTTACACAATATATAACCCCATCTGGACGACAATCTTCAAAAGTTAAAACTATCACGACGAACGCATCTGCGGTAGCCGGGAGCGCGGGTGGGGAAGATGTGGTCATAAAGGGCTAGTACAGAAGAGTCTGGGGGTGCGGCCATAGAGGTGTTCTGTATCCTCACTGTGGTGGTGAGAATGCTGATGTGCACATGAACTGAAATTTACAGAACTGTGCACCAGGAGAAAATAGTCGATTCTGTAGGATATTTTCACTTTTCTGCTTGCTACTTTAAAAATTAAAAAAACAGAGGGTCTCTGGAATGAGGGACAGCTGATGGCATTCAGCTCCTATCCAAACCAGATGTATTAGGTGACCAAATGCTCACGGACCATCCAATGCAGACCCCACGTCCTTTTCATCCCTTGGCTACCAGACCCTTACCCTCCAGGCGGGCAACTGGGAGAGACCTCCAGAGATCGAACTTGAGGTCTCCCCACCACCAGCCCACCCAGGCCACCGCAGCATGAGGCTCAGAACCCACAAGCCCGCTCAGCACCCAAGGCTGCTTTTGAGGCCCCCACTCTTACCTATGAGCAGCAAACCAGGGGATTAAGACAGATGTGACGATGGAGACCAAACAAATAGAAAAACCAACTTGAGGAAACAAGGACTGTACAAACAGGGACGGCGCCCCGCAAAGCAGGAAAACATTGCTGAGTTGGCGGCCCCGGGGTGAATCACCCCAGATCCGTGATTCTCTAGGAGAACCTCAGGACCCAGCTGTGGTCGGACCCACAGCTGGGCTTCACAAAGGCCGGAGGAGACCAGGCAAAGCCTGCAAAGGGAAAAGGGCTGCGAGGCAAAGCAGGGGGACAGGCGCCATCTCCCCATGGCCTCCTACTGTGTGCACTGGGATGCACTGAGCTCCTGCACAACTGCCTGTGACAAGTCAGGTGACGTACTGTCCACCAGGGAGCTCACTGGAGACCCAGCACCCAGGGTTTTGATTGGGGCTGGTACTAGGCTCCCCCAGCCTGTGTCCCAATATGCCAGGCGCCCTGGAGGAAAGCATGGTCAGCACTGTTGGCAGAAACAGTCAGGCCCAGGAACCACTCTCATTAGAGAATGATTCAAGTTCCTAGACACCTGCCAAGGGCCAGCTTTTCAGGCAGACCTTTTTATAGATAGTCACCTTGGCAATCTAGATTCAATACAATCTCTATTAAATTACCAATGGCATTTTTAAAGAACTAGAACAAAAAAATTTTAAATTGGTATCGAAACACAAAACACCCCAAATAGCCAAAGCAATCCTGAGAAAGAAAAACGGAGCTGGAGGAATCACACTCCCTGACTTTAGACTATACTACAAAGCTACAGTAATCAAAACAGTATGGTACTGGCACAAAAACAGAGAAATATATGTCAATGGATCGGGATAGAAGGCCCAGAAATAAACCCATGCACCTATGGTCACCTAATCTGTGACAAAGGAGGCAAGGATATAAAATGGAGAAAAAACAGTCTCTTCAATAAGTGGTGCTGGAAAAACTGGACAACTACATGTAAAAGAATGAAATTAGAACACTCCTTAACACCATACACAAAAATAAACTCAAAATGGATTAAAGACCTAAATGTAAGACCAGATACTATTAAACTCTTAGAGGAAAACATAGGCAGAACACTCTCTGACATAAATTGCAACAATATCTTTTTGGATCCACTTCCTAGAGTAATGAAAATAAAAACAAAAAATAAACAAATGGAGCTTAATTAAACTTAAAAGCTTTTGCACAGCAAAGGGAACCAAAAACAAAACAAAAAGACAACCCACAGAATGGGGGAAAATATTTGCAAGTGAAAAGACCAACAAAGGATTAATCTCCAAAATATACAAACAGCTCATGCAGCTCAATATCAAAAAAAACAAACAACCCAATTAAAAAATGGACAGAAGAGGGCTTCCCTGGTGGCGCAGCGGTTGAGAGTCCGCCTGCCGATGCAGGGGACACGGGTTCGTGCCCCGGTCCGGGAAGATCCCACATGTGGCGGAGTGGCTAGGCCTGTGAGCCATGGCCACTGAGCCTGCACGTCCGGAGCCTGTGCTCCACAACGGGAGAGGCCACAATAGTGAGAGGCCCGTGTATCGCAAAAAAAAAAAAAAAAAAAAAGGACAGAAGATCCAAACAGACAATTCTCTAAAGAATACATACAGATGGCCAAAAAGCATGTGAAAAGATGTTCAACATCTCTAATTATCAGAGAAATGCAAATCAAAAATACAATGAGGTATCACCTCACACCAGTCAGAATGGCCATCATCAAAAAACTCCGCAAACAATAAATGCTGGAGAGGGTGTGGAGAAAAAGGAACCCTCCTGCACTGGTGGGGGGAATATAAGTTGGTGCAGCCACTATGGAGAACAGTACGGAGGTTCCTTAAAAAACTAAAAATGAAGCTACCATATGACTCAGCAATCCCACTACTGGGCATATATCCGGAGAAAACCATAATTCAAAAAGATACATGGGGCTTCCCTGGTGGCAAAGTGGTTAAGAATCCACCTGCCAATGCAGGGGACATGGGTTTGAGCGCTGGTCCAGGAAGATCTCACATGCCACGGAGCAACCAAGCCCATGCGCCACAACTACTGAGCCTGCGCTCTAGAGCCCGCGAGCCACAACTACTAAGCCCGCGTGCCACAGCTACTGAAGCCCATGCACCTAGAGCCCATATTCCGCAATGCTCCGCAACAAGAGATGCCGCCACAATGAGAAGCCTGCACACCGCAATGAAGAATAGCCCCTGCTCGCCGCAACTAGAGAAAAGCCCACGTGCAGCAACAAAGACCCAATGCAGCCAAAAATAAATAAATAAATTTATATACATAAAAAAAGATACATGTACCCCAACGTTCACTGCAGCTCTGTTTACAACAGCTAGGACATGGAAGAAACCTAATTGTCCATCGATGGATGAATAACTTATCCAGGAGTGGATAAAGAAGTTGTGGTACATATACACAATGGAATATTACTCAGCCATTAAACAGAATGAAATGATGCCATTTGCAGCAACATGGATGGACCTAGAAATTATCCTAAGTGAAGTAAGTCAGACAGAGAAGGACAAATATCATACAATATTGCTTATATGTGGAATCTAAAAAAATGGTACAAATGAACTTATTTACAAAACAGAAATAGAGTCACAGATGTAGAAAACAAACTTATGGTTACCAGGGGAGAGGGGGGAGGGATAAATTGGGAGATTGGAATTGGGAGATCACACCACTATACATAAAATAGATAACTAACAAGGAGCTACTGTATAGCACAGGGAATTCCACTCAATACTCTGTAATTATCTATATAGGAAAAAAATGTAAAAAGGGTGGATATGTGTATATGTATAACTGATTCACTTTACTGTGTACCTGAAACTAACACAACATTGTAAATCAACTATATTCCAATAAAAAATTTTTAAAAACTGAAGGAAAATGATTTTTTAACCTAGAATTCTATACCCTATCAATCAAGTATAAGGGTAGAATAAGGATATTTTCAGACATAAGAGATCATAAAACAAGTATCTCCCATTAACTTCTTCTCAGGAAGCTACAGGAGGATGTGCTCCAGCAAAATCAAAGAGGAAACAAAGCAAGAGCAAGACACAGAATCCAGGGACAGGGACCCACCAGGAGAGGAACAGGGGACTCCCAAGGTAAACAGCAGCACTAAACTGGCTGGTTCAAAATAAGTGAGCACTAGGCGAGCACCGCTGCTGTAACAAGGAAGCATAGGGATCCTCCTGAGTGGAAGGTCGCTACCTGCACCTGAAGAACCCTGTGGTGTAGCAGAGGAGACCTCACACTTGGTAACTCCTGACCCTAGGAACCTAATCTCTTTGCTGTCTGGCTGTGAGATCCTAAAAGAGGAAATGGAGTTGATGATCATACTTCTCATGTAGGGCCACTGCGGGTGAGGGGTGACAGGTGATGGGCAGATGGCTGGGAAAAGCAGCTCTCAAACCAGCTGGCCTGGTTCACTCTTACCTCTAGTTCACTGAAGGAAACAGACCGTGATGGAAGGCAGGAAACACACTTGACCTCTATGGTCAGGGGGTTTAAGTCCCGCTTTTGCTCTTCAGTCATGAGGGGAACTTCTGTTTTTAGGGTCAAAAGACAATCTAAGACATTGGCCGACCTCCCACTGCCATGACTCACGACAGTTTGCCATCCTGCAGGGAGATACACACAGCGTTAGAATGTTATTCAGAACGGCCCTGAGACCAGCACAGGAGGGATCAGGCAACCTGAGAGCCAAAGATAAAATTACACCGAAAAGAGGAAAACTTTAAAAAAATAATAATTGGGAAACACCTACAGGCAGCATGTCTGCACCACTTTTTCAACTGGGGTCCCATAGGTTCTCTAAGAGAATTTCATTTTGTCATTTAATCTTGATGATCACCTTGTGATAGAAGCATTTCCTGAATCATCTATAGGCTACAATCAGGAACAATGACGCTTGGGTCCCACCCCCAGTCTCACGGGCTTGGTCTGGGCTGTAGCCTCCGCACTGGGATTTTTAAAATCTCTCCAGGTAATTCTAGAACCACCAGACTTGCGCTGCGAGTCCCATAGTTACTGGCCATATGTGGATATTTATGTTTAAATTAATTAAAATTAAATATAATTTAAAATGCACTTCCTTCAGACTTCTCTGTTGGTCCAGTGCTTAAGACTCCACGTTTCCAATGCAGGGGGCACAGGTTCAACCCCTGGTCGGGGAACTAAGATCCCACATGCTGCACAGCATGGCCAATAAATAAATAAATTAATTAATTAAAAGGCACTTCCTTCATCACATGAGTCCCACGTCACACGCTCAGCAGCCATGTGTGGCTATGAGCAGACATGGAACAAGTCCTTCACTGCAGAAAGTTCTGGAGCACTTCTCCAGGCAGTTCTCTTAGAGTAGAACACATTCAGGAACAAATAACACCAGTGTCTGTGTTTGGTGCCCAGCGGCGTCACTTTCACCGTTGTAATCCAGGGAGGGAAGTGTAGGTACGGACATAGAACACAAGTGGTACATTTGGGCCAAATCCAGCCTGGAACACCTCCTGCTGTGACAGTTGTGCAACAGTGCAACTGCAGAAAAGGGTGGGTGACTTGACCACTGCAGGGCACATGGGCAGCTGTGAGAATACTTTTCTCGCAAAAGGGGCCCATACATTTCACCAGGTGGAGAGACACTGGTGAAGGCCAAAAAAAAAAAAAGCAAAGCTCCAGATTTGCAAGCAGATTTTTCAAGCCCTAAATCCGACTGTTAGGCATCATGTGACCTACAACAAGTTAGAGGCTCTTTGAGGCTCGATTTTGTCATGTGCAAATTGGACAGAAATACCACTTTTCTTAGGGTTAAGAGGATGAAGAGGGATTATGTATGGGAAGGTGTCAGGAACACTGCCCCTCCTAGCACAGGGTCTGTGCTCAAAAAGACCAATTCTATTTCTTTCATGATGCTGGTAAATATATTTTTAGGGCATGTGAGAGCCCCATCACTCACACTCAGAAAGAGCAGTTGCTTCCAGAACAAGTCCTGGGCCCGAGGTGTACACTGTCTGCCTGGGCCGTGGGCGTCTCCTGGGGACCCCCCACTTCCCCCTGTGACTCTCTTCAAAACCAACTCATTAAGACCATAGCCAATTCCGATTTGTGTTCTAGAACTTTGCAAGCCTTTTCATAGAAGATTGCCCAGTTTAGAAAGACTCTCTAGTGCAAACACCTACTCATATCAACATTCAGAAATCTCAGGTGATGTCAGCCATGATCCAGGGCAGGGATCTCAACCTCAGCACTAGTGACACTTGAGGACTGATAATTATTCGCCATGAGGACTATCCCGTGCATCGTGGGACATTCAGCAGTGTCCCACTCCCACTTGTGACACCCAAAGATGCCTCACAGAGTGCCAAGTATCCCTGGGGGCATAAGTGCCCAAGGTGAGAACCACTGTCCCACGTAAGGAACAAGGCAAGGGCGAGTGGCCACCACAAGGTCTGTGCACCTACAGCTGCCGGACTTGAACATGATAGGTCCAGGGATGTCAAGTGATCATCCAAGGACTCTCTGTGCACCTACAGCTGCCGGACTTGAACATGATAGGTCCAGGGATGTCAAGTGATCATCCAAGGACTCTTGGCCAATAAGCAGCAGAACCAGTGTCAAAACAAGTCCTGCGTGGCTAAAAGTGCGGCCCCTCCTCTGTGCAGTAAACATAAGAGTTCACTCCAAACACAGAACCTTTCTAGACACTTACTGGCCGACAATATTTACCACTAAGGTATGCAAAGTCTGTGGTCTAATCTTAAATTGAAGATGGGGCTTCCCTGGCGGCGCAGTGGTTGAGAATCCGCCCGCCAATGCAGGAGACAAGGGTTCGAGCCCTGGTCCAGGAAGATCCCACATGCCACGGAGCAACGAAGCCCGAGCATCACAACTACTGAGCCTGCGCTCTAGAGCCCGCGAGCCACAACTACTGAACCCACGTGCCGCAACTACTGAAGCCCGCACGCCTAGAGCCCGTGCTCTGCAACAAGAGAAGCCATCGCAATGAGAAGCCCGCGCACTGCAACGAAGAGTAGCCCCCACTCGCCGCAACTAGAGAAAGCCCGCGTGCAGCAACGGAGACCCAAAGCAGCCAAAAATAAATACAGTAAAATAAGTTATTAAAAAAAATTCAATTGAAGATGACTAAAAATAATCATTCTAGTTTGGGAATAATCTTATGCTATTCTATTTTATGGCAAAAAGAAACCTACAATTGGCCTGCTGCACCACGGCCACTTGCAGTCATGACCACGAGCCATGGCCTCGGCGCCAGGGAGCAGGGATCTTTCTGTCCCCCTTGCCGGGGGCCCAGGGCCCTACACGCAGCCCACCCTGATGTCCGGGCGAGGCAGCTGCCACCTCCTCACCAGGAACCTGCCTGAGCTCTGCTGTGCGCAGGGCTCCCCACCAAGCTGTTTACACACATTATCTCTCGTGATCCTTCCTACAGCCCCCTGGGGTGGGAGCTACTGTCCCCATTTTACAGATGAGGAAACTGAGACTCACAGAAAGCAGGCGACCTGCTGGTAAAGGGCTGAGCCAGGATTCAAAGTCTGTTTGTCACTCTTGCAATAACTGTCACTGTACAGGGCCATGGCGGCACAAGTTAAACGGGGGGGAGGCCCAGGCACCTCTTGGCTTCACCTGCTGGAAATGGTCACACCGGGCACACCAGGACCATTCAGCATCTCCCTACCCTCACAGCAAAGTAAGGAGCAGGTCAGGCAGGTCCCCCGGGCCCCACCCACCTGGAGCAGCACCGGTTGCTTCTGCATTCAAGATCAAAGAAGCATGAACCAAAGTCACTGCCCCAGGCGGGGCCACGTGGCCGCTGCGTGAAAGGCCCGGTCCTCCTGGACACGGCTCAGCAGTGGGTAAGAGTCTCTGAAAACTCACTTTGGGTGAAACTAATTTTCAAAAATCCATCTAAACGTGAGAACAAAAAACTTAATAGTTCCTCAAAACATATCGACATCAACCCAAGCGCTTGTGGAAATAAGGATTTTGCCGGCACCCCCGGCACTGGACTCTGACCCTATGGGGTTTCACTGACCCTCCGCGTCTGCCTAAGTTTCTCCAGATAGGCCAGAAGGGGGCACTCGTTCACCCTGATGGCCAAAAACCCCACAATGAAACGTGTGAAATTATTTTCTCTAAAAAGAAGAGGGTTCCCCCCATATTCCCTTTTTAAAATAAAGTCACATAATTTTACCCAAAATATATTCTGAGCCTTCCATTATCTAAACATATGGACATAATAAATACCTACTTATTCTTTATCAAACTGAGTTTATAAACGGTGACAGATCTTGCAAAGCAAATGAAGCAAACCCCTGTTCTGCCACTGAGCTGTGTGCCTTCAGGTTTAGCTGCTTCACTTCTCTGAGTTTTGATTCCTCCCTGAAAAAATCGTGACAATGATAACCACGCCCTATACCACCAGCACCAGTTCACTGGGAAGATCAGAGTTGGCCGTGAGAAGTAAATGATAGGGCATAAATACTGGTCGCCTTTCCTCATTTCCTTTACTAGACGTCTTTGTAAAAATCTGCAGGAATGTGTTTATACCAAGTAGCATCTTATGTAGCAAACAAAACCATGACGTTTCTTTTTTTTTTTTTTTTTTGCGGTACGTGGGCCTCTCACTGTTGTGGCCTCTCCCGTTGCGGAGCACAGGCTCCGGACGCGCAGGCTCAGCGGCCATGGCTCACGGGCCCAGCCACTCCGCGGCATGTGGGATCTTTCCGGACCGGGGCATGAACCCGTGTCTCCTGCATCGGCAGGCGGACTCTCAACCACTGCGCCACCAGGGAAGCCCATGACGTTTTTTATTCTCACGTTTGCTTGGACTTTGGAATCAGACCTGGGTTCAAACCCAGGCTTCTCTTACTCGCTGCGTCATCTTGGCCGACGCGTTTGACCTCGCTGCGCCTCCATTTCCCGCTCTGTATAGCGGAGACACGCCCACTTGGCGGGGGTGGCTGAGAGCGTAGCGCAGGGTCCCGGTCACCGCGAGTGTCCTGTTTACCGGCATTCTGGCCACACGGGTCAAGGAGACCGGACGCTGCTGGGAACGGGTGTGGCTACCTGCGAGGAGCGGCATCACCGCCAGCTGCATGGCGAACGTGCCCTGCTTCCCGTGGCCTGCCAGCCTGGAGTCTGTCTCCACGCGAGATTTCTCCCTCCTCCTCTGGCTTTTCCTCCTCGCGTCTGATTCTTTCCGTTTAACTGTGAAATCAGAGGAAGGGAATAAACGTTAAGAGGAGCTCCTGTCCCAGAGGCTGTACGTGGCTGCTTCACGCGGCACGGATGCGGAAGACTCTGGGGGCTCCCTGGAGGCAGATTCTGTGCTCCTCGTCTATCCCAGCAACCGGGAGATGCATCCCAATGCGGACAGCAGTCGTCGGTTACACGCAGCAAGAAATTACGGGGTCCTGATCCCCCAACTCGCCACTACCCAGAGCCAGCTGTGACGACACCAGCACCACACAATACCCAAGTTCTCCTCTCCGTCGGCTTATAACCTCAGCGCAGCGCTGAGGGTTGGGCTTTGAAGCTGAACCACCAAAGTTCTAGAATCAGCTCTCTCCCTCCTGCAGGGAAAGCACCTTAACCATTCTGAGCCTCGACGCCCCCGTCTGTCGAATGGGGGCAGCACCTGCCTCCTCAGGGCATCGAGAAGAGTCACTGGGCAAAGGCACATAAGATGCTCATCTCAGCACCCAGCTTAGATCAAGAAGAAAAAGGAGATGATAAAACACATAAGTGTGGGTAACTAAAACCATGAGCTATATAGGTTCTGTGACAGAGAGACCAATGGAACAGACCATTGCAGGCAAGCCCAGAAATAGAGCCACACACATAGGGAGACTTAACAGAGGCCAGAGGTGGCATTTCAAATCAGTGGGAAAAGATGGACCAGTCCATCAATGAAACTGACTATCCATCTGGAGGCAAATGAAATTATAGGGCACCTCATTCCGTATGCAAAATGAGTTGCAGACTGAAGGTGGAAAACAAAAACTTCAAAATCATTAGAAGAATATTTGGGAGACTAGACTGCCATCTGTTTGAGGAAGGGTCTCTTAAGTGTTACCCAAAGTACAAACTGGACGGGAAGAGGTGAATACCCGGGGTATACAACAAGACACCCTACATGAAGGGAAAGGGTAAGATACAGACCCCAGCCTGTGATGTTTACAGTGTATGAAACTACGCAGAGTTATTCAAAAGACCTTAAAAAAAGAAAGGCTTGGGGATCAACAAGAAAAAAAATTTAAACACAACAGAACGACATAAGTGAAGAAATGGGAATAGGCAAATGACCTAAGTGCTGACCAGATAAGCATTCTAGATACTCTCAATCCCAATAATCAGGAAGTGGGCCCCTGACTATGCAAGGGTGATGTTGAGAAGCGGGAATTCTCAGGGCTGCTGTCAGGAGGGCAAAGAAGTACAACCGGGACCCTAAACCGGCAGCATACCCTGAGCGGTCACAGCTTCCTACGCCCGTTACCCCGCCGGGCATGCAACCTACACCCTCCAACGCGTGCGCTGGAGCCCCGCGCAAGGACGGTTCCTGGTAAGAGCAGGAAACTGTTGACTATTCAAACATCCCTCAGTGGGGCCTGCAAGGATGAAGAGGGCACTACCCAACAGGGCACTTTACAGAAGGTAGAAGAAGGGGCTGAACTG
The DNA here is from genome assembly GCF_059928025.1 of Delphinapterus leucas. Lineage (NCBI taxonomy): Eukaryota > Metazoa > Chordata > Mammalia > Artiodactyla > Monodontidae > Delphinapterus > Delphinapterus leucas. Next base: position 102,708,490 of record NC_143138.1, read on the forward strand.
AGATGTACTGACACCAATAAATCTCAGAAATAAAGTCGAGAGAAAGAGCAAGCTGCTGTTAAACACGCATGCGTGAAGTCATTTCTGTAACTCACGAAACCAAAAATCACTGCAGGGCTTCCCTGGTGGCGCAGTGGTTGAGAGTCCGCCTGCCGATGCAGGGGACACGGGTTCGTGCCCCGGTCCGGAAAGATCCCACATGCCGCGGAGCGGCTGGGCCCGTGAGCCATGGCCGCTGAGCCTGCGCATCTGGAGCCTATGCTCCGCAATGGGAGAGGCCACAACGGTGAGAGGTCCGCATACCGCAAGAGAAAAAGAAAGAAAAAATCACTACAATGTTGTGTGAATGTGTGAGAAAGAGGGGGGCAGGGGGGGTTACACCGATTTCTAGGCGAGGGTGGCTGTACGCTTCTCAAAAGCACGGGAAGCCAAGGGCGTGTAAACTTTATCTGTAGCCTCTTACTTCTTTAAAAAAAAACCAGAAAAGAAAGAAAGAAAAGAAAAAAGGAACAAGAAAGAAATAAAGGAAATATGGCAAAATATTAATAGCTAAATTGTGGGTACATCGTTGTACATTTTTCTGTGTACTTTTCTCTACTTCAAAAGAAAAAGCATGGCTTGAAAACCTCATTAAAATGCTTAAAGGACATTAAAAAGCACTGAGGCTTAACCTGGAAAGAGAAAACTCGGAAGGAGATGCAAGGTGTTCCTAGTCTTTTAGGGCCTGAAAAACAGGACTGACATTACTCCCCTACATCTCCCACGACCAGTGAGGAGCCTGACTCCAGAAACTTCAGGGTTGAACTAGAACCAGGAAAAGCAGACTGACTGAGGGTTAAGGAAACGATTTGCAGCAGTTACAGCTCAATGAATGGGAAACGGGAAGCAAGTGCCCCGGCTCTAGAATTTTCCACCTCATACTGGAAACACAACCGCTTGCTGAAACACTGCTGAGGAGCTCTAGGCCAAGAACGAGGAGATAGATTCAGGGACCCGAGGGTCCTTGCTGGGAGTCAGACACTCAGATCACCTGCTTTCAGGAGTGCCATTTCCCTCATTCCACCGTAAGAAGCAAATGGCTTCTCATCTTCCAAAGAGAGTCTCTCCACCCCCACATCCCACATACCCACCCTACACAGCATCTATCACATAGAAGTGTAATTATTTATCTGGAAGTCTCTGGTCAATATTAGAGATTTTCATGTTTCCCATACACACAACACCATGGACCAGGAGCACAGAAATATTGGTAGAGTGGGAAAGGATGGGATGGGATGGCATGGCATGGCATGGGATGGCATGGGATGGCATGGGATGGGAAAGGATGGGATGGGATGGCATGGGATGGCATTGGATGGCATGGGATGGCATGGGATAGGATGGATGGATGGATGAGGTGAGATGGACCGGGTAAGTTAAAATTGCATGTAGTAGTTTTTACTTTTGAATAATATTTGAATCTTATTGAAGTATCCTGAATTTGAAATATTTCATAATTCTTTTCCAGGTCTACTTATACTATAAGTTTCCAAAGTGCCATCCTAACTTACTTTGAAATGTTTGCTTTTCCAACAAGTTTGTTAAGCTGCTAAATGACGGCCTCTCAATTAACTCCTCCATTTCTGTCGTGGTTGCCCCTCCCAAAGCAATAACTGGTCTTGAAGTACCACATCTAGAAAATTCACAAAGAGAAAAATAAATGAAAGTGAGAAAAATCAGGGACCAGATCTAGTAATCTATTTACTGGACTGCATGTAAGCAGACTTTTAAAAATATAACACTGCATTCCTCTAACCCACGGCTTCTCAAATTTCAACATGCATATGAATCACTGAATAAAATGCAGATTGTGGTTCAGCAAGCCTGGGGTGTCCCTAAGATTCCCATTTCTAACAAGCTCCCAGTCATGCTGAGGCTGCCAGTCTGCCGACAAACTTGCATTATCATGTATGATGGAAAAAACAATATATTTTATAAAAAGCAACTGAAACTCTAAAATATTTAGGAATTCTTTTACAGGAATTATCCACAACAACTATAGGAAGAAAAAAAATCAACCCTATTAAAAGTCCTAAAGGAGGAGCTGAATTAGGTGAAAAGATACACCATGATCATGGATGGGAGAACTACGAAATGTAAAAATGTCAATTCACTACCCTGAGAAAACCACAAGTCAAAAAGAGTCATGTACCAGTCCCTCCGATCAGGAAACTTGCACAAGCCTCTTAGATAGCCTGATCCACCAGAGGGCTGACAGCAGAAGCAAGAAGAACTACAATCCTGCAGCCTGTGGAACAAAAACCACATTCACAGAAAGACAGACAAGATGAAAAGGCAGAGGGCTATGTACCACATGAAGGAACAAGATAAAACCCCAGAAAAACAACTAAATGAAGTGGAGATAGGCAACCTTCCAGAAAAAGAATTCAGAATCATGATAGTGAAGATGATCCAGGACCTCAGAAAGAGAATGGAGGCAGAGATCGAGAAGATGCAAGAAATGTTGAACAAAGACCTAGAAGCATTAAAGAACAAACAAACAGAGCTGAACAATACAAAAACTGAAATGAAAACTACACTAGAAGGAATCAACAGCAGAATAAGTGTGGCAGAAGAATGGATAAGTGACCTGGAAGACAGAATAGTGAAATTCACTGCTGCAGAACAAACTAAAGAAAAAGGAATGAAAAGAAATGAAGACAGCCTAAGAGACCTCTGGGACAACATTAAATGCAACAACATTCGCATTATAAGGGTCCCAGAAGAAGGAGAGAGAGAGAAAGGACCAGAGAAAATATTTGAAGAGATTATAGTCGAAAACTTCCCTAACATGGGAAAGGAAATAGTCACCCAAGTCCAGGAAGCACAGAGGGTCCCATATAGGATAAACCCAAGGAGAAACATGCCGAGACACATAGTAATCAAACTGGCAAAAATTAAAGACAAAGAAAAATTACTGAAAGCAGCAAGGGAAAAACAACAAATAACATACAAGGGAACTCCCACAAGGTTAACAGCTGATTTCTCAGCAGAAACTCTACAAGCCAGAAGGGAGTGGCATGATATACTTAAAGTGATGAAAGCGAAGAACCTACAACCAGGATTACTCTACCCGGCAAGGATCTCATTCAGATTCGAGGGAGAAATCAAAAGCTTTACAAGCAGAAGCTCAGAGAATTCAGCACCACCAAACCAGCTCCAAATGCTAAAGGAACTTCTCTAAATAGGAAACACAAGAGAAGAAAAGGACCTACAAAAACAAACCCAAAACAATTTAAAAAATGGTCATAGGAACATACATATCGATAATTACCTTAAACGTGAATGGATTAAATGCTCCAAACAAAACACACAGGCTTGCTGAATGGATACAAAAACAAGACCCATATATATGCTGTCTACAAGAGACCCACTTCAGACCTAGGGACACATACAGACTGAAAGTGAGGGGATGGAAAAAGATATTCCATGCAAATGGAAATCAAAAGAAAGTATACTTACATCAGATAAAATAGACTTTAAAATAAAGAATGTTACAAGAGACAAGGAAGGACACTACATAATGATCAAAGGATCAATCCAAGAAGAACATATAACAATTATAAACATATATGCACCCAACATAGGAGCACCCCAATACATAAGGCAACTGCTAACAGCTATAAAAGAGGAAATCGACAGTAACACAATAATAGTAGGGGACTTTAACACCTCACTTACACCAATGGACAGATCATCCGAAGTGAAAATAAATAAGGAAACAGAAGCTTTAAATGACACAACAGACCAGACAGATTTAACTGATATTTATAGGACATTCCATCCAAAAACAGCGGATTACACTTTCTTCTCCAGTGCGCACGGAACATTCTCCAGCATAGATCACATCTTGGGTCACAAATCCAGCCACAGGAAATTTAAGAAAATTGAAATTATATCAAGCATCTTTTCTGACCACAACACTATGAGATTATAAATGAATTACAGGGGAAAATACCGTAAAAAACACAAACACATGGAGGCTAAACAATACGTTATTAAATAACCAAGAGATCACTGAGGAAATCAAAGAGGAAATAAAAAAATACCGAGAGACAAATAACAATGAAAACACGACGATCCAAAACCTACGGAATGCAGCAAAAGCAGTTCTAAGAAGGAAGTTTATAGCTATAAAAGCCTATCTCAAGAAACAAGAAACATCTCAAGTAAACAATCTAACCTTACACCTAAAGGAACTAGAGAAAGAAGAACAAACAAAACCCAAAGTTAGCAGAAGGAAAGAAATCATAAAGACCAGAGCAGAAATAAATGAAATAGAAATGAAACAATAGCAAAGATCAATAAAACTAAAAGCTGGTTCTTTGAGAGGATAAACAAAATTGATAAACCATTAGCCAGATTCATCAAGAAAAAGAGGGAGAGGACTCAAATCAATAAAATTAGAAATGAAAAAGGAGAAGTTACAACAGACACTGCAGAAATACAAAGCATCCTAAGAGACTACTACAAGCAACTCTATGCCAAGAAAATGGACAACCTGGAAGAAATGGACAAATTCTTAGAAAGGGATAACCTTCCAAGATTGATCCAGGAAGAAACAGAAAATATGAACAGACCAATCACAAGTAATGAAATTGAAACTGTGATTTAAAATCTTCCAACAAACAAAAGTCCAGGACCAGATGGCTTCACAGGTGAATTCTATCAAACATTTAGAGAAGAGCTAACACTCATCCTTCTCAAACTCTTCCAAAAAATTACAGAGGAAGGAACACTCCCAAACTCATTCTATGAGGCCACCATCACCCTGATACTAAAACCAGACAGAGACACTACAAAACAAGAAAATTACAGACCAATATCACTGATGAATATAGATGCAAAAATCCTCAACAAAATACTAGCAAACAGAATCCAACAACACATTAAAAGGATCATACACCATGATCAAGTGGGATTTATCTCAGGGATGCAAGGATTCTTCAATATATGCAAATCAATCAATGTGATACACCATATTAACAAACTGAAGAATAAAAACCACATGATCATCTCAATAGATGCAGAAAAAGCTTTTGACAAAATTCAACACCCATTTATGATAAAAACTCTCCAGAAAGTGGGCATAGAGGGAACCTACATCAACATAATAAAGGCCGTATACAACAAACCCACAGCAAACATCATTCTTAATGGTGAAAAACTGAAAACATTTCCTCTAAGATCAGAAACAAGACAAGGATGTCCACTCTCACCACTATTATTCAACATAGTTTTGGAAGTCTTAGCCATGGCAATCAAAGAAAAAGAAATAAGAGGAATACAAATTGGAAAAGAAGAAGTAAAACTGTCACTGCTTGCAGATGACATGATACTATACATAGAGAATCCTAGAAATGCCACCAGAAAACTACTAGAGCTAATCAATGAATTTGGTAAAGTGGCAGGATACAAAATTAATGCACAGAAATCTCTTGCATTCCTATACACTAATGATGAAAAATCTGAAAGAGAAATTATGGAAACAGTCCCATTTACCATTGCAACTAAAAGAATAAAATACCTAGGAATAAACCTACCTAGGGAGACAAAAGACCTGTATGCAGAAAACTATAAGACACTGATGAAAGAAATTAAAGGTGATACCAACAGATGAAGAGATATACCATGTTCTTGGATTGGAAGAATCAATATTGTGAAAATGACTATACTACCCAAAGCAATCTACAGATTCAATGCAATCCCTATCAAATTACCAATGGCATTTTTTACGGAACTAGAACAAATCATCTTAAAATTTGTATGGAGACACAAAAGACCCTGAAGAGCCAAAGCAGTCTTGAGGGAAAAAAATGGAGCTGGAGGAATCAGACTCCCTGACTTCAGACTATACTACAAAGCTACAGTAATCAAGACAATATGGTACTGGCACAAAAACAGAAACACAGACCAATGGAACAAGATAGAAAGCCCAGAGATAAACCCACACACCTATGGTCAACTAATCTATGACAAAGGAGGCAAGGATATACAATGGAGAAAAGACAGTCTCTTCAATAAGCAGTGCTGGGAAATCTGGACAGCTAGATGTAAAAGAATGAAATTAGAACACTCCCTAACACCATACACAAAAATAAACTCCAAATGGATTCAAAACCTAAATGTAAGACCGAACACTATAAAACTCTTTGAGGAAAACAAAGGAAGAACACTCTTTGACATAAATCACAGCAAGATCTTTTTTGATCCACCTCCTAGAGTAATGGAAATAAAAACAAAAATAAACAAATGGGACCTAATGAAACTTCAAAGTATTTGCACAGCAAAGGAAACTACAAACAAGACGAAAAGACAACGCTCAGAATGGGAAAAACTATTTGCAAACAAGTCAATGGACAAACGATTAATCTCTAAAATATATAAACAGCTAATTCAGCTCAATATTAAAGAAACAAACAACCTAATCCAAAAATGGGCAGAAGACCTAAACAGACATTTCTCCAAAGAAGACATACAGAATCACACGAAAAGCTGCTCAACATCACTAATTATTAGAGAAATGCAAATCAAAACTACAATGAGGTATCACCTCACACCAGTTAGAATGGGCATCATCAGAAAATGTACAAACCACAAATGCTGGACAGGGTGTGGAGAAAAGGGAACCCTCTTGCACTGTTGGTGGGAATGTAAATTGATACAGCCACTATGGAGAACAGTATGGAGGTTCCTTATAAAACTAAAAATAGAATTACCATACGATCCAGCAATCCCACTACTGGGCAGATACCCATAGAAAACCATAATTGAAAAAGACCCATGCACCCCAATGTTCACTGCAGCACTGTTTACAATAGCCAGGTCATGGAAGCAACCTAAATGCCCACCGATAGACGAATGGATAAAGTAGATGTGGTACATATATACAATGGAATATTACTCAGCCATAAAAAGGAATGATATTGGGTCATATTTTGAGATGTGGATGGATCTAGAGATTGTCATACAGAGTGAAGTAAGTCAGAAAGAGAAAAACAAATATCGTATATTAATGCGTATATGTGGAACCTAGAAAAATGGTACAGATGAACCAGTTTGCAGGGCAGAAATTGAGACACAGATGTAGAGAACAAACGTATGGACACCAATGGGGGAAAGCGGCGGGGGCTGGGGGGTGGTGTGATGAATTGGACGATTGGGATTGACATGTATACACTGGTGTGTATAAAACTGATGACTAATAAGAACCTGCTGTATAAAAAAATAAAATAGGGCTTCCCTGGTGGCGCAGTGGTTGAGAGTCCACCTGCCGATTCAGGGGACACGGGTTCGTGCCCCGGTCCGGGAGGATCCCACATGCCACGGAGCGGCTGGGCCCGTGAGCCACAGCCGCTGAGCCTGCGCACCTGGAGGATGTGCTCCGCAACAGGAGAGGCCACAATAGTGAGTGGCCCGCATACCGCAAAAAATTAATTAATTAATTAAATAAAATAAAATTCAAAAATTTTTAAAAATCTGTTGTTGATGATAATAATACTATTGGATTATTATCACTATCCACACAGACATTAAAAACAAAACAAAGGGGCTTCCCTGGTGGCGCAGTGGTTGAGAGTCTGCCTGCCAATGCAGGGGACGCGGGTTTGTGCCCCGGTCCGGGAGGATCCCACATGCCACGGAGCGGCTGGGCCCGTAAGCCATGTTCACTGAGCCTGTGCGTCCAGAGCCTGTGCTCCACAACGGGAGAGGCCACAACAGTGAGAGGCCCGTGTACTGCAAAAAAAAAACCAAAAAACAAAAACACAAAAAGAGTTATGTACTACAGTGTTCATTGCAGCACTATTTACAATAGCCAGGACATGGAAGCAACCTAAGTGTCCATCGACAGACGAATGGATGAAGAGGATGTGGCACATATATACAATGGAATATTACTCAGCCATAAAAAGAAACGAAATTGAGTTATTTGTAATGAGGTGGATGGACCTGGATTCTGTCATACAGAGTGAAGTGAGTCGGAAAGAGAAAAACAAATACCATATGCTAACATATATATGGAATCTAAAAAAAAAAATGTTTATGAAGAACCTAGGGGCAGGACGGGAATAAAGACACAGACCTACTAGAGAATGGACTTGAGGACACAGAGAGGGGGAAGGGGAAGCTGGGACCAAGTGAGAGAGTGGCATGGACATATATACACTACCAAACGTAAAATAGATAGCTAGTGGGAAGCAGCCACATTGCACAGGGAGATCAGCTCGGTGCTTTGTGACCACCTAGAGGGGTGGGATAGGGAGGGTTGGAGGGAGGGAGACGCAAGAGGGAAGAGATATGGGGATATATGTATATGTATAACTGATTCACTTTGTTATAAAGCAGAAACTAAAACACCATTATAAAGCAATTATATTCCAATAAAGATGTTAAAAATATATATATATATATATATATATATTCTGGGGGGGGAGTCAATTCTCCCCAAATTAATCTGTAAATTCCTGCAAAAAATTTTTTTAATCAACACTTTAAAACATGTTCTGAGTCACGTTGCTGTACAGAAGAAATTAGCACAACATTGTAAATCAACTATAATTCAATAAAATTCTTGAAAAAAATGACTTGTTCTCTGGTTCTTCCCATCCTATCCCATCAAGCCACCAGCTGGGCCTCCATTCTCCCTGAGTCCCCACAGCATCTGAGAAGCCTCCTTTGCTGGACCCTCATTAGGCTACAGGAGGCCCCAAGAGCAACCACACTTCCAACAGGAAAGGCTGTGGACTCAGTCATCTGAAGGTGTGGCTTGGGATCTGGCATTACCAACACTCTCAAGATGACCAAGAATTCTAGATTTATAACTTTGTAAAAATCACGTAACCTCTCGGTCACTTTATGGAGAAAATGGAGGTGGTAATACCACCCCTCAGGGTGATAACACTGAGGATTAAATGAGATACAGTAACGCACGCAAAAGCATGGGGCCCGACACACAACACACGCTCAAAGGCACAGCATGCCTCTCTCCGTTCCGTTCATCTCAGCTGGATTGCGTGAGATCGAACGTAACTGAAGTTACCAAAAATCGACACGACTCTGGGTGAGAATCTGTGGGGCAAGTACAAGAGGGGGTTCCACTCCCACACCCCAAAATAACACAGGGCCACCCTTACTGTACTGTGTCAAGATCTTCCATCCTGAGCAGCTCTTCATCGTCCTCGGTGGTCTTGGGAAGAGTTGCCTTTTCTGCTGGGTGAGAAGCCAGTAATGTTAGCCAGCGTCGCCAAACTTCCTGTTCTATACGAGTTCACTAAGGCACACGCAATGCCAGCCCCTGGGCAACAGTCCCCAAGCGTTCAGTAAAAAGGTCTGTCAATAATACGTGAGTAATGAATGAATACACAGAATAGCTATGGTTACTCTGGACAAATGGAGGCAAGAGAAGGCCTCTAGGTCCTTATCTAACCCCCCAGAGAACAAAAAAGAAGAAAAGTCTATCATCTGTTCAACCGTCCACTTCAGCACCGTAGAGAATACAGAAAACACCCCCCAAGATTCCTAAGTTCCCACCAACAGGGAATAGCTAAGCACACTACAGTGCAGCCAGCAGAGGAAATGTTACAAAGTAACCACAGACGAAGTTTACGGAAAGTTCTTAAGGAAACAGGACGGTGCATGTGATGTAGTCATCTCAGAACAGAAAATTATGTGTCCAGAATAACCTCATCCATGTAAAAAAAAAAAAAAAAAAATCTTAGCACAAAAACAAAGGAGTTGCCATAACATGATAACAAAAATATTACGTTTGTCCCTGGAGACAGAACGATAGATTATTTTCCCTGCTTGTTGTATACTTTTGTAACATCTTACGGAAAATACCCGAAAGAACTTTTTGGCCAAGCCAGCATATTCACTGAATATTCTAAAAAACAAACCAAAAAAGATGCACCTAACTTCTACGGCTAGGAAAGGTTTTTTTTTTTTTTTTTTTTTTGGTAAGTCACAAAAATGAAATGGCAAGAATCCACGATGAAAGAGTCGTGCAGGGAGAGCCGCACCCGCTTCGGAGGGTGAAGGGGCGCAGCACAGCCACCGCACGCGCGGGGCGGACGCCAGTGCACATGTGGCACTCCAGCTACGCCAACCAACCACCTTCCCTGCCGGGGTCTCCACTCACCATGTTCAGACCTTAAGCATTTTCTTGCTTTTTCTGGCTTCCCTGGTGTGTGGTCCTGATGCAGCTTCTCTTTGACGTGAACGCCCTTGTCAGACGATCTTCTCTGACTTAAAACCAAATGTTTCACCTCCTCTAGAATGCAGGAGAAGAAAGCATCATGGACTCAATCAGAAATACACACTGGGGCCTCCCTGGTGGCGCAGTGGTTGAGAGTCGGCCTGCCGATGCAGGGGACACGGGTTCGTGCCCTGGTCCGGGAAGATCCCACATGCCGTGGAGCGGCTGGGCCCGTGAGCCACGGCCACTGAGCCTGCGCGTCCGTAGCCTGGGCTCCGCAGCGGGAGAGGCCACAAGAGTGAGAGGCCCGCGTACCGCAAAAAAAAAAAAAAAAAGCCATTTCAGAAATACACACTGATACCCATGCTGTGACAATCACTCTCCTGGTGCTGGACCGATAAGGGAGGCAAGGCTGCTGCCCTCCTGGAGCTGCTGCCTGGGGAGCTGCTTCAAAACACCAGGAAATGCAAACCTCAACTGGCAACGGCTTCTCCCAAACCAGGTCACTATGCACTCGGTATCTGTTGTTGCATTTGATGCTCACGCTGCACTCTAAGAAAGGCATCACCACCTCCCCGTTTTATTGACGATTAAGTCACTCTCCTGTGATCAGAGAGCTGATCCTTTACCAAAGTGAGGACAATCCCCAGAGAAGGTGACACCCCTCCGGGTCTTTCATGTCTATCAGTGTGGGGCTTTGCACGCACACAGCAGCAGCCAACACGTGTGGAAGGAAGAACGAGCAGAGGGAAGGAGCGAACGAATGGCAGTAACGGATGCTGAAGAAAGATGTGGAGAGAAAAGAGATGTGACTGGATGCAGCGCTGAAGGATGCATAACAATTTGTGGAGCAAGAGATTAGGCTAAGAGCCCCTGATGCCCGAAGGCAAGCCCTACAATGGGGAAAAGCCTAGTGTTTTCAGGGACCAGGGCTGGAGCAGGTGTGAAGGTGACAGCAGCGATGAGAAAGGAGGCCTGGGGAGCAAGGTTTACGATGGCTTAGAGGCTGGACTCAGATGTCAGACTTGGTTCCCGAAGGCACTGGGCAGCCATGAAAAGCTGCAGAGCAGTGAAGTGCGAGGGTCTGCGGGGTGATACAGGAAGGTCAGGGAACAATGCAGGAGGGATGAGACAAACATGAACGTGGGTGCAGAGAGAAGAGGCAGCTGAAGGCTAGAGAACTCCAGAGAGCGACACACAGGCAGTGACACCAAGGAGGTGCTGGGTGGGGCGTGGCCAAGAGTTGAGGGCATAGCGGGAGTCAGCCATGACCTGGGGGGCTTCAGACGGTCTTTGTCCGACAGTACTGAGAAACCAAGGGGCTGAGCAGATTTAAGTGAAGAAAATGCTAACTCTTGTTGGGATGCTCCATTCAAGACCAGGAGGCTGAAAGCTGCCAAGTTCTCACAGGTGATGAACTTCCCATTCCCTTGGCCTCTTGTGTCTCTGCTCCCAGGAAACAGGAGTTTCAAGAATAACTTCTCGGGCTTCCTTGGTAGCACAGTGGTTGAGAATCCGCCTGCCAACACAGGGGACACGGGTTTGAGAACTGGTCCGGGAAGATCCCACGTGCCACGGAGCAACTAAGCCCGTGCACCACAATTACTGAGCCTGTGCTCTAGAGCCCACGTGCCACAACTACTGAGCCCACACACCTAGAGCCCATGCTCTGCAACAAGAGAAGCCACCACAATGAGAAGCCCATGCACCGCAACAAAGAGCCGCCGCAGCTAGAGAAAGCCCACGTGCAGCAACGAAGACCCAATGCAGCCAAAAGTAAATAAATTTAATAAATTTTAAAAAAAGAAGATAACTTCATCAACAATGAAATATCAGATAGGGAATGTAAACAACAATCCCTTTTAAATTCACACCCCCAAAAATAAAATATTTAGGAATAAATCTGACTAAGGAGGTAAAAGACTTATGCACTGAGGACTATAAAACATTAATAAAGGAGACTGAAGAGGATTCAAAGAAATGGAAAGATATCCCATGCTCTTGGGTTGGAAGAATTAATAGTGTTAAAATGGCCATACTATCCAAAGCAATCTACAGATTTAATGTGATCCCCATCAAACTACCCATGACCTTTTTCACAGAACTAGAACAAATAATCCTAAAATTCATGTGGGACCATAAAAGACCCAGAATTGCCAAAGCAATCCTGAAGAAAAAGAACAAAGCAGGAGGCACAGCCCTCCCAGACTTCAGGTGATACTACAAAGCTACAGGAATCAAAACAGTGCGGTACTGGCACAAAAACAGACATATGGATCCATGGAACAGAACAGACAGCCCAGAAATAAACCCATACCCCTATGGTCAATTAATCTTCAACAAAGGAGGCAAGAATATACAATGGGAAAAATACAGTCTCTTGAGCAAGTGGTGATGGGAAAGTTGGACAGCTGCATGCAAATCAATGAAGTTAGAACACACCCTCACACCACACACAAAAATAAACTCAAAATGGCTTAAAGACTTAAACATAAGACATGACACCATTAAACTCCTAGAAGAGATCATAGGCAAGACGTTCTCTGACATAAATCGTACCAATGTTTTCTTAGGTCAGTCTCTCAAAGCAATAGAAATAAAAACAAAAATAAACAAATGAGACCTAATCAAACTTATAAGCTTTTGCACAGCAAAGGAAACCATACATAAAACGAAAAGACAACCTACAGAATGGGGGAAAATATCTGGAAATGATGCAACCATCAAGGGCTTAATTTCTAAAGTATACAAACAGCTCATACAATTCAATAACAACAACAACAAAAAACCCAGTCCAAAATGGGCAGAAGACCTAAATAGACATTTCTCCGAAGAAGACATAAAGATGGCCAATAGGCAAATGAAAAGATGCCCAATACTGCTAATTATTAGAGAAATGCAAATCAAAACTTCAGCGAGGTACCACCTCACATTGGTCAGAATGGATGGACACCATTAAAATGTCTTACAAATAACAAATGCTGGAGAGGATGTGGAGAAAAGAGAACCCTCATACACTGTTGGTGGGAGCCACTACGGAGAACAGTATGGAGGTTCCTCAGAAAACTAAAAATAGAATTACCATACAATCCAGCAATCCCACTCCTGGGCATATATCCAGACAAAACTATAATTCAAAAAGATACAGGCATCCCTATGTTCATAGCAGCACTATTCACAATAGCCAAGACATGGAAACAACCTAAATGTCCATCAACGGATGAATGGATAAAGAAGATGTGGTACCGTGAGGACGTGGGGAGGGGGAAGGGTAAGTTGGGATGAAGTAAGAGGGTAGCATTGACATATACACACTACCAAATGTAAAATAGCTAGTGGGAAGCAGCCGCATAGCACAGGGAGATCAGCTCGGTGCTCTGTGACCACCTGGAGGGGTGGGATAGGGAGGGTGGGAGGGAGGCTCAAGAGGGAGAGGATATGGGGCTATATGTATACATACAGCTGATTCACGTTGTTATACAGCAGAAACTAACACGACATTGTAAAGCAATTATACGCCAATAAAGATGTTAAAAAAATGATGCGGTACATATATACAATGGAATATTACTCAGCCATAAAAAATGAAATAATGCCATTTGCAGCAACATGGATGCAACTAGAGGTTATCATACTAAGTGAAGTAAGTCAGCAAGAGAAGGACAAATGCCGTATGATGTCACTTATATGTGGAATCTAAAATATGACACAAATGAACCTGTCTATAAAACAGAAACAGACTCAGACACAGAGAACAGACTGGTGGTTGCCAAGGGGCAGACGGTTGGGGGAGGGATGGAGTGGGAGGTTGGGGTTAGCAGATGTAAGCTATTATATATAGAATGGATAACAACAAGGCCCTACTGTACAGCACAGGGAACTATAGTCAACATCCTATGATAAACCGTAATGGAAGAGAATATTTTTAAAAAGAATGTGTACACAAATAACTGAATCACTTTAGTGTATAGCGGTCAACACTGTAAATCAACTATACTTCAATTAAAAAATACTGATTAAAAGAAGCTCCTCCAAAATAAAACAAAAAGATAACTTCTTAAGTGGAAAAAGGCAGGACTTAAGACAATATGTACACTGCATCCGTCTTTGTTAAAATTTTGTACCCAGTTGTAAAACGCACAGGAAAATGTTAGCAATGGCTGTCTCTGCTCAGACATCATACGATTTTAATTTTTTCTCCCTTTGGCTAATCTACTTCTAAATTGTTTTGCAAAGTGAACACACACTGACATTTTTAACGGAAAAAAATTAGTTAACTTAAGAGGCAGTGATGCCAGGCGTGGGACAGGGTTCGAGGAGGAGCAGTGGCCCCAAGGACGCTCACAGCAAAAGGCCCATGGGCCCTCACTGAAGGGCCCGTGACACCCGCCCTCCTCCCTTTTCCGGCCGGCTGATTCCATTTACCCTTCCAAACTTGTCTCCATGGCCCCTTCTCCAGGAAGTCCTCCTGGTACACCCACCCTGGCACCTCTGCTCCAGGGTAAGCCCACTGCCAGGCACATGTTTACCAGAAATTTGGGCTCGGCAGCTCCGGGGCAGGCCCTGGAACCTGCATTGAGGCTGCACTCCAAGTGCGTCCAATGCGGGTGGTTTAGAGCCCACGCTCTGAGGACATGGGTCTTTCCTTTGGTCCAAGTGAGAAAAGAGAACGTGAATCCCATTTTCTCACCCAGGACTAGTAGTTTAGAGGCAAATCAGTGATTTTCAGCCAGGGGCAATTTTGCACCTGCAGACAATGTCCGAAGAAATTTCTAGTTGTCACAGCTGGGAGGCTAGTCCTGGCGTCTAGTGGGTAGAGGTCAGGGATGCTGCTAACAGCCCTCCAGTGCCCAGGACGGTCCCTGCAACAAGGAACAATCCAACCCAAGATGCCCACACTGCCGAGGCTAAGAAACCCGGGATAGCAATGAAAGATTAAAACTCGGAAGCCCCAAGCCCCCAAGGTCAGGAAGGCTCTTTGAGGAGCGCAGGCTGGAAACCGGAGAAAAAACTTTCCAGTCACACAAAACTGGGTTCTGATTCTGGCGCTGCCTCTCGCTACAAGCAAGTCCAGGCTGACTTTGCTCATGGAAAGTGGGGAGGGCTGTACTTGTCTGGAAGCCGCGATCAGCGGCCGTAACAGCACCTCGTTCCACCCATTCTCTGGAGTACATCGACTTTACCTTCTAATATCTCTGAAAACTGGGATGTATCTTACAAGAATGCCGCTGCATATTTTAAGTGGAAGCATTTTATTATAGTTTTAAAATTCCCTCTACACAATGCAATCCTCCTTATTGCGGGGGGAGGGGGGCGCGCTCCCACCACCCTGCCCCCAGGCATCTGGCCAGACGAAGTAGGTGCCCAAGGTCACCATTAGCTCGGGATGGAGACAGGGTTCAACTCAGCTTCAACCTAGGCCTCTCTCCTTTGAGGGGAGTTCGAAAGGAGACTTTCTGGCACTGATACAATAATCTTTACACGAGGAAGAGTCTGAAGGGCCTAATGGAAACAGGGCTGTGGGACTTTCGAGTTTTCTGTTTTGTTTCTCGATAGCCTCTAATTTTTTTGTTCAGGGAGCACACCAGACTCATCCTGGGACACAGGCCGGTGGTGGGTGCCCGCCTCAGCACTGCCCAGAGTGGTGGCTGACGGGCAGCACACAGACTTGGGGCGCCCTTCCCATCGCCGCACATGCCCTGGAGAGAGGGGGGTGTCACTGCGCTGACAGAAACCAGCGTGGGCCCCAGGAAAACCAGATGCACCAAACAAGGAGATGCTGGCTGGCTTTTCTGCTGTTACCAGTGAGAAGCCACATGCCTGCGGAAACATTTCAAATCAAACATGAATGCCATGAACTTACCAAAAGATCCTGCATCTTCCAGAAACCCAGAAGGTTTTAACCGATAATTCTTGGCTTTTTTCGAAACCTTGTCCTTGGTGTCCCAGAGCCTCAAGGTGATTTTGTGAAAATTTATTTTCTTTAGTAACTCCTTTGTCATGTTGATGTTAAAACTTTGGGTCCACGACACCCAGACCTTGTCCCCTTCTTGCCATGGCCTGATGGTCTGTGTAAAAGGACAACAAGACTCTCAGCGTTGAAAGCTCAGAGGCCAGGATCTGACCGCTGCCACGATGTGGCAGGCCCTGCCTTCCGCTTGTCTGTCTGTGCATCCCACTCCCTCCTGGCTCCCAACTCACATAGGGAATCAGGAAATGGGTGCCGCAGACAGGGGCCTGCACGCCTCTGGGTTGCTCGGAAAAATAAAGTAAAAGCAATTCCCTGCAAAGAGTGTCCCTCCCAGGGACTCCCCATCCTGACCCAGAGCCCTGCCCCAGGCGGGAGTGTGCGTGTGTGTGCGGGTGGCGGGTGTGCACACACACGTACTCACGTGTACACACAGAAAGAAATAACAAGAGCTGCCAAAACTTTTGAAACACCAAAGAAATTATTAGGTAAAAATACCTTCAGAGAAAATCATAGAGTTGCTATCAATATTATTAGGTTCGTGCAGATTCCCATTCAGTAGGCCTAGAGTGGCGACCAAGATCCTACATTTCTAGCAAGTTCCAGGGGAAGTGAGCATCCTTTGTGGCTCCTGCTATTTCTTGTGGGTATCAGACTATATGCAAGGCCACACACACACACACACACACACACTCTCTCACCTTTATTCCTGAATCCAGGAACACTTTGGCCAAGGCTGGAAACACCACCACATCGACCTTTTTAGGCTCCCCAACATCAGGCAGGAGGAAGTACTCGATGTGGTAGTAATGGCGAACCTTTGCAATAGGTTTGTCCATTTTAGGGTGTCTCCTGTATTTTTCAACCAAACTTGAACATTTTCCTTTGTGACCTAGAAGATACAGATGTAATGAGACCTGTTCTAACCTCACTTGGGAAAGCAGAGCCATCTCCACGATTCCCCGGAATGAAGAAGAGCCCAAGGCTGTGGGAGGTGCCGTGTGCAGACTCCCCACTGCCACCCGCTTGGAGTTAAGATGTATGTCCGGTCCTCGCAGCCACCAGAGGAGCAGCCCCAGGGCTGGAAGCCAGTGTGCGGAATTATAGCGCGTGACTCCGAGGTGAGCATCTCCTTAAATTTTTTTACTGTAGGCACTTACCTGCCTGCCCCTAGTCTCGACAGTAAGAGGCAGGTTAAAAAAAAAAACAAAAAATCCCCACCAATACAGGATAGGATAAATTAGACACATACGATGGAATACTATATAGGTGTTTAAAACAAACGACAACAAAGTAAAACCAGGTCTGCTCATATCCTGTAAGATATCTAAGAGGTGCCATCAAATTTTTAAAGAGCAAGTTGTAGAACAGGATACATAGGACCTCATTTCTCTTAAGTAAACAACTTACATAAACATTCATAAATAAATTCATAACTATTTAGGTATTGAAGGAAAAAACATTGAAGCTAGAATTTTATATCCAGCCAAAGACAGATCCTTCGAAGGTATTGGCGCCATAAAAATACTCTCAGGCAAGGTCTCATAAGTTGAGCTGCACAGCAATCTATTTTGTAAACGCCTTTGGAATAAGTGCCCAACTAAGAAAAACAAATCTAGGAGATGCTGCAAGAGACGTGAGGATTAAAGGTAATCAAATAAGCACCAATTTTCTTTTGGGTGGTATTTGCAGATGTCTTTTTCCAGGTTCTTTTGCTTGATATCAACCGACCAAAGATAAAAAGCACCGTTATGGATAGAGGAGGTCACACACAATGACCGAAAATTCAATTCACCAAGAAGATAGGTCAATTCTAAAACATGGTATACACCTAACCAAATAACCTCCAAAATATCTGAAGCAACCATCAACAGAACTACAAGGAGAAGTTGAAATTAATCATCGTGGGGAGATATTTCAGGCAGAACAACAAAAAAAGTCATATCAAAAAATGGAGTACTTCTTGATATATCTAGGAATACACCTACCTAAGAAGGCAAAAGACCTGTACTCCAAAAACTATAAGACACTGATGAAAGAAATCAAAGACGACACAAACATATGGAAAGATACACCACATGTTCTTGGATTGGAAGAGTCAATAGTGTTAAAATGACCATAATATCTAAGGCAATCCACAGATGCAACACAATCCCTATCAAACCGTCAAAGGCATTTTTCACAGAACGAGAACAAGAATATACATTGGAGATAAGACAGTCTCTTCAATAAGTGGTAAGTGGTGCTGGAAAAACTGGACAGCTACATGTAAAAGAATGAAATTAGAACATTCTCTAACACCATACACAAAAACAAACTCAAAGTGGATTAAAGAGCTACACGTAAGACAGGATACTATAAAACTCCTAGAGGAAAACATAGGCAGAACACTCTTTGACATAAATTGCAGCAATATGTTTTTGGATCCGTCTTCTACAGTGATGGAAATATAAGCAAATGGGACCTAATTCAACTTAAAAGCTTTCACACAGCAAATGAAACCATAAACAAAATCAAAAGATAACCTAAGGTCTGAGAGCAAATATTTGCAAATGATGCTACCAACAAGGGATTCATTTCCAAAATTTACAAACAGCTCATGCAGCTCAATATCAAAAAAACAAACAACGCAATGAAAAAATGGGCAGAAGACATAAGTAGACATTTCTCCAAGAAGACATATAGTTGGCCAACAAGCACAGGAAAAGTTGCTCAATGTCACTCATTATTAGAGAAATGAAAAATCGGAACTACAATGAGGCCTCACCTCACACCAGTCAGAATGGCCATCATTAAAAGTCCACAAACAGTAAATGCTGGAGAGGGTGTGGAGAAAAAGGAACCCTCCTACACTGTTGGTGGGAATGTAAATTGGTGCAGCCACTGTGGAGAACGAGTATGGAGGTTCATTAGAAAACTAAAAATAGAGTTACCATATGATCCTGCAATCCCACTCCTGGGCGTAGATCTTCAGAAAACTGTAATTCAAAAAGATACATGTACCACAATGTTCACTGCAGCACTGTTTACAATAGCCAGGACATGGAAGCGACCTAAATGTCCATCGACAGAAGAATGGATAAAGAAGATGTGGTACATATACACAATGGAATATTACTCAGCCATGAAAAGAATGACATCATGCCATTTGCAGAAACATGGATGGACCTAGAGATTATCAAACTAAGTGAAGTCAGTCAGACAAAAACAAATATTATATATCACTTAGATGCAGAACCTAAAAAAAGGAAACAAATGAACTTATTTACAAAACGGAAATAGACTCACAGACATAGAAAACAAACTTAATGGTTACCAAAAGGGACAGTAGGGGAGGGGAGATAAATTAGGAGGTTGGGATTAACATATACACACCACTATATATAAAATAGATAAACAACAAAGACCTACTGTATAGCACAGGGAGCTATACTGCATATCTTGTAATAACCTACAATGGAAAAGAATCTGAAAAAGAACATGTATGACTGAATCACTTTGCTGTACACTTGAAACTAAGACAACATTGTAAATTAACTATATTTCAATTAAAAAGCTGATATAAAAAAAGATAGTCCACCTTAAAAAAAAGTGGAGTACTTTTCTCTGCCCTTAATCTTGGGGTTCAACCATGTGCCTTGCTTTGGTCAATAAAATGCCTGCAGGTGGGAGGTGTCCAAAGACCTGAAGAGTGCTGGGGTGACTGGGCTTGCCCTCTTTTGTGCCCTGCCTTTCCATGACAGGAATGCGTCTGGGTTGCCCACACATCCGAGAGGAGGATGACAGAGACAGAAGCAGGGCAGAGCTACTGCAGGAAGCCCAGCCTAGATCAGCTGGCCTGCTCACCCAGGACAGGGATTTCTGTTTGAAGCCAATGAAATGGGGAGTTGTTTGTATTTGTTACACAGCGGTTTTGGGCAGTAGCTGATTGCCTTTGCACTCAGAGATTTTGATCCAATAATCTGAGTCTGTATTTAAACAAGGAATTAGATGATGCACAACCAGCTTATGGGGGGAAAAAATGCCTTAACCTCTCCGTCACTTCTTTATTTTCAAAAAGCAGAAATAACAACACCTGCTTCTTGGGGTTTTGAGAGGACTGAGTCTGTGAAGCCCATAAACTGTTCCTTGCCTGGACCACAGTGGGCCCTAAAGTGGCAGTTCCTTTCCGGACCTCTGCTCCTGTCACTGGCCACCCTACTTAGGGAGCCAGCAGAGGGAGCACGGGCGCCCTACACTCCTGGGAGAAGGTCACTGGTACACTCCCTCTCTGCTGTCACACTTACCGGCGGTCGCTGGGAAGGCCAGAGAGATGATGAACTTGCAGGGGACGACGTGGGGCACGTCCGAGTCGAAGGTGCTGGCAGGCCCTTCTGAGGACTCGCCGCTGCACTGGTGGCCGGTGGCCGACTCCTGGGCCCAGGCCCTAACCTTCAGGTTCTCCTCCACTTCACACTCGCTCACGGACTGGTAAAAGCTGCCCATGGAGGACACGGCCCCCATGCTCGCCTGGTCCTCGTCCTCCCACTCACAGGCCGGCAGCCACATGCGGCAGGGCGGCCCCCGTGGCCGGCACTCCCGGCTGCAAGGAAATAAAGGCACGGCCGTCACCACCACTGCTCCCAGGAGGGAAGCCCTGCCTGCCCCCTCCTCGCCCCGTGCCTTGTCCTGTTCCGGGCTGACCAGCCAAGGCCTCAGACACTGCCTGGCACGCAGCGGACACTCAACAGAGATTAGATGAACCTCAGAGAATGGTGCCGTCGGTAATCGTGATAATCAGCAAAGCCAGTGTCTCCAAATTGAGTCCCATCCTCCCGGCCCCAGCTGTTCCTCCTTTCACGATCAAAGTTAATCATTCAGCACGTCTGGAATGCCTGCTCCAGGTGAGTGCAATTCCCCAAGAACCACAGGGAGGGGTGGGGGGTGAGGGCCTCGGGTTACCTGTGCCAAAGCACAATATGACCTTGGTTTGGGGGCAGCACGCGCAAGAGCCTGCTGAGGCCAAGGAGGGCGAGGACCCCGAGGCAAGACCCGACCGAGCACTGAGTACTGGGCTCCGGGCACAAGCGCCCTCCACGGACGCCGCACGCCAGCAAACGCTAAGAAGGGGCTGCGCAGCCGGAGCGGGGGCCGGGGAGAATGGAGGGGGGTACCTGCGGCACCTGTGAGCGGACGCGCTGGGCAGGCGCGTGGGCTCAGACGACGGCGTCGGTCAGCTCGCACAGCAGCTGCACAGCCTCCTCACCGAGGAGGCTCAGAGGACCTGGTGCGTCCACCCGGGCAGGGAGGCCCGCAGGAGCCGCCTCGCCGCTATGTTTGGCGGTTGCTAGGAGACGCGCGTGGCCACAGCCCCGGGGCGGGGCTCCTCTCCTGGGGGCGGGGCTCCCCGCCTCAGTCGCTGGTCCCAGGCCAGGCGCCCAGACAAGGTCCAGCAGAGAGTTGTATACAAATGCAGAACCAGCTGCCTTTATGCCTTCAGTTATTCGCTTATCCACTCAGTCCTTTTCTTTTTTTGGATGCGGACCATTTTTTAAGTCTTTATTGAATGTTTTACAATATTGCTTTTTATGTTTTGGTTTTTTGTGGTTTTTTTGGCCGTGAGGCATGTGCCATCATAGCTCCCCGACCAGGGATCGAATCCACACCCCCTGCATTGGAAGGCGAAATCTTAACCACTGGACCGCCAGGGAAGCCCCCATTCAGTCTTTCAGGAATTCCTGCTCTGAACGTGAGCACCTATTATGCGCCTGAGCCTTACCTGCAGTACAGGGGAGAGGCATTGCCAGCTCCCCACTACAGCTCCATCAGCGGCCCCCTACCGTTCTTTGATGAAGGCAAAGGAAGCACCGGGCTCTGCAAACTCAGATGACCCGACCCCACCCCACCCCCCATCCTCTCTGGCACAGACTCTCTGCTTCTGTCACTGATGTCCTTCAAACATCATGAGAATTCTTTTCAGTCATCATGAGCCCCAAACTCAGCGATGAGGAAACCGAGGCTTAGAGAGGTGAAGCGATTTGCCTGAGGTGGTCACACAGGTATATGGCAGCACTGGATTGAAAGCCAGACTATCTGACGGACACCCTGCCCCCCACCCCCAGATGAGAGACCCCTAGCTGCTGCTCCCGATGTAGAAGACCACAGACCACCAAAGGGGCTGCGGCGGAGGGACATATCGCAGAAGCGACTGCCCGGAGGGGTTGGGGCAGGCTTCACGGAAGAGGTGACAAAAGCCAAACTGTGGGGTCTGCCGGGCGAGGAAAGCAAGGGGAGGCATTCCAGGCAGAGGACACAGCATATGCAAAGGCCAAGCAGAGTGAAAACGTGTGGCAAGTTCAGGGAAGGGATGATGAGGCTGGAGTGGCGCACAGGGGCCCCGGTACCAAGCCCCCGGGCAGTAGTTTGTTCAAGCGAATGGGTGCGGAATCTCCACACACACTTCGCTGTCGCAGAAACTGAGGCTCTGAGATGAGACACAACCTACCCGTGGCCAAAGAGCAAAACTGTGGACGCAAGCACCCTCCCTCCCGTGCCCACCTCCCTAGGCCGTCCCCAGGGGCTGGGGACAGTAGTCCAGTATTCCAGAATACTTCCCACTGACGGGGGCCCTCCGACATTCCTCAGGTTCGATCAGTCTAAAAAACTGAACCTTAAGAACAGCTGTGAGGTGAAGTCTCCAAATGGCAGTGAGGTCCCCTGGGGAGAAGGACTCAAGTTTCACCACTGAGTGCCATGACACCCTGTCCAACAGCCTGCAGACTACCGTCCATAAGCAAGGAAGTACTAAAAAGACACACCCAGGGTTGCAAGGGGAAAAGGCTACTAGGATACACCAGCTCCCAAAAGGCCCCATTAACAAGAGCCGGTCAGTGACACCACCCTCCCTGGGACAGACAGCAGGCCTCCTGCCCGTCAGGTGCCACCTGCTGCCTGAGGCTGGTTTTGCTCCAAAGGGTCCTCGATCACCCTGTTACCAAGGGCAGCAGCCAACCTCCCCAGCATCTCCTGTGGGGCGGCCCTGAACTCGGGCTTGAGAGGTCTTAGACCAAAGAGCCTTGGTCCTGGATGTGCATGAGAATCACCCAGGATCATGTCAAATCTTCAATCCTGAGGCTTCACTCCAGACCTGTGGAATTGATTCTCCAGAGGTGGGGCTTAGGAACTGGTGACGGATTGTATTTTCCAAACACCTCAATAGATTCCCTCCCACCCTCTCTTCCTACAGTGTGATGTCAACACTCTTCACATCCCGTGGTGGGTCTAGTCCCCTCCCCCTTGAACCCAGACAGAACTTTTGGACCACCTCAGCCAACAGAGTAGGGTGGAAGTGACACTCGGTGACATCTGAAGCCAGGTCATACGAATTCCATGTGCTTCTGCCTTGTTCTTTGGGGCGCTCACTCTAGGAACCCAGCACCATGTTGTGAGGAGGCCCAAGCAGCCTCATGGAAAGGCCACGTGTAGATGCTCTGGCCAACAGCCGGCAGGGTTCCCGGCCAACTGCCAGCCTCACTGCCCAAAATGTGAGAGCCAGACCTCGGGTGATTCCAGCCCCCAGCCTTTGAGTCACCTGGCTGACACCATGTGTAGCAGAAACCAGCTGTCCCCATCAAGCCCTCTGCAAATTGCAGATTTATCAGCAAAGTAAGTTACTGCTGTCCTAACCCAGTAAATTCGGGGATGATTCGTTGTGCAATAATAAATAACTGGAACAGAACGCTTGTTTGTTAAAGTCACCTCCACCAAGATCCCATTGCACAGCCAAGATTTGGAACCACTTCCCTGAGGGAGGTAGTGTCCAGGTCAAGAGCCGGGGCATCATGGGATGGAATGAAGGCAAAGGTGTGCCACCTGAGACTCAGGCCCGAGGGGCAGGTCTACAACCTCCCCTCGGCGAAGACGGCTTCAGGGCTGGCAAAGTCAGAATAGGACAGGAGGAAGGGCAAAGTCACATTGCAAAGGGGCACCCCGTGGAGTGCAGCCATCTGAGGGCGATCTGTCCCTGCTCCTTCTTCCTCCAGGGCAGTGGAGCGCCAAAGCTCCCACGGCACCCAGAGAGCTTCTGAAGTGATTGCAAGACTCTGGCAGCTGGAAGCATACACCCATCTTCTTCTTGCCATCCCTCTCCTAAGCAAAGCACCCCCGCCACCTTATAACAACTTTACTGAGGTGTATTTCATATCATACGGTGCACCCATTTCAAGTGTATAATTCAATGATTTTTAGTAACTTCACCAAACGGTGAAATCATCACCATAAACAAGTTTTAGGACATTT
Source organism: Delphinapterus leucas (assembly GCF_059928025.1). Taxonomy (NCBI): domain Eukaryota; kingdom Metazoa; phylum Chordata; class Mammalia; order Artiodactyla; family Monodontidae; genus Delphinapterus; species Delphinapterus leucas. The sequence continues at coordinate 102,732,969 of NC_143138.1, forward strand.
TCATCTCCCTAATAAGATCCTCCGTGCACAAGTTTCACCCAAAAGTACTATAATTAATTAAAATTAATCTCTGTTCCCACCCCAAGCTCTAGACAACCATTAATCTACTTTCTGTCTCTAAAAAGGTGCCTTTTTCTGAACATTTCCTATAAATGGAGCCATAAATCCATTTTGTCTATCCAGCCATCAGTTCGTGGACATTAAGGTTGGACATGTAGACATTTATGAAGACGCTGCTAAGGACCTTCACATGAGGGTCTCTGTGTGGACAGATGTTTTCGTTTCTCTTGAGTAGAGGCATCTAGCAGTGGGAGAGCTGGGTCACGTAGTATGCTGCATGTATGGATCAGGCTGTATGCTTATCATTTACTGACAAACTGTTCTCCAACGTGGCTGCACCATTTCACATTCCCACCAGCAACGTGTGAGGGTTCCTATTTCTCTACATCCTCAAAAACATTTATTGTCCGTCAGTTATTATCGCCATTCTCGTGGGGGTGAAATAGTCTCTCACTGAGGTTCTGCTTTGTATTTCCCTAATACCTAACAGTACTGGGATCCTTTCTCGTGCTTATTGGCCAACCATATATATTCTTCTGGGGAATGTCTGTCCCTGTCTTTCACCCATTTTTCGATTGGGTTGTTTGTCTTCTTCTTATTGAGCTGTTGGAGTTCTTTGTCAATTCTGAATACAAGGCCCCTACTGGGCATGTGTTTTGTCAAGATTTTCTCCCAGTTGCCTGCTTGTCCCGTCATTTCTTAATGGCGTCTTTATCACTGCGCTTTGAAGTGCAAAAGTTCTGAATTTTGATGAGATCCAATGTACTGATTTTTTTTCTTTTTCTGGACCATGTGTTTGGTGTTGTATCTAAGAAATCTTTGCCTAACCCAGGCCCATTTTGAATAGAGGGAAGTCAAACTTGGCGTCTGAACACTAAGCAAATCCACTAACCAAGACTCCTAAAAATGTAAAAGCTTTGACACTAAAACCGATGGCTCTCGGAGAATCCCAGACACTCCAGGGGACTGTACAGAATGACACAAACTTTCTGAAAAACAGTTTGACAACATCAAGAGCTTATAAAATGTCCACACTCCTTGGCCCTGCAGTAAAGCACCCAGGAAATAGAGCCAACCGTTCACAGTGTTGTTGGAATGGAGAAAAACTGCAAACCACCTCTATGTGCACCTATTGGGACGACAAAGCTCCTTCCGGGTCAGTCCTAAGAGGGAGTGTGGACCAGCCTTTGAGAATAACGTTACCCAGGAACGGTAATGATGGCGGAGCCATTTAGGAAGATGGGTGATGTGCAGAGACAGATCCCATCAGCAGCATTTCAACTTGTTTCTTTATGTCACATTGAAGGAGGTGCAACTGACATCCTGTAAAATTCAGCCTTGTAAGCGCTCTGCAGGTGTATGCAGTCGTGAAACTACCACCCCCCCGAAGATATAGAATGTTTTCACCACCCCCAAAAGTTCTTTCATGCTTAAATGCATGGAAAACATCTGAAAACAAACACATCAAAAGAACCCTGTGTTCTTCTCTTGTTGGCACAAGGGGGGATGGTTTTTTTTTGCTCTTTAGCACTTTGCTGGGCTGTTTGTAGACACTGTGAACAATATACTATTTGGAATGGCTCAAACAATACTGAGCTGACTTCAGAAAAATCACTTCTCTCCGCTCTCCCCGACGCAGACACACACCCATCCCCCAGCTCACACAAAAGCGCAGGAGACATCTGAGTTTGCTCACTTTGAGCCTTAAACAAAAACCTTGTGGGTCCAACCCGGATGATTTCAGAGGCGCCTGGTAACACTGCCCGCAGACAGACAGGCCTGACAGCGCCCCATTATCAACCCGGACTCCCCTGCCCCCAAGGAGCTGCGGGGGGCAGAGGCCAGGCGATGGCTCCACGTCAAGACATTTAAAGTCTTTCTTTTCAATACTGACTGGCCCAGAAAAGTTCCTGTTCAAAGGATTCCTTCCGCAAAAGCCATCGCCAGCTGCAGCAACGGGGGTAGTCTCCCCTGGGTCACCAGCTCTCAGCATCAACATGAAATTGAATCAGATTCCTCTACAGAGCCACAAGAGGGAGGGGATATGGGGATATACGTATATACACGCTGCTTCACTTTGCTGTACAGGAGAACCTAACACAACACTGTAAAGCATTTATACTCCCATAAAGATGTGGGGAAAAAAAAGTCCAGAGTCAAGTTCCAGCATCCCGTTTTTTTTTTTTTTTCTTTTTCTTTTTAATTTGGCTGCACTGGGTCTTAGCTGCGGCACGCGGGATCTTCGTTGGCGTATGTGGGATCTTCAGTTGCGGCAGGCATGCGGGCTCTAGTTCCCTGACCAGGGATTGGACCTGGGACCCCTGCACTGGGAGGGCAGAGTCTTAGCCACTGGACCACCAGGGAAGTCCCCAGAGTCCTGTTCTAAGTGCAGACAGCAACGTCCCCGGCAGTGGGACTCCCGGCCTAGAAGTTTCTACGGTCCAGCTGGGAGTCCAATCAACCTAACATCTGGAGTCTCACTGACTCCAGCATCTCTGGGCGCAAGGATGCTTGAATCCCAGGGATGCCAGCTACATGTAGTTTTCCTTCTGATGCAGTGTGTCCACATCTATAAAGTGACATAATTAGTGCCTACTTAATGCCAGGTCCTGTGCTGGGCATGGGGGTACCAGGTCTCTGGGCTTGTGAAGCTCAGCCCTCGTGGCAGGCCTGCAAATAAGTGGCAATGTGGTACAATGCTGTTTCTTAAAATACAAGTTAAGAAGTACGTCTCACCTGTAGGCAATGAAATCGTATGGAGAGCCTCATGCCACACTGTGCCCGGCAGCAGCTGCGGGCAGGCAGCTCAGAAGGGGGCTGGAGCTCTTCTCTTAGTGTGCCCGACACCAAGCCCGGCGGACAGACAGGCAAGCGTCCCTCCCCTCACGGCTGATAGTGCGTTACAGGGAGACAGACAGACGCACCAGGCAAGAGAGTCTGTTAGGGGCGCAAAGGGCTTGCAATGTCACCGAAGGCCTCACTGAGGGGCTGACGCTGGAGCAAGGGACTTGGAGGTGAGGGGGCGGGCTGTAAACATCTGGGGAAGCAGATGCAAAGGCCCTGAGGTGAGTTAGAAGAACGGCAAGGAGGTCAGTGAGGGAGGCATTGAGGGAGGTTACGGGGGACACGGGCGCACACTGCACTGGGCCTTTAGTCCCTGAGAGAGGGAGATAACAGTGGGTGCTGAGCGAAGGAGGGCGTCCTCTGGCTGTGGAGGACAGAAGTAGGAATTCAAGGGCACTTCTTGGGAGGAGGCTGTTGCAGTGATACAGGTGAGAGATGCTGGGGGTTTGGTGCAGGGTAGCAGTGGCGCGGGAAGAGGGGATCAGATTGGGGGTGAGCTCTAAAGGTGCACGGCCTGACAGACCGGATGTGGGCGTGAAAGTGACAGAAGAACCCACGACGGTAGGGATTTGCCAAGGGAGGCTGGAGGCCCCACGAACTGAGATGGAGGTGTTGGAGGGGAGGAAGGGAAGGAGTCCAGGACTGAGAACATCTGTATTCCTTTACCCATTGAGAAATACATGAATTACACTGCTGGTAGGAATGAAAATGGTGCATCCACTTTGGAAAATGGCCTGGCAGGCCCTCAAAAGTTAAACAGAAAACTACCACACAACCCAGCAACCTCACCCCTAGGTATATACTCAAGAAAAGTGAAAATGTATGAACACACAAAAATTTCTACATGGATGTTTACAGCAGCATTACTCATAACAGCCAAAAAGCGGAAACAATCCAAGCGTCCATCGACAGATGAACGGATAAACAAAAGGTGGTCCATCCATACAATGGAATATCACTCAACAATAAAAAGGAACGAACCGCATGCCAGCTACAACCTGGTTGAAGCTGGAAAACGTTCTCAAAAAGGAGCCAGTCACAAAAGGTTACATATTGTGTAATTCTGTTTGATACACAATGTCCAGAATAGTCAAATCCATAGAAACAGAAAATAGTGGCTTCCTAGGGCCGGGAGTTGGGAGTGGAGGTAGGAAACTGGAGCAGCGGGCGGGCTACCTGGTACAAGGGTTTTTTTTGGGGGGGGGGTGAGTGATGAGAATGTTCTAAAAATGAAATTGTGATGCTGGTTATATGTTCTATAAATATACCAGAAACCGCTTATTAATATACTTTAAACGGGTGAACTTTGTGGTCTGTAAATGGCAAATAAAGTATGTCTTCCCCCCCCCAAAAGAAAAAGAAAAAAGAAACAAACAAAAACATCTCCTTTGTCAAAAAGAGAGATGTTACACTGAAAGCCAAACTCCTCCGACCCCTGGAAATAACGACTGAATCTGTTTGTGAATCCCTCCATCTTTTTCTATGCGCTTACATACACATGTCCTCCCAGAAAATATTTAGTACCGTTTCGTGTGGGTTTATTGTTATTGTTGCTTTTTTCTCTCATCCTTTCGTGGTGATTCATCCCGGCTGCTGTACCAATGGGCAAAATGTTGTCTCCAGTTTCTCACTATTATAAACAACGATGCAATGAACATCCTGTACACATGTGTTTTTTCTAAGGCAGAAGCCAAGAATTGGAGTTGATGTAAAATTTTTTGTCAAATTGCTACCACTTTAATAATTTTTTTTTAAATGCACACCCAAAATGGTTGGGGAGAAGCATCTAACTCCTTCCTGGGTGAGGTGTGTGGTGGGCACAGTCTTCAAGAATGACTAGAAATTTGCCAGATGGACAAAGTGCTTATTCTGGGGTACTGCAGCAGAAGAGATAGAATTTTAGTGCTTTTTCAAATTCCAGGATTTAACATTTAAATTCCTAGAGCTGTACACAGGCCAGATTCTGCCCATCGTATAGCCAAAGGCAGTTGAAGAAATCTGCCTCTTACTCCTGCGAGGCTGGATGAGGGTTCCCAGCGCAGGTATCAGGTTAGGACATCTCTACACCTCTCTTGTCAAAAAAAAAAAAAAGGAAAAGCAGCCTTACATTCACCTGAGAGGCTGATTTTTCTTTCCTCTTCCAGAACGGTGTTCTAAGGCACCAGAGGAAATGTTGGCCAAACAGCTACCTGGTAGCCTAACCCCAGCTCAGAGGTGGAATTCCGGTCACAGGGCCAATCCACTCCCCAGGCACAAACGGGTGAGAAGACGGAAGGCCACGGCTTTCACACACACACACACACACACACACACACACACACACCCGCTTCAACACACACAGAGCTTAGAGAGCAAGGGTCCGGCTCAGATCGGCTTCTATCCAGCGGGATGGCCCTAACGCATCCCCTCACTTCTCGGAGCTGGGTTTTCCTCTGCTCTAGTTACCACGTGAGGCCCTTTGCACCAGCCCTGGTGGAGTGAGAAGCGGGTTTAGGAACCCAGTCGCTGAATTTAAGGGGAGGGGGGCTTCTCCGTACTTACGGGAGTACGGCCCCAGCTAGCTTGCGGGGCTACCCTTGAAAGGTTTTCTGGTGAGAAGGGGTGGAGTGACGCGTGGGCGCGGAACAGACCTGGGGGCCACCCTCCAGCCCTCCCCAGCTTCCTATCCCGAGCCCACCCCTTGTCCCCGTCTCGGGGCACACTCTCTGCACAACGCAGCTAGGTGGAGAGCGGGGGAGTTGAAAGCAGACAGACCGGGAATGGGAGGAAAAGAGGGGATGCCAGGGACGCCCCGGGAGTGATGAGGGGAGAAGAGTGCAGGGGTCACCGAGAGAAGCGAGATCAGGAGGGAGACCAGGCAGTGGTGGCCCCGCGGGGGTCTCGGGGCTCCTGGGTCCCCTAACCAAGCCCCCTCACAGCCAACCCGGGGAAAACACAAACGCCCTGCCAGGCCTGCGCAGCTGCTCGACACGGCCCTCGGCGCCGCTCCAACCAGACCGCCACCGCTAAGCCCCTCCTTTCAAGAAACTCTGGGGCCGCCCCTGGAAGTGGCGGGGCGGAGGGACCCGAGGAGCGGCGTTTGGCGGCGATGGAGCCCAGCGGCCCGGGCACGGGGACCGGCGTGGAAGGCGCGGCGGGCGACCCGTACCAGCGACCAGCGCGGCGCACACAATGGCTGCTGAGCGCCCTGGCGCACCACTACGGGCTGGACCGAGGCGTGGAGAACGAGATCGTGGTGCTGGCCACGGGCCTGGACCAGTATCTACAGGAAGTCTTCCACCACCTGGACTGCCGAGGCGCCGGCCGCCTGCCCCGCGCCGACTTCCGCGCGCTCTGCGCGGTGCTGGGGCTGCGCGCCGAGGAGGCTGCCGCCACCTGGGAGGCTGCCGGGGATACAGCCGCGAGAGACACGAACTCTGGGGATGTGATCGCTGGGGTGGCCACCGATGGGGACGCGGATGCGGAGGAGGAGGCGCGCCTGGCACTGCGCGCCGAGCCGCCTGAGCTCACCTTCCGCCAGTTCCACGCGCGCCTCTGCGGCTACTTTGGCACCCGCGCCGGGCCCCGTCTGCCCCGCGGCGCTCTCAGCGAGCACATCGAGACGCAGATCCGCCTGCGCCGTCCGCGCCGCCGCCGCCGAGCGCCCCATACGCCCGGCTCCGACGGCGGCCCGGACAGCGAACGCCTGGCGCGCTTGGAGGAAGAAAACAGCAGCCTGCGCGAGCTGGTGGAGGACCTGCGGGCCGCGCTGCAGAGCAGTGACGCGCGCTGCTTAGCACTGCAGGTGCACCTGGTCCCGGGGCGGAGGGTGACGACGGAATGGGGCGGGGGGTGGGGGGCATTTGACAGCGGGCTGGCTGCAGAGCCCCTGCTGTGCAGAGGAAGAGGACGGGGGGGGGCCGCAGGGGCGGGTGAAGGACAGCCCTCCCCACTTCAGCCTACTTGCATCCTGTCCCTAGCCACCCCATTCCACTCCAACACACTCTAGTCCCCTCCCCTACTCACATCACACATTCCAGCCCCCCAAAACTCCAGTCCCTCAGAGAAAACCATTCCGCCACCACACACACACACAGCCCATCTCATCCTGCCTCTCTGACCCAGCCGTGGACCCTCGCAGGAAACCTGGTCAGTCTCACACACATACGCCTCCAGAGCTCTCCGCGGTGCCAGGATTCCAGGAGGCCTAGGAGATAAGGTGTGAGGAAGGCCTGTCCGCACCCTTAAGGAGCTAACGAGGTACACCGGCAGCTCGGTGCAGTCACTCAACGAACATTGGAGGGCCTCCCTCAGGGCCAGGCCTGGTGTCCCAATGCTAGATAGTGTCACTGTCGACCAGGCAGGTCTGGCCACTCAGCGCTGCGGGGGCCAGGCACTGAGAGAGGCATGGACCCAGCCCGGGCATCTGCAATTCAGTCAACAAGCACTCGAGCGCTGCGCCCAGCCGTGTGTCAAAGGCCATGGGGGGGTGGGGGTCAGACGAGGACCAGACGGCCTCTGACCCAAGGGACCACAGGCCAGGAGGGAGCTGACGTTCTAGTAGCCCTGCCCGCTCCCCACACAGCCCGGGGTCACAGCCCTGAGGGGTAGAGAGAGGCCAGGGAGTGCGCAGGAGTGCAAGGCGCGGATTTCAGGGGCCACGGCCAGCGGGCATCGGAGAAGCCAAGTCCGGGGCGGGAAAGTACTGCCATTGTGTGGAGTAAGATCGTCCAGGATCATTAGTTCCCCAAGTATTTGCTGAGCACCTACTGTGTGCCAGGCCTGTTTTAGGCGCCGGACGCCCAGCAGTGAACACGACAGAAGAAAACCGCACCCTCAAGGAGGCGGCTGCCTAGCAGCAGACAGCGAGGAGGGCCGGGAACGCCCATAGAGGGCTCCCCAGTCTAGGGCGTGGAGGAGCACGAGGGAGCGGCGTGCCCTGAGGGCCGGAGGTGGACAGAGAAGAGTGCAGGCGTTTGGGACTCACTGGAACTGTGCAAACAACAGAATATGGGCTTTGTGCCTCAGTGGCCCGCATCCATTAAAAGGGAGTGACATGAGCTCCCGCCTCGGTAGAGTCAGGGCGAGGGTTAAACGAGTTCAGATGGGCCCAGGGCGGCGAGCACGAGCGCGAGAAACGTGCCGGGTTGCTCTGCTCACGCGCCCTGGTCCGGGTGGGGTCTGGCGCGAGGCGCTCACCGCCTGCCCTGCTGCCCTGTTCCGGCAGGTCGGCCTCTGGAAGAGCCAGGCGGGCGCCCAGGAGCCGGCGCACGGCGGGCCCGAGGCGGCGGCGGCGCGGGAGCTACGGCAGGCGCGGGGCGCGCTGACGGCAGCCGAGGCCCGCGCGGGGCGCCTGCGCCGGGGCCAGGCCGAGGTGCGGCGGCGCGCGGAGGAGGCCCGGCAGGCAGTGCTGCGCAGCCTGGCGCGCGTGCGCGAGCTCGAGGCGCTGGCGCGGCAGGTGCCCGGCCTGCAGCGCTGGGTGCGGCGGCTGGAGGGCGAGCTGCGGCGCTACAGGTGAGCCGGCGGCCCGGGTGCCCCAGATCAGCTCCCGTTCTCCTGAACCTCAGGTGCGCTTTCCTCCCCTCAACTCGTCCCCGTGTCGTTCACGTCTTCAGGTATTCACCCACCCATCCATCCGTGGGCCTGTTCACCCATAAAGCCCCTCCATTTGCCTATTCGCTGGGGGTAATAGGATATATTTGTTCTTATTTGTTCTTTGATCCGTGCAATAACAAAGATGATAACAGCTAACACTTACCGAGCACCTAAGGTGTGCCAGGCTCTGAGCCAAGCACTTAACCTCACTGAGTCCTCACAGCCACCGGACCTGTGAGGTAGGTACCGTTATGTCCCCATTCTCCAGGTGAGGAAACAGATGCGCAGTGATCCCTTGTGCTAGCTCCACCAGGGTAGGAAGCTGGGCTCGGGACCAAGGTTCAAGTCCTGGCAGGGCCTCTGACAGATGTGTGACTTTGGGCAAGTCATGGCCCCCCTCGGAGTCCCTGTTTCCTCTTGGATGGAACAGAGCTTGGGGCCCCTGCCTTCCAGGGAGGCTGTGAAGAGGCAGTGAGGCCCTGCCTGGCTCACTTAGGTGCTCGGTAAACAGAGCTCCCTCCCTTTCAAATCACAAGGCACCCGGCCTGCCTGCCTTCCACATTTACTGAGCACCAGCTCTGCACAGGGACTATGCCAGCCACAGGGGGTGTCATTCTGAACAAGACATTCCGCAGTCCTCACCCTGAGCAGCACTCGTGAGCGTGTGAGGTCCCCACGTGAGCAAATGTGTGGCAACAGCAAGCTGCCTGCTGTCAGGGAGAGCAGGGCCCTCGTCGTGCCTGCTGCAGGCTCAGCCAGCACCTGCACACCTGACCCGGGAGTGGAGTGCTGAGGGTGGGACGTTACCTGGAGAGATGGGCCAGGGAGGGGGAGGGGGGAGAGCGTGCTAGAAAACGGGAACAGTGTGGGCCAAGCGCAGAGGCAGGAGGGGCCTTGGCCCGGTCCAGCAGCTAAAACAGCAGCTGGAGGGGTAGAGCTGGAGAGGCAGGCCGAGGCCAGGCCAACCCCAATGGCTGTGACGAGGTCTTCGGCCTTTCCCTCGAGAGAGAGCATGTAGCCATGGGAAAGTTCTAGCAAGGGGGTGACAGGAACAGACTTGCACTGCAAAAAAATCACCCTGGCTACAGCTGTGACAAAGAGATGGAAGGAGAGGGGAAGGGCAGAAGACAGCGGGAGCCGGGCAAGAGGCTGCCGTCCGACTTCAGCCCGAAAGGCAGGCGGTCTGGCCCGGACTGGTGGGCAGGGCAGCCAGAAGGGGTGGCTCTGAACCTAGTTCCTCATCGGGGGGACCATGTCCTTGACTTTTGAGGTGCTCCCAGCGGGGAGACGAGGACGCACCACGGTGGAGAGAGGAGGCCGGCTCTGGGCTAGCCTTCTGCAGCTCCAAATGTCTGGATAGTCACTTCCTGTTTGCGTAGCTGATCGGCCAAAGAGCAGGGCCCGTTGGCTCGAGGCCCGTATCCCGCCTTGGAACTTTCTCCAAGAGGAGAAATAAAGGGTCTCTTCTTTCTTTTGCTCTAAAGTAATTGTCACAGCGTGATTGTAAAAATAACTCCAAACATTGGGATAGCTCTTTACAGGAAAAAAAGTGGATCCATACTCAACGCAGTATTTAATCTAATCCTCACAAGGACTGTTCAAAGGAGAGGTTTTATCCCCATCTTACAGGTTGTGGGAAGTGAGGCTCTGAGAAGTTAAGTGATGTACCCAAGGCCACACAGCCAGAAAGTGGAAAAGGAAGGTCTGTCTGCCCCCACAGCCTGTGTTCTTTCTGTCTTTCCACTTTACCTTTTTTGTTGCTGACTCATGGTTACAAGATGGCTGCTGCACCTCCAGGCCTCATGTCTGCTGTCCAGGCATAAGAAGGACCAGTGATATTGGGGTGGGAAGGATTTTCTTCTAGTGAGCTTTGCCTTTGTATTCAGGGAGAGGCTCCCCCACCTTCTCCCGCCAGAACTTGTACCTCCATCAACTTGGCCAGAACTGCATCACGTGGCTGCCCCTACCTGCAAGAGGGTCTGGTGATATTGATGCCCCGAACAAACCTGAGGCTCTCTTAGGAAGGAAAAAGGGAGCAGATATGCAGAGGCTCCAAAGGAGATGCCCAGTGAATGAGGAAACCAAGGACCAGAGAGTGACCTTCACACGGTGATTAGGGGATGGTTGCCACTTGCTTCCCTGTCCCTAAACCTCACCCAGCCCCAGAAGCAAACCTCCTCTCCCCGTTTTCTGTAGTCAGAGCTTGCAGGTTTGTGGGCTGACTTGCCCCCAAAGCTCTCCCTCTTTGGAGAAAGGAAAGGGGAGGGGATAGGACAGTTGAGAACACTAGTCACGTAGCCAAGCTTGATGGATGCAGAGCTCAGCTGAGCTTCCCAACCCTAAATCAAACCTCCTTCCCCTTCTCTGCCACCTCCTCAAGGGCAATCTCAGCAACTCTCTTCCTCATTGCTCAGACTTCTATTTAGTTCTTTCTCAAACCTGCACCTTCTTTTCCCTCCCACTGAGTCCTTTCCCGTGGGCTCTACCCAGTCCTTTCCCTGTTTCTCAGGTAAACCTCCTCCTGTCACGTCTCTTTGGGGGTGCTGTAACCCCGAGCTTGCCCAGCTCTTCCCGTCGTGATGATGAGTTCCCAGTGTGCTCTGTGGTTGCTGCCCATGAGCCTAGCTTTAGGAGAAGCCAGGATCCTGGAGGGTCCCCCTGATCTCCAGGGTCATGGAGCTCGCCCTCTGCCTCAACCAGGGCCTGATTCTGGGCTGGTTTCTAAATGCGTTTCCTAGCTCAGAGTTTCTCACTACACAGGCGGGGAGAAGTTGAGCTCCGCTCCTTAGGATAACATCCCAAGGTCAGTCAGCAGGGTTTTCCTCGCCTCTGTCTGTGGATGAGATGGCCCTGGATGGCCCCGGGCTTCATGCAGCGGCCTCCCTGTCTTCACTCAGCACGCAGGGTCTCCTGCCCCTTCCCCACTTGGGCGTCAGAACCCAAGTCCTGACCCCTCAGGGGCAATTCAGCTCCATCTCCTGTTCCCACACAAGCTGGGCATCTTACCTTTTTGTTTTTGACCTTGACTGGATTATTTTAAATGGTTATATTCTGTCCAGCACTTCTGTGTGTTTGTACATAGAAAGAGAGCTTCCCATAGCACCTCAATCCACCATCCTGACCAGGAACCTAAGAGAACAGACAGTAAATATTTAAGCCATTGGAAACGCTCATGTATTCGTTCCACGTTTTCTAAGCACCTTCTATGGACAAAGCCCTGTGCGGATACCTGGGTACACAGAGCTGCTACAGGCATGCCCACTGCCCTCTGAGGGTCTCCTGGGCCCGAGTGGAACGGGCCATGAACACACATGTTGGGACACAAACATGCTTTGTGCAGAGGGGCCCCAAGAGAGCAACTGCTGCTTTCAGAACCACGGGGGTCCTGGATCAGATACAAGTATTCCACATGTCAACGTGACCTGCAGCCTCCTGGAGCTGGGCAAAGACCCTGGGCTCACCCAGCCAGCCCAGTCTGCGGAGGATTACCCGGTCCACCACAACCCCATCAGCTTCTGCTTCCACCTCGCCCCAGATGGGAGACTCAACTCCTCCAAATCGCACAAGAGAGTCCCTCCTCCCGGCACATTTGTGAGCATAGTAACCCTGACAGATGATCCAGAGGGGAAGATGCGGATTACGTTGCAATGATGCAAATAGTTTCATATGGAATATTTGACGTCACGACTTATACAGTGTCATTTAACCTCTGCCCCCATCCATCTAGAGTGTTTCCCTGTCACTTCTCCCAAACTACACCCAAACCCTCTCCACCTTTCTCTCCTGTTTTCTCTTTCTTCCTATCAGCCAGGTCTCTTAGATGAGTGCCAGAAAGCCTGACTCAAACTGACTTGCTTAAAAAAGCTGGCTCTCAGTAAAGTTTAAGCATGTCCAGCTTCAGGCATGGCTGGATCCAGGTACTCAAACAATGTCACCAGGATATGGAAGCCGTGCTTCACTCTCAGGCAAGTTCTCTCCCCTGGTAGCCTCTGGGGCACTTACATCTCGAAAGGTCACCTCTTGTCTGAGCTATCCCACTGGAGTGCCAGGCTGAGCCTCAATGGACAAACCTGGAAACATGTTCATCCCAGAACCCATCAGGGGGCCAGGATGATTGGATGCTCTGATTGACCAAACTTGAGTCACTTACCCACCAAACATATACAAACCCACAGCCAACCCTGTCGAACTCTGAGACTGAGAGCCTCCCAGGAGAATCACGGGAGCACGTATCCCAGACGTGTTAAATAACACACACCCCTGCCTTTGCTCCTCTCGGGAAGCCACAGCCCAAATCCCCTTTCTTGTCTCGGGAACAGCCCACCTGTGGCAAGTGGAGAATCTGAGTGGAGGCCCCGGAAGGAAGCCTGCTTAAACGCAGGACAGGCTTGTTTCAGAGTCAGCTCTCCCAGGCTGCTGAACGTTTTGGGGTAGCTGGGGGCACTCTGCACCGTCACCAACCTTTCCTGTCTCAGTGCTTCAGAACCTGCTGGGAGGATGGGCCAAAAGGATCCAGATTACTGGCCTCCTGGCCCAGCCCGTGAGCCCTCCTAGGGAAGTACGATGTCTTGACGTTGTTTGGCCCAGCACCAGGCCAGGCCCAGGGCTCCCAGTAAGATGGTGAATGAACAAGTGAACGGACCAACAAGCATATGGATGGATGCAGCCTCAAAAACGTCTTGGCAGAAAGGGCATGGGCGTGCAGGAGTCAAGCACCAGGCGAGCCCTGAGTGGTCCAATGGCCTGATCCTGCTTCGAGGGGAACCATCCTCCACCCGGTGACTAGATTCTCTTGAAGCCCCGTGTCTCAGCCATTTCTCTGCCCTGCCGCCCCTTGCTCTGCGCCACGGAGGAGAAGCTGGGCCTTTAAGACACCTGGGCAGCTGCCTGGGGCCGGCACTGCTGGGCAGGGGCTGGGCTCCAACGCCCAGAAGACAGAAAAGCTAGCTCAGTTGGAGCCGGAGGAGGGGCCGCCTCTGTGGCTTTGTGTCTTGTCTGGGAAGGATGAAAAGGCTGGGATGGATGGGGGGGAGGGAGGCGTAGGGCAGCTCACTGGGCCGGCCGCCATGCTGAGGACACAAAGATGAGGCCTTGGAGGGCCACCTCTTTTCTTCCACCCCAGTGCAGCAGCCCGGCCTGATGGGGGGTGGGCACAGAGTCAGTGGGTCAGGAGGGAAGCAGACGGGCGGGGGGCGCCATCTGGAGCTGGGGGGCTGCTGGCTGCGGATTCCTTTATCCTTAGAAGTGAGCGTGTGGGTGGCCGCTAGTGGGAATTGAGGCCTTTGTCCAGGGGACAATACCCCGGACTCACAAAGGGACACTGCTGGCCCAGCACCTGCTGCAGGCCCACCCGGGGCCGTTGAGATGCAGAGGGGGGCTCGGTGGGTGGAGGGCCAAGCTCGGGAGGCCCAGCCCAACCTGGGCTTGAATCCCAGCTTTTCCAGATCTTTATGGTGGGACCTTGAGCTGGCCCCTCCCCCTGTGCCTCAGTTACCTCATCTGTGAAGTGGGGTGGGGCCCTGTTGCCCTGGACGTGTGTGTTCAGTGATGTGGGGGCAGGGAGGTGCAGGCTGAGCAGGCAGCTCTGGGCTCTGACCTGCCTCAGTCTTTTTTTTTTAAAATAAATTTATTTATTTATTTACTGTCTCCTGCTGCGTTGGGTCTTCGTTGCTGCGTGTGGGCTTTCTCTAGTTGCGGCGAGCGGGGGCTACTCTTTGTTGCGGTGCACGGGCTTCTCATTGCAGTGGCTTCTCTTGTTGCGGAGCATGGGCTCTAGGCGCACAGGCTTCAGTAGTTGTGGGACATGGGCTCAGTAGTTGTGGCTTGCGGGCTCTAGAGCGCAGGCTCAGTAGTTGTGGCGCACAGGCCCAGCCGCTCCGTGGCATGTGGGATCTTCCCGGACCAGGGCTCAAACCCGTGTCCCCTGCGTTGGCAGGTGGATTCTTAACCACTGTGCCACCAGGGGAGCCCATGTCTCAGTCATTTTTGCTTCTGTGAGCCTCCTTTTCCTCATCTGTAAAATAAGGGTGACAAGAATAATAATGATTATTATATTCACCTCATAGGGAATTTGAAGATAAAGTGCTAATACGTACAAAGCACTTAGAATAACGCTTAGCCTTGAGAAAACTCTCGATGAATGCTGGAGATTATTATTTTATTTCTCCCTTATCACAGTACCCCCCATAAACAGTAATGGTAGTGGTCGTTGGTGTTGCTGATATGAACAGAGTCTGGCCCCAGAGAACCCTATGTGTGTGGCGACCACCACAAGGAGTGGACAGTGTCAGCTGAGTGTCAGGGTCCTACCGGAATTGCACAGTGTGGGCAAGCACAGGACCCTGACCCCAGCGTGAGTGACGATGGCTAGGGCATCTCTCGGGGGAATGCCATCATCTGAGCTGGGTGTTGAAGGATGAGTAGGAGTTTTCTGAGGTATCGCAGATTCAGGTTGCCGTGAGTGCAAAGGCTTGGAGGTGTGAAGGCCTTGGTGCCTCTTGGGAACAGGGAGACGTATTGTGGCTGGCGGGTTTGAGGTGGAAAGTGGCAGGAAAGGAAGCTGGAAGGGCAGGCGAGGATGGCGAAGGGCCCTGAGCACCAGGCTGAGGCACGAGGCCTTCACCCCAGAGAACGAGGGAGACAGAGAAGGGCTCGAAACAGAAGTGATCACTTTGAGCTTCAGAGCAATGCTTCAGGCTGCCTGTGAAGGACAAATGGGCAGGAGGGGAGGTGAGAGGCAAGGAGGCTGGTGAGGAGACCATTTCTGGGTCCAGCGCCTGAGAAGAGACGGACCACCAGCCCCACACCTGGAGGCCTTACCTGGAGCTGGGCAGAGCCTCAACCTGCCATTCTCCATCCTAGGTCAGAGACCTCCTCAGGGACAGCACCTTAGGATTTGCAGGGTGAAACAGGCACTAGAGCCACAGGCAGCAGCCAGGTCGACAAGGGGGACCTACCTCTGGGTGGAGGAGCCAGCAAGGGGTCACCCAGAGCCAGCCGTGGTGTCCTCACCTCGTGTTGGGTTGGGGAGAGCAGACACGAGTGGCCGCACTCCGATGTGTCGTGGGCACGTTGCGCGCTGCAGGCTGGATGGTGAGCCAGGACCCCAGGGGTCAGTGGGAGTGAGAACCATGCCTCGAGAATCTTACCTGGTCACGCTCACAGTCACGGACCCCCAGGAGCCCAGTTCAGCAAAGGATCCCACTGCGCACCGGCTGAGGAGGGGGATGTCAGATGACTGTGGTTCCTCCTGAGTCCTCAGGGTCCGGCCGGGACACAGGAAGCCTTCGATGGGGGATTACCGGACCTTTTATCCCCCTGCTACATCACCCTGAAATTGCAGCCAGAGTTTGCTAAGAAGCCACACCGCCTGGACCTAAACTCAAGTCCCACCTACAATTTCTCACTGCATCCCCGACACCTC
Organism: Delphinapterus leucas; assembly: GCF_059928025.1. Lineage (NCBI taxonomy): Eukaryota > Metazoa > Chordata > Mammalia > Artiodactyla > Monodontidae > Delphinapterus > Delphinapterus leucas. The sequence goes on from NC_143138.1 coordinate 102,748,870, forward strand.
TAGCTCCACTGGCCACAGGTTACCCACTACGGCCAGCATGGCACGTGGGCGGTCACACCACACCTGCGTAAAGATGACCTTCCAGGGGCAGCTGGGAAGACATCTCTAGCGGTGGGGATGCCCTTCAGCCGAAAGTTACAGGAACTCACCTAACAGTGCTTGGAACACGCTGGGGTTTGGGTTTCATTGTCTGCTCCTGACCAGAAGCCCGGGGCGGGCTCTGTGATGAGTCTTTGCGATGTGCCTCAGACACATGGCCTCCACAACGCTATTAAAGGCAGAAAGCACGGGACATCTGTTCGTTTCTATCCAGAAAAGCAAGGCCTGCCCAGAAACCACAAGTGCACGTCCGTGTGAGCCCAACAGCCAGGGCGGGGCCCCAGAGGGCAGCGGAGCCGGGGAATGAGTACAGGCAGTGAGGGGGGAGGAGCCGGGGACCACCTGTTGAGTTGTTCGATGGATAGAGTCCCTCCCTGAGGTGATCTGGCCAAGGTCACCCAGGCAGTCAGGGCATAGCCCAGGCTGGACTCAGTCCTCAAGGGCCCAAGAGTCCTGGGCTCTCGCGCTGCTTCCCTCGGGGCTCGGGAACAGGCCTCGGCTCTGTGCCTTCGAGGTTAGTTGGGGATGCTCTGAGACCCTACGTTTGCGAGCCCTGCTTTCCCAGTTCCAAGCCAGGCGGGTGGCCTCAGGCACACAGACAGGTGACAAGAGGACCACGATATCGGTTTCCCAGGTCAGGGGCAGCCGCACAGGACCCGGGGTGTCCTGAAGTGCAGACCACTCAGTCGCCTTTGGCCACCGCCTGCTTTATCCATCTTCTTTGGTGCCTTGACACTTCTTGAGAGGCTCTGACTCTACCTGTTTTTGCCTCCGTTTGCTCATCTGGAAAATGAGGTTAGTTTCAGTGCCTACGTCATAGGCAGGACTTAAACGAGATAACGTGTAAAAAGCACTTCGACTTGTGCCTGGTACACAGTAAGTAGTCCACCAATTTCATTGTCATCAGTTGGCACTTACCTGCAGGGAGCAGACTTTAAATCCCGTGCCACCGGCACTGTCCATCCATCCCGAACCTCTGCTTGTCCCTGCTCGGTTTCACGCACTCCGGCTCCACATGGGAGGGGACAGGCTGCAGTGACCCCAGATCCGTAACTTTCCAAATTCAGTGACCTGCATACTGCTTCCCAGCACCTGCAGATAAAGTCTCAGGGAAGAACGCTGCCCAGCCCAGCCTGGGTGACAGGCCACGTCTAGGCCATCACTGTGGCCAGGGCGCTAGGATACGCCAGCCAGCCAGAACTAGGACGCACACTCAACCCTGTGGTCTGGGAGAGGTGGATGCTAGGTAGGGGGCGGGACAGTTCCTGAAAGCAAAGTGGGTGCTGTTATCAGGAGACAGGAGGAGGATGCCATGAGACAAAACCAACAAACTCCACCTCGTGACCTTCCTCTTAGAAGTGAGAATCCAAGACGAGTGAAGGCTGCAGTGTGGCACCAAGCAAAGGGAAGATGAAAAAGTGGATGCTTGGGCCTCCGAGCCCAGGATTAGCACCAATCCTTCTATTGGGGTAACCCAATAGAATGAGCATTTCTTTCCCAGTAGTTCCAAGGAAATCCTTAGGTTAACTCTTGATTATCCTGACATGGGTCACGCCCATCCCTGAACCAATCAGTGGTACCAGGGATGCTGGAATATGCTGACTGGCTAAGTTGGCGGGGTGTCATGTGACTACTCTGGACCAATCACTGCCACTCTGGTTCACAGGACCTGGGTCTCACGGATGGATTGAAGGGGAGGTGGCTTCTGCAAAGAACAGCAGCCCCTCTCGACTGGGAGCTCCTGTGGGCAGCAATGGCGCCCAATGCCCCTCCTTTCTGCCACCTGCGGCCTGACCGGGCAGGTGCACGGACCATGGGAAACGCCTGAGGCTCCCATCACCTGCCCTGAATCCTCCTGAGAGGACAGGGGTGACTTAGAGAAGGCTGGAGCCACCGACATCAGAGACCCTGAAGCGGGGAGGGGACAGAGATTCTCTGTGGGGTCTCTTCACAATTTTCTGTCAGAATTAACCACTGACTGTTCTTTATCCAACCACATTTTGTCACATGCCCAGAGTGCCGTGCTGCCCCGGGTCCAAGGGAAACAGCCATGAACGAGGCAAAGTCCCTGCCCTCGTGGGGCTGACGTCCTGGGGGGAGACCGCTGACCAACAGGTGACAGTACACGGGATGAATAAGGGGAGGGCGCGGTGGAGGTGGCTGCTTTGCTACAGTGTGTTAGTGGCAGTGTATTAGTCAGCTCGGGCTGCGTGACAAATACCACGGTCTGGGCGGCATCAACCACAGATGGGCACCGTCTCGCAGTTCTGGAGGCCGGAAGTCCAAGATCAAGGTGTGGGCAGCAGTGGTTTCCCCTGAGGCCTCTCTCCTTGGCCTGGAGACGGCCGTCTCTTCCCTGCGTCCTCACACAGTCATTCCTCCGTGCATGTCTGTGTCCTAACCTCCTCTTGTTACAAGGAGACCAGTCACGTTGGATGAGGGCCACCCTAGGACCTCATTTTTACTTAATCACCTCTTTAAAGGCCCCGTCTCCAAATACAGTAATACAGTCACATCCTGCGATACCTGGGCTGAGGGCCTCCTTGCCATGACCGTGGCCCTGAGAGATGGGGCCCCCACTCTGGCCCCAGCTTCCTCCACTCTGCCCGCTGTGCACCCCTCCAGCCATGTTGACGTCTCTTCTCCTTGAACCCCAAACCCCTCCCTGGTCCACTTCAGGCACAGGGTTCCCCGACTGCTCCCAGGCAGCTTCTGACTAATTCGCATCCACCCAGCTGTCTTGGCTACATCCCATGACATCTTCAGAGGCCGCGGCCCGGCCAGCCTGCTCCCCTGTCATCTCTCACAGTCCCTGGCCTTTCCATCCTCCATTTATTTTTGTTGTGACTTCACCGGGGTCCATGTCGCCCAGGGGAAGGGAGGCTCCAGGAGGTCGGGCCGTTCTGGTAAGTACAGTGTCTCCAGCACACAATTCATCTGTGGGATGAACTGCAGAGCCAGATTAGCAGCTCGGACTGTGGGGGGCCTGCTCAGACACCCCCTTGCACCCACCCCGCAGTAGAGGCGGTGCCCTGCATTCAGGTAGGGACCAGAAACGAGCAACAGTCAGAAAGGCTTCCCAGGCCCCGAGGCCTGTCTGCACACTCCCCTCTTCAGGATTTATTTTCGGCTCTTCCTCCAAGGCCCCCCCCCCCCACCGCAAGCTCTTCTTCCTACTGTTGTTCTTTTGTTTTCACACACCCGTCTCTGTTTCCTGCGAGCCTTCACTCAGGAAACGCCACACAGCAAAGGCAGCCGGTGTGCGAGCCTCCAGGACCTCTGGCTGCCTGGCGACCCCACTCCTGGCCAGCCCTGGCCAGGCCCTGCATGTCCTGTCTGCCCTGCAGCTTCCCGAAGCTCGGGGGCTACTGGGTGTCAGAGGGTTGAATGCAGAGAGGGAAGCAAATGAGAGTAACGTCTTCTATCCATTTCAGAAAAGGCTGAATGCAGGGGTGTGATGGTCTCTGGCTGGGTCACCTTGCTGAGTTACTTGGTTCCAGCCCAAGTCGTTCAAGCACTAACCTACGGTTGCCTTGAGGCGTTTTACACATGAATTAAAGTCTTTAACCAGTTGACTCTGAGTAAGGGAGATGATCCTGGTTAATCTGGGTGAGCCCCATTTAATCACTTGCTAGACCTTAAAGCAAGGGTGAGGGCTTCCCTGAAACCAAGAGGTTCTGCCTGTGGACACAGTTTCTGCTGTGCCCAAGGGTCTAGGCCGCCTGTGCGCTCCCCTGCCTCTGGATTTCAGACTCGCTGAGCACAGAGGCCACTTCCTGGTTACAAAGCTCTTGAGATAGCACTGTAGCTATAGACGTGTATGTAGATGGGCATCCCCTACTGGCCCCACTTCTCTGGTTGGACCCTGACTCAACCAGGGGTTGAGGCAGGAGGGAACAGAGGCCAGCATTTCTGTGCACCTGTGGTTATGATGCACTGCACTAACGACTTCACATACACAACCTCATTTAACCCCCAAGCAGTGCTGTGAAGTGTTTATCAGTGACAGTGCTTTAGGCTGCAAGTAACAGAAAACTCAACTCACAATGGATTAAACCACAGGGACATTGATAATCCTGCATGAGAAGTCCAGGGGACAGCAGCTCAGTGATGTTTGCAAGGACCCAATTCTCCATCTTCCGACTCTTAGCCTGTCATCTTGGCCTATCAGCAAAGGCCCCTCATGGTCACAAGATAGCTGCCATGGCCCAGGCATCACTGCCACATCCAGAGACAGACAAATAACTTCCTTCTTCAACTTCTCTGTTCCCAGAGACCCTCCTGGAAGACCTCCCCTCATCTCTCATTGGCCAGGATCACATCACATGCCTGTTCCTCAACCAATCCTTGGCAAAAGGGAGGAATAATCATGATCAGCTTAAACCAATCAGATCTCCCGTCTGGAAGCACTTGGCCACTCAGTGCCTGACGGAACAATTGAGATTGTGCCAACAAGACAGATGGGGTGTGATTGTTTGGGTGGTTGTATTTGGTTCCTAGCAACCATAACAAATTACCACAAACGGAGGCACTCAAAACAACATCCACTTATGATCTCACATTCTGCAGGCCAGAAGTCCAGGCAGGCTCGCCCGGGTTCTCTGCCTAGGCTCCCACAAGGCTGAAATTAAGGTGCTGTTGACCTTGGGCTGAGGGGAAGAATCTGTTTCCAAGCTCACCCAGGGGTTGACAGAATTCAGATCCTTGTGGTTGTAGGACTGAGATCCCCATCCCTTGCTGACTGTCAGCAGGGGTCGCTCTCCACATGCCATCTCCTGTGTCCCTGTTCATCCTCCAACCAGCAACGACCCTAGTCCTTCTCACACTTCACATTTCCCTAACTTCTTCTTCTGCACCAGCCAAGAAAGTTCTCTGCTTTTAAAGGGACACGTGTGATGAGGTGACACAGCTTAAGGTCAGCTGTTCCATATAACATAACACCATCCCAGCAGTGATACCTCACCACATTCACAGGCTGCAGGAATTAGGGTGTGGGATCTTGGGGGGTCATTCCTAGAAATTCTGCTCCTGCACCAGCTGGGTCTGCCCTCCCTTGCTTTCTGCCCAAGCCTGGCCCTCCAAGCTGCCCATCGACTCTGTTAGCTCCTGGGTGTCCTGCACACCAATTCCTTTCCTGCTTCAGTGATGGTTTCTGTTGTTGCAACCATGAACCACTGGCTTGGGTACAGCCTCGAACAACTCACTTCTCCTTTCTTTCCAATGAAGTGTCTGTCCTGCTGTGGCAGCACCATGGCTACTGTGCGGGCGGGCAGAATTTCTAGGAATGACCCCGGAGATCCCACACCCTAATCCCTGCAGCCTGTGAATGTGGTGAGAACAAGGTATCTCCATGGGAGCAATATCTCCCCCAGAGACATTCTGGAAATTTGTGGGGAGGGACTGTTTGTTTCAGTGACTAGGAGGACGGTGCTGCCAGCACTTGGGGGTGGATTCCAGGGATACAGGCCTCCAGGTAGGCCCTGTACAACCCACCAGGACTGCCTTGTACCCCACATGACTTCCAAACGCCCTGCTGTGTGTTCGTTCTGCGAAAAACTTGCTTTCACTGCAATTATCTGAGCCTAGGTCCTAAGTCTGCTTTCCATACAAACACAGTTTTTTTGCACAGGTTTAATATGCAAAGAATTTTGCAAGAATGCAATGCAGTGTGAGTTGAGGGAAGGTTATACTTTGACTTGTTTGGAATTTTCCAAGGGTGGCTCATCATTGCATAACCACATCACAGATGATAGCAACATTTGTGAAGCTTTACCAGCTGGTAAGGAGTTCCTGTGTCCACTGGCATTCATTACTCTGCGTCCCAGGGAGTCTGCATATCTGTCTATCTGTCTGTCCATCTGTCCCTCCACCATCTATCTGAGTATCTTTCCCTAGTCCTTATTTCAAAATGTCAACTATAGGGAAAGAGTGTCAACAACATTCCACTGAACATTACCTTACCTCTCTCAAATTCAAACTTAGCCATTATAGTTTTAAGCATCTGAAATTTTCTTTGTATCTGAGCATTTACTTATTGAAATGTATGTTATAAAATTCCTTTCTCCTTTAAATCACAAGGCATCACATTAATTTCTTCAAAGCATATGTAAAGACAGGGTCTATTAGCTCATTTAGGGATAGCACAGGAATGTTATAAAAAGAGGGTGTCAGTATGTTAGCGGTGGGGTCCTCTGCTGTGCGGGGGATAGAACGAGTGGCTGAGGGACGGGGCAAGAGCTTGGCTCCAACAGTGCTGCTGTCCAAGCATTTGCCGAATTTCAGACACTCTCCCAGGAGCTGTGTCACCTTTAACCATACCTGCAGAGCACCCGTACTGTTATCCTTTAGTTACTATTTTTCCTTAAATCATCTCACTCTTTTTACTTAATTTAAAAGGAAGTTTTATCACTGTCATAAACATAAAACTAAAATGGTTCATTAATTGTCTTTAGTACCCATTATACTAAATACTTAACTGTTACACACACACACACACACACACACACACACACACCTGTTCATCCGAGTGCCACCTAAAATCCCCTTGAATACTAAACGGAGGCAGGAGCTCCCCGTGTTTAAAAGTACCGTTATTTCTTTTCATCTTCATGGGACTCCAGGGCCCATCAGTGTTTACTGGTGAATGAAGAGAGGATTGAGATGGAAGCCGGGGGGCAGGGGCAGTTGCGGAGCGTCACATCGCAAAGCCACGGTCCTGTGGGGTGGAACCCAGATTAGGCAGCTCCCGAGAACCCCCCTTTGCATCGCAGAACCAAGGGAGGCTCTGTCCGTCGGAGGCCCGGAGCTGGGCGTGAGCTGCCAGGGCTGGAAGGAGTAGAGGGGAACATCTGGCCCTTGTCAGATCGTGTTGGCCGCCGGGCTCCAGCAGGAAGAAGGCGTCAGAGGGAGGCTCACTCGGGGCTCAGGGCGGCACGCAGAGGTACGCAGCTGGAGGGAACGCCCTGCTGGCACAAGGACGTGGTCTGTCCGGGCGTGAGGGGACCGTGGACTGCCGCGGGCCCGCCTCTCCCCAGGAGGGCCTGCAGCTGAGAGGGAGGTGCTCCGCTGTGCCTGTGGGGTGACAGGTGTCTCTGCAGGTCCCCCAGCCCCTCCGTGCCCCCAGAGGAGAGTGGCCCGAGGTGGGCAGGGGGTGGGCGTGGGGTCACAGGCCAGCGAGGGCCTCTGCCGGCCTTTGCGGTCCTGGTTGTCTCAGGTCCTGGACTGACCTGGTGAATCTCTAACTCCCCTTAGCCAACTCTCTTTTTAACAAAGAAAGAACAGCCTGAAAACAGGATCTAGCTAGAACTGGCTGTTTTGTTGTCTTTGTTTTTCTGGTTACCTTCTATTTATGGCAAGAGACAGTGGCTTTTTACTCTTGGTGATAATGTTTCCTATGAAAGGAAATCTGTATTAGTCAACAATAGGGCCAGTGACCCAAAATGCCTGCAGTTTGGGAAGGTCTTCCTCACCCTCTCACCTGGAGGGTCCACCCCTCTGTCAGCCCCCATCCATGGGGCTCGGCAGTGATGGGGATGGGACTTGCCCCTGGTCTGTGGCTGCAAAGCTAGCGCTCTCCTGTCCTTCTGGAACAATCCAAGAACAGAGGGACGGGAGGAGCTGGAATCCCCCCCGGGGCCCTCCCGCTAGTCATGTGAACTGCTGCCAATGGTGTCATTCATCCGTTCCCGCATTCATCGTTCAACAAACCTTGACGGGCCACTCTGTCCTGTGCTGGCTGCCCTCCAGGAAACGCCGTCTGATGGGGGAAACACAGCACAACAGCTGCTGGAGACCGTGGGAGCTCAGGGCATCCAGGTACGGAGGCAAGTTCTGAAAGGAAGCCACATTTGTGTCGGGGACCCGGCAGGTGGGTGGTTGAAGGACCAGCAGGGTTTTCCAGGCAGAACTAGCTCGGGATGGGTACACACTGCAGCTCGAGGGATCTGCGTGGTCTCAGCAAGCTTCCCCAGCTCTGGACATCAGTTTTCTCATCTGTGAAATGGTAGGAATGAGAATAAGTTTTTCTTAGGGCTGTTGGGAGGAATAGATGACTTTTTTCATTAAAACACTCAGCACGTACATACTATCTATAAAATAAATAGGTAAGCAACAAGGACCTACTGTAGAGCACAGGGAACCTCTACTCAGTATCTTGTAATAACCTATGCAGGAAAAGAATCTGAAAAAGAATATGTGTGTGTGTGTGTGTGTATACATACACACACACACAAGTATAATTGAATCACTTTGCGGTACACTTGAAACTAACATAACGTAATTTAACTATACTTCAATTTTAAAAAATTAATTCTGTATATATAAGGGAAAAAAACAGAGCAGCGTCTGGCACACAGTAAGGTGCTGGCCGTGGTCATCACGTGCAAGGACCTAGAGGGCAACGCGCCGGAAGGTCAGTGGGTCTGGCTCTGCCATGCCCAGGCGGCACCAGCAGCCATGAGCTGGAGGGCTGGGCCGGGTCAGACCGTGAAGGACCCTCGAGGTAGTGTTAAGGACACTGGCGTTCTTTCTCTTGGCCACAGAGAGAGCCACTGAAGCATTTCGCAGGGAAGATGGACAGGGTCAGAGCTGACCTCTGCTCCCTTTGGCAGCCAGAGTAGAGTGCGGACTGGAGTGCAGAAGTGGAGGTGGGCAGGTGGGCTTCTCGCCACCTGTGGGACCCTCTTGAACAAAATATATCCGCTCCTCCTCCGGATCTTAGCGTCATCACTTGCGGAAACTAGCTTAGGGAGCGGCTGGAATACGGGGGGATCTGGACTTGTCCGGTCGGCCATGGGAAGACACAGAAGGCTTTGGAGCACGGTCAGAGCTGTTTTCCAGAAAATGGCCATGACAGCAAATGCTGATGGCCTGGGGGTGGGTGGAAAGAGACACATACTTATCAGGTTACAGGGTCCTCTCTGTGACTTTGGGGCTGAAGCATTCAAAGAAGCTGGAGCTGCAAGTCAGGGGGGCCATAGCACTCAGCCCACCCGGGGGGGGGGCCACATGTGACCTCCACCTGCCCCCAGGTCACTGCATCTCCTCCCCAGAGCCAACCTCAGGGATCTCGTTCTTATGAGAAACACTCATTAAACCACTGGGCCCTGTGGTCCAGTCCCAGGGCCAAGAGCTGTCAGATTTCTAAGGCCGGACTATTCCAACAAAGCCTTTCACAAACTACTGCGGTGAGGGTTTGCAGTCGGTCAATCAAGAAGTATTACACAGACGTGTCCTCTTAGTCTGAACCACTCTCAGGTGGCCTTTTGCAGGTCAAAAGCAGGAAGTCAGCAATTCCATCTGGGTCAGCCTAACACATGCTTCCACTACCCGTAGTATGAAGCTCAGTGGGGCCTGTGAAGCAGGGAGTGGGCCGTGGGCAGGTCGGGCTGGGCAGGGCGTGGACCCGGGTCCGCATCACCGTCCTGACCCCAACACCTCTTTGACATAATCTTTTCGTCCTCTGAGAAACAGCAACCTCAGAGCCCAGGGATGAGAGCTGCCCGGAATAGCACACCAAGGCCCAGCCCAGAGCAGGGTGCCAGGTCAGGGCCAGCCCACCCGTTCTCTGGTCTGCTCTGCGAGCCCGCTATCCTGGCCCTGCTGCCCCCGTCTGTCCCCAAACACCTGCCACCTCTCTTCTTCCGCCCAGGCCTCTTTCATGCTGCTCAACCCCAGGTCCTGCCTCCTTCAGCCTGCCCGCCCCGCCCTGCAGACCCACGCCCTCCTTGTCTGGGGGAGGTCCAGCCCTGCGTCCAGCGGGCACGGCCCTGAAGAATGAGGGCTGTCTCTGCTCTCCCTGCCTGATGGTCCCGTGTCTCCACCCAGAGGACCACTGAGGGCAGGGACCGCGCCCCTCTTCCTGCCCACCCCCGCCTGTACGGACCCAGGCACTGTAGGTGCCACAGAATAGCATCTATACTGCAGCCCTCCGCCCAGCACCGTTGCTGCGGCCCCCCCGGACTAGGCCCTGCGTATGACCTCCAGGTGGCCAAACCCAACGGACACTGTTTGGGTGGCCAAGTGGGTGACGGCGCTTTACACGGGGACGGGAGGAGCAGGAGAGGCAGACGGAGTAAGACAGGGTGGCGGTGGAGATGCCTGTGGGACATCCAGGTGGAGATGCCAAGGCAGCAGCTGCGCTGGGGAGCTCACTGGGAAACCAGATCTGAGAAGCCAGAGCTAGAGGCAGATTTGGAAGCCACTGGTGCTTGAAGCCACAGCACTGGCTGAGACCTTACAGAGGGAGTGCATACGAAGAAGGGAAGAGGTCCTCGGGTGGTGCCCGAGGCGCCGCGGGGGTTAGGGGCCAGGATGAAGAGGAGGAAGTAGCAGAGAAGAAAGGGTGCAGGGGAGGTTGAGCGTCTCCCGGAAGCCGAGGGAAGGAGGCATCCAGTGAGGGAGCGATGTGGGGTCAGCCCTGCCTCTGCAGGCCCGGCAGTGTGGCGGTGCCGGGTGACAAGATGTGAGCAGAGCAGGCAGAGAAGCGGGTGGAGGAGCCACATGGTGGGAGGGTTGTTGCATTTGTTTCAAGGTGGAGATATTACAGCTCATCTGTGTGACACGCAAACGATCCTGCAGATCGGCCCAGCAGAGAGAGGGGCAGCGACACGGGCCGTTAGAGACCAGTTGCTGGACGAGAGTAACACCCCACTCTGTTTCTCTGCAGCCCCGTTGCACTTGGAAAATTCCAAAGTGTGTCCTCATCCGTCCCACTCTCCGAACTCTGTCCTCGCTGGCTTCCTCTTCCCCACTTTGCTGCATGTGACCTGTGGTCACCTAACGAGGACAGCAGCTGGGCTGGGCCATTCCAAGCTTGCCTTGCAAGTTTCCGCTGCCCCTGGTGGGGCCACTGAGACGCGGGCCTGGAGACAGGGGCCTGAGTGTAAACCCAGCTCCTCCATTTCCGAGCTGTGCGGCTTGAGCCAGTTACTCTGGCAAAATGGGGGGGATGATGGTACCTACCTTGTGGGGTTGTTGTGAGGAAATGTTCAAAGCCCTAGAACAGTGCCTGGTACCGAGCGAGCATGCTGAAAGATTTACTGTTGTGTTGACGCAGGAAGTCGCTCTTGGACGCGGCTTCTGAGACTCCAGTGGCTGAGGGGATGCAGGGAGGGGAGGCCCAGCCTCTGCTAGGAAACTTTGAATAAGGGCTGTCCCCCCATCTCATTTTGCTTGTTGAAGCCCTTCAATAATTTAGAGAAAAAATTAATTCCTCACAGTGGGAAGACTTAGACATTGCCTAGTCTGACTCTATTCAAAATTCCACCCATTAAAGTCCCTTATCTGCTTGCATACCTCCTCTGCCAGGAAGCTCACCACCTACCAACGCAGCCCATTCCATTCTTGGTCAGCAGTCCTTGTGAGAAAGTTTTTCCTCAAAGGGAGCTGAAACTGCCTTCTTTTGACTCTCTCTCATCTTTGCTCCCCCTCCCCCTTCATCCTGGTCAAGCACTGCCCTCTGGGGCCACATAAAGGCTACTTGCCTCCTCCCCTGAGTCTTGGAGACAGGGACCCTATACCCCTGTGTCTTCTCTTCTTTTGGCTGTGGTCTGAGCCTCTGGAATTGAGAGGGACTGTCCCCTGCCCAAGTAGACCTCAAATGATATGACCTAAGCTCTAATCACACGGTTTCTCTTTGAACCAAGAATCCCCATCCAGGGGGGTCTCACACTGATTACTGCCAAGCACCTTCCCATTCTCGGCTTGCACTGGGGGAGCCTGAAAGCAGGACTTTATCAGTCAGAGTTACCGGCTCATAAAACACAAAAGGTTAGGGCTTCCCTGGTGGCGCAGTGGTTGAGAGTCCGCCTGCTGATGCAGGGGACACGGGTTCGTGCCCCGGTCCGGGAAGATCCCACATGCCGCGGAGCGGCTGGGCCCGTGAGCCATGGCTGCTGAGCCTGCGCGTCCGGAGCCTGTGCTCCGCAGCGGGAGAGGCCACAACAGTGAGAGGCCCGCGTACCGCAAAAAAAAAAAACACACAAAAGGTTAGGCTTAGCTCTAGCTTCAGGCAGAGCCTGATCCAGCAACTCTAATAATGTTACCAAGGATCCGTTCCTATTGCCGTCATTGTTAGGCTCTATCCGTAGCCCCCAGCGCCTCCAGGTGGCCCCCTAAGAGTGACAGGTGGCTGTCACATCTCCCCATGGCACACCTGCTTGGTTGGGGAGAGGCTGCCTCTGTTTCCGGGAGATTCCCCGAGCCTACAGCTCCTTCCATCTCATTGGCTACCTGTGCAGCCCTTAGCCAATCATGGTGGCTGGGGGTGGGATTACGCTGATCTGTGTGCTACGCCCTCCTCTGAGCAGGTGAGCAGCCTGTGGCTGGGGGTGGGGACAATCGGGGAGCTGTCACCCCTGGGGAGAGGGTGCTGGATGGCCCCAAGCGGCGGATGGCTCACCCTGGGCCTCATGTACAACGTTGCAGACCCCCACTTGTTTGGCTCAGCAGGTGGTCCTCTGGGTGGTGAGTTCACCTGACCAACCCTGGGCGCCCACACCTGCTCAGCCTCTCTGTAGTGCCTTCTCCCCGTGTCCCAGTTACTCCGGGACAGCTGCCGTGGTCCCCCTGACCGGCACGTGGCCAGAGGAGCTCCTGGACAAGCTAATGGCTTCCGGGTCCCTGCCCTCTCACAGAGGCCCGACCACAAGAACCCAATCAGAGCTGGGAGGACCTCAGAGGCATCGGCTCCAGTGACCCACCTGCAAAATGGAGCCCAAGTCCCACTGCCAGTTCCTATTGGCAGCGCTAGGGTTGGAATCAAGGACCCTTGCCCAGCCCTCCTGGATGCAGACGCTCCTCAGAAGATTTTGCCTTTAGTCCCATTGGCTAAAATTCAGTTACAAACCTACGTCTTAGCTGCAAGGGAAGCTGGGTGAATATCCACCATGGAAGGCTGACTCGGCCATACTGGCCACTGGGTAGGGAGCCATTGGGGTCTGCCACAGAGACCACACAGGGGCTTCTGCAGGCATATCACAGCTTAGCCGTGCAGAGCAGGGAGTGGGGAAGGGCGGGCCCATACCCCACGCTCTCCCGCAGGAAACTGGCTGAGCCCCCTCCCTCCCAACACCTGTGTCTTCCCACACCCACAGGTCGGAGGACAGCCACCTCCCAACCTCACCACGAGCCAGCCCAGAGCCACAAGCCAAGAGTGGTGAACCTGAGGATGGTGGGACCAGAGGCCCAGACCTCCCTCCAGAGGGAGCCTGGGGCTCCGACAGCAGCTCGGGGAGCAGACCCCTGCACGAAGGTTTGTCCCGCACACCCAGGCTTGCTGCCAGCTCATGACTGACCAGGCTGTGCCCCAGCCCTGCTCCCAGGGTCCTGTCTGAGCAGATGCTGCAATCTGGCCTCCAAACAGAACCCCATCCCCTACCTGCTGAGGCTGGGCGTCCCCAGCCCCCAGCCCCCCCTACACCCGGGCCTCAGAGCAGACACCCAGTGGGGGAGGGTGGGATCCAGGGAGGCAGGTTCTGGCTCAGCATGGGAGAATATGTCTCTTGTCAATCCCATGTAGGGGTGGGTTGGGCCAGGGAGCTGGGGTGGAGTAATCTCCCCATCCTAAGAGGTATGTAAGTAGGGCTGGACGGTCATCCCTCAAGAAGAGCGCAAAGAGGCCCGTCATCTTAATGAACCTGGGTCTGGTGGCTGTGGAGCATCAGGAGGAAAGGAGAGAAAAGCTGTCTGAGCCAGTAGGGCTCTTCCAGCTCAGCTGCAGGCAGGAGTGGACGGGCTGCTGGGTGCCATCCCTCCCACCCGACGTCAGAGCCCCTACTGCCCCTGCCTTGGGCACCGGGACGACTGTGGCGATAATGACACCACACACACACACGCACACGCACACACGCACACACACACACATCATCAGGAAATTCCCACAACGAAAAACAAATGATCAATATTGGAAACACACATAATCAAAAAGTCATGGACCAGTCACCTCAACCCTGTTCTCTTGGGTCTGGGACACTTTTTATTCAGACAAAACAGAACGGCCCTGAGCCCACACAGCTGGGTGTCCAAAATCAGGACACCTGAGCCAGTGGTTCCCAAACTTGCCAGCCAGCCAGGATCACCCAGGAGCCTCATGAAATGAAGGTGCCCAGGGGCTTGCCTGGTGGCGCAGTGGTTAAGAATCCGCCTGCCAATGCAGGGGACACGGGTTCGAGCCCTAGTCCGGGAAGATCCCACATGCCGCGGAGCAACTATGCCCGTGCGCCACAACTACCAAGCCTGCGCTGTAGAGCCCACGAGCCGCAACTACTGAAGCCCGCGCGCCTAGAGCCCGTGCTCCGCAACAAGAGAAGCCACCGCAATGAGAAGCCCGTGCGCCGCGACGAAGAGTAGCCCCCGCTCGCTGCAACTAAAGAAAGCCCACGCGCAGCAACGAAGACCCAATGCAGCCAAAAATAAATCAATAAATAAATTTGTTTTAAAAAAAGAAAGAAAGAAATACAGGCGTCGAGGCCCACCCCCAAGCTGCTGCACGTGATCCTCTGGGGGCGGGAAGGTGGAGGATTCCACGGCCGGCAGTGCCAGTCAGGACATTGTCCGGGAGTTCGGCCTGAACCGGCTCTAGTTAAAGGGAACTTGCGGCTTCACAGAATTCGCTTAAAGGCCCAAGAGTGTCAGCAGACCCCATCCCGCCCGGCCTCACCTGCCGTCCTGTGCATGGGCTCCCCTCACACTGACAAGGCGGCCCCCAGCAGCTCAGACCCACGCCCTCCAGACCCCAGGCTGGAGGAACAGTGGTGTCACCCTTCTCTGGAAGTTTGAGTCAAGTTTCGGCCCGACTCTCCCTGGCTACGCTGGACCCCTGGCCCTGCCTGCACCAGTCATGTGGCTGGGTGGTCTGCGCTCTGACCGGCCAGGCTGGACTCACATGTCCCCCGAGCCAGGGTGGAGTGGAGGTGCCCCCGGAGACGGGGCCTGACGCGGGGCAGCCGGACCCCAGGCGGGCATGACACAGCCCGGGGTTTCTGACGCTCATTCCGGCTGCAGTGCACCAGGAGGCATGGCCACGTCGGGGATCACATCGAGTCACACGTGTGACACCCCCCCCTGCACATCCCTGGGCGTTGGAGGCATGCGGTCCCTCAGAGGTGAAGATCGGTTCACTGGGTGCCCGTGCCCTGCAGAGCCCCGGCCCAGCCCGAGAGAGGGCCTTGGCCGCCTTGGCTGGGATCACCATGTCCTCAGTGGGAAATAACACGCCCGTTGAGGGCACAGATGGGCCCCGGCTTCTCAGCAGAGAAGAGAGGAAGGCTCCTCGCTCCCAGTGTCCCCGTGTGAAACCCAGGGAGGGGGTCCCGGGCCAGGCACACCGGAGGGGGCCGCACGGCACAGCCCAAGGGGGTGGGAGAGCCACTATCTGGCGGAGTGGGTGAGGGACCGGCAGGGGAGATGGCACCAGGGCCTCTCTCCCCTCCCCACTGCACCCCCCCGGAGAGCTGCCTGCTTCCCCTCCCTCTGTCCCTTATCTGCAGCCCGTGCTTCTCCAGCAGTGGACGAGCAGCTGTTCCGCTCGGTCGAGGGCCAGGCCGCCTCTGACGAGGAGGACGACAGTGAGAAGTGGCAGCAGGAGCAGGGGCCACCGGCCGAGGTCAAGGCCCTGCTGGCCGGTCTCTCCAGCTGCGGGCGTGGGTGCGTGTGCCGGTGAGGACGCCCAGGACTGGGCACCAGGGCGCCGGGCTCTCACAGTCGTCCTGGAAGCACAGGGTGGCCCCTCCGTGCAGTGACAGACCCTGAACGTGGGAGGCCGACCCCCGCGATTCACGTCCAGGCTGGGTCACCTCCATGCCCTCTGACGCTCCGTCCCGTCACCTGTTGGGGGAGGGGAGAAGACGGCGGCCGGCATGCGTGAGGGTGAAATGAGATGAGCCAAGGCACAGTTCCTGGTGGTTTAATTTCCACTGACTCTCACTCCCTTGGCCGCGGCCCCAGGACCTGCCCCGGAGTTCTAGTGGGACCCTCAACACATCAGTCCCTTTCCTAACCCACTGCTCCCGACACCTGGGGCGCCTCGGCCAAGTCGCCCAACTTCTGAGCCTCAGCCTTCCTGTCTCTCAGATGGGACAGTAACACCTGATTGGCAGAGGTTTTGTGAGGATTCTCCATCGAGGATGTAAAATGCCCCACGGGTACCCGATCCCAGCAGGTACTCCACTGGGGGGCGGCCTTGACTTTTTAAATGATATTGTAAGGTTCCGTTGATTTTCCAGGGTCATTGTTATCACCAACCCTTTAAGTCAGCAAACATATACTAAGCACCTACTCTGTGCCAAACAAATTTGGGGGCACCAGGAAAACAGCATTAACCAAGACAGGCCCTCTGCCCTGGAGCCTCTGTTCCAGTGAGTGGTGACAGGTGTGAGGGAGAGGCGGGGCAGGGGAGGGCCTCTGAGCAGGTGCTGTTTGAGCAGAGCCCTGAAGGAAATGAGGGAAAAGCATTCCAGGCAGAGGGAACAGCAAGTGCAAAGGCCCAGAGGCATGCAGGAGGGGCCATAAGGAGCCTGCGGTGGCTGGAGTAGAATGAGTGAAGGTGGGTGGGAGGGAGGTCGGGAGGTCACGGGGCAGAGGGGGCGAGGCCTCTGGCTTTTGCTCTGATGAGATAAGGAGCCGCGGGGCTGGGTGAGCAGGGGGTGCCATAGCCCCGCTCAGCTTTCAGGGGTGACAGACTTGGTAATAACACCCCCCCTCCCAGGCTGGAGCAGACTTTGGAAAGCAGCTCCCTCAGTGCTGGCACTCTCCTTCACTGCAGGTGTGATGACCAGACGGCCAAGAAGCTCGTGACCTACTTCACCCACTTTGGCAGTGCCGACCATGCCCCTGCCGTGGGGGAGCTGGAGCAGCTGGGGACCCAGGGCTGCAGTGGGAAGACCCTGGGGACACCAGGGGAGGAGGTCAGCTGAGTCCCACAGGCTGAGAGCTGGACCAATGCTAGAGTCTCTCACAGGCGGAACTGAGGGATCTCAGCCAAGTGCTATGCCCCATTCCCAGATGCACAAACCAAGACTCAGAAGATGATTTAGATCTAATGAAGAATATTTTGGTTGCAAGTTAAAGGATACATCTCAGATTAGCTCGAGTGAAAAACAGGAATTTATTAGAATACGGAGCTGGGAGAACAGTTTCAAAAGAACAGCTAAGATGAGCTTCAGGCACTTCAGCTTCCTAAGATGGATCCAGGGACTCAGATTGCCTCCACCTATCTGCTCTGTATTTTTCTGGGTGCTGACCTCACTTTCCCCTACTTCAGAGGGGCCTGCTCCATGTGGCGGGGGAAGGGAAGGTAGGACCACAGGCAGCTCTAGGCTCCCATCAGGCCACTGAAGAAACCCCAGGGGGACAATAATAGCCCAGTACATTAAATCTCAGGGAAGAGCTCCAATGGTCCAGGCTCAGTCATGTGTCCATGCCAGGGCTAACCCGCGTGGTAGGCGGGCAGGGTCCCATGACTGGCAGCTCCATCAAAGTCAGATGAAATGGACGAGGGACACTTCCCTCAAGGAAAGTTAGTGAGTTTGTTGTGGAGGAGAAGGGTGGCGCCGGGCAACACCAAGAGAGGTGTCTCCATCTCAACAAGACCACTTAGCATGTTTTTTCTCATCTGTCTACACCATGGCAACTTCCCTGTTCCATAGTAATCAAACATGGAATGCTATGGAAAGTTATTATTTCACTAAGCCCTCTAGCACAATGCACTTTTGCAAACTGATTTTGATAAAAGAGTTTTATATTTATATACCTGAAATTCTAAATCTATACTGTTTTGTTTTCTTTTGTTTTTTAAACGTATCTGTGATCTGATACAGTTCCAAAGGGCATAGCGACCACTCCTTTCTAATTAAATCTCAAACAGGCAGCTGGGGAGCTCAGTTACTGAGAGCCAGAGACTATGTTCCCAGGCCTCCTCTCTCCTGCCCGAAGCTGAGCGTCCAATGGCACCATGCCTTCAGCTGTTTCTCTTTCCCTCCATCGGTGCTAAGAGAGGGGGCTGCCTCACTCCTGCCATCCCTGCTTTGGAAGGCAGGTGGCCATGCAACATTTTGCGACCTCCCGCCATCCACCCTCTGGTATTTTGATGGCATCAACAGCGTCAGTGCGCCCTGGCCAGGGGTGGGCCAGTGACTGTGGCTGGGCCAGTCGGGCCCCTCTCCTGGGGCTCTCTGTCCCGAGTGAGGGGGGCAGGGAGAATGGCTGGAGAGCACCCGGACGAGAGGCTCGAGATGTTTCTGCTGCCTCATCCTGAGGTTCTCCAGCTTCCAGTCCCTTCTGGGAACAAGGCACTAGCCTGCCAGTGAATTCCCTTTCTGTTCAAACTAGCCAGATCGGTTTGTTGCTTGCAGCCAAAAAATTTTAAAAAGTAAAAGCAGATGGATAGAGAAAAGAAGGGAGGATGGAGTCCTTCCACCGGAAAAGGAAGGATGTGTATTCTTACATCCGCCTGACGCACTGTGTGGCCTCAGGCCCGGCATTCAGCTTCTCTGTGCCTCGGTGCCATCCCTGGGGAGACAGTGGGGCTTCTATGTGCCTGGCCACCTGAGGCTTGGGGGGCCAGATGAGATGACCTCTGTGAAAGGGTCAAGGCAGGCCACGGGCCCCGCCTGGGGACGGTGCTGTGAGTACGGGGCAGGGGGCAGCAGGGCGGGCGCTGAGCCGGTTGGTCCCCACAGGCAGAGCCGCAGCAGAAGGTGGGCGAGAACGAGCACCTGAGGCTGGAGCTGCAGATGGTGGAGACAGAGAGGGTGCGGCTGTCCCTGCTGGAGGAGAAGCTGGAGGACGCGCTGCGGCTCCTGCAGAGGCTCCGGGACCTGGTAGGCTCACGGGAGCTGGCACAGCCAGGGCAGGGGAGGAGCTTGGGGTGCGGGGCTGGGGAGCCCGGCCTGTGTCGGGGACTGGCTCTGAGCTTTCCCTACGTAGGCAGGTGTCATCTCCACTTCCAGATGTAGAAAGAGCTCAGGGAAGCTAATCCAAAAAAAGGGGAGGCTCTCTAATTCATTTTATGAAGCTAATATAACTTTGATCTCAAAACCAGAGGACAATAAATATAATAAGAAAGGAAAATGATAAGCTAATGTCATATTTAAATATGGATGCAAAAATAGTAAATAGCGTATTAGTAAACCAAATCTGGCAGTGTTTAAAGAAATGCAATATGGCTAAACTGGATTTATCCCAGGAATTCAAAGACGGCTCAAGATCAAACATCTATTAACACAGTACATCACACTGCAGATTAAAAGGAGAAAAACCACGTGTTCACCTCAATAGATGAACAGTCAGTAACAGCTCCTCTTATTATAAAACCTCTTGGCAAGTTAAGAACAGGAGGGATCGTCCTTAATCAGGTTAGGAGTCTCAGCCAACTACCTCTCACAAACCTCACACTTATTAGTGAAATGTTAGACGGAATCCTTCTAAAAATCAGAATCAAGACAAGCATGCCTGTCATCACTGCTTGTGCCACGTAGAGGTTCTAGCCAATGCAGTAGCACAAGAAAAAGAAAGGATGGGGGCTTCCCTGGGGGCGCAGGGGTTAAGAATCCGCCTGCCAATGCAGGGGTCACGGGTTCGAGGCCTGATCTGGGAAGATCCCACATGCCTCAGAGCAACTAAGCCCGTGCGCCACAACTACTGAGCCGGCAAGCCACAACTACTAAGCCCACATGCTGCAATTACTGAAGCCCACGCACCTAGAGCCCGCTCACCACAACTAGAGAAAGCCCACACAAAGCAACGAAGACCCGACGCAGCCATAAATAAATAAATAAATAGATAGAAAGATAGATAGATAGATAAATAGAAAAAGAAAGGATGTAAGGACTAGAAAGGAAGAAACAAAGTGATTAGTAATTATGTATCACATTTATCCACATAGAACACCGAAGAGAATCTAAAGACAAATTATTGTTATTCTTTGGCAAGGTGCCCAATTTTAAAAAAAAATCATAAGACAGAGATCAATATTTCTAAATAGCATCAGCAAACCATTTAAAAATGTTTCTTAAGAGACACTAACTTAGCCAGGATTGCACAGCCACTATGAGCTGGAAGTAGGCTGTGAACACAGGTCTTCAGGGTTTGAAGCGGGCTCCTCCTGCGCTTCAGGCTGCCCAGGATGTAGGGCTACCGAGGCCCAGCCTGATGTGGCACAGCCTGGGAGAGTGGCAAGTGGCAGCCCCGCACCTGTGGGCTGTGAGGGTAGCGGTTCCCAGCACAGCTCTGGGCCATGGAGCCTGCAGGCAAATGCTGGTTCTTCCATCTCCCAGCTGGGTGGCTTTGGGCAGATTTCTCATTTTCTCAGCATTGCTTTTTTTTTTAATTTTTAAAAAATTAATTAATTTATTTTTGGCTGTGTTGGGTCTTCGTTGCCGTGCGCGGGCTTCCTCTAGTTGCGGTGAGCAGGGGCTACTCTTTGTGGTGGTGCACGGGCTTCTCATTGCGGTGGCTTCTTTAGTTGTGGAGCATGGGCTCTAGGCACGCGGGCTCAGTTGTTGTGGCACACGGGCTTAGTTGCTCCGTGGCACGTGGGATCTTCGCGAACCAGAGCTCGAACCCGTGTCCCCTGCATTGGCAGGTGGATTCTTAGCCACTGCGCCACCAGGGAAGCCCCCAAATTGCTTTTTTCACTGCTTAAAATGAGAATAACATAAGCTCTTTCAAGGATTAAAGGAGCTGAGGCATCAAGAGGCTCTCTGTTCACAGTCGTTTCCCAAGTGCCTACTTGGGCACAAGGACAGTTATCTGTAAGCACGTGATCTCTGAAGAAATGGGTCCTGCATGCTGCTCCATCACCCACCTAGAGTCTGGGCAGTGTGGCCACCCTAGGGGTGGGGGCCAGGGAGGGACCGTGGGCAGGGGGACACTATCTGACACAGGGAGCCACTCAGAAGCTCTAAAGGGCCACCAAGTGCCACCCGCCCTCCATTTCTTTTTAAGAACATATCGAAGAGAGCCCTGGGGAAGATTTTGCTGAGCACATTGGACGCTTGCAGGGACCCTGCACATGGTAGGTGAGCCCCCGACCCCATCTTCCAGAGCCTGGCTGCAGCTGGAGGACATCCTGACCTAGCAACTCTGTCCTAAGTGTCTGGGCTGCAAAATGCCACCTCATTCCTGCCCTGCCCACCTGCAAAGGGTACATTCAGGAACAGGCTTCGGGAAGCTGAAGGTGCTATTTGACAAGAGCAGGGAGCACACACCCCAGGGAAAAGGCCAAACAGAAGCCAGTGTGGCCAGACCCCAAGGGAGCCAGGCAGTTCCCTGTGGGCAGTTTAGACTCACCCACAGTCCTGGGCTTACTGCGGAGGAACGGCTGTTATCATACCCATTCCACAGATGGGAAGATGGAGGCACAGAGAGGCCAAGGGCCAGCCGTGCCAAAACCTCAGGTCTCTCCCTTAAGTACTAGGCCACGTGGCCCCGTTGTTTAGACAAAGTTCAGGGCAGCAGAATTTCATCAGTGCCAGCTCGTGCCCAATGAAATCAGGAGGAGCAAGGCCGGCTCCTGCCTGACAGGGCCTCACAGGCTGGCGGGGAGACAGACGGCTGATGAGCATTTGCTCGCTGGCCTCACTGGGCACTGCTGGGCAGGGCTCAGGTATGTCCAGTGCCCTGAATGGTCCCTGGCACCAAGAAGGAGGCCAGAAACTGTGTATTAGAAGGTCCCTTCCCCAGGGTCCTCAGTGGGAGAGAAGCAAGAGGGGGGGACAGCTGAACAGGGCTGGGGAGGGCCCAGGGAGGCGGGGGAGCAGCTCTGTGGGCCAGAATGAGCAGACTGACCCGCCCTGCTGCCCACTCTTCCTTTTCAGAGGGGACGTCTGGCCCCTCAGCCATGCTGGATGCCCTGCACCGAGCTCTGGCTGGCTGTGAGCTCCTGCGTAGAGAGTCCTTGGCACCAGCCTCTGCAGCTCCAGCACTCAGCAACTCCCTCCTCATCTCCTGCTGAGGTTGCTAGCCCAGTCTGTGGGCCCCCTGGGCAGCCTGGCCACCATCAGACCAGCCTCGAGGAACAGCCTGGCCACATCCTCAGAACCCTGGAGGTGCCCCAGTTCAGAGCCCGGCAGCCATCCCTTCCTTGGGTTCCCCCCAGATTCCCTTGCAGCCCCTGCATTCCTGCTGCCAGGGTCCACACTGCCCTACGGTTGCTGGATCAGCCTGTACCTGCTGCAGTCTCCCCTGCCCTTGGAGTGGAGCTGTACACTCTTCTGCCCGGTCCAGTCCAGAATCCCTTCCTTGGGCTCCCAGCGTCTCCTCCCCTTCCTCCCCACAGCATGCCTGCCGCAGGGACTCTGTGTCCCCCGGTCCACCGGGGAAACTACTCATGCCTCAGGAATTGTGGAAGGCCAGGCAGGGCTGGGGGAACTCCAAGGCGGGCAGCATGATCACTGCAGGCTCCACTGCTGGTGGAGCTGGCCTTGAACTAGCTCTAGAAGAGGGATAGGATTTAGATAGGCAGAGAGGAGGGAAGGGCATTTCATGTGAGGTAACAGCAAGAGCAAAAGTGTGGTGCCAGAAAGGGCCCCCATTAGTACAGAACCCAGAGCCCCTCTTTCCTGAGCACACAGTAGGTACCAGGCCTCATGGGGTCACAGGAAGGAGGAGGACAAGCTGCCTGGTCTCATCTACCTGAAACTCTCGTAGGGGAAAAAGATACGATGGCGAGTCGTGCAACGTGGGTGAAATCCGGGCTACCCTGAGGCAGAAGAGGGGGTTCGTAATTAAAACTGCAAACCCCAAAGCTATGTAAGAATGTGAAGGCATATGTGAATATACGAAAATTAGAATTTTTGTGTATACAAAAAACTCCACAAATAAAGTCAATTATCAAAGGTAATGGTTTGATTATATATATATATATATATATATATATATTTTTTTTTTTTTTCGGTACGCGGGCCTCTCATTGTTGTGGCCTCTCCCGTTGCGGAACACAGGCTCCGGACGCGCAGGCTCAGCGGCTGTGGGTCACGGGCCCAGCCACTCCACGGCATGTGGGATCTTCCCAGACCAGGGCACGAACCTGTGTCCCCTGCATCGGCAGGCGGACTCGCAACCACTGTGCCACCAGGGAAGCCCTGAAAATATTTTTATTAAAAAAAAGAAAAAAAGAAGAGAGAGTTCTGAGAGCTCAGCTGAGAGGGATCAGTTCGAGCCAAGGAGGATGAAGCACTACAGAGACGGCTGGACGAGGGCAGATGCCTGGCAGGGACGAGGCAGGTCAGGGGGCCCTTGATGACAGACAAGGGTTTAGGACTCCATCCCCCAGGCAATGGGGGCCTTGGAGGGTTCTGACCTGCCTCCCAGAGGGTGGTGCAGAGGGGAGGAGACAGGAGGCTGCAGGACTCTGGGAGCAAGGGGTTGCCAGGGGGCTGGAGCAGAGTCATCGGGATACAGAAGGGGAACCCTGGGGGAAGGAGGTCAGGGGAGCCCGGGACCAGCAGGCACTCCTGGGCAGGAGCCACAGGGAGGGCTGGAGGACAATGCCCAGCCTCGTGTCTTGTATGAACCTCATCTCATTGGAGGCAAGTTTATAATGTGGACTAGGATGTAGAGGTGCCTAGAGAGGCTGGAGGAGCTATCCAGCGTCACACAGCAAATTAGCATCCAACACTGGACTGAGGCCTGTTTTCTAATCTCATATCTCACACAATTCCTACCACTTCCAGCTGTCTCTGGCTAGGAAACTCCAGGCTTGGGGTCTGGATTAGTTATGGTACAGGCTAAACCACCCTGATAAGAGAGATCCTGATATACTCTGGGTCAAACAGGATAGAACTCTCTCTCCTGTAACAGTCCAGTGGTCCTGGTTGACAGAGCAGCTCTGCTCCATGTAGTCACCCAGGGATCAAGGTTCCTTCCACTTTGTTGCTCTGCCTTACCCTAGGGTGTCATCCTCCTTTGCATGGTGGAAGCCAATTCACCAGCACTGCATCTGCCCTCCACAGGAAGGAGGGGAGAGGAAGGGAAGGGTCAGGCACTCTGGCTCACATCTCCGCTACTCTCATCCCATTGGCCATACCTAGCTGCAAGGGATGCTGGGAAATATCATCTATAGCTGGGAAACCACTTATCCAGCTAATGCTAATATTATTAAAAGAAAAAAGGCAACCAACTGGACCAGGGTCAGCCACGCCCACCAGACCACCCACAGTAGTCAGCCTGCCACAACAGAAGGATCTATGCAGTCCACATAGGGGGCACCCTATGGCATATAGCCTGGCTGGAAGAGAGTGCACTGCTGGGACACATAGGACATCTCCTACAAAAGGCTGCTTCTCCAAAGTTGGGTAACGTAACCAACCTACCAGATACATAGAAATAAAAATAGCAAATTAGGCAAAATGAGGTGACAGAGGAATGTGTTCCAAATGAAGGAATAACATAAAACCCCAGAAGAGTTAAGTGAAGCGGAGATAGGCAATCTCCCCAAGAAAGAATTCAAGGTAATGATCACAAAGATAATCAAAGAACTCAGGAGAAGAACAGATGAACAGAGTGAGAAGTTAGAAGTTTTTAACAAAGAGTTAGAAAATATAAAGAACAACCAAACAGAGATGAAGAATACAATAAATGAAATGAAAAATATACAGTGGAAGGAATCAACAGTAGATTATACGATACAGAGGAGCAGATCAGCGAACTGGAAGAGAGTAGTGGAAATCACTGAAGCTGAAGAGAAAAAAGAACAGAAATGAAAACGGTTTAAGAGACCTCTGGGATAACATCAAGGGTACTCACGTTAGCATTATAGGGGTCCTAGAAGGAAAAGAGAAAGAAAAAGGGACAGAGAATTTATTTGAAGACACTGTAGCTGAAAACTTCCCTAACCTGGAAAAGGAAACAGACATTCAGGTCCAGGAATCACAGAGAATCCCAACAAGAGCAACCCCAAAAAGGACCACACCAAGACACATTCTAATTAAAATGGCAAAAATTAAAGATAAAGAGAGAACATTAAAAACAGCAAGGAAAAGCAACAAGTTACACACAAGGGAACTCCCATAAGGCTATCAGCTGACTTTTCAGCAGAAACTCTGCAGGCCAGAAGGGAGTAGCACAATATATTTAAAGTGATGAAAGGGAAGAACCGACACTCAAGAATACTTTACCTGGCAAGACTCTCATTCAGATTTGAGGGAGAGATAAAAAGTTTTACAGCACCACACAACCAGCTTTACAAGAAATGTTCAAGAGACTTATCTAAGCAAAAAAGAAGAGGCCACAACTATAAACATGAAAATTATGAAAGGAAAAAACTCATTGGTAAAGCAAATATACACTAAAGGTAGTAAGTCAACCACATACAAAGCTAGTAGGAAGGTTAAAAGACAAAGGTAGTAAAATCTATATCCACAGTAAGCAGTTAAGGGATACACAAAAACACGTAAAATGTGATGTCAAAAATATCACAGTGGGAGTTCTTTGGTGGTCCAGTGGTTAAGACTCCGTGCTTCCAAGACAGGGGGCACAAGCTCCATCCCTGGTCAGGGAACTAAGATCCCGCATGCCATGCAGCAAGGCCAAAAAAAAAAAAAAAAAATCACAGTAATTATGAGGGGAGGGGAGTACAAATGCAGGGATGTTAAAATTTGTTTGAAATTAAAAGGTCAGCAACTTAAAATAATCACACGTATATAGATTGCTATAATATAAACCTCATGGTAACCTCAAACTAAAAATCTATAATAGATACACGCACAAAAAGAGTAAGGAATCTAAATACAACACTAGTCATCATATCATAAGGGAAGAGAAGAATGAGGGAACAAAAACCCCAAAACAATTAAACAAAGTGTCAATAATTACATGCCTATCAAAAATCACTTCAAACGTAAATGAACTAAATGCTCCAATCAAAAGACAGAGTGGCTGAATGGATATAAAAACGTATATATGCTGCCTACAAGGGACTCACTTCAGATCTAAAGAGACACACAGACTGAAAGTGAGGGGATGAAAAAAGGCATTCCATGCAAATGGAAATCAAAAGAAAGTTGGGATAGCAATACTTACATAAGACAAAATAGATTTTAAAACAAAGACTGCAACAAGAGACAGAAAAGGACATTACATAATGATCAGGGGATCAATCCAAGAAGATATAACAACTGTAAATATGCACCCAACATAGGAGTGCCTAAATACATAAAGCAAATATTAACAGACATAAACGGAGAAATTGACAGTAACAGAATAATAGTAGGGAATTTTAACACCCCACTTACATCAATGGACAGATCATCCAGACAGAAAAAAATCAATAAGGAAACACTAGCCTTAAATGACACATTAGAACAGATGGACTTAAGAGAATGTGTAGATCATTCCATACAAAAACAGCAGAATATACTTCTTATCAAGTACACATAGAACGTTCTCCCTGATAGATTACTTGCTAGGCCACAAAACAAACCTCATCAAATTTAAAAAACCTGAAGTTGTATCACGCATCTTTTCTGACCACAAAAGCTAAGAAATCAACTACAAGGGGAAAAACTGCAAAAAAACACAAACATGTGGAGGCTAAACAATATGCTATTAAACAACCAATGAATCACTGAAAAAAAAAGTCAAAGGGGAAATAAAAAATACTTGGAGACAAATGAAAACACAACAACCCCCCCCACAAAATCTATGGAACACAATTATACTCCAATAAAGATGTTAAAAAAAAATCTATGGAACACAGCAAAAGCAATTCAGAGAGGGAAGTTTATAGCGATAAAAGCCTATCTTAGGAAAAAAAAAACAAAAACCAACCATCCTAACTTTATACCTAGAGGAACTAGAAAAAGGAGAACAAAACCTAAAGTTAGAAAGAAATCATAAAGATCAGAGTGGAAATAAATGAAACTGAGACTGAAAAAATATATAGAAAAAAATCAATGAAACTAAGAGCTCGTTCTTTGAAAAGATAAATATTGATAAACCTTTAGCCAGACTCATCAAGGAAGAAAGAGGGCCCAAATCAATAAAATCAGAAATGAAAAAGGAGAAGTTACAACCTACACCACAGAAGTAGAAAGGAGAATAAGATATTACTACAAACAACCATACACCAATAAAATGGACAACCTAGAAAAAAATGGACAAATTCCTAGAAATGTACAACCTCCCAAGGCTGAATCAGGAAGAAATAGAGAAAATGAACAGACTAATTACCAGTGCTGAAATCTGAAACTGAATCAGTGATTAAAAGAAAAAAAACTCCCAACAAAAGTCCAGGGCCAGATGGCTTCACAGGTGAATTCTACCAAACATATAGAGAAGAGTTAAACACCTATCCTCAAACTATTCCCAAAAATTGCTGAGGAAGGAATGCTTCCAAATTCACTGTATGAGGCCAGCATCACCCTGATACCAAAACCAGACAAAGATAACACACACACACACACACACACACACACACACACACACACACACACACAGAAACGACAATTATAGGCCAGTATCACTGATGAACATAGATGAAAAAATCCTCAACAAAATATTAGCAAACCAAATCCAACAATACATTAAAAGGATCATACACCATGATCAGGTGGGATTTATCCCAGGGATGTAATAAGGATATTTCAATATCCACACACAAAAATATCAACGTGATACACCACATTAACAAATTGCAGAATGAAAAAATCATATGATCGGACTTTCCTGGTGGTGCAGTGGTTAAGAATCTGCCTGCCAATACAGGGGACATGGGTTCGAGCCCTGGTCCGGGAAGATCCACATGCTGCAGAGCAACTGGGCCTGTGCGCCACAACTGCTGAGCCTGTGCTCTGGAGCCTGAAAGCCACAACTACTGAGCCCATGTGCCACAACTACTGAAGCCTGTGCGCCTAGAGTCCATGCTTCACAACAAGAGAAACCTGCACACTGCAATGAAGAGTTGCCCCTGCTCACCACAACTAGAGGAAGGCCATGCGCAGCAACGAAGACCCAATGCGGCCAAAATTAATTAATTAATTAAAAATCATATGATCATCTCAATAGATGCAGAAAAAGCTTTTGACAAAATTCAACATTTTATGATAAAAAAAACTCTCCAGAAAGTAGATATAGAGGGAATATACCTCAACATAATAAAGGCCATATATGATAAGCCCACAGCTAATATACTCAATGGTGAAAAGGTGAAAGCATTTCCTCTAAGATCAGGGATATCCACTCTACCACTTTTATTTAACATAGTATTGGAAGACCTAGCCACAGCAATCAGACAAGAAAAAGAAATAAAAGGAATCCAAACTGGAAAGGAAGGGTAAAATTGTCACAGTTTGCAGACGACATGATGCTATACACAGAAAATCCTAAAGATGCCACCAAAAAAACTACTAGGGCTCAATGAATTTGGTAAATTCGTAGATACAAAGTTAATATACAGAAATCTATGACATTTCTATACACTAACAACGAACTATCAGAAAGAGAAATTAAGGAAACAATTCCATTTACAATCACATCAAAAAGAATAAAATAGGGAGTTCGCTGGTGGCCTAGTGGTTAGGATTCTGGGCTTTCACTGCTGTGGCCTGGGTTCAATCCCTGGTTGGGGAACTGAGATCCCACAAGCCACACACTGCAGCAAAAGAAGAAGAAGAAGAAGAAAACACCTAGGAGTAAATCTAACTAAGGAGGCAAAAGGCCTGTACTCAAAAAACTGTAAGACACTGATGAAAGAAATCAAAGACAACACAAACAGATGGAAAAGGTTTACCGTGTTCATGGTTGGAAGAATATTGTTAAAATGACTATACTACTCAAGGCAATCTACAGATTCAATGCAATCTCTATCAAATTACCAATGGCATTTTTCACAAAACTAGAAAATTACCAATGGCATTTTACACAAAACTAGAAAATTTTTTTCATTTGTATGGAAATACAAAAGACCCTGAAGAGCCGAAACAATCTTGAAAAAGAACAGAGGAGGAGGTACCATGCTCTGTGATTCAGATTATACTACAAAACTACAGTAATCAAGGCAGTATGATATTGGTACAAAAACAGACACATAGATCAATGGAACAGAATAGAGAGCCCAGAAATAAACCCACACACCTATGGCCAATTAATCTACAACAATGGAGGCAAGAATTTACAATGGGGGAAAGAATCTCTTCAATAAGTGGGCTGGGAAAACTGGACAGCTACATGTAAAACAATGAAATTAGAATATTTTCTCACACCATATACAAAAATAAACTCAAAATGGATTAAAGGCTTAAATACAAGGCTGGAACTCCTGGGGGAAAACTCCTAGAGGGATAAAACTCCTAGAGGAAAACACAGGCAGACACTCTGACATAAATCATAGGAATATTTTGGATCTGTCTCCTAAGGCAAAGGAAAAAGCAAAACAAAAATAAACAAATGGAACCTTTGTTTAAAAGGTCAACTTAAAAGCTTTTGTACAGAAAAGAAAACCATCAACAAAATGAAAAGATAACCTACTGAATGGAAGAAAATATTTGCAAATGATATAACCATTAAGGTGTTAATATCCAAAATTATGTAAACAGCTCAAACAATTCAAAATTTTTTTAAAATAGGCAGAAGACCTGAATAGACATTTTCCCAAAGACATACAGATGGCCAACAGACATGTGACAAGATGCTCAACACTGCTAATCAGAGAAATGCAAATCAAAACCACAATGAGATATCACCTCACACCTGTTAGAATGGCTACTGTCAAACAGACCACAGAAAACAAATGTTGGCAAGGATGTGGAGAAAGGGAACCTCTGTACACTGTCGGTGGGAATGTAAATTGGTGCAGCCACTATAGAAAACAGTATGGAGTTTCCTCAAAAAACTAAAACTAGAACTACCAGATGATCCAGCAATTCCACTCCTGGGCATATATCTGAAGACAATGAAAACAATAATTTGAAAAGACACATGCACCCCAACATTCATTGCAGCACTATGTACAACAGCCAAGACATGGAAGCAACTTAAGTGCCCATGAACAGCCAACTGGATTAGTACACACATACACACATACACACACACACACACACACACACACACACTGGAATACTACTCCACCATAAAAAAAAGAAATGAAATACTGCCATTTTCAGCAACGTGGATGTACCTAGGGAATATTATGTTCAGTGAAATAAGACAGAAAGACATACTATATGATATCACTCATATTTGGAATCTAAAAAATAATACAAATGAATGTATATGCAAAAACAGACTCACAGATATAAAAAATAAACTTGTAGTTACCAAAGGGGAGAGGGAAGGGGGTAAGAAATTATGGAATTATGGATAATTATGGAATTATCAGATACAAACTACATATATATAAAACAAATAAGCAACAAGGATATACTATATAGCACAGGGAATACACCCATTATCTTATAATTATAAGATAATATCTTATAAGATAATACCTTATAATTATAAGATAATATCTTATAATAACCTATAATGAAATATAATCTGAAAAAATACTTAAACACTATGCTGTATACCCGAAACTAACACAATATTTTAAATCAACTATA
Source organism: Delphinapterus leucas (assembly GCF_059928025.1). Classification (NCBI taxonomy): domain Eukaryota; kingdom Metazoa; phylum Chordata; class Mammalia; order Artiodactyla; family Monodontidae; genus Delphinapterus; species Delphinapterus leucas. The sequence continues at coordinate 102,779,505 of NC_143138.1, forward strand.
CTTCAATAAAATAAAAATTAGAGCAGAAATCAATAAAATTAAAAATAGGAAAATAGAGGGAAAAAATCAATGACACCAAAAGCTGATTCTTTGAAAAGATCAATAAAATCAACTAGCCTCTAGGCAGGTTAATTAAGAAAAAGAGAGAAGGGACTTCCCTGGTGGCACAGTGGTTAAGAATCCGCCTGCCAATGCAGGGGACATGGGTTCGATCTCTGGTCCGGGAAGATCCCACATGCCGTGGAGCAACTAAGCCTGTGTGCCACAACTACTGAGCCTGCGCTCTAGAGCCCGCGAGCCACAACTACTGAGCCCGTGTGCCACAGCTACTGAAGCCTGCGTGCCTAAAGCCTGAAGAGAAGCCACCTGCAATGAGAAGCCCGTGCATCACAAGGAAGACTAGCTCCCGCTCGCCACAGCTGGAGAAAAGCCCGTGTACAGGAACGAAGACCCAACGCAACCAAAAAGAAAAAAGAAAAAGAGAGAAGACACAAATTACTAATATCAGGAATAAAAGAGGCGATCTTACTATAGATTCCATTGACATTGAAAGGATAATAAAGGAAAACTATGAACTCTAAGCCCACAAGTCTGAACCTAAATGAAATGAACCAATTCTGTGAAAGACACTACCTGTCAAAACTCACACAAGAAGAAATCTGAATAGACTTATATCTATTAAATAATTGAATTAATACCTAATAACCTTCCAAAAGAGAAAGTACAGGCCCAGGTGGGTTCACTGGTAAATTCTACCAAACATTTAAGGAAGGAATTTTTCCAATGCTTTACAATCTCTCGCAGAAGACAGAAGCAGAGGGAATACTTCCTAACTCACTCTATGAGGCCGGCATTACCCTAATGCCAAAACTGTACAAAGACATTATAAGAAAAGAAAACTGGGGAATTCCCTGGAGGTCCAGTGGTTAGGACTCAGCGCTTTCACTGCTGTGGTGCAGGTTCAATCCTTGGTCGAGGAACTAAGATCCCGCAAGCCACACGGTGCAGCCAAAAAAAAAGAAAACTGAAGACGGTATGTCTCATGAACACTGACGGAAAAATCGTCAACAAAATATTAGCAAATGGAATCCAACACTGTATAAAAAGAATTATACACCACGAACAAGTGGGATTTATCCCAGGTATGCAAGGCTGTTTCAACATCCAATAATCAACGAATGTAATCCATCACATCAACAGGATGAAGAAAAATCACATGATCATATCCATAGATGCAGAAAAGGCATTTGAAAAAAAATCCAACATCCATTAATGATTTTAAAAAAACAACTGTCAGCAAACTAGGAATAGAGGGGAACTTCCTCAATTTGATAAAGAACATCTACAGAAAACCTACAGTGAACATCACATTTAATGGTGAGAAACTAGACACTCCCACTAAGACCAGGAACAAGGCAAGATGTCCCTCTCAGCATTCATCTTCAACATCTTACTGGAAGTCCTAGCTAATGCAAAAGACAAGAAAAGGAAATAAAAGGTGCTATGTACTGGATATCTGTATCCCAACACATGTTGAAACCCTCATCTCCAAAGTGATGGTATTGGAAGATGAGACCTTAGGTCACAAGGGTGCAGCCCTCAGGATGATTAGTGCCCTTATGAGAACGGACATGGAACACGCTTCCTCTCTCTGTGTCTCCATCATGTGAGGCTACGATGAGAAAAGGGGCCATCTGTAAACCAGGAGGAGGGCCCAGCCAAAAACCTGACCATGCTGGCACCCTGATGTCAGACTCCCATCCTCCAGAACTGTGAGAAATAAATATACTTGTTGTTTAAGCCCCCCAGTGTATAGTATCTTGTGACTAAGGCAAAAGGCAATAAAGATTAGGAAGGAAGAAACAAAACTGCCTTCATTTGCAGATGACATGACCATCTACATAGAAATCAAAAAAAATCAATGAAAAAGGGAATTAAAAAGCAACTATAGTAAGATTGCAGGATACAAGGTTAATATACAAAAGTCAACTGTTTTTCTAATACCAGCAACAAACAAGTGAAATTTGAAATCAAAACACAATGCCATTTACATTAGCACCCTCAAAAATGAAACACTTAGATATGAATCTAACAAATGTGTACAAGATCTATATGAGGAAAATTAGAAAACTCCAATAAAATAAATTAAAGAAATAAATGGAGGGCTTCCCTGGTGGCACAGTGGTTAAGAATCCACCTGCCAATGCAGGGGACACAGGTTCGATCCCTGGTCTGGGAGGATCCCACATGCTGCGGAGCAACTAAACCTGTGCGCCACAACTACCGAGCCTGTGCTCTAGACCCCGTGAGCCACAACTACTGAGCCCACGTGCCACAACTACAGAAGCCCACGTGCCTGGAGACCGTGCACCGCAACGAAGAGCAGCCCCCATGCAGCAACAAAGACCCAACGCAGCCAAAACTAAACAAAAAATAAATAAAATAATAAAATAAATAAATTTATTTTTTTAAATGAAATAAATGGAGGTATATTCCATGTTCATGGACAGGAAGACTCAATATTATCAAGATGTCAGTTCTTCAAGTTGATCTCTCCATTCAATGCATTTCTGATCAAAATTCCAGCAAGTTATTTTGTGGGTATTGACCATCTGATTCTAAAGTTTATATGGAGAGGCCAAAGACCCAGAGTTGCCAACTCAATATTGAAAGAGAAGAACAAACTTGAAAGACTGGCAGTATCAGACTTCAAGACTTACTACAAAACTACAGTCATCAAGACAGTGGAATTGTACTACCTCACACTGGTCAGAATGGCCATCATTAAAAAGTCTACAAATAGGGGGCTTCCCTGGTGGCACAGTCGTTGAGGGTCTGCCTGCTAATGCAGGGGACACAGGTTCAAGCCCTGGTCTGGGAAGATCCCACATGCCGCGGAGCAACTAGGCCCATGAGGCACAACTACTGAGCCTGCGCGTCTGGAGCCTGTGCTCCGCAACAAGAGAGGGCAAGATAGTGAGAGGCCCGCGCACCACAATGAAGAGTGGCCCCCGGTTGCCACAACTAGAGAAAGCGCTCGCACAGAAACGAAGACCCAACACAGCCAAAAATAAAAATAAATTAAAAAAAAAAAGTCTACAAATAACAACTGCTGGAGAGGGTGTGGAGAAAAGGGAACCCTCCTACACTGTTGGTGGGAATGTAAATTGGTGCAGCCACTATGGAAACCAGTATGGAGGTTCCTCAGAAAACTAAAAACAGAACTACCATATGATCCAGTAATCCCACTCCTGGGCATATATACAGAGAAAACCATAATTCGAAAAGATACATGCACCACAATGTTCATTGCCGTACTATTTGCAATATCCAAGACATGGAAACAACCTAAGTGTCCGTCAACAGAGGAATGGATAAAGAAGATGTGGTACATATATACCATGGAATATTACTCAGCCATAAAAAAGACCGAAATAATGCCACTTGCAGCAACACGGACGGACCTAGAGATTGTCATACTGAGTTAAGTCAGTCAGACAGAGAAAGACAAATGTCATGTGATACCCCTTATATGTGGAATCTAAAAAAAAATGGTACAAATGAACTTATCTACATAACAGAAATAGAGTTACAGATGTAAATTATGCTTACCAGAGGGTAAGGCGGGGTAGGGATAAAATGGGAGATTGGGACTGACAATATACACACTACTATATATAAAATAGATATCTAATAAGAACCTACTGTAGAGCACAGAGAACTCTACTCAATACTCTGTAATGGCCTATATGGGAAAAGAGTCTAAAAAAGAGTGGATATATATGTATGTATAACAGATTCACTTTGCTGTACACCTGTAACTAACACAACATTGGAAATCCACTATACTCCAATAATTTTTTAAAAATTAGACACAGACCTTACACCCTTCATAAAAATTAACTCAAAGTGGATCATAGATCTAAATGTAAAATGAAAAACTTTAAAACCCCTAGAATACAACACAGGAGAAAATCCAGATGACCGCGAGTATGGCTATGATTTTTTAAAGACAACAAAGGCATGATCCATCAAAAATGGTTGATAAGCTGGACTTTGTTAAAATTAAAAATTTCTGCTCTGAGAAAGACACTGTCAAGAGAATAAGCCACAAGACAAGCCACAGATTGGGGGAAAATATTCGCAAAAGACACATGTGATAAAGGACTATTATCCAAAATATACAAAGAACTCTTAAACTCAATAATAAGAAAACAACCTGATTTTTTTTTTAATGGGCAAAGACCCTGAACAGACAAACCACCAAAGAAGATACAGAGATGGCAAATATGCAGATGAAGAGATGTTCGACATATGTCATCAGGGAAATGCAAATTAAAACAATGAGCTACCACTGCACACCTGTTAGGATGGCCAAAATCCAAAACATCGACAGCACCAAGTGCTGACAAGGATGTGGAGCAACAGGAACTCTCATGCCCTCGTTGCTGAGGGAATGCCAGTTTGCTGGCAGAAAAGCCACAAGCCGTAGAACCACTTTGGAAGACAGTGTGGCAATTTCTTAAAAACTAAACATATTCTTACCACATGATCCAGCAGTTGTGCTCCTTAGCATTTACCCAAATCAGCGGAAAAGCAATGCCCACACAAAAACCTGCACAGAGATGTTTACAGCAGCTTTATTCACAGCTGCCAAATCTTGGAAGTGACCAAGATGTCCTTCAGTAGGTGACGGATAAATAAACCGTGGTCCATTCAGACAATGGGATATGATTCAGTGTTGGAAAGAAATGAACTATCAAGCCGCGAAAGGACACAGAGGAACCTTAAGTGCATATTATTATGTGAAAGAAGCCCATGTAAAAAGGCTACAAACTGTAGGATTCCAACTATATAACATTCTGGAAATGGAAAAACTATGGAGACAGTGAAAAGATCAGTGGTTGCCAAGGCCTGGGTGAGGAGGGAGGGATAAACAGGTGAGGCACAGAGGAATTTAGGGCAGTAAAGATACGCTGTATGATACAATAATGCCAGATATACATTGGTCAAAGCCCATAGAAGGTACAACCCCAAGCATGAACCCTCAGGTAAACTATGGATTCTGGGTGATGCTGTAAGTTCATCAGGTGTAACAAATGCACCACATTAGTGGGGGAGTCTGTGGGGATAAAGGGGAACTCTGTACTTTCCACTCAGTTTTGCTGTGAACCTAAAACTGATCTAAAAAGTATTGTCTATTAAAAAAAGGAGAAAGGGAGAATGGGCACAGGAGGTCCCTCAGCCACCTTTGGGCAGAGTCAGCCCTGGCGTCAGGTGCCTCCTGGACCCTTAGCCTTGCCGGCCTGCAGCCTGGTGACCTTCCCTTTTACCCAGCGGGGAGAGGCTGGGACCCCCTCAATCCCAGACCATGAGCTTGGACGTGACCTAAGCACCTTTCTGATGCTCTGCCCTGGCCCAAGGTCAGGCTGCTGCTCACAGCCCAGCGAAGCCTGGCCCAAGGCCTCAGGACAACGGATCCTGAGAAGACCACGGACTTGTCTGGAGAAAGGCCTGGGTCTGTGACCGACAGAAGCCAGGCGTGGGGTTTCCTCCCACCTCCACCCTGACTGACAAGGATGCTGATTTGGGGCCATGCCCCCGGCCATGCAGCCCAGCCATCGAGCCAGGATTCAGGCCCCGGGCTGGCCGACCCAAGCCCACACTCATGACCACTTAACCACCCTGTCACCATGATAAACAGGCAGGGCCTTCACTGGGCACCAAGGTCTGAGGTCACTGACAGGAAAGGGAGTCAAAGGGTACAGTTTCACAGAAAGGTGGGGCCCACCTTTGCTGAGCTGAAGACTGGGGTGATGTCTCCAGGGGGGAAATGTGGAGCCCGGGGAGCTGACATCATGGGAAACAGGGCTTCCTTCCGTCAGAAGCAGCAAAGTGCACAATTCCTGAGAAACTCTCACCAAAAACAGGGCCTGAAAATCAGTCACAACCTGGACCTGAAAGTTTCCTGTCACTTGAGGCTCCTGGGAGCTCCATTAACCAATTATCCCTTCACAGGGCCTCTCAATAAAGCTGTAGAGTTTTCCTGACAGAGGCCTTGCAACGATTGATATTTGAATTTGAAAATTTCCTGTTAAAATGTCTACAAAGTCTCCTTTGAGATATAAAGCCAAATTCTCTTCCCTTTGAGTGTGAGCTAGACTTAGCGACTCATTTTTTTTTTTTTTAATTTATTTTATTTATTTTTGCCTGCATTGGGTCTTCGTTGCTGCGCATGGGCTTTCTCTAGTTGTGGCGAGCGGGGGCTACTCTTTGTTGCATTGCACGGGCTTCTCACTGTGGTGGCTTCTCTTGTTGTGGAGCACGGGCTCTAGGCACGCGGGCTTCAGTAATTGTGGCACGTGGGCTCAGTATTTATGGCTCGCGGGCTCTAGAGCGCATGCTCAGTAGTTGTGACGCACTGGCTTAGTTGCTCCGCGGCACGTGGGATCTTCCGGGACCAGGGCTCGAACCCGTGACCCCTGCATTGGCAGGCGGATTCTTTACCACTGCGCCACGAGGGAAGTCCCGTGACTCACTTCTAACAGAGAACGGTGGAATTGCTGGGGTGCTCTTGGACACCAGGGCGTGAAAAGCCTGGGCAGCCTCTTCGCTCCCCATGTCAAGAGGATACCCAGGCGCCCTGTGGAAAAGGCCATGTGACAGGACATCAGCGTCCTCTGTCAATAGCCAGCAAGGAACCAAGGCCTCCAGCCAACGGTCCAGCTCACATCTCAGAAGCGTGTCCTCCAGCCCAGGTCAGGTCTTTAGATGAGCGTAGCCCTAGCTGAGGTCCTGACTGCAGTATCCAGAACCAGACCTGCCCAGCTAAGCCACTCCCTAGGGCTTGACCCACAGCAACTGAGCTCATAAATGAATGCGTGTTACTGTTTCAAGCTGCTAGTTTGGGGAATAATGTGTTACGCAGCATCAAGAGATAACAAATACATTTCCTAGTGAAAAACCATGCTTCCTCAGCACACAGGGTGATTTGGGAGTGTTCTGGCAGGTGTTTAGGTATATTAGTAACCTTCGGAGGCCTGACAGTAATAACCAGCAGGTTAGAAGGAGGACCAACCCTGCTCCCCGCACCCCAGACACAGAGCCGTCTAAAGGAGCTCTCAAGGGCACGGAGATACTGGGGGAAGACGCAGGCCTGATGGATCCCCCTGCCACCAGCCGCAGACTGACGCAACACACCCTGGCCAAGGGCATCCTGGGGGCCTGGGGGGCCAGGGGGGCAGGCAGCCAGGAGTCGGGGAGGTGACAGGAAGCGGAGACTGTGCAGCCGAGGCTCCAAGTGCCCGGTGCATGCGCCACTGTCCCACTGGACTTCACCGACAGGACAACGCAAAGGTACAATGATTATGAATTTCGGGACAGTGGCCGCAGAGCACCAAACCCCAAGCCCAGGGCCTTTCCGAGTGGGCCCTAGGCAGCTGCACTGGTGGCAGGGCCTGCAGCTGGCCCTGGGTGGGCAGAGGAGGGTAGGGGCAGGGGTGGGGCACGAACCCTGCCGTGTTTCTGGAAGAGGAGAATGGGATATTTGTGAACAGCCTCCCCGTCCACCACTCTCCTTTTGCCTTTTTCTAGAGAGGCTTCTTTGGGGTTGTTCAAATGGTCTGCAACTCATTAAACGTGTTTTCTAGGAAATTCTAACTACTGTCCTCTCTCACCTTCTGGCAACAAAATCGTTCTGTTGGCCTGGAATGGCCTCCCCCCTCCCACCCGCCCCGACCCCGGCCATGAAAACATCTTGTAGTTTCACGCTCTCACCACCAGGTGGCGACGGCTCAGAGTGAAGGTGAGAGGGTCCAAACGCTCAAAGCAGGTTGGGGCGTTGTGGGGGAGGTTTTGACTCGCTTCAGTCCCCTCCTTGGGGATGTGCCATGTCCCCCCACCACCTGTGCTCCTACCAACTCTACAGTTTCCCTAGAATCGGCTCACTTTTTAAAGTTACGTAAATGACCTTAAGAAGGAAAGTGTGTGTTCTACGTTAGCGGAGACAGCAGCCTTACCTGCCCTGCAGAGGCGGAAGCACGACGTAAGTTCACGGAAGATGCGGCGACGTTGTTCGCTTCCGACCAGGTGTGTTTGCTGAGCCCGAGGAGACCAGCGCGGGGAGGCCCGTGTCAGGGCTGCAGGCCGCGTCCCGACACGGAAGCCCTCCGACTCCGGGGGCAGCGCAGGGGCTTCAGGCCACCCCAGCGCCTGAGAAAGCCGGCTCCCAGCAGCCCTCGATCAACGCCGGCCGCGCTCAAGCCTCACGCTTCATTCTCCCCACTTCACAGACTAGCAAACTGAGGCAGAGGCAGGCTGAGACTCTCCCAGACCACAGAGCTGGCGCGAAGCACACCGGGCTCGGGAGCCAGGCGTAGCCCAGCAGCCCAGCCCCACACAGCCCTGTTGATGGAGGCGCGTGTCTGCAAAGACGCAGTAAGTGACAGTCGCCCACGTGCGCTGAGACGCCAGGTTTGCAGCAGAGAGAGGGCTTATTCAAGAGCCGCCAAGGGAAAAGACGGGAGAGCAAACCTCAAATCCCCCTCCCGGAAGGCGAGGGGCTGGGGTATCTATGGGATAAAGCTGAGGCTGCGGAGGAGGGAACGGTGATTGGACAGTAGAAAAAGGTGCGCTGCGATCCTTCCGCTCCAGGCTTCTTCATGGGACGCATGCTCAGAAAAAGGCCTCATTAACATCTTCGGAGGGTGGAGTTCGGGGCCTCTGATGTCAAAGGTCAGGGAGCGGACACTCGCGCAGGCCCAGTTGGAGGGTCGGAAACAACTCAGGGAAACATCTTTTCTAGGCTCCAGGAGGCCTGGAGGAGGTGCAAGGGTTCCAGCGAACCCGTGGGGGCAGGTTACAGGTGTGATGTGTCTAGGTGATGATCGCCCTCAGACTCACAAGCAGGGTTTCTGCTTCTGCGAGAAGGAAGAATTGCTTCGGGGGGATAGTGAAGGGCCCTGGGCCCGCAGGATAAAGGTCCTCCTCAGCGTCCTCCCTTATAACACAGTGAACGGACTAAGGCTCCGCTTCCAGGTCAGGGCAGGGGAAAGGGGGCTCTGCCCCTTGTGTTTCTCATTATTTCTTAGGCACTTACCGCCTGAAACCGCCTAAGAGCCCTGCCCAACTTTCAGTTGCACCTGCTCTGTGAACAGCGCCCAGGACACTTCCCGTGTGGCCACCATGGTCCCCCGGAGCTGCTGGGCTCGCGGGCAGACACACAGCAAACAGCAGCACCACTTACTCTACTGGGGGAGCGGTCCAGGAGAGCTTCCTGGAAGAGGTCATGCCCTAGGTGGATCTGAAAGGATGGAGAGTGCCAGGTGGAGTTTAGGGGTGGGCTCCAGAAAGAGAACGGCCTGTGGTGGGGAGAGGGGACGAGGATGGCCTGCTATGAAGCTTCCGGTTACAAGGCAATGACAGGGCAGGCTGGAGAGGAGGCCAGGGAGGACCCTGCTGAGGAGCTGATTTTAACCTGAGGACACTGAAGATGAGGTCAAACCTCTGTCACCAGAGGCGGAGCCCGGCACCCAGGAGACAGCCGTCCTAGAGAGAAGCGGATTGGCTGGAACCAGCGGAGACATGGTCCCCAAGGCTGACAGATGCTTGTTACCCCTGCTCTGTGCCAGGCACTGGTGTGTCCTAAACAGCGGTTACCCTTCTGAAGTTCGCATCCAGTGGGAGGAGACATTTCATAACTGCACGCAAAATGTAAACAGAAGATAATTTTAGGTCCTGCAAAATGCTGTGGAAGAGGCAGAGAAAGCAGAGGCATTTGGAGGAAGATGTGGACTTAGGGGTTGGGCTTTCCAGAAGCGCCGTGTTCTAGGCATCTGTAATCTGATGGGAAGGGTCCAGTGAAGCAGGAAGGGCGGTGGGAGTGGGCTCGCTGCAGCAGCCATGACCTTGAACCGGTGAAGGGGGCAGAGTTCAGAGCTCAAGAGCAGAGTCGGCCTTTGTGTTGATCTTCTCTTGCTGCTGTAACCAAGCCCTGCCGACGAAGAGGAGACCGCAACAACGTCCCCTTGTGCTGCGTCTCTCGCTTCCTCTTCTGCACCAGCCGCAGAAGGCTGTCTGCATCTAAGGGCTCCCATGTTCAGCTCAGGCCTCCTGGAAAACCTCCCTCTTTCGGGGTCAGCCGTCCCATGAAACACAGCCCTGAGGTTGCACCAGATTCTCTGGGTCCAGGGATCAGGCTGTGGGATGGTGGGGGCCGTTCCTGGGGATTCCTACAGGAGCAGGAACCCCTTACGCTGGAGCAGGTGGGAAGGCAGGACGTGGAGGCCTGTGCGCACACACACACACACACACGCACATAGGATTTTTCCAGAATAAAGGAGGCCTGAGCACGTTTACAGACAGAAGGAGCCAGAGAGAGGGGCCTCCACAGGCAGGAAGGGAGAGAGGGAGGGAGGGACCTAGCAAGGAGCCTGAGAGGCCGGAGCAGGAATGCCTCAGCCTCCCCTCGGGGGAACCGTGTGGTCAGCCAGGCCGGCCAGCTCAGGCAGCCCTGGAAGCGGGTGTCCCCTCCGGAAGCCCAGAGGCTGCCCCACCCCCGTCCCCACAAACGCCTGTTGCGGGGAGATAAGGAGAGCAGGCGAGCCCTGCATGCCCAGGATCCCCACATAGAAGATGCGTCCAGAGTGGAGCCACGTGAATGCTGGTGACCTGAGGCTGTATCCACAGGCGCGAAAGCAGGTTCCCCAAGGCCGTGGACCCTGCGTGGCCCTGTTTGGGTAAGAAAACAATACTCACAGGACGGAAATAAAAGGTAGTCTTGCTGGATATTGGGGTTGAGGACAATTTTTTTTTTTTTTTTTTTTGCGGTACGCGGGCCTCTCACTGTTGTGGCGAGGACAATTTTTATCACCTTCTTCCGCTCATCAGCCGAGTTCAGGTTTTCCACAATGAAAACGATTTATTTGTGTCGCTTTTTGTGGTTTTAAGTTGTACGTGTTGAAAATAAGAAGGAAACCTCAGAGGCCCCAGAGGAGGAGAGAGCGTGGGCCCGACCAGATGAGGTCAGGTCAGGAACAGCCTGGGAGTCGCAGGGCCAACACCCGCTGCCTGTCCTGAACGTGAGGAACATTCCTGTGGGTCTGGGGTGCCGGGGGTAAAGCGCCCTCAGCCCCCTGACTTTGATTTCTCCTGCCCAGCGCCGTGACCTCCGGTGCAACGACCCTGTTTTAAGAACAAGGATCAGCTGGAGAGGGTGCGGGCTCCCTCCCTCCTGCTGGGGTGATACCTGGTCCTGTTCATGGTCCAGTGTCCCCTCGGCTGGCAGCATGGCAGCTCTGGGCCTCAGTTTCGCTCTCCAGCCCGAACCCTCTGAGTTTTAGAGGGTTTACAACAGTCCGGACTGGGGGCCCGAGACACCTCCTTGGCTGACACTGGCCACAGCCATGGGGGATGGCCAGGGGTCCCTCTCCTCAGCAGCCCCCCACTCTGGGCTCCTCTCCTGGGCCCCTCTGGTTGCTAGAAGCCCTTCTCCCTGTTCCCAAAGCATTGCTATACCCCAGGGGTTCCCACACCTCAGTCCCCCCACCCCGCCACGGGTGCAACTTTTGCCATCTCTGCAAATCCCTTATTGACTAAATTAATATTTCATATTGCTGACATTTTTATAACTTCTAATAAAAAGCATACATTAATGTTTTAATTTTCCAATATAATTCTTTGTAATATTTCAATTCATATTTTATAACGTTAAAATATAATTAAAGATACATTTATCTTTTATAGAGAACTTTGTATCACTAGCGTAGATGGGAAGCTGATGTCACTCCCCAGAGTAGAATGTCGCTATAGAAATAAAGACAATGCACATACGACTATGGCCTTGACTTCTAGCCTGAGACTGATGCAGCTCTTTGTCAAAAAGAAGGATCAGAAAGTGTTGAAAGGCGCTGAAGATGCAACGGCACCCTCCTCCTGGAAGCCTTGCACACCTTCTGGGACCGGGGCCCCCCTTGGTTCTCCCACACGCTGAGGATCATGGGTCACTGGCGGTGCAGTGAGAGGCACTGTACCCTTCCATAAACTGGGCTTGACCTGCGGTTCTGTGCGCAAGTCCCTGCGACCCCGAGGGCCCCCACCTCTGGAGATAGGCCCTCTGGGGGCTGCACACAGGGATAAGCCAGGCTGTTTTCACCATTTCCTTCCTTCTGCTCGGGCAAGGGCTGCCCCACACAGAGCGATCACTGTGGCCTCAGCCAGGACAGCTCAGGCCGGGAAAGGGGCGCCCCGCCAGCAGGCCTGAAAGGTAAGCGGCCCTCATCTCCCCAGCACCACCTCCCGCTGTGTGGGCCCCTGGCAGTGGAGGCGGTGGGACCAGGCCGGGCAGGGAGAGAGGAGGCCGGCAGGCAAGTCCAGCTTCTGTCCCTCCTGGGGGGTGGGGGGCACGGGCAGGCGTTCGCCCTGAGACACCAGGTCCTTGGCTGAGTCAAGATTCATTGGTTTACTCAACAAACGTTCATCGGAAGCTTGTCTTCGCGAGGGGAAACAGCCCGCACTGAGTCCTGGAGGGGCACTGAACCAGGCAGAAAGCAGAGGCTTGAGTGCCAATGTGGTCTCTGACGTGGAGCGCTGGGCAGCCCTGCACAAGTCACTCTCCGTCTCTGGGCCTCAATTTCCCAACTCCAAGCATGAGCCTCGATCAACAGCTTTCCAGGCTCAGCCCCTTCTGGGTCCCCTTCCCTATTCCCCCGTCAGCATCCTCAGCCAGCTGCCTTCCACACCAGAGACCACTTGTGAGAGTTCACTCCGCTGGGGCCAAGCTACTTGGAATCCGTGGGCCGAGGTGTGGTCTGTGGCGTGCACACCATCTGCCAGACCAAGGCTTGAGGGTGGGTGTTGGGAGCAGCCTGGGAGGCCCTCCCCGGCCTCGGGGCGGGGGCGGGACCAGGCCTGGGATTCTTTAGCAGGCATCTGCTGCCCCCACCGTGGAGTAGAGGCTGGGTCTCTGCCAGAGGACGGGAGGGTCCTTCCTCTTCCCAAGGAAGGACTAAGCCCGCTCCGTGCTCCCACCGCAGCAGCCGTCACGGTCCTGCCTGCTGACCATCCGGGGAGGGTCAACCGGCCTGGACCCCGCACGCTTCACTTCCTTGATCCCAGCACCCATTTCACGGAGGAGACAGCCCGGCCAGAGAGGGAGGTGAGTGGTCCCTTGTCCGGTCGGGTCCCACCAGCCCTTGGGTCGGGTGCAGGCCGCCAGGACCTCACGGCCACTGTCCCCGCAGCCCGTCCTGCCCGATGTCCATCTGGGCTGCCCTGCTCTTGATCTGGGCGGCCGCCGAGGCCTCCGAGAACTGCCCCGCCGCGTGCGCCTGCCGCGCCCTGGACACCATGGGGCTGCTGGTGGACTGCGGGGGCCGGGGACTTGCGGTGATGCCCGCCCTCCCGGCACACACGCGCCACCTCCTGCTGGCCAACAACAGCCTGCGCTCAGTGCCCCCGGGAGCCTTCGACCACCTGCCGCAGCTGCAGAGCCTCGACGTGGCGCACAACCCCTGGCGCTGCGACTGCGGCGTCACGTACCTGCGCCTTTGGCTGGAGGACCGCGCGCCCGCGGAGCTGCTGCGCGTGCGCTGTGCCGGCCCCGGCCCCGCCTCCGGCCGCGCGCTCGGGCAGCTCAGCGGCTCCGAGCTGGGCAGCTGCGGCTGGATCCTGCGGGCGACCTGGGCCGACCCGGGGCCCTGGTGGGACGCGGCGCTGGCCGTCGTGGCCGCGCTGGGCCTGGCCCTCCTGGCGGGCCTGCTGTGCACCGTCTCCGTGCCCCGAGCCTGAGCCGGGGCCCCTCCGGGTCATCGCGGCCCCGGCCCTGGGCATTCCAACCACCGGTAGCTCAAAATAAACCAGCGGCTCAGCCGTTACCCAGGCTCGGAGATGCTTCCCTCTTAGCACCCGAGTCTGTCTCATCCTGGAAACCTGCGACCGTGTTTGTTTTGACAGATATTGACTGGGGCTTCTCTATCCACCAAGTTCCTAGCAAAATGGTTTATCCCACTTCCACACCTCCTCCAGCCACCCCCAATGCCACCATCTCTGGACACCCCAGGCACTTCCCCAGGTCCCGGGAGTCCCGTTCTAACACCCTCCTGGCTGCTGGCACCTCCTTCCCAGACGGGCCGCCAGACAGTCCAGGCCACCCTCACATCAATGTTCTAAGTTCCACAAAAAACCTTGTCCTAACAACACAGCAGCGAACAGACCCCAGGTGGGAGGAGAGGAGACATACCTGTGACAGACCTTGGAAGGCACATCACTGTTCCCAAAATGGGCTTTGGCCACCCTGACCTGGCCATGAGGCCACCTGGCCTCGCCCCGCCCCGTCCTTTGTCATCATTTCTCTCTCACTCTCTCTCCTTTTCCTCCTCTCTATGCCTCTTCTTCAGAAACAAAACAACCAATTCCCCCCTTTCTCATGGAAGCAACTCCCCTCCGGATGCTGGCATCAGACACCTGCAAACTCTGGGCTCCCGCCTCTACCCTAAGCAACAGTCACCAAAGTCTTCAAACAAGATGCTTCTCTCCCTCAGTGGGTTTCTGGTGCCAGCAGTTAAAATCTTAAACTTTTTTCCACCATATGAGATAATAATTTCAGATCCATCACTGGCCAACCCAAATCCAATATAATTATACCAAAGATCCCCCCAGCAAGGAGGTTCACATAGTGGGGCTGTGGGTCAGAGGGTGCCACGAGGGAGGCCAAGTGGGCACCAGGCGCCACCGGAGGGCAGTGACCCACAGAGGTGAGGCTGGACCAGGAGCCCCAAACTTGGGGCTGGTGGACAATAGGGAGTGGTGGGGACTGTGGTAAACCAGGGATCCCACGTTCCATCCAGAGGCCCAGTGGAATGTTGCCACGTGGAAAGGTGGCCAGGTGCCCGTTCTTACAGAGAGGTTGGAAGAAGTTTATGTTAAACTGAATTATTCAAGCATTGGCGACTAAATTTAAATTTTTTTTAAATATACATCAACGGGACAAATAAAACATATTAATCAACATGAATAGTCTGGAGGCTGAGAGTTTGGTTTCTGCATTAGGAATCAGCTGGCATCCACTCGCTGGGCACTTAATATGTGGGAGGCTCTGCATAAAACCCCCACACACGGGCCTTTCTCCTGTACCCTGTGAACCCTGTGAGGAGGTGCTGTCCTCCTGCCCCGCATGGAGGTGGACTCAGGCCCAGGCCCGTGGTCACTTCACAGGCACAGGCCAGACACATCCCCCATCAGACCTGAGAAGCACTCCCTTGGAAGCTTCCTGGCCCTGGGCCCCCAGAACTGAGCCCCTTCAACCTCAAGTCCCCAAGTGGGGTGCCCCTAAATTCTGCCCTGCTCCTTCCTGGGGGGCCGTCCTCCCGTGACCCCCGTGGCCCCCTCACCCACGGCTGCGGATCAGGGCTGAAGCGGCAGGGCCCATGGCGCCGGCCTGTGGGGAGCACACAGAGGATGCCCGGGAGTCGGTCCAAACCTGCCGCCGAGCCTTTCCCTCCCGGTGGGGAGAACCCACAGCAGAGGCCGCAGCTCCGGGCAGGGTGGGGGGGCTCCCCACCCTCGGGAGGGGTCCTGGGCGAGTCGGCAGAACAGTGTAGCTGCCTGGTCAGGCGAGGGTGGGGCGTGGCTGTGGGGAAGGCGACCTGGGGCTTCAGAGCTGGGAGGGGAGGGGAGGGCACAGGACTGGGCCCCGGGGTGGGGGTGGGGGGCTTCCCTTCCCTGGAGGCAGGGCTGGAGGCGCCCCTCGGCCGAGCCCCTGGGCTAGTGTGTGCAGGGAGCAGAGAGGGTCAGGCAGGGCTGGAGTGCTGGGAGCCCCGGGGGCCGGGCAGGGTCAGACTCAGCCCTGGGACCCACACCCAGCCCGGGGCTGGCCCCAGGCAGGGGCTCAGGAGCGAACTCAGTGGGGACTTGGAGCAGGTCCCTCTGGACACCGGCCTCAGGTGCCCTGTCTTAAAGGCCAGGACTGGACCTGGTGCCGTCCGAGTTCCCCCCGGGTCTGGGCAGTCCCATGGGGTGGGCAGAGGCGAGGGGGGGCCCTTGGGACAGCCAGCCCCTGGGGAGCGTTTGGAGGGCCCAGCTCAGATGGCCCAGTTACAGGGTTTTCGTCCAAGGGTCACTCAGGTGGGGATCCTCGCATTCAGTGTGAGTAGGTAGTTCAAACGACAGGTGTTTCTTGTCCCTGGAAAGATGGTTGGCAGGTGCCTGGAGTGTGGCCCACCTGGACCATCCCTCTCCTTTCCACCCACCCATCCCACACCCGGCTCCCCGGGCCTCGCAGTGGCTTCCTGGGATGGGATGCAGGCAGTGCAGGGATCAGTGTCCCGAAGAAACCAGGCTCTGGTGGAGGAATGCCTCGTCCAAGGTCACAAACCAGCCTGGGTCGACCTGGGGTTTGAGTGGAGGCTGGTGTGACCCCCAGCCTGTCAGCCTGTCTTGGGGGAGGCTGGGCAGGTGGGCACAGCACACCTGGTGCCCTGAGCAGCTGTGCCCTCCCATCAGCAGGGGCCCCCTCTGTGAGGGAGCAGGGACGGGCTCCACTGATCTCGGGGGGCTATGGACTCATGGGGTCCCTGGGGGGGGGGGGTCAAGGCTCTGATCCAGGTGCTCAGCAGCTCTCTGAGCGCCTACTGTGCGCATGGATCCGGGCTCGGTGCTGGAGAACAGTGATGAGCAAGACCCATCCTGCCCTGCGGGACCTCACAGACCCTGACTTGCAATAACAGCTGTACTTCCTCATGGCTGCAGGACTCAGGCAGGGAACTCCCTACTCCGAGCATGTCGGCTCATCTGAATAAATCAAGGGTGGAGGGATGGTAACACGTGTGTGCCTCGCAGGGTTGCTGGGCTGATGCCCCTGGCGTTCACCAAGTAGCACCTCCCAACCTGCCTCCCCAACACGAAACCAGATGAGGGATCCTGGGGCCCAGAGAGGTGCAGTGACTCGCCCAAGGTATCCCTGGCAGAGATGGGACCCAACCCCAGCTCCTCCCTGCCCCTGAGGCACTGTCTGCTCCTCCGTCCAGAGGTCCCGATGGTCTTAACAGGGCTCTGGGCAACAGACGGGCAGGGGGCAGTGTGTGGGCCTGGAGGCCAGTCGGGGGAGCCGGCCAGGCAGGTGGGACATCTGTGGATCCGTGGGCACTGGAGCCAGCTCTGAGCTCCAAGCCAAGAGAACCAGTCTGGGCGCTGCCGGCTCGTTACAGAAACGTTTAATAGTTTAGGAATGCGTACACTCTGGCTCTGCTAAGTCTCCATAAAGGCAACTTTTCCATGTTTTAAAAAATAGATTCGCTATAAAGATTTATATATTCATAAATAGGCAATGTGAAAAATCCCCAAATGCCATGGCATCCTTGGGCTGAGGCCCTCCCCATCCCAGCCCAGGTGCAGGCTCAGAGGTCTCTGAGGCCCCAGCCTCGGCAGCCCTCCGGGGAGAAGTAACTGCATTCAATGTGAATTAGGAATTTCCTCCAGCTTCACGCCTGCTGGGGCCTGTGTCCTTGAGCTCCACCCCCAACACCCACCCGCCCTCTGGACCGGGCCCACCTCTCTGGCTCAGGAGTCAGGATCCCTGTCCCTTGCCTGTCCCCCTCCCGGGAGTATAAAACACCAGCCTTCCACTGGTCCTTCAGCCCAGGCCACAGACCGCCCTCCTCCGCCCGATGGCTGGGACACTTCCTGGCCCTCCTGCCGGGCTTCCTCTCCTGGCCCCTGACCCCTGACCTCACCTGCTCCTGTTCTTGGGTAACTTATAAACAAAGGAAGAGGCCCTGGGAGAGGGAAGAGGCGGGGCCGTGCTGTCTTACACACTTCCCGTTGTCCCTTGGCCAAGTCCATCCGTCCGGGCCCATCTGACAGGGGACTTAGGCCCAGAGAGGTAGTGAGGCCCCTATCTGCCAGGGCACCCCAGAGCAGGCAGCCAGCAGCGCGCCCAGGGAGGCCCTGAGCGCTAGCATTTGGCTCTGAGACGGAGGACGGGAAGCCTCCGTAGGAAATGGCTTCAGCCCGCAGGCCTAGGGTGGGTAGGGAAGGAATGCATTCTTGCCAGGGGGTACGATGAGCAAAGGACCAGCTGGTCATCTGTGGGATTCTAAATGGCACGTATTCAAGGGCAGGGTCGGTAAGGGGGGCAGGGCAGGAAGGGGTGTGCCTGGACAGAAGCTGCTCCTGTGGGCAAGACGGTGCAGGTAAGAAGGAATGGAGCTGTGTGAGGCCTTGGACACCCGCGTGAGGATGGACATCCCGAGGGCCCCGGGGGCGACTGGAAGGTGTCAGGATGGGGGAGGGACCTTTCATAGCTGCCCCCCTCACAGCAGCAGGATGGTGCCTGGGCTGGTGGAAGCCCAGGCCAAGGAGGTCAGGGAGGCATCCAGGGGAGGGGATGGGGCCCATCTGGGCAGAGGGGCAGGGGGCACGGTTGTAGGGTGGGGGAGAAAGTGGGGAGCCCGAAATGACCCCTGAGTTCTAGGCTACAGCCCTGGAGCGAGGCTGCTCCATGCGGAGGATGGGTGGCAGGAGACCCACTGGGCCCTGGGATTGTGAAAGGAGAGAGTGAAGTGCTGCTTCCTTGGTTCTGGGTGAGGAAGGGCCACCGTGAGGCCCCCTCCCCTGTGCAGGGTTCCGGGCACAGGAGTAGGGGGATGGCTCACAGCCCAAGGTGGCAGGTGAGCCCCTGTCACCGGTGTTTCCTGTACCTGTGCACCCTGGATGCGGACTGCCGGATGCTGCCGGCAGCCCGGCAGGGCTCCTTCTGGAGGAGGTGAGCTGGGGGCCTCCCTCCTTCCCTAAGCCCTGTGAGGCAGCCCTGGGCCCGGGGTCAGTACCTGTGCTCGCTGGAACTGGGGCACAGTCCCGGCCGCTGCTCCTTGCATGCACCCCACCCCCCAGAGCAGCAGGTCTGTGCAAGGTGGTCTTCGTGAGACTTCTCTCCCAGCTGGGCCTGGACTGAACACCCAGCTCTGCCCAAACATCAGCCCCCTGCAGAGAGGTCATGGGGCTGGAGGACCTCTGCCCTTGGCCTGAAGGGGGCCCCTCTCTGGGGAACCCCTCAGTGCAGGTGGAGGGGCTGGGCCCCATCCCATTAGCAGGGACGGGGGAGGGAAGCCAGGCAGCCTTCTTGCTCCCACTTCCCAGCCCACTCGGCCGACAGCGGGCTGACCCCTGCTCAGCAGCTCCTGGCCCGTCCAGGCCAGCGTCCTTCCCCTCCAGGACCAGGCTCAGCCTCCGCGGCTGGAAGGGCCAGCAGCCCTGCCTGACCTGCCTCCTGGGGCTGCCTGGCAAGGTCTGACTTCCTGCTCTGTGTCCAGGCCTGCCTGGGAGGGTTTGACGCAGACCAGGTGCTGGGATGGAAGGCAGGGAGCCCGACTGCAGCTGTGCGGCACCTCTGGGCTCTCAGGGGCCCTGGGCTGTGTCTCCCTGATGTGGCCTCGCCCATGGCTCTGAGAGCAGCTGATTTCCTGGGGCCCCACACTGGGGCGGGGGGCCTGCAGGGCTGAACTGGGCTGATGGGAGTGACTGGGATTGGCCTGGGAAGACCACCTGCTCCCCCAGTCCAGTCCCTGCGCTCCTCTGAGCTGCACCCAGGGAACGGTGCTGCTTCCAAGGGCCCCAGTGACCCTGGTCCCCTGCTGTCTAACCTCAGTGTCCAGCGTATGCAGAGACCATTAGAGTGGGTGGGCCCAGACCCAGGCCTGCCAGGGCCTCGCCTTTTCTGTGCAGGAAACTCTCTAAGCTGGTCTGGGAGCGGCGGGGGAGCTGGCACTCTGAACGTGGCACGAAGGATCTCTGCAAGTCAGGTGGGACAGGCTGGGCTCAGGGGTGCGAGCGTTTACTTTTCCCTTAAATGTCCGCACTCCTGTCTCATTCCCACTACCCCCCAGCTTCCGAGAGCCAGAGCTAAAGGATTCACTGCTTTTGCAACCTGAGTGGCAAAACTTTGGGCCCCAAGCCAGCAGACGAGCGCTGTGGGCTGTGACCCACCGTTGTTCCGGTGAAAAGGAGAAGCTCCGTGGAAATGGGACAGGGAGGCCCGGCTGAGGCAGGAGCTGGCCTTGAAGGAAGGAGGGAGGTAGGGAAACCCCGGGACGAAGCTCAGGACTGAGTCTGCTGGGCCGTTGCTCCTGCACAGGAGGCCCTGGAATGCCCTGGGAGGACCCGGAGCTCCGGTCACATCCCTGGAAAGCAACACCCTGCTACAGCCTCGTGTGAAACGGTCCTAACCAGGCAGCGTGTAGCCCAGGAGGCCCACTCCCAGCCCCTGGGCCAAGGTCCACACCGCTGGGCTCGCGCCAGTCCTGGGACGTGCCGCGTGTGGCGGGGACAGCAGCTGGCTGGCAGGAAGGGCCCCACACCCTACCCTGTGCCAACAGGGCCTCCCGCGGGAGGAATCCTGCTTCTTCCTTCCTGGAGGGCAGTGCTCCCATCAAGCATCCAGGCCACAGGCGGGGTAATTCCAGGCCTTTATCTGGCTGGCACCCTGGAGGCCAGCTCTGGAGGGCTGGGCGAGGAGGCCACAGGGCGGGAGGAGGTGGGGCAGCCCCGCCTGCCTGCCCTGCACCCCGGTCAGCACCCGCAGCCCCAGCTCTCTCCGACGTCCTTGCTGTCCAGCTGGATGTGGTCAGTGCCCTTCTCGCTGAGCAGAGGGCCCCCGTGCCGCATGACCAGCTCCGTGGCCACCCTCACGAAGGCCTCCTCCACGTTGCTCGAGTCCTTGGCCGACGTCTCGATGGCGCACAGGATGTCGTGGTGCTCTGCCAGGCTCTGCGCCTCGGCCAGCGGCACCTCCCTCAGCTCCCTGAGGTCCGACTTGTTCCCTGCGGGGAGGTGGGGCAGTGGTGAGGCCCAGGGCCCAGGTGGGCGCGGCTACAGCTAAAGGCAGCGAGCCGGGAGAGTCTACCTTTAATGCTCTTATTCCATCCTTTAGTCCCTCATCTCATCTCTTCCTTATTTTTGCCAGGGGCTTGTGCATTTTATTGCTTTTCCCTAAGAAATAGAAGCGGGAAGGTTTGGTGAAAAGAACATTGTGCTTAGAGCTGGAAGACGACCTGGGTAGAGACGCCAGCTTCCTGTCACCTGCTGTGTGACGCTCGGGTAACTCACTCCATCTCTGAGTCTCAGCCCCCCATCTACGACACCACCTTCTGCAGAGCAGACATTAAATGACACAGTGGACACAAGCTAGCACCTAGCGGGCACTCCACCAATGCTGAAGTTAAAGAAATCTGGCCTTGCTATTTTTTTTTGGCTAAAATTTTGTCATTTTTCTGATTTTTTATGCTCTCATATTTTCCTTTGGAATTTTTTAATTCTCTGTAAGATTGTGGGTTTTGATTATTTTGCTTTTCTGATAATAAGAGCACAGACTACAGCTGCCCCTGAGAGCACACCTTTCCTTCTCCCATGAGGTGTGAGACGTTTCATTATGTTTTATATAATCTGGTCAATTGCTCCTTGGTCCAATTTCTACAAGAATTTTTTTTAAGTCTCTAAGTGATTGACTTTTATAATCTGATTATAGGGACAAAAAAATAGATAAGCATCTGTGAAGACCTAGGGACTTCCCTGGCAGTCTAATGGTTATGGCTTGTTGTTTTCACTGCCAGGGCCCAGGTTCAATCCCGCGTCGGGGATCTAAGATCCCACAAGCCACGCAGAATGGCCAAAAAAAAGAAAAAAAAATCTACAATTTCTTTGGTAACCTTAAACAATGCAGCAACCAATTTCAATGTTTGGAACTTATTTGGATCCTGATTTCAACAAACTGAAAAGAAAACCACATGTGATATTTATGAGCAATTATAAATCTGACCACAGATCAGCTAAGTTGATTGTATTAGGAGATGTCAGTATGTTTTAAATGTGAAAAGCGTACTGTTATTATATATTTTTAAGTGTTTGTATCTTTTATAGATTCATGCTGGAACATTTGCAAATGAAATCATTTGGTGTTGGGATTTGCCTCAAAATAATATGAGGTCGGGGGAGGGGCCGAGGGCTGAAATGACCGTGGACAGGACTTGCTGGCTCTGCTGAATCTGGGGTTTGTTACGCTATTCCTTTTATGTCCTTGTATAGAGTGCTCTATGATAGAATGTTTTATTTTAAAAGTCCTGGATTGGGAATTCCCTGGCAGTCCAGTGGTTAGGACTTTGCGCTTCCACTGCAGGGGGCCCCGGTTCGATCCCCGGTCAGGGAACTAAGATCCTGCAAGATGAGCGGCGTGGCCAAAAAAATAAAAAACTAAAAAAAAAAAAAAAAAAAAAAAAAGTCCTGGATGAAAGGGGAGCATCGGGCCACGTAGGGAGGACTCCCTTCCTGCCCGGGGAGTCCAGTCCGCCTAGAGCACCCACACCCCAGTCCAGGCCCATCTGCACTCGCTCACCTTAGAGGAATCAGCCTGACTGTTGGGACGAGCACCCCAGGGACCACACACATGGTCCAAAGCTTCTTGAATCCAGGCCCGAGAAGTTTATGCAGGAGGAAAAGGTAAAATGGAGGTCACGGCACCCCCTGCAGCGTCGGTTCTCAAAGTGGGATCACTGTGTCACCCGGGAACTTGTTTGTTAGAAATGCACACGCGTGGGCCCACCCAGTGCTTCCGAGTGAGATGCTCTGCGGGTGGTGCCGGCGTCTGCCCTCCACCAAGACTTCAGAGTGGCTGGGAGGAGCGTGGACACCTGAGAAGCACCCCCTGCAGGGTGGCCGACAGAGCAGGCCACTGAATCACGATCGGCCACGTTTACATGCTCACAGGCTATGTGGACGGGATAAATGACTTCACTTTTCTGCCCCTCGGCCCCATCCCTGACACGTGAGGAGCAGGCAGGGTTATGAGAACACACATGATGAAGGCCGAACTAGCCTGGACCAAGGTGCGGCCACGTGGCGACCGCTTCCTGGCCTGCGTCGTCTCATTTCCACTTTGACTGGAACTTTACAAGTGATTAGCAGGATCCGAAGTTTCTTTTTTTTTGGCCGTGCCTCGTGGCACGTGGGATCTTAGTCCCCTGAGCAGGGATCGAACCCGTGCCCCCTGCAGTGGAAGCTCAGAGTCTTAACCA